>NC_052154.1:152171165-152837734 GCF_902713615.1 Scyliorhinus canicula | reverse complement strand
CCCCCCCACCCCCCCCCCCCCCCCCCCCCCCCCCCCCCCCCCACCCCCCACCCCCCCCCCCCCCCCCCCCCCCCCCACCCCCCCCCCCCCCCCCCCCCCCCCCCCCCCCCCCCCCCCCCCCGCCCGCTGACGCTCACTCTCCCGCAAAGAAGTCAATAAATGGTTGCCACCTCTGGGTGAACCCCTGTACAGATCCCCTCAAGGCAAACTTAATTTTTTCCATACCCAGGAAACTCGACATGTCCTCAAGCCACAACTCAGTCTTCGGGGGCTTTGAGTCCCTCCACGCCAATAATATTCGTCGCCGGGCTATCAGGGAAGCAAAGGCCAAAACATCGGCCTCTTTCTTCCGAAACCCCAAACATTGCCACCCCTGGACCCATCGCCACCCTTGTTTTTAGCACCCGGGACATGACGCCCGCAAATCCCTCCCAGTACCCCCTAAGCTTAGGGCATGCCCAAAACATGTGAACGTGGTTCGCTGGTCCTCCCGCGCACCTAGCGCATTTGTCCTCTATCCCAAAGAATTTGCTCATCCGAGCCACCGTCGTGTGGGCCCGGTGAACGACCTTAAATTGAATCTGCCCGAGCCTGGCACATATAGCGGTTGAATTTACCCTACTCAGGGCCTCTGCCCACAGCCCGCCCTCCATTTCTCCGCCTAGCTCCTCCTCCCATTTATGTTTCAGTTCCTCCGTCTGGGACCCTTCCTCCCTCATGAGCACCTTATAAATATCAGAGACTCTACCCTCCCCTTCTTCCCTCCTAGAGACTATTCTGTCTTGGATCCCCATTGGCGGGAGGCGTGGGAAAGATGGGACCTGTCTACGAACAAAGTCCCGCAACTGTAGGTACCTAAAATCATTTCCCCTTACCAGCCCAAATTTCTCCTCCAAGCTCCTCAAACTCGCAAAGCTCCCTTCCAGGAACATATCGCCCACCCTTCCCACCCCCGCCCGCCGCCATGCTCGAACCCCCCCATCTATACTCCCAGGGGCAAACCGATGGTTGTCGCAGATTGGCGCCCAAACCGACGCCCCCGTCTCCCCCTACATGCCTCCTCCACTGGCCCCATATCCGCAGGGTCGCCACCACTACCGGGCTGGTGGAGTACCTGGCCGGCTCAACAGTAGAGGAGCCGTGACCAGGGCTGCCAAGCTGGAGCCCCTGCATGAAGCCGCCTCCACCTGCTCCCAGATAGACCACGTACCCATCATCCACTTCCTTATCATAGCAATGTTGGCCGCCCAGTAATAATTAATCAGACTCGGCAAAGCCAGCCCTCCCTCGCTGCGGTTCCTCTCCAGCATCGCCTTCTTCACCCGCGGGGATTTTCCCGCCCAGACAAAGCTCATGATCATCCTGTTAACTCTTTTGAAGAAGGACTGTGGGACAAAGATCAGGAGGCACTGAAAAACAAACAGAAATCTAGGGAGGATTGTCATCTTTACAGTCTGCATCCTCCCTGCCAGCGACAGCGGGAGTGCATCCCATCTCTGAAACTCTCCCTTCATTTGCTCCACCACCCTGGCCAAATTTAACTTGTGCAGCCTGCCCCAGTCTCGTGCCACCTGGATTCCCAAATACCGGAAATTTTCCTCAACCAGCCTAAACGGTAGCCCTCTCAATCTGTTCTCCTGGCCCCTTGCCTGGACCACAAACATTTCACTCTTGGCCGTATTTAATTTGTATCCTGAAAACTAGCCGAACTTCCTCAACATTCCCAGTATACTTCCCATCCCGGCTACTGGGTCCGACACGTACAGGAGCAGGTTGTCTGCGTAAAGAGAGACCCTATGTTGTACCCCGCCCCTCACCATCCCCTTCCATCCCTCTGCGGCTCTCAGCGCAATCGCCAGCGGCTCTATGGCCAGCGCAAACAGCAGAGGGGAGAGCGGGCAGCCCTGTCTGGTCTCTCGGTACAGCCTAAAGTACTCCGACACTTCTCTGTTAGTCCTGACGCTGGCCTTCGGGGCCTGATATAATAATTTGATCCATTCCACCAGTCCCTCCCCGAACCCAAACCGTCCGAGCACCTCCCATAGATAGTCCCACTCCACCCGGTCAAAGGCCTTCTCGGCGTCCATCGCCACCACTACCTCCACCTCCCTTCCTGCCGGGGGCATCATTATCACATTAAGTAATCTTCTCAGGTTGGCCGCCAGCTGCTTACCTTTCATGAACCCAGTTTGGTCCTCCCCAATCACCTCCGGTATGCAGTCCTCCATTCTAACCGCCAGTACCTTTGCCAGGAGCTTGGCGTCTATATTAATCAGGGAGATTGGCCTGTAGGACCCGCACACCTCCGGGTCTTTACCGGGGAAGCTCAACGAGCCCTCGGATGCCCTATCCTGCTGGACATGCGCCAGCACGCAGATCAGCCGTCTGAAAGCCATCCATGTTGACCTCTGCCATCCAGGGGACACCCGGCTCGCCCACTACATCAGAGCCTGAAACTTGCCTTTCTCCAACGAGGAGGTAAAAGCGGTCACCAGGGACTGCCCTATCTGTGCAGAGTGCAAACCGCACTTCTATAGACCAGACAGGGCCCACCTGGTCAAGGCTTCTAGGCCCTTTGAATGCCTTGCGATCGATTTCAAAGGGCCAATCCCCTCCACTAACAAGAACATTTATTTCCTCAACATCATCGATGAGTTCTCCCAATTCCCTTTTGCCATTCCATGCCCTGATATGACCTCCCACACAGTCATTAGGGCCCTGCATAGTGTCTTCACCCTGTTCGGTTTCGCCAGCTACGTGCACAGCGACCGGGGTTCGTCCTTTATGAGCGACGAGCTGCGTCGGTACCTGCTCGACAAGGGCATTGCCTCGAGCAGGACTACCAGCTACAACCCCAGTGGGAACGGGCAGGTGGAGAGGGAGAACGCAACGGTCTGGAAGACCGTCCTACTGACCCTCCGGTCTAGAAAACTCCAAGTCTCCCAATGGCAAGAAGTCCTCTCAGACGCGCTCCACGCAATTAGATCCCTCCTCTGTACAGCGACAAATCAAACCCCTCACGAGCGGCTCTTTATTTTTTCTAGGGGCACTACCACGGGGGTCTCACTTCCGGTGTGGCTGAGGACACCAGGCCCGGTCCTCCTGAGGAAGCACGTCAGGGGGCACAAAACTGACCCCCTTGTCGAAAAGTTGCACCTCCTCCATTCCAACGCCCAGTACGCATACGTGGAGTTCCCGGACGGTCGCCAGGACACAGTATCCCTTCGGGACCTGGCACCCGCTGGATCCAGCCCCCCCCCACCCCCACTGAGGAACCCCTTACCCCGTTCCCTATGCTGCCGCCCCCTCGCGCCCCGATTCCGCAAGCTGGCTCCACCTGTTCCACGCGCCAGCACCAGCCCACCCCCAGCGCCCCCAGTCTCCGGTCGAGCCAGAGGTGTATGAAGTTTGGACGAGACCTGCCCCGGAGTCTGCCATCGTACCCCAGCTCTCAACACCCACCCAGCCACCGCAAGAGGCTGCAACTCCGGTGCTCCGCAGATCGAAACAAACAATTCATCCACCTGACAGACTAACTCTGTGAGCCACCACCCCCGCCGGACTCGATTTTTTTGACAGGGGGTGAATGTGATGAATGAGATTCACACGGCATTATAGTTACCAATGTCACTCTGTTCCAAGTAGATACATGTATCAATATTGTAAGTGCAGTTGCACTACCTGACCACAAGGGGGAGTAGCTCTGGGAGTACTCGAGAGTTTGTACTGTGCTCCTCCCTTGGCTCCACCCAGAACTCCTCCCCCTGGAGCTGCTGTATAAAGATCCGTGCCAGAGAGTCAGCCAGCCAGTTCACCGAAAGTTCAACGGCTAACAGGCTGGCTCTGTTGTAAGTATATTAAAACCGCTATTCTAATCCTACAAGCACGTGTCCGTAGAATTGTTGGTTCCAACACCACCCCGCATAAACTTTTCAACCCTACAATTCCTTACAATCTCAACATTGAACAGAAACCCCCCCACACACAAAAAAAGGCGAAAATCCCCCAATCCCTACACCCACTTCCAACATGCTCCCAACCATTACATAGTGTCAGCATTGTCCACTCAGTTCCCCCCAGTTTATGCTCCTTAATGAAGTCTTCAGCCGCTTCTGGGGTCTCAAAATAATACCCCCGGCCTCCGAACGTCACCCATAATTTCACCGGGTAGAGCACCCCAAATCTGATCTGCCGCTGGTACAGCACCGCCTTGGCCTTGTTGAAACCTGCCCGCCGTTTTGCCAATTCGGCTCCGATGTCCTGATAAAACCAGACGTTATTTCCCTCCCAGTCGCAGCTACACTTCTCCCTGGCCCACCGTAGAATGTTCTCTTTCTCCACAAATTGACGGAGTCTCACGATCATCGCCCGCGTCGGCTCCCCAGCTTTAGGTTTTTGCCTCAGAGACCTATGCACTCGGTCCACTTCAGGTGCCTTATCTAGCACCCCTTCTGCCACCAGTCCCGCCAGCATCCTCGAGACGCACCTCGTGGCACTCACACCTTCCACTCCTTCGGAAGGCCCACTATTCACAGGTCCTGCCTTCCCGAGGCTTTCTCCTGCTCCTCCACCTTTGTCCTCAGTGTTTTACAAAGGTCTCCTAGGAGCCCCACCTCCGCCTCCAGAGCCACCACACGATCGCTGTGGTCCGAGATCACTCCTTCAATATCCCGAATCTGTGACCCCTGCACCTCCAAACACCTCTCCATCCGCTCCAAAGTACTCTTCAGGGGTGCAACAGCTTCTGCAATGGCCTTTGCATGATCCCCATACATTTCTTTCCTCTATTTATAGAATTCCTCCTTGATAAAAGTCATCAGTTCCGGAATCTGGGGCCTTACAGCTTGCCCCTCCCCCGCCTGCATGCTGGAAGAGACTGTCTGTGAAGCACAA
Organism: Scyliorhinus canicula; assembly: GCF_902713615.1. NCBI lineage: Eukaryota > Metazoa > Chordata > Chondrichthyes > Carcharhiniformes > Scyliorhinidae > Scyliorhinus > Scyliorhinus canicula. The sequence goes on along the minus strand of NC_052154.1, from coordinate 152,832,841 downwards.
AACTGTTTCAACTTTCCAGCCAAACCTCTCACAATTTTTTGCCGGGTCCGGTGATCAGAAGACATACCATTCCAGGGGTAAACTACTCCTCTAACATTTACCTACGCCTTCTCATCAAACTTCCACCAAGATGGGCGTGGGCGCGCAGGACGGCCGCAGCGCGAAGAGCTCCCGCCGGTGGCCGCGAGTCGCGGCGATTTCGGGTAAATCCCCGATTTCAATGCACCCCCCGACTACCGTTAGCCTTTGGGGCCGTCGCGAGCAGCCAGTGGGGCCGATTTAAAAACCAGTGAAGAACCCCGCGCGGGTGTTGGGGCGGCGGGGGCTGAGGTCCTGGGCCCAGCGCGGCGTCGGGGCCAGAGCAGGTGTGGTTGCCGCCGTCATGAACCGGTCGCGAACGGCAGGCCGCTCGGCCCATCCGGGTCGGAGAATTGCCGGTTGCCGTGAAAAAGCTGGAAGACTTGGAAAACCGCTCAAGGCGGCATAATTTGAGAATTGTGGGCTTGCCTGAAGGGACAGAGAGCCCAAGGCCAACACAATACTTCGCTAAGAAGTTGGCAGAGCTGATGGGGGAGGGTGAGAGCCCCTCCCAGTATGAGCTAGACCGAGCCCATCAGTCATTAAGGCCGAAGCCCAAAGTGAACGAGCCGCCAAGGGCAGTAATTATCTGCTTCCATAAGTTTTGCGTGAAGGAGAAGGTGTTAAACTGGGCGAAGCAGAAGCGGGAGATACTATGGGATGGTACTACGGTCCGGATCTACCAGGACTTGACGGTGGAGTTGGCAAAAAAACGAGTGGCGTTTGGGCGAGTGAAGGCGACGTTGTACAGGAAGGGGGTACAATTTGGTATGGTGTACCCAGCGAGGTTGAGCGTAACGTATAACGGCAAAGACTTTTATTTTGAGACAGCGGATGCGGCTGAGGCGTTCGTGAAGGCAGAAGGCTTGGGACAGACATGAAGAGCGGAGCTGGAAGAGAAACTGTGGACTGTGTTTGAACTGCCGGAAAATGTATAAATGTTAGAACTTTCTTTTTACGGATTTGTATTGTAATCTACTTCTCTTTGTATTGTTATAGAGTTTAAGTTAATGGTGGGTTGATGGGCGCTCTGTGTTGCGTCTGTTAAATGTTATGTTAGTGAATTGTATGGGTTGGATTGTTGGGTTTGGTTTTTTTTCTCTGGGACTGGGTGGAAGGGAATGATATGTCTTGGTGGGGGGGGAGCCACCCGCACTACCTAGCTAAAGTCAGCTAGTGAACGGAGGTGAGAGGAGAGGAGGACTGTGGACATTGGAGCCTGGATAGCAGGCGTCAATGGGCCTACGAGGCAAGCGAGAGGGGGGTGGGAAGGGTTGGATGCTGGGGGATGTTGTTTCTGGGGGAAAGGTGGGGGGGTTTTCGGGAGGGGGGGAAGGGGTTCAATGTTATCAATGGACAGGGGTGGGTCAGGCTTATGGGGCAGGGCCCGGCGGTATGTTGATGGTGGATAAGAAAGGTGGGGGAGTGAGAGACCCCCAGTAAGGATAGTTACGTGGAACGTGAGAGGGCTAGGAGGTCCGGTCAAGAGGTCAAGGGTGCTTGCGCATCTTAAAAGTCTGAAAACCGATGTGGCAATGCTGCAGGAGACTCACTTGAGGGTGAAGGACCAGGTGAGACTTAAAAAGGGTTGGTTTAGCCGTGTTTCACTCTGGATTTGATGTAAGGGCTCGAGGGGTAGCAGTGTTGGTCAGCAAAAGGGTACGCTTCCAGATGGAGAAGGTGGTGGCAGATCAGGGGGGTAGATATGTGATTGTGGCCGGGGCGCTGGACGGGAGATTAATGGCGCTGGTAAGTGTATACGGTCCCAACTGGGACGATGCGGGATTTGCGAGGAAGGTGTTTGGAGCCATTGCTGACTTGGACATACACAAGCTGATTGTGGGGGGGGGGGAGGAAACTGGAACTTGGTGCAGGAGCCAAGGTTGGACAGATCACGGCCGCGCTCGCTGGTCCCATCAGGGGTGGGGGGGGGGGGGGGGGGGCAAAGGCGCTAGCTGGGCTAATGGTGGAAATGGGAGGGGTGGACCCTTGGAGGTTCCTGCACCCAGGGGAACGGGAGTACTCGTTTTTCTCAGCAGTCCATAGGGTATACTCGCGGATTGACTTTCTTGTGGTGGGAAAGGCTTTGCTGGCTGGGGTCAAGGGGTCGGAATACTCTGCAATTGCTGTGTCAGATCATGCACCATATTGGGTGGATATGGTGCTGGAGAAGGGGGTAGTGCAGAGCCCGGGGTGGAAACTGGATGTGGGGCTTTTGGGGAACCAAGTATTCTGTGAAAAAATTGAAAAGGTAATTAAGGAATATGTAAGATTCAACTGTACGGGTGAGGTGTCATTGTCAGTCGCCTGGGAGGCTCTAAAGGCGGTAGTGAGGAGTGAGATAATTTTGTTTAAGGCCAGGGTGGACAAAGAGGAGAGGTTGGAGCGGCAGAGGCTAATAGATGAGATGTTGGAGGCAGATAGGAGTTATGCGGAGGATGGGGACCCAGTGATTCTGGGAAAGAGGAAGGAACTACAGGCGAGCTTCGACCGACTATCCACCAGGAAGGCGGTGCGCCAACTGAGGCGAGTGAGGGGTGCAGTTTATGAACATGGAGACAAGGTATGTTAGCAGGTCAGCTCCGGAGGGAGGCAGCAACAAGGGAAATTGTTCAGGTAAGGGATAGGGCCGGGAAGTTGGTGGTGGCTCCGAAGCTGATTAACAAGATTTTTGAGGAATTCTACGAGAGGTTGTACAGGTCACCCGGGGGAGACCGTGAGATGCTGGAATTTCTGGATGGGTTGGAGTACCTGAGGCTGGGGGAGGGAGACATGGCTACATTAGAAGAAGCAATAGTGGAGCAGGAGATAAAAGACGCGATTGGGAGGATGCAGCCGGGGAAGGTGGCAGGATGGGTTTCCGGTGGAATATTATAAAAAAATTAAGGATAAGTTGGCACCCCTGATGGTAGGGATGTTTGAAGAGGCGATAGGGAAGGGAGTGCTGGCGCAAACCTTGGGGCACGCATCGATTTCACTGTTGCTTAAAAAGGATAAGGATCCAACGGAGTGTGGGTCGTATAGGCCCATTTCACTTCTTAATGTGGACACAAAGGTATTGGCAAAGGTACTGGCGGGTAGGCTGGAGGGGTGCCTCCCAAAGATGATAGGTGAGGATCAGACAGGGTTCGTGAAAGGGAGGCAACTGTTTTCGAATCTTAGGAGGGTTATGAACGTCGTTATGGCACGGGCGGAAGGGAAGGAAACAGAGGTGGTGGTGGTACTGGACGCCGAGAAGGCGTTTGATCGGGTGGAATGGGGGTACCTGATGGCAGTGCTGGAACGGTTTGGGATTGGACCAAGATTTGTGAACTGGGTAAAGTTATTATATAAGTAGCCGAAGGCGAGTGTCCGCACGAACAATATCAGTTTGAGATACTTCTCTCTCCACCGTGGGACGAGGCAGGGATGTCCTATGTCCCCCCTGTTGTTTGCGCTTGCGATTGAGCCGTTTGCCATCACATTAAGAAGTTCGGGAGCATGGAAAGGAATAGTGAGGAGGGGGATAGAGCATAGGGTGTCCTTGTATGCTGACGACTTGCTGCTGTATGTGTCGGAGCCGAGTGCATCGACAGGAGGAATATTGGAGTTGCTGCAGGTATTTGGGTCTTTCTCTGGATACAAGCTGAACTTGGACAAGAGTGAGTATTTTGTGGCGTCTCAGCCTGGGGTGGGGGAAGGGGTGGTGGGGCTGCATTCCGTAGGGTAGGGACTCACTTTATGTATTTGGGGGTGCAGGTTGCCCGGGAGCGGGGAAGGCTTCGCAGATACAACATCACTAGTTTGGTGAGGAGAGTGAAAGCCGACCTGGCGAGGTGGGATGGTCTCCCTCTGTCACTGGCGGGTTGGATACAGGCAGTTAAAATTAATGTATTGCCGCGATTTCTGTTTATTTTTCAATGCCTACCGATTTTCCTGCCAAAGTCTTTTTTCAGGGAGATTGAGGGGTTGATTACCTTGTATATATGGGGAGGGAAGGTGGCCAGAGTGACGAAGGTGCTGCTACAGAGGGGAAGGCAGGCAGGGGGTTTGGGTCTTCCGAACCTGATGTATTACTACTGGGCAGCGAATGTGGAGAAGGTGCGGAGCTGGGATCAGAGGGGTTGATTCCCGTGGGTCAGAATGGAGGAGAGTTTGTGCAGGGGATCGGGGCTGAAGGCACTAGCAACACCGCCACTCCCGATAGCTCCGGGGAAGTACTCAGGGAGTCCGGTAATAATAGCTTCATTGAAAATCTGGAGGCAGTTTCGCCAACACTTCAGGTTGGGGGCAGGGTCGAGGGAAATGTCGATCCGGGAGAACCACAGATTTGAGCCAGGGACGTGGGACGGAAGCTTTCGGAAATGGGAAGAGAAAGGGATTAAGACTCTAAAAGATTTGTTTCCTCGGGGTCGATTTGCAGGATTGAGGGAGCTGGAAGCGAAGTATGGGCTGGAGCAGGGGGAAGTGTTTAGGTATATGCAGGTTCGGGACTTTGCCAGGAAGGAGATACAGAGCTTCCCGGAGGAACCGGCCTCCACGTTGCTGGAGGAGGAGCTGACAGCAAGGGGACTGGAGAAGGGGGTAGTGTCAGTGGTGTACGGAGCTATGTTGGAAAAGGATAAGGCACCACTGGAGGGGATGAAAGCGAAGTGGGAGGAAGAATTGGGAGAGGTTATAGAGAAGGGGGTCTGGTGTGAGGTGCTCCGGAGAGTGAATGCCTCCACCTCGTGTACGAGGTTGGGGCTGATACAGCTGAAGGTGGTGTACAGGGCACACCTCACAAGGGCAAGAATGAGCCGATTCTTTGAAGGGGTAGAAGATGTGTGTGAACGTTGCGGGGGGGGGGTGCCCGCTAATCACGTTCATATGTTTTAGAACATAGAACATAGTCCAAAGCTTGGGGAGTACTGGAAGGAGGTGTTTAGGGTAATTTCCAAGGTGGTGCATGTGAAGCTGGACCCGGGTCCCCTGCAGGCCATATTCGGGGTGTCGGATCAGCCAGGGTTGGAAACGGGTGCAGAGGCAGATATCATAGCCTTCGCCTCGTTGATCGCCCGAAGGCGGATCCTGCTGTGATGGAGAGCAGCCTCTCCATCCTGTGCCCTGGCGTGACGAGGGGACCTGTTGGAATACTTGATCCTTGAGAAGGTTAAGTTCGAACTGAGATGAAGCTCGGAGGGGTTCTACAAGTCATGGGCACTATTTATTATGCACTTTCAAGAACTGGATAACATCGAACATTAGTTGGGGGGGATGGGTGGGTGGGTTGGGGGGGAGGGGGGCTATGTATGTTAAAGATGGCTATGGGAGGGGCAGCACGGTGGCCTAGTGGTTAGCACAACCGCCTCACGGCGCTGAGGTCCCAGGTTCGATCCCGGCTCTGGGTCACTGTCCGTGTGGAGTTTGCACATTCTCCCCGTGTCTGCGTGGGTTTCGCCCCCACAACCCAAAAATGTGCAGAGTAGGTGGATTGGCCACGCTAAATTGCCCCTTAATTGGAAAAAATAATTGGGTAATCTAAATTTATTTAAAAAAAAGATGGCTATGGGTAATCCCTGATTCCTTTTTTGTCATTTGTTTATGTTAACATGCGGGCTGATGTCTGGGCATGGTGGGAGGATGGGATCGTTGTTACTGTTATGGGGTTTGAGATATTTGTTGTTGGTTATTGATTGTTGTTGGGTGTAAATTCGGGAGAAAAATTGTGAAAAACGAGGAGAATAAAAATATTTTTTAAAAAACTTCCACCCAGATCTGGGTAAAAAGAGCCCTTTTCTGTGACTTTGAACAGGAACAGCCCTTTATGTGACCAATCATTCCATGGTCATAACTGGAAGTCCCGGACTATCAATGGGGTTCCCAATTGTGGGGCAGCCCCACGCCATCGGGAAACCCCCAGTCGCCAGCAAAATGGAGAACCCTGCTGGCGGAGAATCCCGGCCCATGTTCCCCACCCTCGTGTATGCATCAGGAACATGGACAATGTGCAGCAGATGCCTCAAATCCCTGAAGAGATATCACCAATATTGCCTCTGGAAAATCCTGCAAAGCCAGCAGAGCACCGACGCTAATTGGCTGTAGTGGGGAAAATTTGTGTGGACGGTCAGTGCTTCCAGAAAGTGGACCTCAGCGAGACACCCTCCATGTTCGAAGACGTACCATTCCAGGGGTAAAATACTCCTCGAACATTCATCTACGCATTTCATCAAAATTCCACCCGGATCTGACTGAAAAGAGCCCTTTTCTGTGACTTTGAACAGGAACAGCCCTTTCTGTGAGCAATCCCTCCATGGTCACAAGTGGAAGTTGTGAGTGGACCTTTTTTATTGCACAGCGTATGAGTGGACCTTTTTTATAGCACAGGGAGTGAGTGGATCTTTAATATTGCACAGAGACTGAGTGGACCTTTATTATTGTACAGGGAGTGAGTGGACCTTTATTATTGCACAGGGAGTGAGTGGACCTTTATTATTGCACAGGGAGTGAGTGGACCTTTTTTATAGCACAGCGTATGAGTGGACCTTTATTATAGCACAGGGAGTGAGTGGATCTTTAATATTGCACAGAGACTGAGTGGACCTTTATTATTGTACAGGGAGTGAGTGGACCTTTATTATTGCACAGGGAGTGAGTGGATCTTTAATATTGCACAGAAACTGAGTGGACCTTTATTATTGCACAGGGAGTGAGTGGATCTTTAGTATTGCACAGGGAGTGAGTGGATCTTTATTATTGCACAGGGAGTGAGTGGATCTTTATTATAGCACAGGGACTGAGTGGATCTTTAATATTGCACAGGGAGTGAGTGGATCTTTAGTATTGCACAGGGAGTGAGTGGATCTTTATTATTGCACAGGGAGTGAGTGGATCTTTATTATAGCACAGGGAGTGAGTGGATCTTTAATATTGCACAGGGAGTGAGTGGATCTTTATTGCACAGGGGGTGAGTGGACCTTAATATTGCACAGGGAGTGAGTGGATCTTTATTATAGCACAGGGACTGAGTGGATCTTTAATATTGCACAGGGAGTGAGTGGATCTTTATTATAGCACAGGGAGTGAGTGGATCTTTATTATTGCACAGGGAGTGAGTGGATCTTTAATATTGCACAGGGAGTGAGTGAATCTTTATTGCACAGGGGGTGAGTGGCTCCTTAATATTGCACAGGGAGTGAGTGGATCTTTATTATAGCACAGGGACTGAGTGGATCTTTAATATTGCACAGGGAGTGAGTGGATCTTTAGTATTGCACAGGGAGTGAGTGGATCTTTATTATTGCACAGGGAGTGAGTGGATCTTTATTATAGCACAGGGAGTGAGTGGATCTTTAATATTGCACAGAGACTGAGTGGACCTTTATTATTGCACAGGGAGTGAGTGGACCTTTATTATTGCACAGGGAGTGAGTGGATCTTTAATATTGCACAGAAACTGAGTGGACCTTTATTATTGCACAGGGAGTGAGTGGATCTTTATTATAGCACAGGGACTGAGTGGATCTTTAATATTGCACAGGGAGTGAGTGGATCTTTAGTATTGCACAGGAAGTGAGTGGATCTTTATTATTGCACAGGGAGTGAGTGGATCTTTATTATAGCACAGGGAGTGAGTGGATCTTTAATATTGCACAGGGAGTGAGTGGATCTTTAGTATTGCACAGGGAGTGAGTGGATCTTTATTATTGCACAGGGAGTGAGTGGATCTTTATTATAGCACAGGGAGTGAGTGGATCTTTATTATTGCACAGGGAGTGAGTGGATCTTTAATATTGCACAGGGAGTGAGTGGATCTTTATTGCACAGGGGGTGAGTGGCTCCTTAATATTGCACTGGGAGTGAGTGGATCTTTAATATTGCACAGGGAGAGAGTGGATCTTTATTATAGCACAGGGAGTGAGTGGATCTTTATTATTGCACAGGGAGTGAGTGGATCTTTAATAGTGCACAGGGAGTGAGTGGATCTTTAATATTGCACAGGGAGTGAGTTGATCTTTAATATTGCACAGGGAGTGAGTGGATCTTTAATATTGCACAGGGAGTGAGTGGATCTTTATTATAGCACAGGGAGTGAGTGGATCTTTAATATTGCACATGGAGTGAGTGGATCTTTATTATAGCACAGGCAGTGAGTGGATCTTTAATATTGCACAGGGAGTGAGTTGATCTTTAATACTGCACAGGGAGTGAGTGGATCTTTATCATTACACAGGGAGTGAGTGGATCTTTAATATTGCACAGGGAGTGAGTGGATCTTTATCATTACACTGGGAGTGAGCGGGTCTTTAATATTGCAGGGGGGTGAATGGCTCCTTAATATTGCACTGGGAGTGAACAATTTCGCTCAATATCGCCGCGCACTTCGCCAACCCTGGGGCCACCGTCTGCCACGCTGATCCGACAATATGAACACAGGATGAGGGTTGGAATCGCCTGTTGCGTTTCAACTTCGGCTGGTAAATCACACCGGGAGCACATTGGAAAACAATAATCTATTGGATGATAGTCCGGGAGGGTGGAGCGGTGTGAGGAGGAGCGGTTAGTAGGTAACCTGTGGGATTTGGAGGCGATTGAGGCAAAGAAATATTGCGCCAGTTCTGAGCACAGCACGGAGAGGCCTTGGCTCAGCTTGTTTCAAACAGAACTGTGAGGAAGTGACTGAGGTCCGATATTTTTCTGAAACGAGCACCCGGAGTTCCAGTGAAGTGAGCACGGTGAGGACTTTGGGACTAACTGTGGGATATCAGATTACAGTCTGGGGGGATCCCAGGCGCAATGGAAGCGCTGCAGAGGGTAGAAATGTGAAGGGAGGATATTGGGAATACTCAACAGGTCAGGCAGTACTTGTGGAGGGAGAAACTGTGACCTTTCATTAGAACTGAGATCTCATGTCTGTCTCCTGAATAATCCTGTAGAAATGTAGATAAATAATTGGGGAGAAATTAACATTGGAAGTGAGATTAAATAGATGGTTCTTTAAGAGTTGGCACAAGCGATATTTGTCTCTTGAATTCCTACCATTCTGTTTTGTGATGTGCTGTTAAATATCGAGTGCGAAGACGCGCATTTAAAGGGCGTCCTGATTTTTTTTACAACCCTTGATATACGTTTGAAGGAGCCGGCGGAAGCTGAGTGGGTGTCTCTCTCATTAAGTAGTGTGTTTTGAGCCTCACTCCAGCCATTTGAGCACATCTTCCAGGTGACTGAGGCTCCCATTACATGAAATTTATTCCTTCAGGGGACGTGGGCGTTGCAGGCTGTGCCAATATTTATTGCCCATCCTTAATTGCCCTTGAGGGGGCAGTTAAGAGGCAACCACATTGCTGTGCGCCTGGAGTCACATGTGGGCCAGACCAGGTATGGATGGCAGATTTCCTTCACTAAAGGACGTTAGTGAACCAGATGGATTTTTATGACAATTGACAATGGTTTCATGATCATAGAACATAGAACAGTACAGCACAGAACAGGCCCTTCGGCCCTCGATGTTGTGCCGAGCAATGATCACCCTACTCAAACCCACGTATCCACCCTATACCCGTAACCCAACAACCCCCCCCTTAACCTTACTTTTTTAGGACACTAAGGCCAATTTAGCATGGCCAATCCACCTAACCTGCACATCTTTGGACTGTGGGAGGAAACCGGAGCACCCGGAGGAAACCCATGCACACACGGGGAGGACGTGCAGACTCCGCACAGACAGTGACCCAGCCGGGAATCGAACCTGGGACCCTGGAGCTGTGAAGCATTTATGCTAACCACCATGCTACCGTGCTGCCCCTCTTTTATCATCTTTTAATTCCAGATTTTTATTTAATTCAGATGTCCCTGTCATAATATCCACTCATGTATATAATGAGATGCAGACAGGCAGTGATTGACACATATGATGACCAATGAACACACAACACAGAACAATCAATCACCAGACAAGACACCACCACTATGAAGCTCACAGGGCATTAAGACTCCTGCTCTTTTCGGGACCCAGACACTGAGACAGTCAGAGTGCACAAGTTAGTGGGCACTATTGCCATGTAGTAGCTAGTAAGTCTGGTCGAACCAGTAAGAGGTCGTCAGTAGGATTAGTAGAGTGTCAACCCACAGCTGAACATGTACAGCCGTTCATAGTTTAAATAAAACAGTGTTGGATCATCTCCTGTGTTCGACATTTGTTTCTAGCTTCCCTGCATCCAGTTGCAGTCAACGTCAAACCAACCCGCCTAACACATCAGTCACCATCTGCAGTGGCGGGATTTGAACCTGGTTTACTAGTCCAGTGAAAATACCACTGTCCCCGCTTCTGGCTTCTGACTGAAGATTTGCTTGTTTAGTCTTTGGGATGAGATTTAAACCATCTCTCAAGTGCACATTAAAGCCATTGTATCATAGAATTTACAGTGCAGAAGGAGGCCATTCACCCATCGAGTCAGTACCTGCCATGGAAATGGCACCCTATCCAAACCCACACCTCCACCCTATCCCCGTAACCCAGTAACCCCACCTAACCTTTTTTGGACACTAAGGGCAACTTAGCATGGCCAATCCACCTAACCTGCGCATCTTTGGACTGTGGGAGGAAACTGGAGCACCCGGAGGAAACTCACGCAGACACGGGAGAATGTGCAGAGTCTGCACAGACAGTGATCCAAGTGGAAATCGAACCAGGGACCCTCGCGCTGTGAAGCCACAGTGCTAACCACTATGCTACCATGTTTTAAAGAGGTAAAAATAAATACTTAATTGGAGGAGGGATAATTTCACTGGACTGGGAATGAATCTGTCCAGAGTAAATCAGAGTGAAAGATTGGCAGGCTGAAATCAAAAGAGGTGATGCTTTGGATAGAGGCACATCCCAAAAAGGTGGAAAGGAATGATGAACCAGAATATGAAGAAGCAAAAAGAGGGTAAGACAAACGGTCAGGTTGATAATGCAAGTGAGGACCAGGCTGAATGCTGCAAGTTCAGATGGAAAGTGAATAAGAGGGGTAAAGAGAGAGTATGAGGAGAGACTGGCAGCTAACCTAAAAAGGAATCCAAAAGTCATCCACAGGCATATAAGCAGTATAAGAGGGGGATGCAAGAACAATAAGAACCAAAAACAAGATCTACAGGTGGACACAGGGCTCATAGCGGAGGCACTAGACCAGTACTTTGTGAATGCCTTTGCAAAGGAAGAATATGCTGTCAAAGTCATAGTGAATGAGGAGATAGTTGTGAATGAGGAGATAGTTGAGAAATTGTATGGGCTAAACAAGGGGATGTTAGGTAGGGTGGCTCTACTGGAAGCTGGCAAATTGCAAGGGTCAAATCAGATGCAGCAGAGGACACTGAGGGAAGTAAATCCGCTCTAAATCCCCTGTTTCTTACCTTAAATCAATGCTCCCTTGCTACTAAGCGGAAATGCTTCTTCCTATCTACCCTATCAATGTCCCTCATTGTACACCTCAATCAGTTTCCCCCTCCGTCTTCTCTGCTCTAAGAAGTCAATCCCAGCCTAACCAGTCTCTTTTCATTGCTGAAATTCTCTAGCCCAGGCAACATCCTGCTGAATCTCCTCTGTGCCCTTTCCAGTGCAGTCACAACCTTCTTATAGTATGGCGACCAGAACTGCGCACAATACTCTAGTAATGGCCTAACAAGCATTTTATGCAGCTCCATAATAACCTCCCTCCTGCTCTTATATTCTATGACTCGGCTAATGAAGGCAAATATTCCATATGCCCTCTTAACCACCTGTCCTGCTGATTTCAGGGAACTTTGGACATGCACTCCAAGGTCCCTCTGGTCCTCTGAACTTCCTAGAATCCTATCGTTTATTTTGCCTTGCCTTGTTAGTCCTCCCAAAATGAATCACCACACTTTTCAGGTTAAATTCCATTTGCCACTGTTCGGTCCACCTGGTCAGCCCGTCTATATTATCCTGTAATCTAAGGCATTCCTCCTTGCTATTTAGCACACCAGCAATTTCCGTGTCATCTGTGAATGTACTGGTTATACTTCCTACTTCCACATCTAGATCATTAATGTACACAACAAACAACAAGGGACCCAGCACTGATCCCTGTGGAAAACCACTGGACACAGGCTTCCAGTCACAAAAAACATTAGACCATCACCCTCTATCTCCTGCCACTGAGACAGTTTTGGATCTAATTTGCCAAACATCCGCGGATCCAATGGATTCATTTACCACTGGTCAGCCTATCTATATTCTCCTATAATCAAAGATGATCCACCCCACCAATTTTTGTATCATCCGCAAACTTACTGATCAACCCTCCTACATTCATGTCAAATCATTTGTATCTACCACAAACAGTAATGGCCCCAACATTGATCCCTGTGGGATCCCACTGGACACAGGCTTCCAGTCAGAAAAACACCCTCAACCATCACACTCTGCTTCCTGCCACTCAAATTCTCGATCCAATTGGCCAAATTTCCTTGGATCCCATGGACTCTTATCTTTGCCATCAGTCCACATGTTCTGGTCTTGCCCCAGACTCGTGGAGTACTGGACAGCCTTCTTCGAGGTTATGTCCAAAGTGGTGGGAGTGAGGGTGGAGCCATGCCCGATAGTGGCGGTCTTCGGGGTTTCAGAACAGCCAGATCTATTCCTGGGGAGGAGGGCGGACGCCCTTGCCTTTGCCTCCCTGATCGCCCGCCGTAGAATCCTGTTTGGCTGGCGGTCAGCAGCACCGCCCAGAGCTGCGGACTGGCTGTCCGACCTCTCGGAATCTCTCCAAATGGAGAAAATCAAATTTGCCATCCGAGGGTCGGACGACGGCTTCCACAGAACGTGGGAGCCATTCATGCAACTGTTCCGGGACCTATTTGTGGCCAATGTACAAGAGGAAGAATAGTCGGGGGAAGGTAGCGGGAGGGGCGGGGGGGGGGCTACAGGTTCGTTACGGGGGTTCGATGGCTAGCTAAGGCCCAAAACCAAACTAAATAAACATGTTGAGGGGGGGGGGGGGGCGCAGTTACTACTACGAAGATGCTTACCTGTAAATATGTATGTTAATTTTTGCGTGTTTGTTTTTTTTTCTCTCCTAACAATTTGTAATTTGTTCAATATAAAATATGAAAACTGAATAAAAACATTTATAAAAAAAAATCTTTGCCATCAGTCTCTCGTGTGCGACCTTGTCCAAAGATTTGTCGAAGTCCATGGAGACTATGTCAAATGCATTTCCCTCATTTACACACCTGGTCACCTCTTCACAAAATTCAATCAAGTTGGCCAGATATTACCTCCCCTTAACAAAACCATGCTGACTGTTCTTGATTAATCTCTGCCTCTCCAAATGCAGATTAATTCTGTTTCTGCTTCCGATAGTTCCCCCACCACTAATGTTAGACTGACAGGTCTGTAGTTTCCTGATTTATCCCTTCCTCCCTTCTACTGTGAAAACAAATTCAAATTATTTATTCAAAGCCTGTCCCATTTCCTTCTTTACTATTATTGGTTCCCCTGTCTTATTCTCCAAAGGACCAATGCTCACTTTAGCTACTCTTTTCCATTTATAAATGTGTGGAAACTCTTGCTGTATGTTTTGCTAATTTACTCTCAAACTCTATTTTCTCTCACTTTGTTGTTTCTTAAAGCAGCCTTTCCTGATTTCTACCATTTTCCCAATCTTCTGGTCAGCAACTTAAATAAAAGCAATTTCACAGTTAAGACACTTAACCAAGGTTTTCCATTTCAAAATTAATGTGTAATTCTACCATGCTTTGATCACTCTTCCCTGGAAATTCTATCATTTTGAGATCATTAATTAATCCTGTCTCATTACACATTAACAAGTCTAAATTAGCCTGTTCCCTGTTTGTTCCAGAACTTACTGTTCGAAGAAATTGTCCCAAATGCACTTAAATGAACTTATCTTCAGATCTAATTTTGTCAATTTGATTAATCCAACTTATTTGGAGATTAAAACCGCCCATTGTTATTGAAGTTTTGGGCAGTGTAGACTTGTGAAGCTAACGTATGCCACCAACACTGAAGAAGGTTCAACTCTATTTAATTAACTACTTATAATTTAATTAACTACTTATAAAATAATAGACATACGAGAACTGTGGGTTTAAACAATGCTAGTTTAACTAGAGACCTGTGCCTGTCCGAACCAGTTGAATCTCTCAGCACGTGGTGTGAGTCTGTACTATACTTGATGAGCTCTTGTTCTTCTGAGAGGCAGCATCCAGAATGAGCGGGAAAAGTGATGCCCTCTGCCTTTATAGTGTGTGTGTTCTAACTGGTGATTGGCTGCAGTGTTTGTGCATGTTGATTGGTCCGAATGTGTGTCCATCAGTATGTGTCTGCACCATGATATATTGGTGTATATTATGACATCCTCCTCTTTTAAAAAAATGTTGATGTGAATGTATGACAATAATTAGTGTGGGTGTGTGAAGAATGTTCCTAACTACATGTGAGGTGCAAAGACATATGTACAAATCTATATACAGGAAACAAAGCTATATACAAGGGAAGGTGCCTGGTGCACATAATTAATATGCAGCAAATTGAATAAGAACAATGCTATATACAAACCACTGGAAAACGATTTTAACAAGGAAGGAAACATCTCAGAGAGTCCACATATTTACAAAGTTCATAAATTCAGTCTCTGAGGTGGGCGACGAACTCTGGTTGACCGCCTCAAGGGTGGGTTAATAGCTGGCAGGTCAGGAGCTGGGTGGGCTGCAGCACAGTCAGGGGGAGGCAGAGTGATCGGAAGCTCTGCACAGTCCATGGCAGGATCAGCAGAGGGGCTGGGTGGGCTGCAGCACAGTCAGGGGGAGGCAGAGTGATCGGAAGCTCTGCACAGTCCATGGTAGGGTCAGCAGAGGAACTGTTCGGAGGATCCCGTGACGACTGTGGAACAAGGCGAAGGGCACGCTGATTGTGGCGCTGAATGGATCCGTCCGGAAACCGGACCAGGAAGGAACAGGGGGCCGCCTGCCTGAGGACAGCAGCAGGTGCAGACCAGCCACCAACCGGTAGATGAATGCGAACCTTGTCGTTTGGCTGGATGTTGGAGAGATCAGCAGCACGTGAGTCGTGTGTTGCTTTTTGCTGCACCTGAGGTATCTGCATCCTGTGGAGCATGGGGACATGATCAAGATTGGGGGCGTGAATCGATGGTACCGTCGTCCTGAGGGTGCGGTTTATCAGTAACTATGCAGTCGACAGCCCAGTGGAGAGCGAGGCGGAGCGATAGGCTAACAGAGCAAGATGGAAGTCAGAGCCGGCATCGGCAGCCTTCCAGAGTAGCCTCTTGACTATATGAACTCCCTTTTCCGCTTTGCTATTGGACTGAGGGTACAGGGGACTGGATGTGATGTGTGCGAAGTTGTACTGCTGGGCGAAGCTGGCCCATTCCTGGCTTGTGAAACAGGGGCTATTGTCTGACATCACTGTGAGCATATCATCATGATCACACGGCCGCCCCTGCCTCGCTTGCACTCTGTATGCCCCCTCCAGCTCCGGTGGTCGCGGAAAGGCTTCAGCCCCCATCAGCTGCACCAACAGGTCTGCCACAAACGCTGTGGCATCAGCTCCCTCAGCCCCCTCCGGGAGGCCGATGATCCTCAGATTATTCCTGCGGACTCTATTTTCCAACTCCTCCCCTCTGTCCAGCAGTCTTCTTTGCGCTCCTTCAGCCCGTCAACTTCTAGCGTCGCGACCGTCTGCGCATCCGCCTGCTCCTCCACCGCCTCTCCCAGCTCCTTAACTTTTACATCCTGAGCATGTTTTTCATTTTTTTTCCCAGCCTCTGATTCAGCTGATCCACTGCCTTCTGAAGTGGGTCCAAGTTGTCCCGCTTCAGCGACTCAAAACTGCTTTTCATCACCTGTAGCATATTCTCCAGCGCCTGCTGGATTGCTGAGTCCGAGGTCCGTGTGTCCACCATCTTGGGTTTCAGGTCAGCTTCCTCAGCTCCTTGCCTCTGTCCCTTTCTCTCCCTCTTCCTTTGCTTCCTGGTCTCCTGCGGTTCCATGCACTGCAGCCCGCTCCTCCGCACTTCTGCGGCCGTCTTTTCGCCGCTCCGCAGTCCCGCTATCGCGGGGAATCAGTCCCTAAAGCCCCGCCGGAGTGAGAGTCCGCCGAATGTGCGGCTCACTCGATCATCGCTGCCACCGGAAGTGAAAGGAAACACCTTTTAACAGAAGCACATTAGGCTTACATTCACTACTGAGAACATTATAATTCTGAATTCACCAAATGATCAAGAGATAGTCTTTTCATGGCAGAGAGATCAACAGTACACCTGCTCTGTCTGGCTTCAGCTCCAACACTGAAAACAAAACTAAAACAGACCCTGCAGCAAACAGCCTAAAATGAAAGTAAAAAGCTGACACAGCCCAGCTCCACCCACACTCTGACATCACTGCAGTAATATGAGCAGCTAAACATTTCTTACAGTAACATTCTCATGACACCCGCCGTGACCAGATTCTTGAGTGACCCTCTTATGGACTGAACTGATCTCTCCATGTATATCCTCTACTGAGTAGCACTACACTCCATATGCTCACCCATTAGAACATAGAACAGTACAGCACAGAACAGGCCCTTCAGCCCTCGATGTTGTGCCAAGCAATGATCACCCTACTCAAACCCACGTATCCACCCTATACCCGTAACCCAACAACCCCCCCCCCTTAACCTTACTTTTTAGGACACTACGGGCAATTTAGCATGGCCAATCCACCTAACCCGCACATCTTTGGACTGTGGGAGGAAACCGGAGCATCCGGAGGAAACCCACGCACACACGGGGAGGATGTGCAGACTCCGCACAGACAGTGACCCAGCCGGGAACCGAACCTGAGACCCTGGAGCTGTGAAGCATTTATGCTAACCACCATGCTACCGTGCTGCCCATTGCCTGTGTCTATGTATTTACATTGTGTATCTAGCGTATGTCCTATGTTTTTTCACGTATGGCATGATCTGTCTGGACTGTACGCAGAACCAAACTTTTCACTGTACCTCGGCCAGTCAATTCTATATGCAGATAGCCAAATTTCCCTGTATCCCATGCCCCCAAACTTTCTGAATGAGCCTACCATAGGGAACCTTATCAAATGCCTTACTGAAATCCATATACACCACATCCACTGCCCGACTTTCATCAATGTGTCTCGTCACATCCTCAAAGAATGCAATGAGGCTTCTGAGGCATGACCTGCCCCTCACAAATCCATGCCACTCACAAACCTTTAATCAAACTATGTTTTTCTAAATAATCATAAATCCTGGGCGGGATTCTCCCCTACCCGGCGGAGCGGGCCATATCGGTGCCGAGGAGTGACGTCAACCACTCCGGCGTCGGGCCGCCCGAAAGGTGTGGAATCCTCCGCACCTTCAGGGGATAGGCCGACGACGGCGGGGTTGGCGCCGCACTAGCCTGCACGGAAGGGCTTGGCGCTGTGCCAACTGACGCCGAAGGGCCTCCGCCGGCCAGCGCGAGTTGGCACCTGCGCGGGAGCGCCAGCGTATGCTGGCATCATCCCAGTGCAAGCGCAGGGGTGTTCTTCTTTGCAGTGGTTGACAGCAGCTGGCGCGGAGGGTAAGAGTGCCCCCACGACACAGGCCCACCCCCCGCGGATCGGTGGGCCCCGGTCGCGGGCCAGGCCACTGTGGGGGCACCCCCCAGGGCCAGATCCCCCCCCCCCCCGAGGACTCTGCAGGCCGCCCGTTGAGCCAGGTCCCGCTGGTATGGACCTGGTTTGATTTATGCCAGTGGCTTTGGCCGAAAACGGGCGGCCGCTCGGCCCATCATGGGCCGGAGAATCACCGGGGGGGGGGGGGGCGAGCGGCCGCCGACCAGCACGGCGTGATTCCCGCCCCCACCGAAACCCCGGTGCCGGAGAATTCGGCAGCCGGCTTTAGGGTGGGATTGGCGATTCTCCGAGCCGGCGGGGCGTTGGAGAATCCCGCCCCCTATCTCTCAGAATCCTTTCCAATATTCTGCTCACCACAGAAGTTAGACTGACTGGTCTGTAATTCCTAGGGATTTCCCAATTCCCTTTCTTGAACGGGGAACAGCATTCGCCTCCCTCCAATCACCCGGTACTACTCCAGTGGAGGATGAGGACGCAAAGATCACCACCAACAGCGCAACAATCTCCTCCCTCACCTCCCGTAGTAACCTTGGGTATATCCCGTCAAGCCCAGGGGACCTTATCTATCCTTATGCTTTTCAAAATTTCCAGCACATCCTCCTTCTTAATATCAACCTGTTCGAGTCTATTAACCTGGTTCACACTGTTCTCGTCAGCAACAAGGTCCCTCTCTCTAGTGACTACTGAAGCAAAATATTCATTTAGGCCCCCCCCCCCCCCCATCTCCTCAGACTCTAGGCACAAGTTCCCTCCACTATCCCTGATCAGCCCTACTCTCACTCTGATCATCCTCTTATTTATCACAGAAGTGTAGAACACCTTGGCACCTTGGGGTTTCCCCTAAAATTCCCGCCAGGGCTTTTCATGCCCCCTTCTAGCTTTCCTAAGTCCATTTTTGAGTTCCTTCCTGACTACCTTGTAACCCTCTAGAGTCGTGCCAGATCCTTGCTTCATTAACCTTAAGTAAGCTTCCTTCTTCCTCTTGACTAGAAGGTCGTCATCCAAGGCCCATTCACCTTTCCATTCCTCCCTCGTCTCATTGGGACAAAACTATCCAGCACTCCTTAAACAACCCCCACATTACTGTTGTGCATTTCCTCAAGAAGAACTGTTCCCACTTTATGCTGCTCAGCTCCTGTCTCATAGCAGTATAATTTCCCTTCCTCCAATTAAATACCTTCCCATACTGTCTGTTCCTATCCCTCTCCATGACTATGGTAAAGGTCAAGGAATTGTCATCGAAATGCTCTCCCACCGAGACATCTACCACCTGGCCTGCTTTGTTTCCAAGCACCAAATCCAATTTGGCATCCCCCCTAGTCTATCTACATATTGAGTCAGGAATCCTTCCTGTACACACCTGCCAAAATCTGCTCCATCCAAACCATTTGCAGTAAGGACATCATCTCACCAAGTTGAAAACTAATTAACTCCCCACAGAATCTCCTTAATTAAAATAAACTTGCATTAGCCCAAGTGTTTTGCGATGGTTAATTGTAGCTCTGGCTCCTAAAAGCTTTGTTGTTTTTCAAACCAAGGTTCTTTTAAAACATGACTGCAGCAGTCAAACACACTCTAACCCAGTCTTTTAACCCTTACTTCACCAAATATTTACAATACAATGTATATTAAATTCCTACACTCATCACATTGGAGACAATTTAAGTTTAAATCGTAAGCTATCTTTTCCAGAAGTCGATTATCTTTGCACCTGAGGTGCCTTTTTGATCAGAAATTCTCTATCTCTGTGCTGGAATTTTTAAATTGTTTTCATGGAGAGTCTAGAATGAAGGGGCACAGTTTAAAAATAAGGGGGCTTTCTTTTAAGGCGGAGATGAGGAGTAATTACTTCTCTCAGGGTGCCTTTAGTCTTTGGCAACCTCTGCCCAGTCAACAGTGGAGGCTGGGTCCTTGAATAATTTCAAGGCAGTGTTCGTCAGAATCTTTGATTGGCAAGGGAGTCAATGGTCAATGGTTATCGGTGGGGGCGGGGGGGGGGCGGGTACAAGAGACAGGAAAGCGGAGTCAAGGCCATAACAGGCCAGCCATGATGTTATTGACTTGCGGAACAGATTCGATGGGCCAAATGATCTCTCTCTCTCTCTCCTTCCTTTAAGGTGCTCCTGAATATCCTTCTATTTTGACCAAGGTTTTAGTCCCTGTTATGTTATCCCCTTTATTGACTCGGTGTCAATTTTCACTCCTGTGAAACATCTTGAAATGTTTAGCAAATGCACTATATAAATGCCTAGGAACATGAGTGGGTCATATAGCCCCTTGACCCTATCCTGTCATTCATTTTTTTTTAAAATTTAGAGTACCCAATTATTTTTTTTTCAATTGAGGGACAATTTAGCATGGCCAATCCACCTAACCTGCACAACTTTGGGTTGTGGGGGTGAAACCCATGCAGACATGGGGAAAATGTGCAAACTCCGCATGGACAGTGACGCAGGGCTGGGATTCGAACCCGGGTCCTCAGCGCCGTAGTCCCAGTGCTAACCACTGCGCCACATGCCACTCCCTCCGCTATCCTGTCATTCATAATTTCATACACCAGAGTTTACCCCATATCCCTTAATACCTTTGATTAACAAATATCTAACAGTCTCAGTCTCAGGTTTTAAAAATAGCAATTGACTTAGCGTAATATTGCAATTTGCGGAAGAGGCCAAAACTTCTACCACCCATTGCAAGTTTCCAGTTAATTATTGCTGGTGGGTAAAATTAATAGATTGCCTTTTAAATTCCAAGTTTACGGGTCTGAAGAAACCAGCCCGAGATGAACTGAAGGAGATAGAAAGTCAGTCTTGTTTTATTGCAGCAATGGCCAGGGATTAACCTTTAATTTGTGATGCCTCCAGTTTGGTGACCTGAGTTACTGAACCCAAACAGTGTGGGCTCCCATCAAGGTGAACACTGTCTACTTTACTTGACTGCTGTCTGATTGTGTCTCCAGCTAATTTGTCCGGCTCAATGTCTGCCTTGGAACAGGAGCGTACAGATCAGACACTAATAGTTTGAGATATGACGTTTCATAGACCCGGAAAGTCAAGGGTGTCCAGGCTTGTTAAATATGCTGCCCGACACTTTACAAACCAGTCTTGACATTTTATGATCTGTACAAAGTCAAGCCCTGCATTTTCCTTTACATGACTCATTTACTAACAATGTAAAACAGAATTCTCTTTTTCCTGATATGAAGGTAGCCTTGCAAGTCTACGGTACAACACAAATTTTGGTTGAACTTTCCACTCCCATCAGCAGCGGAAATCATAGCCAACAAGGGCAATAAATTTGGTACGATGGAAAAAGTCAATTTCCCACCAGTGTGAATGAGTTTGGAATTTTGTTCTCCTGACTTTGATGGTGGGTTAACGGTGGCTTGGGTTACACTTTGATCCATGCCGAGAACCACACTTGCATCTCATGGATGCCCATTAATAGGGCAACTCACAGAAGTGCCCCGTCATTTGGACTTAGAACAATCTATTTTTGCCAACCATATACAAGTGACGTGCAGCTGCAAGGCTCACTTAGTCAACAACTTTGAGGTCTGCAGATGTTTCTTTCCATTTCTTGGGGGCCTTTCATAACCTGAGTGCCGTTAACAAACACTATGCCAAGGCTAAACTGGGAAGGGAGGTGAAGACTGGAACGGTGGAACGAAGGATGGAAAGGGGAAATAGGTTTACAAGGTGAGAATCGGGTGGTTGTCCGGGGAAGTTAGAGGGAACGTCTGGGGAAGTGGGGGTTATTGTCTGGGGAAGGGTGGGGTGGGGAGTACCTTACAGAGCAGGATCATTGGTGTTGTCGGTGGGCTCCTGGAGGGAGAACTCAGAGTACTGGTTATAGGAGGGAACAGTCACAGTCAGAGGGGTGGCAGGTGCAGAATGCGAGACTAGTAAGTGAAGATCTCATCAAGTGGTTCATGGAGGGGGATAAGACTGGTGGCTCGGACAACAGTGTGGGTGGGGGGGGGAGGTCAGGGTGGGCAGGAGACAGTAGCTGGTGTCGGGTCTGAGAGGAGAGAAGGCATGTGGAGCTAAATCATGAGGGGATCCATGGTAACATGGGGAGGTTCAAGTGTGACAGAGTGCAGAGGAATGGTGACATTGCGAGGGTCTATGGTGATGGGGGGGGGGGGAGCGAGGTTGGTGGGTTTTGGGGAGGGTACAAAGTGGTGGAACAAGTTTGAAAGCTGGAGACATGCGGGAAAATGTCCACGTGAAGCATCTTGCACATGGCTCTCATTATTTTGGTCAAAGAGCAATGTCTCCATATGCAGGTATGTATGAATGAGAAGCACACCAATCTCTGATCCTCCAGTTTGTCCTTCAACTGGGATGTGTTGCTCGTTCTGGGTGAGTGTGCTTAACACTCAATTTGGCTCTGTTTCGTTACTTAGCTCTGGAGTCGCCAGGTATCGTTAAGATACCGCCACAAGTTTCAAGGTCAAGTTCAAAACAATAAAACCATACACCAATTAGTAAGTTCAAACAACTGAGTTTATTATAATACAATTATAATACTACCCATGCACACGCTAAGATGATTAAACTATTCCTACCACTAAATAAACCAATACTTATCTCAAAGGGAACTGCCGGATCAGGGGACAAAGCCTCTTGCTCTGCTCTGGTCTGCAGACTTCAGGTTGGTATGGGTTAAAAAGGGGTCAGGAGTGTCTATATCTGGTAGCGATCTTTGTGAGACACTTACTTGCTGCGGCTGCTGTCCCAAACCTCTCCTCTCTCTCGTTCAAGGTCTTCTTTGGCAAAAACTGGTCGAGATGCTGGTCCAGAGAGGAGGACTGGTTAAGAAGAACAAACTAAATGTGGGACCTGTCTTTTATAGGTCCTAGGGCTTCGCGCTCTTTTGGGCGGACCCTTTTCCTGCTGGGAATCGATTGGGTCTCTTCCCAATCGATTTGTTTGAATCCCCCCAATACTGAGGCTGTCCCTCGGTTGCTGGGTGGGCCTTCAGGTGCTTTGTTTTCGAACCCCGCTGGTGCCGGGGTGTCTGGTTTCCCATACACTGTTGCAATTACTTCTCTATTTGTGTCCATTGTTCCTGGGATCGTTCCACTGCTATGTTAACTATCCCGGAGATTGCCTGATTAGTATGCGGAATGTTCGTTTCGGTGCTGTCTGCTCTCTTAGCAGACAGAATACACATTTGCTTGGTGCAGCCTGCTTGTGCTGCAAACTTTGTCCATTTTAACCTGCAAGCTTTGCGTTCCTCCATTTTGTATTGAGGGAATGGCCGGTGGCTACAGATGGCTGGAATGAGGACGCCATGTCTAGGTGGACGTCAGGTGAAGGGTTTGGAACTTGCCTTTTAGATGGAGAGAAGCCCAGAAAGGACATGCTCAATAAATGTATTACTTCAATTGATTCACACATCCATTGAGGCATTTGTGATTCAGGCTCAGACAACCCTCCCTTGGTCATGGCTCTCATACAGATGAGGAGGGCCCATCACAAGTTGTCACAGGGTCATGAGGGGAAAGGGCCTGCAAAAGGCAGCAGGGCCTCGATAAGGTCAAGCGGGTGCCAAACATGGAACACTGTCATGATGAGCATTGGCCCGACCACTGGTGTATTGCCAATGGTTCTCTTACCCAGTGATTTCTGAGAAATGTACCATCAATTTGTTTAAGCTGATAACCCTATAATTATTTTTGCATAGCCACACAGGTGGTAGCTTAGGAAGCTGGGCCACTAAGAGGGAATATAGCTTCTGCTATGAATGGTGTCCAGTTGGTGGCACCCTCGATGCTGAGTCAGAAAGTTATGGACTCAAGTTCCACTCCAGAGGCTTGAGCACAAAAATCAAGGTTGACACTCCCAATGCAGGAGCATGCAACTGCACTATCAGGGTTACTGTCTTTTGGATAGGAACATTGGAATTAGGAGCGGAAGTAGGCAATTCAGCAATTCGAGCCTGTTCCACCATTCAATCAGATCTTCCTTGTCTAAAGTCCACCTCCCTGCCTGTTCCCCATATCCCTTTAACCTGTTTTTAAATCAGAAATATATCTATCTACCTTTTTAAAAATATTTTTATTCTCCTTTTTCACATTTTCTCCCAAATTTGCACCCACCAACAAGAAACAATATGCAGTAACAAATATAATGTCCGAGGTGCGGGAAGGAGAAGCAGCGCCGGCCCTAGGGTTGCTGGCGCCCCGGGCAAGCTGAACTTCAGCGCCCTTCGGGGGGGGGGGGGGCCGAGGCGGGGGGGCGGACGGAGGGGGGGCTGCCGGAGGGGGGGGGGGGGGGGCCGTCCTGGGGGAGGGTGGCCACCGCGCATGCGCTGGTTGGCACCGGCCCAACTGCGCATGCGCGGGACCCGAGTCTCTGGCGCCCCCTAGCACAGGCGCCCTGGGCGACTGCCTGAGTTGCCGGTACCTTGGGCTGGCCCTGAGGAGAAGGGACAGAGTGGGTTAGGATGGAGGAGGAATCTTGTAAGGGGTCTAGTTTGAGGGCTATGGTGACGGCAGCATTGCCAATGGCTCCGAGTAGGTATTCAGGGAGCCCAGTGGTGCAGTCCACAGTGAAGATATGGAATCAGCTGAGGAGGCATTTTAGGGTGGAAGGGATGTCGGTGCTAACGCCGCTGTGCGAGAATCATGGGTTTGTGCCGGGGAGATGGATAGTAAATACAGGAGGTGGAGGGAAGTGGGGCTGGTCAAGGTGAGGGATTTGTATTTGGAGGAAGGGTTCGCCAGTCTGGAGGAGCTAAGGGAGAGGGTAGAGCTGACGAGGGGTAGTAAGTTTAGGTATCTACAGGTTAGGGACTTTGCACGAAAGGTCTGGAAGGGGTTCCCTAGATTGCCGGGATACACCTTGCTGGAGCGACTGCTGCTTCCAGATGTGGAAGGGGAGGGAAGAATTGGGGATATAAGTGGCCGGGGGAGCAGGGAGGCGAGCGGCTGGTGAAGATCAAGGAGAAATGGGAAACGGAGTTGGAAATGGAGATCAATTGGGGCGTATGGAGTGAGGCACTACAAAGAGTAAACGGGACCTCCTCTTGTGCAAGGATGAGCCTGATACAGTTTAAGGTGGTGCACAGAGTGCATATGACTCGGGCGAGAATTAGTGGGCTCTTTCAGGGGGTAGCAGATGAGTGTGAGAGGCGTGGGCGGGGTCCAGCGAATCATGCGCACAAGTTTTGGGGATGTGAAAAATTGGGAAGATTCTGGGTGGGAATGTTCGCGGTCTTAGCCAGGATAGTGGAGGAGGGAGTGGACCGATGTATTGGCCTTCGCCTCTCTGATTGCACGGCGACGAATTTTGCTGGAGTGGCGGTCGGCATCGCCATCGGGGGTAGCAACATGGTTGGGGGACCTGTATGACTTCCTGCAATTAGGGAAGATAAAGTATGATTTAAGGGGCTCAGCAGGGGAGTTTGAGAAAAGGTGGGGTATTTTTGTAACCGTGTTTGAGGAGCTGTTCATCGCAGGGGGGTGGGGGGGATGAAATTGGAGAAAAATCTGTACAAACTGTATAGTTGCTGTAACCTACTTTGATACGAGTTTGAATAAAATGCGTTTAAAAAATAGCAAATATAATGTCAATCCCCATATTAACAACAACAATCCCATCCTCCCTCTAACCTCCAAACAACTGCCCGCATCTTAACTTAAACAAATAACAAAAAAGGAATCGGGAATGACCCATAGTTATCCTTAACACATATAGTCCCCCTCCTCCCAACCCCCCCCCCCCCCCCAAATAATGTTCAATGTTATCCAATTCTTGAAAGTGCATAATGAATAACACCCATGAATTGTAGAACCCCACCGTCCTTCACTCAGTTCAAACTTAACCTTCTCAAGAGTCAAGAATTCCAACAGGTACCCCGCCACAACAGGGCACAGGGTGATCTATCTCCTTCTTGAAACCATGTAATGCTGCAGACTTCACCACACTATGAGGTAACGAGTTCCACAAATTCACCACCCTCTGCAAGAAGTAGTTCCTCCTCATCTCAGTTTTAAATCAAATGCCTCTCAATCTATATCTGTGACCTCTCAGTTGAGATTGCCCCACAAGGGGGAACATTTAGTGTACGTTTACTTTATCAATCCGTTTTAGTAATTTATATACCTCGATCAAATCCCCATATCCTTCTAAACTGTTCAATCTCTCTTCATACGTCAACGCTTTCAACCCAGGAATTAATCTGGTGAATCTCCTCTAAACTGCTTCCAATGCCACCACATCCTTCCTCAAAAATAAGGAGACCAAAATTGGACACAATACTCCAGATGTGGTCTCACCAACACCCTCTGCAATTGCAACAACATTTCTCTACATTTATGCTCTAGTCCTTTTGCAATAACCGCTAACATTCCATTTGCCTTTTTTTAGATGTGACGTTAAAACAAGGCACTATCTACCTGCTCAGGTGGGTGCAAAAGAGCTAATTAAATTATTTCACAGAGCAGGGGTGCTGCTCCCTGGTGTCCTGTCCAATATTCATTCCTCAATTAACATCGCTAAATAAAACAGCGGCTGGATTCTCCGCTCCCCCAGCCGCGTGTTTCTCCTCGGAGTGCCATTCGCTGGCAGCAAGATTCTCTGTTCCCGCTGCTGTCAATGGGATTTCCCATTGAAGACACCCTATGCTGCCGGGAAACCCATGGCAGGAAAAAAGAATCCCAACGGCCGGAGAATTCCAGCCCAGATTATCTGCCGATGATCACATTGCTGTCTGTGGGATCTTGCTGTGTGTAAATTGGCTGCCGTGTTTCCTACATTACACAAGTGACTATGCTCCAAAACTGCTTTCTTGTCTGTGCAACACCTTGGCGATGGCCTGAGGTGAAAGGTGGTAAATAAAAATGCTAAACAGTTCTGCTCAATATGTCACTTCACCGAGAGCTGTTGCTGCAACTAATAATAAGAATAATCTTTATTGTCACAAGTAGGCTTACATTAACACTGCAATGAAGTTACTGTGAAAAACCCCAGGTCGCCACACTCCGTCGCCTGTTTGGGTACTAGAGAGGGAATTCAGAATGTCCAATTCACCTAACAAGCAGTTCTTCCGGAACTTGTGGGAGGAAACTGCAGCACCCGGAGGAAACTCATGCAGACACAGGGAGAACATGCAGTCCTTGCACAGTCAGTGACCCAAGTTGTGTATCGAACATGGGACCCTGCGCTGTAAAGAAACTGCTAACCACTGTGCTATTGTGCTGCCCAATACTCAATACAGCAGTCTTGTAAAATACCCAGTAAGCTTTAACAGGCTGTTGCTATCATTGTCTTCTCGAGATTGGTCCAAATCCTGTTGGCATCACAGAACCCCAGATATTGATTGTGAAAATGAAACCCAGCAACAAGTCGTCCCATTGCAGGACAAGATAAACTGAGAGAATCACAAACCCTATGTACAGTGTTGGACGAGGCACGAGGCGACTCACACAACAGATTGAGTAACGGAATGAATGACAGGTAACCCGAGGCGCGCATGCACAGATTTCTGAAGGTGGGCAGGATACATCGAAACACCGCCAGCTGCGTGGAGAGATTGGAAAACCACAGGTTGTTCGCCTCAGAATGGAGAATGTTATGTTGAAAATTGTGACAAGCTATAGGGTTTTCAATCGAGCAAACAAGGAGCAGCAGTTTTCAATTGTAGGAGAATCAGTAACCAGAAGGCACAGATTTGATATAATTGGCAAAAGAACCCATGAGGAGATGAGATTTGTAAAAACAAAACTCTTAAAAGAGTTATGATCTGGAACTTTTCGCTTGACAGGGTTTTGGAAGCAGATTCCAGATGGGCAGCACAGTAGCACACATGGCTAGCACTGTGGCTTCACAGCGTCAGGGTCCCAGATTCGATTCCCTGCTGGGTCACTGGGACGGCATGTTCTCTCTGTGTCTGTGTGGGTTTCCTCCGGGTGCCCATGACAGCAAGTGGTAGTGGATCAAAAGTATTCCGCCTGAAGGTCGGTGACCAGTGGTGTCCCGCAAGGATCTGTTCTGGGACCTTTGCTCTTTGTGGTTTTTATAAATGTCTTGGATAAGCAAGTGGAAGAGTGGGTTACTAAGTTTGCCGATGACACGAAGGTTAGTGGAGTTATAGATAGTGTCGAGGGCTGTTGCAGGTTACAACAGGACATTGACAGGATGCAGAGCTGGGCTGAGAAGTGGCAGGTGAAGTTCAACTTCGATAAATGTGAAGTGATTCATTTTGGAAGGTTGAAATTGAATGCTGAATACAGGGTTAAAGGCAGGATTCTTGGAAGTGTGGAGGAACAGAGGGATCTTGGGGTCCACATAAATAGATCCCTCAAAGTTGCCACCCAAGTTGATAGGGTTGTTAAGAAGCCGTATGGTGGGACAGCACGGTGGTGCAGTGGGTAGCACTGCTACCTCATGGCGCCGAGGTCCCAGGTTCGATTCCGGCTCTGGGTCACTGTCCATGTGAAGTTTGCACATTCTCCCCGTGTTTGCGTGGGTTTCGCCCCCACAACCCAAAGATGTGCAGGGTAGGTGGATTGGCCACGCTACATTGCCCCTTAATTTGAAAAAAATTGCGTACTCTAAATTTATTTAAAAAATAAAGGAGTAGGGTGTGTTGGCTTTCATTTACAGGGGGATTGAGTTTAAGAGCGGCGGGGTTTTGCTACAGTTTTTAAAACCCTGGTTAGACCACACTTGGAATATTTTGTCCAGTTCTGGTCGCCTCATTATAGGAAGGATGTGGATGCTTTGGAGAGGTTGCAGAGGAGATTTATCAGGATGCTGCCTGGACTAGAGGGCTTGTCTTATGAAGAAAGATTGAGGGAGCTAGGGCTTTTCTCACTGGAGCGAAGGCAGAGGTGACTTGATAGAGGTGTACAAGGTGATGAGAGGCATGGATAGAGTGGATAGCCAGAGACTTTTCCCCCAGAGCGGAAATGGCTGTCATGAGGGGACATGATTTTAAAGTGATTGGTTGAATCAACCAATTATAGGGCAGATGGCAGAGTTAGGGGGCGGGATTTTCTCAGCCTGGGACCGGGCTGGAGAATCACTGCGGCCGGCGCGCATCGTGCTATGCTGCCCTGACACTGGGATGCGATTCTCCGCAGAGCGAAGAATTGGTGCTGGCGTGGTTGCCACGGCGCCAGTTGGGGGCTGCTCTACGCCCCCCCCCCCCGGCCCCCCCCCCCCCCCCCCCCCCGATGATTCTCGGGCCGAGCGGCCGTAAGAAAAAACCCGAGTCCTGCCAGCACCTATCTAATTTGATCTTAGTCAGTGGGACCTCGGCGTGGAAGGGTCGGGGGCAACCTGTGGAGGGGAGGGTCTCTGATCCCGGGGGGGCCTCCGATATGGCCTGGCCCGCGATCGGTGCCCAACGATTGGCGGGCCACCCACTCGGGCTGGGGTCTCCTTTCTTCCGCGCCGGCCCCTGTAGCCCTACGCCATGTTGCATCGGGGCCGGCGCGGAGAAGGAGCCTCTGCGCATGCGCGGACCCCTTTGTGCCCACTTGACACCGGGATCAGCATCTGGAGCGGTGAGGGTTGCTCCAGTGCCGTGCTGGCTCCCTGTAGGGGCCAGAATTGCTCATCCTGAGGCCGACGGCGTCCACACTTAGCCTCAGGATCAGAGATTCCCACCCAAGTTCTTTACACAGAGAGTGGTGGGTGCGTGGAATGCACTGCCAGCAGAGGTGGTGGTGTCAGAATCATTAGGGACATTTAAGCGATTCTTGGACAGGCAGATGGACAGCAGTAAATTGAAGGGGTTAATCTTAGATTAGGATAAATGGTCGGCACAACATCGTGGGTCGAAGGGCCTGTACTGTGCTGTACTGTTCTATGTTTTATGTCATTGTTGGGTAGAGCAAAGACACCTGGCTTTTTGAGAAAGCATTTACAGTTTGGTTGTGATCTGACTGAAGCTGTGTGCCTAGTGAAACAATTCTGCTCTCACTTTACGTTAGTTAAAATATATTAACAGTATTTAAAGCAGTGCAGATTTGTCTGAGGACAAGGGGGAGCTGAAACAAGCCAGTTGAAACTGATTTTGAAGGCATACAGGTCGGGATTCTCTCAGCCTAGGGCCGGGTCGGAGAATCTCCCCGACCGGCGCGAATCGCCCCACGCCACCCCGATGCCGGCATGCGATTCTCTGCAGAGCGGAGAATCAGCGCCATTGGGGCCAGTATGGTTGGCGTGGCGTCGGTCGTGGGCCATTCTACGCGGCCGGCCCACCGATTTTCGGCCCGGGATGGGCTGAGCAGCCGTAAAAATGCCGAGTCCTGCTGGCACCGCCCACACCTGCTCTCAGCCGGTGGGAACTCGGGGTGTAATGGTCGGGGGGGCGGCCTGTGGAGTGGGGCTCTGGTGTGGCCTGGCCTGCCTCCTTTCCTACGCGCCGGCTCCTGTCGTCCAGCGTCATGTTCCGTCGGGCCGGCATGTTGATGGAAGCCACTGCACATGTGCAGATCCCGCGGCGCCCATTTCACGCCGGGATCAGCAACTGGAGCGGCGCAAACCGCTCCATTGCCGTGCTGGCCCCCTGTTGGGGCCAAAATTAGTCGTTGGGTCAGCCCGTTCACGCCGTTGTAAAATGCGACGGCGTTTACAACGGCGTGGACACTCTGCCGTTAGAGAATCCCGCCAACAGTTTCTGGATGGGACTGACTGGATTCAGATTTTAAAAATATATAAATTTAGAGTACCCAATTATTATTTTTTCCAATTAAGGGGCAATTTAGAATGGCCAATCCACCTAACCTGCACATCTTTGAGTTGTGGGGGTGAAACCAATGCAGACATGGGGAGACTCCAGACGGACAGTGACCTAGGGCCGGAATTCAAACCCAAGTCCTCAGCACCATAGGCAGCAGTGCTAGCCACTGTGCCACGTTGCGCCCTGATTCAGATCTTTTTAATAATAATAATCTTTATTAGTGTCACAAGTAGGCTTACATTAACATTGGAATGAAGTTACTGTAAAATCCCCTAGTTGCCACACTCCAGCACCTGTTCGGGTACACAGATTGGACATTCTGAATTCTGGACATTCTCCTTCCCGAACAAGAGCCGGAGTGTAGCGATAAATGGGATTTTAACAGTAACTTCATTACATTGTTAATGCAAGCCTACTTGTGACACTAATAAAGATTATTATTACAGAGGGAGAATTCAGAACGTACAATTCGCCTAACAAGCATGTCTTTCGGGACTTGTGGGAGGAAACCAGGGCACCCAGGGGAAACCCATGCAGACACGGGAGAACGTGCAGACTCCGAACAGACAGTGACCCAAGCGTGAATTGAATCCAGGACACTGGCACTGTGAAACAACAGTGCTAACCACTGTGCTACGGTGCTGCCTGTCAAGCAGTGTCAAAGAATAACTCTGTGAAGCAAGTATTCCTCTGTGACATTTGTATATAAGGTGGATTGAGAGCTGGGGTGGTTTTTTTCTTGTTTAAGTGGGGGAGGGGGTGGGGGAGCAATTAAATGTACTGTATTCACTATATTGAGTAATATTATTTAAGGGGGCTATTTTCTGGTGTGATGTTAAAGACTTCAATACTGTTTTAGCAATAACATTTGTTTTAATATACCATATCCTTATTTCTTTGCACAATCACTTCTGGAGAAAAGTATCCTTTCCTCTCAGCCTTACAAAATGAAAATGCAGTATTGGGGTTTCTCTCCAATATCCTTCTTAAAAAGCTTTTCAGAATACCCAATTATTTTTTTCCAATTAAGGGGCAATTTAGCGTGGCCAATCCACCTACCCTGCACATCTTTTGGGTTATGGGGGTGAGACCCACGCAGACACGGGGAGAATGTGCAAACTCCAAACAACACGGACAGTGACCCGGGGCCGGGATCGAACCCGGGGCCGGGATCAAACCCGGGTCCTCGATGCTATGAGGCAGCAGTGCTAACCCCGCCTGTATCCTAGCCACTATTGGGGTCTGGTCTGGGATCGTAATTCGAGCAATTGCAGTTTTTATGGGCTTCAACCTACTGTGGGGAAAAATCTGCCACAGCCAAGGCGTCAAACCTTGAACTCTCAAATTTTCCACCTTTCAACATTGAACTTTAATTTGGGTAGGAAAGTAACTACTTACTGTCATTCTGCAAGTATGTGTGTTAATATTGTTTATACCGCTTACCTGAATGGGTTTTTAACTCAATAAAACAAACCCCTTTTTGTTTTAAACACAAGAAAGCCAGCCAAACTACTTTCTTGATAAACAGCATGTAAATGATTAAGAACAGACACTGAGTAAATACCGTCATCCTTACAAATTCACAAACAAAACCCTGTTATAGGCAGTGGTATACTAGGAGAGTCATTTTTACCCCTCCTCACATGGCTGTAACAACCCTACCTATGTTGCTCGTACCCACGCAGAACATGACGACATCCCCTCCCACTACAAGTTCCTCTCCAGGCCCAAGCAACATTGGAGCACGTGCGGGCCATTCAGTTGGTCGAGCCTGCTCCACTATTTAAACAGCACACGGCTGATTATCTATCCCTCACACCATTTCCCCCCACTAGGGGTTGGTTTAGGACAGTGGGCTAAATAGCTGGCTTGCAATACAAAATCATTTCAGTAGCACGGGTTCAATTCCCGTACCGGCCTTCCCGAACAGGTGCCAGATTGTGGCAACTAGGGGCTTTTCACAGTAACTTAATTGAAGCCTACTTGTGACAATAAATGATTATTATTATTATTATCCCCATAGCCCTTGATGTCATTCTGTATCTGCGTGGGTTTTCTCCGGGTGCTCCAGTTTCTTCCCACAGTCCAAAGATATGCGGGTTAGGTGGATTGGCCAAGCTCAGTTGCCCCTTAGTGTCCAAACAAAAGGTTAGGTGGGGTAACAGGGATAGTGTGGAGGTGTGAGCTTAGGTAGGGTATTCTTTCCAAGAGCCAGGCAAACTCGATGGGCCAAATGGCCTCCTTCTGCACTGTAAAGTCTTTGATTCTATGATTGTGGGTATATATATATATGTATACACACACACAGGGTATAGACCTTGCTATGAGGTAACTCCATGCTTGCATCTACATAGGTCTCTGTCCAGTCCACAACTGATTCTAGTCACAGGTCATTTGTCTCTTTACATAACACTGTGGACGGAAACCCATACAGACAAGGGGAGAACATGCAGAATCCGCACAGACAGTAACCCAAGCCAGGCGTTGAACCTGCCGACCATGGAGCTGTGAAACAACTGTGCTAACCACTGTGCTACCGTGCCATGTTATCAATAAACACTTAGGGCCTGAACTACTGGAACTACTGGCGGCGTTGCGCTGGGTGCGAAAACTAAGCAGACCAGTTAGATAGTGGGTGTTGTTTTCTCTATTTTGCTTTACCTGGATGGCTCGGATACGTAGTGTTGAATAAAGAACACAAAGTTTTGTTAACAAACAAAACTATAAATTTGTTACACTACCAATAAAATTCAATCACATTCCTAAAATAGGTTTCTATATTAAACTATGCTATCTCTAACTAACAGACTTTCTCAAGTCCCACTGCTCTCTCTCTCTCATGCCTCACTATCTTATCCAGTTCTCTCCTAACTCGTAACTCCCAGAATCCCTGAAGTCACATGATATATATATATGACTGTTCTGTGGTTCCCTCTAGTGGTAAGAAGCATTATCATTAACTTGTTAACTCTTTTCATCCCAGTCAATATAAATATCATTACATCCCCCTTTTTTTCAAAAATAGTTGGAGATTTCTACAAACATGTGTATAGTAAGAGCATTGTATGCTCTATACATGTAATTGGCTACTGATATTGTACAGTAGTTAACATTTTAAAAAAAAACGTTTTACAGTCCACAAATTGAGTTTGTACTCAGTCTTCACTTTGGTAGTGTGGTACGTAGCTAACAAGTCACCTGCTCAAATCGATCAAGTGGTCGACTGGTTGAACCACTTTTGTTGTCTGACCTGGTCTTTTTTCAGTGCTTGTGGTGTCGATGTTGTGTGTCCTTTTTCTTAAAAACTGGTTTGGTTTCTGGTCTTTGAGCAAATACCAACTTGTTAAATTTGTTAGAATGACTTCTTTTTTGTCAGGGGTTTTTCACAGCCATTCCTTTGTGTACAGTCTGTTGTTCCATAGTGACTTTCTGTGTGCTCAAGATCCGTTCCTTTTGGATTGTCTGATTCATTTTCAACTATTATACCCTCAGTGTCCTTTGTATTATCTGATGTTTCGCTGCATTTTATGATCTCAGGTTCCTGCGGCTGATCTGATGAATCATTAATCTTTGTGACATCAGACCCTTCTGGATGATCTGATTTAGTTTTGATCTCTTGGTGCTCCTCTTCTGGAGTCAACTTCTCCAAGATGTCATTTGCTTGTCGGCTGTTCACCATTGATGTGCTCTCAATTGATCTGATCACTGTTGCACTTTCATTGTTATGTTCTTGTTGGTTGTTCACAATTGATGTGTTCTCAGTTGGTCTGTTCATTGTTGCACTCTGATTGTCAGCTTTTGTACAGTCCATCTGAGATCTGTCAGTCTCTCTTTTGTCCTGCACAGCTTGTATGCTACTTGAGATCACTTTGTCACTATTTGCAAATAAAGTATGATGTGGAGATGCCGGCATTGGACTGGGGTGAGCACGGTAAGACGTTTCACAACACCGGGTTAAAGTCCAACAGGTTTGTTTCAAACACAAGCTTTCGGAGCACTGATCCTTCCTCAGGAAATAAAGTAGGTACACCTTCATAGTATTTTTGTTGCTCATTACCATTTTCTTCACTGCTGTCCTTATCGACAATTACAGTAGATAGATTTCAGAGTCTTTTTCTGGCTCAGCAACTAAACTAGATAGACTGTCATAGTCTTCTTTGGTTTATTTGTCAGATTACTGTCATCCTATGTCGCAATGATTTCATTCCATTAATTTATTGGATTCATCTCTCTTTAGTAGAGTGCTATTTAGATTTTCAATCGCAATGATCAGTTAAACGGAATATTTCTGCCATATCTGCGTAATACTCTTCAATGTTGGAGTTATCTTCTTTATTTTTAGATTTGTTGGCATTTTCTTGTTGTCCGGAGGAAACCCACACAGACACAGGGAGAATGTGCAGACTCCACACAGTGACCCAAGCCGGGAATTGAACCTGGGATCCAGGTGCTGTTAAGCCACAGTGCTAACCACTGTGCTACCATGCAGCCCCATGCTTTAAACTATGCTATCTCTAACTAGCACATGATACTGTATATATATATGACTGTTCTGTGGTTCCCTCTAGTGGTAAGAAACATTATCATTAACTTGTTAACTCTTTACATCCCAGTCAATATACAGATCATTACAGCGGGAAAGACCAAAATCGGAAACCACGGCGGGCGCCAATTGGTTTCCAATGTTACCAACCCGCTCCCGTTGGTGAGGTCAGGATCACGCCACAGCATAAAAGCAAATTACTCCCGATGCTTGAATCTGAAACAAAAGGGGAAATGCTGGAAAATCTCAGCAAGTCTGGCAGCATCTGTAGGGAGAGAAAAGAGCTAACGTTTCGAGTCCGATGACTCTTTGTCAAAGCTCACACATGCCACAGCATGGCATGAAACTAATAATCACCAATTAAGCCCAATCTCCATACCATTAACGGGACGGACCCCCTATTGATTGGCCACCCGTAACTAACTGCCTCCCCATTCACACCCATGTAAAAACATGAAGCGGGGCAGCACGGTGGCGCAGTGGTTAGCATTGCTGCCTCACGGCACCGGGGTCCCAGGTTGATCCCGGCTTTGGGTCACTATCCGTGTTGAGTTTGCACATTCTCCCCGTATTTGCGTGGGTTTCGTCCCCACAAGCTAAAAGGGTAGGTGAATTGGCCGCGCTAAATTGCCCCTTAATTGGAAAAAAAATGAATTGTGTACTATAAATTTATAAAAAATATATTTTTTTAAAAAATGAGAAGTTGACTGCTGTGGCATCCAAGGAGGTGAGTAGCCATTTTCGGAATCGGTCAATCAGCCGGGGAGTGCTGTAGCCAGTGCGTGCAGAGGGATAGGGGAGCCTCCGGGGGGAGGTGGGGGGAAGGGGGAGGGGGACTCCGCCATCGGTGAGGTGTTGCCCCTCGGCTGGAGGGGGGGGGCGGTGCGGGGGGGGGGGGGGCGGATCCAGTGCCGTGGCCTGGCATCCACCCTCCCGGATAACCATAATGCGGGCAGATCCAGCTGCCGGCTGCCTGCCCCACTGACCACCCCCGTGACAGGGCCCATCCGTCATCAATTCCCACTGAGACCATAGCTGAAGGCAATTGTAAATGGTGAATTGCCAATTAAAGTAATGTGAGCACCTCACAGCTCCCAAGCGGATTCTCGTGGGTAGACGGACTGTGAAGCAGGCGGTTGTTACAGCCTGGCACTCCATTCAGACTGTGACGTCTGGAACACCACAGAGGCAGCAGCCAACATTCCAACACCCAGGAGCTGGGCCACAGCACTAGGGACATCCCTGTGACCAGAGGGTGGACGTGTGGACCGGGAGGAAACCAGCACCAATCCAGGTAACGTTACCAGCCGGTGTCCGGGGTACAGGGTTTGTGGTCCAAAGAACAAAGAAAAGTACAGCACAGGGACAGACCCTTTGGCCCTCTAAGCCTGTGCCGACCTTGCTCTCCATCTAAACTAAAATATTCTACACTTCCTGGGTCCGTATCCCTCTATTCCCATCCTATTCATGTATTTGTCAAGATGCCCCTTAAACGTCACTATCGTCCCTGCTTCCACCACCTCCTCCGGCAACGAGTTCCAGGCACCCACTACCCTCTGTGTAAAAAACTTGCCTCGTACATCTCCTCTAAACCTTGCCCCTCGGACCTTAAACCTGTGCTCCCTAGTAATTGACCCCTCTACCCTGGGAAAAAATCTCTGACTATCCACTCTGTCTATGCCCATCATAATTTTGTAGACATCTATCAGGTTGCCTCTCAATCTCCTTCGTTCTAGTGAGAACAAACCAAGTTTATTTAACCTCTCCGGTGCCAAGATGCCACTGCTGTGGCCAGGGGTGCATGTGGAAGGCATGTTGGATGGCGCCATGAGGGATGGCAGGGGGTGTGAGGGTGGGGTGAGGCCTCGGGGACCTGCAAGGCTAGGGTGGAAGCCACAGCTGATTGTCCCTCACCCTCTCCAATTCTTTACAGATATCCCATGATGGATGATATTGTGAACTCCCTGGAAGCTTCCCTCGCAGTGTTGCTGGCAGGCCAGAGCCCAGACGCTAGAGGAGGCGGCGCCAGCCTCATCGACAGAGGCTCAAGGGGGCGGCCCTCGTGCAGGGACCCGCCCCACACCCTGAGCATCTGGCCGCCCATCAGCCAGGGAGGGACCCAGAGGGAGTGGCTGGTGACAGCCCAAGGTGTACAGGCATTGCTGGTCTTCAGAACTGATGACGGACAGCATGGGCTGCAGGAAGCTCTGCCTCAACAAGGAGATGGTACGTCAACTGTGCCACGTTCTTGCAGACTTGGCACCACATGTAGGGGGAGGATGCCTGCCCCCAGTGGCCGTAAAGGTCACCACAGCTGTGAACATCTGCACCTCGGGTCCATTCCAGTGCTGCAGTGGGGCCGTGTGTGGCATATTCCAAACAACCTTCCACCAGTGGATCCGTGAAGTCATTGGACTTTTTTTTTTAAACGCAGTTTATTCAAACTTGTATCAAAGTAGGTTACAGCAAATAAAAAACCCCAGGAAACATTCTTCCCAATAATCAACTATGTAGTTGGAACAGAATTTTCTCCTTTTTCACCCGCCCTCACCATCAACCCCCCCCCCCCCCCCCCCCCCCCCAACCCCCCTGCGACGAACAGCTCCTCAAACACGGTCACAAACATCCCCCACCTTTTCTCAAACTCCCCTGCTGAGCCCCTTAACTCATACTTTATCTTCTCCAACCGCAGGAAGTCATACAGGTCACCAAACCAAGCTGCTACCCCCGGTGGCGATGCCAACCGCCACTCCAGCAAAATTCGTTGCCGTGCAATCAGAGAGGCGAAGGCCAAGACATCGGCCTTCCTCCTCTCCATGAGCTCCGGCTTCTCTGAAACCCCAAATATCGCCACCAAAGGGTCCAGGTGCACTCCGTCCTTCACTATCCTGGCTAAGACCATGAACACTCCCGCCCAGAATCTTCCCAATTTTTCACAACCCCAAAACATGTGTGCATGATTTGCTGCCCCCGCCCATACCTCTCAGACTCATCTGCTACCCCCTGAAAGAACCCATTCATCTCGCCTGAGTCATATGCACCCTGTGCACCACCTTAAACTGTATCAGGCTCATCCTTGCACAAGAGGAGGTCCCGTTTACCCTTCGCAGTGCCTCACTCCACACTCCCCAATTGACCTCCATTCCCAACTCCGCTTCCCATTTCTCCTTGATCCTCACCACCTGCTCGCCCCCCATGCCCCCCCAGCCACTTATATATATCCCCAATTCTTCCTTCCCCTTCCACATCCGGGAGCAGCAGTCGCTCCAGCAGGGTGTATCCCGGCAATCTAGCGAACTCCGTCCAGACCTTTCGTGCAAAGTCCCTAACCTGTAGATACCTAAACTCACTACCCCTCGTCAGCTCTACCCTCTCCCTTAGCTCCTCCAGACTGGCGAACCTTTCCTCCAAATACAAATCCCTCACCTTGACCAGCCCCACGTCCTCCCACCTCCTGTATACACTATCCATCCCCCCCACCCCGGACTCAAACCCATGATTCTCGCACAGCAGCGTTAGCACCGACATCCCTTCCACCCTAAAATGCCTCCTCAGCTGAATTCATATCTTCATCTTGGACTGCACCACCGGGCTCCCTGAATACCTACTCGTAGCCATTGGCAATGCTGACATCACCATAGCCCTCAAGCTAGACCCCTGACAAGATTCCTCCTCCATCCAAACCCACTCTACCCCTTCTCCTTCCCACCGCCGCCACACCTTGTCCACATTCGCCGCCCAATAATAATGAAGCAAGTTTGGCAACGCCAACCCCCCCTGCTATCTCTGCCTCTGCAGCAGTGTCCTCCCCACCCTCGGCACATTCCCCGCCCATACAAAGTCAGAGATGATTGTGTCCACTTTCTGAACAAAGGCCTTTGGTATAAAGATTGGGAGAGCCTGAAAGATCAGCAAGAACCTCGGCAGAATATTCATTTTCACCACTTGGACCGTCCCCGCCAACGTTAAGTGCAATGTACCCCACCTCTTAAGATCCTCCTTGGCCTCCTCCACCAGCTTCACTAAGTTCCACTTATGGAGCCCTGTCCATTCCCTTGCTACCTGAATCCCCAAGTACCTAAACCTATTCCTCACTACAGTAATTGGCCTCCCCCTAAATTAGCCCGCTGTGCCAGCTCATTCACCGGGAATACCTTGCTGTTCCCTACATTCAGCTTGTATGCCGAGAACCCACCAAACCTCCCCAACAGGCCCATAATCCTTCCCATACTCTCTAACGGATCTGAAACATACAGCAAGTGGTCATCGGCATAGAGCGACACCCGATGCTCCCTCTGTCCCCTCATTATTGCCTACAACTCTGACGACCCCCTGAGAGCCATCGCCAATGGCTCTATGGCCAGCGCAAACCGCAGCGGCGACAGCGGGCACCCCTGCCTCGTACCCCTCTGTAAGTCAAAGCTTCGTGAGCTCATATCATTCATCCTCACCCTCGCTCTTGGCGCCACATACAGCAAACGCACCCATGCCACAAATCTCGGTCCAAACCCAAAACTTTGAACAAGTACCGCCACTCCACCCGATCAAATGCTTTCTCCGGGTCCATGGACACCCCCACCTCTGGTACCAGATCTCTCGACGGATTCATCACCACATTCAAACAGCCGTCTTATATTACTCGCGAGCTGCCTGCCCTTCACGAAGTCTGTTTAATCTTCTGCAACCACAATCCTCCATCCTCCCCTCCAATAACTTAGCCAATAATTTCACATCCGTGTTCAATAGTGATATGGGTCTATACGACCCACACTCCACCGGATCCGTCCCTTTTTTTGGGATTAGTGTGATTACTGTCTGCTTCATCGTCTCAGGCAACTCCCCCTTCTCCAGTGCTTCATTAAACGCCCCCAACAGATGTGGTACCAGGTCCGCTGCAAATTCCTTACAAAATTCTGCCGGGTACCCATCCGGACCAGGGGCCTTCCCCAACTTCATACCCCTGATACGATCCAGCACCTCTCTCAGCCCCAGGGGCTCCTCTTTGCTTCCTCCACCTGGGGAAATAACAGCTCGTCCAGAAACCACCCCACGTCCCCCTCCTCTCCTCCTGGGTCTGCCTCATAAAGTCCCTGGTAATACTCTCTAAATGCGCCATTTATCTTCCCTGGTTCCGACACCACATCCCCAGCCCCAGTCCGGATCTTCAATATTTCCTTGGACTCAGCCAATCTCTAATCGCCAACCGCATTTTATCACAAAAACCTCCACCCCGGCCTCTGCTCTCGTCCCGTACTGAACCGAATATCCAGCCAGTGGGGTGCATGGTCCAAGATAACTATCCCCGCATACTCTGCCCCCTCCACCCCAACCAAAATCTTCCGATTCACTACAAAGTAATCAATCCTCGAATACACCTTATAGACGTGTGAAAAGAAGGAATACTCCCTTCCCCCTGGGTTCTGAAAGCGCCATGGATCCACCATACCCATCCTCTCCATAAACCCCCCCCAGCTCCCTTGCCATTCGTACCCTCCCCATCGACCTGGGGCTCGATCTATCCACCCTCGGCTCCAGGACACAGTTAAAATCTCCTCCCATGATCAACTGGCACGTGGCCAAATCCGGGATTGCTGCCACCCTCATAAAACCCACATCATCCCAATTTGGGGCATACACATTTACCAACACTACCGGTGCCCCTTCCAATACCCCACTCACAATCACATATCTCCCACCTGGATCCCTCACCTTCTTCGCACTCACGTATCCCATTTTTTTGCTGATTAAAATCGCCACACCCCTCAGTTTCTAATCAAACCCCGAGTGAAAAACCTGCCCGACCCACCCCTTCCTTAACCTAACCTGGTCGAACCACGCGAACTTTTAACCGGCCCATTCAGTCCCCGGACGTTCAACGTTACCAACTTCATCGGAGGCTTCCGCCTCCAATCCCGTCTACTGTCCGTCATCTTCCCCACTTATCTCCTGCCCCTCTAATTCCACTCTGTACCTAGACCATCCCAGATGGCCCCTTTCTTCGCCCTTGACCATGTCATCTCTCGCCCCTGCCACGTCGCAGAAACCCCCCGCCCGCTTTTCCCCTTCCCGTTCTTCACTCCCCCCCCACTTCCCCTTTCCCCCCTTCCCCCCCAGCCACCCCTCTTGGCTTTCTCCCCCACCACCTCACTTCCGTTCACCAGCATAACCTGCTAGCGTGGCTGCCCCTGCCCAAAGGCACATCCTAATGACCTCCCCCTCCCGCCCCCCACTCCTCAGCTCAAAGAAGAAGGCCTCCTGCTGGCCTTACCCTCCCCCACCCAAACAAGGACTTCTCCTGAACTCCAGGTAGCCTTCTCCAAAAGCAAACAAACGGATGTTAAACACAAACAGTCCCAGAAAACAGGAGGGGGGATGGGAACTTCCATCCCCACATAAACTTTTCACCCCTACAACTCCTTAAAATCTCAATATTTAACAGAAACCCACCCCCCTCCAAAAAAAGGCAAAAATCCCCCAATCCCTACACCCACTTCAAACATGCTCCCGACCATTACATAGTGTCAGCATCCCGCTTCCCAAGCATTGTCCACTCAGTTCCTCCCAGTTTATGCTCCTTAATGAAGTCTTTGGCTGCTTCTGGGGCCTCGAAATAAAACTCCCGGCCTCCGAACGTCACCATAATTTCGCCGGGTAGTGCACCCCAAATCTGATCTGCCGCTGGTACAGCACCGCCTTGGCCTTGTTGAAACCTATCCGCCGTTTTGCCAACTCGGCTCCTGTATCCTGATAAATCCTGTTATTTCCCTTCCAGACGCAGCTACGCTTCTCCCTGGCCCACCGTAGAATTTTCTTTCTCCGCAAATTGACGGAGTCTCACGATCACCGCCCGCAGCGGCTCCCCAGCTCTAGGCTTTTGCCTCAGAGACCTATGCACTCGGTCCACTTAAGGTGCCTTACCTAGCACCCCTTCTGCCACCAGTCCCGCCAATATCCTCAAGACGCACCTCGTGGCACTCACACCTTCCACTCCTTCAGGCAGGCCCACTATTCATAGGTTCTGCCTTCCCGAGGCTTTCTCCTGCTCTTCCACCTTTGCCCTCAGTGTTTTACAAAGGTCTCCTCGGGGCCCCACCTCCGCCTCCAGAGCCACCACACGATCGCTGTGGTCCGAGATCACTCCTTTAATCTCCCAAATCTGTGACCCCTGTGTGGTGAATTATAAACCTAGTAATTCACACTGCGTTCTTTTATATGTATTGTGTCCTTGTGGGCTCTGTATACGAGCCGTTGCGCGGCTCTGCCCATAGGGGGAGATGAGTTTGTACTGGGCTCCACCCTTAGCTCCACCCATGGCTCCGCCCATGGCTCCTCCCACTAACCAGAAGTATAAAGCTCTGCAGTCGTGAGCCTGCTGCCAGTTCATCTTGTCGCAGGCAGGCTCTGTTGTAAGATTATTAAAACCACTGTTCACTTCCAATCACACGTCTTGTGAATTGATGGTCACATCACCCTGCACCTCCAAACACTTCTCCATCCGCTCCAAAGTACTCTTCAGGGGTGCCACAGCTTCTGCAATGGCCTTTGCATGATCCTCATACATTTCTTTCCTCTGTTTATAGAATTCCTCCTTGATAAAAGTCATCAGTTGCTGTATCTGGGGCTTTACAGCTTGCCCCTCCCCCGCCTGCATGCTGGAAGAGACTCTGTGAAGCACAAAACTGTTTCAACTTTCCAGCCAAACCTCTCACTGTTTTCTGCCGGGTCCGGTGATCAGAAGACATACCATTCCAGGAGTAAACTACTCCTCTAACAGTCACCTACGCCTTTTCATCACAATTCCACCAGGATCTGGGTAAAAAGAGCCCTTTTCTGTGACTTTGAACAGAACAGCCCTTTATGTGACCAATCACTCCATGGTCAGAAGTGGAAGTCCCGTGAAGTCACGGATGTCATGTTTGCCCGGGCAGCTGACTATATAAAGTTTGACCTGGACCAAGCCCAATAAGATGCCCATGGGGCAGGATTCTCCACCATCGCCAGAATTCCCCAGGTCCAGGGGTGAATAGATGGCACGCAGGTCACCTTGTGTACACCGTGTAGTCCGGGGGCGCCCGACATCAACGTGAAGGGGTTTCACTCCCTGAAAGTCTAACTTGTGTGCAAACACCACATGAAGATCATGCATGTGTATGCACGCATCCCAGGGAGTGTGCATGAAGGCTACATCCTGGGACAGTCAGAGAGGCGTTTTTGAAGGACACCCCAGACTGACCAGATGGCTCTTGGTGGATAAGGGATACCTGCTGAGGACCTGGCTAATGACACCAGTATGGATGCTGGTGACCGATGCGGAGACCCAATATAACGAGGCCCATGCGGCAACATGCGTTGTCATTGAGCGGAGCATGGAACTGTGGAAAATGTGGTTCCGATGCCTCGACTACTCTGGTGGTGCAGGACACCCTCCAGAGGATCGCCTGCTTTGTGGTGATCTGCTGTGCCCATCACAACCTGGCACAGCAGCGGGGCAACTTCCTGGAGGTGGAGGAGGAGGAACATGCAGCCACTTCCGTGGAGGAGGGTTTGGACCAGGAAGGGCTGGAGGATGGGCCTGAGGAGGATGTGCAGGACCAGCCGGAGGGTGGAGGACAGGTGGTGCTGGCAAGGGTCTGACATGCCCGAAAAATCAGAGTGGCCCTCATCCTCGCCTGCTTCTCATAGGACGTGGCTTTGTCCGTCATTGCACTCCCCTCTCCCCATCCCACCCACCATTCACCCACTCTCATGCCCCCCCCCCCCCCCCCCCCCATCGCCCTGTTCAGCTCTCCCACCATTCACCGCCCCCCCACCCCTCGGGCCCGGTCCCCAGTGTCCTGTCTGCAATGTGCTTATCCCACTATGCTCTGCCGCTACATCCAAATGTCTCCCCAGGATCCACTTCAGAGGTGGAGGCAGCTGGTGCTTACCGCGTCCTGTGGTCTTTGATGCCCCTCGCCAGCAACCTCTGGAGGGCGCCAGCCGACCTGGCATGCTGTTCCACACGTTGACACCAGGGGGTGGGGGAGGGGGACTCGGAATAGCTGGTGAAGTCGTCTCCCTGTAGGGAGGCTGCCAGCTGGCCTCCGGAACTTCCTCCTCCCGGTCGGTGCCCGTAGGCCCTCGGGGTCATCTTGGGACAAAGGGGCCCCTGGGTCATCTGGCTCTGCCAGCCCTGGCAGCTCCCCAATTTCCCCACCATAGTGTCGATGCCCTCCGCGATGCCCCTCTTTGACCGGGCCATGCTCTGCAGAGCCTCGCCAATGTCCATTAGTGCCTGGGACACAGCTATCGGCAACCGGGACATGCTCTGGAGTGCCACAGCAATGCCCAGCTGAGACTGGGACAAACTCCGCTGCCTCCCGGCAAGGTCCAACTAAGACGGGAACACATCC
Organism: Scyliorhinus canicula; assembly: GCF_902713615.1. NCBI lineage: Eukaryota > Metazoa > Chordata > Chondrichthyes > Carcharhiniformes > Scyliorhinidae > Scyliorhinus > Scyliorhinus canicula. The sequence goes on along the minus strand of NC_052154.1, from coordinate 152,788,504 downwards.
CTCAGCATCTGGGACACACTCCCCCAGGTATGGGACATGCTCAGTCCCATACTAGGCAATGCCCACCTGAGACTGGGACATGCTCTGCAGCACCTAGGAAAGGTCCAGTTGCATCAAGGACACATCCTGCAACGTCTGATTCATGCTGTCTAGGCCCTCAGCTTCGACGCTCACTGACTGAGCCACGTGTTGGACACCACCTCTTGTGATGCTGAAGTCGTGCTCCAGGCTTTCCACTGTGGTCACCACCCTAGCAGTGTAGGCCTCTGCACCAAGCATTGCCAGCGCAATCTATTGTGCCCTTAGCCTTTGGGACCCGTTGGAGTTTCGCTTACATCCCCCTCTAAATCTCACGGCTGCTCCCTATCAGCTCTCAGATAGCCTGGTCCAGAGGTTCAGCATCTGACTGGGACTCAGCTGGGTCCTGGGATCCAGCAGACCTCCGACTGCTGTCTCCCCTGGACATTCCTGCCTCGACATGATGTACATCAGCAACTGTGAGGTACTCACCAGATTGTGGACCAGAAACCTGTCCACTACTTTTGCCCACCGAGGTGTGTGTTTCTGAGCTGGTGGAGGGTGGCGATGACAACTATGATGCCTCGATGGTCTCCTCTAAGGTGTATTCTTGGACAGTGGGGGTTGGGTGGGCGGGCATGAACAATTTATGCGTGGCAGGTCATTTGGGTGGCGGCCAATGGGTCCTCATCTCTGTGGTGCAGGCCGATCTCAACTTCAGTGACCGATCTCTCCTCAACCACCACTGCAACCTCCAGGGCCCATTCCGCCTGGGAGGTGAAGTTGAATAAACTCGGTTTGTTCTTGGTTGAATAAACTTGGTTTGTTCTTGGTTGAATAAACTCGGTTTGTTCTCACTGGAACTAGTGGTTGAATAAACTCGGTTTGTTTTCACTGGAACGACGGAGATTGAGGGGCGACCTGATAGAGGTTTACAAAATTATGAGGGGCATAGACAGAGTGGATAGTCAGAGGCTTTTCCCCAGGGTAGAGGGGTCAATTACTAGGGGGCATAGGTTTAAGGTGCGAGGGGCAAGGTTTAGAGTAGATGTACGAGGCAAGTTTTTTACACAGAGGGTAGTGGGAGCCTGGAACTCGCTGCCGGAGGAGGTGGTGGAAGCAGGGATGACAGTGACATTTGAGGGGCATCTTGACAAATACATGAATAGGATGGGAATAGAGGGATACGGACCCAGGAAGTGTAGAAGATTGTAGTTTACTCGGGCAGCATGGTCGGCACGGGCTTGGAGGGCCGAAGGGCCTGTTCCTGTGCTGTACTTTTCTTTGTTCTTTGACCCTAAGGTCCAGCAACCCGCTGCCCGTCTGGACCCTCTCCCGCTGATTGTGCTCCAACTTCTCTGCGAGGACACAGAGCGGGGTATTGTGAGCAGAATGCTGCTTGTTTCATGGGTGGGTAGGGGGGCATGCTCTGGGGTGCCACAGCAATGCCCAGCTGAGACTGGGACAAACTCCGCTGCTTCCCGGCAAGGCAGGAGATTGGCTTGGGCACCACTGTGGGACATGGGTGTGCTGCGCTGGTGGGTTGCTACAGTGTGCTGGGGCATGGGAAGGTGGGAACGGCATTGTGCAGGGGGACTGGCGTCTGGTGCAGTGTCGCTAGAGGGGGGGATGCCAGGCGCTGGGTCACGGGGGGGGGGGGGGGGGGGTGATGGCAGGCGCGTCTGGTGCCAGGGTCCGGTGCTAACTCACCCGTACAGCCCAGTGGAAGTCATTGAGCTTCTTGCGGCACTGGGTGGCATTCCTCCTGGTCACGTTCCCCAGGCTGGCGCCCACTGCCACTGCCTCCCAGGCATCACTGGCTACCATATGGCTGACCCTCTGACACCCTCAGGGGAACAGGGTATCCCTCCTGGACTTGACCGGTTCCATGAGCCTGGCCAGGCCGGCATGCCCGAATCGTGGCGCTGGTCTATGCTGTGGCATGGCTGCGAGCTGTCAGGGGTTTGTGCTGCGGGATCGGTTTAAGTTAGTGGGAAGCTGCCAGGTATGGTCCCGGCGAATCAGCTGGCGGGACAGTCATTTGCGGCGTAAAGCCCGTGGAGCATTGTTAAGTAACCTAATTAACGTTAGATACTGGTGACTGCCTCACCGGGTCGGCCGTCGGGAAACACCCGCAGATTATCACACGTAGAACAAATTTGGTTAGATTGCGCCCTTAATGTTCAACCATACAAGACTCAGAACTCTTTGTGATAACTACTGAACATACAATGTGGAACAGACCACACTGGTGTCCACCAATGCCCACATTCTGCAAATGCAACACATCAGCTGCTCTGCCACCGTTATTGTATTTTACTTAACTGATTAGAATTCAAGATTAGAAATATTACTCAACGATGATCTGTGTTTGATATTTATGGCACTTAACTAGTTGAACTACAAGCTTAATACATATTTATATCTCCCCAGTGTTAGTCTAAACCAGGCATTGTCAAACTTGGGGGCGTGACCCGCGGGTGGGTCTCGGGCGGGTGTCCGGAGGGTCGTGAGCCGTCTGTCGCGGCGCTCCCGGTTGCGCAAATCTGTGCGCAACAGCCACAGCAGCCGGCTGTTAATAACTCCGGCTGCAAGCGGCCTTCAAAATGGCCACGAACATGTAAAATAAATGCGGCCGCATTGCGCACCGATGATCGGGCACGCATGCGCACCGATGATCGGGCACGCATGCACAGTGCAGCTGCTTTTTTCCCCAAATGATCGCAGCTTTTTGTTTTACAAGTTTGGGGGGGTTTTATTCATTTATTTTATTCATTTCATTTTTATTTTTTTTACACAAGTTCGAGGGGGTTTTATTTGATAAAAATTTACAGGAAAAAAATGCAGATCTTTGGACAGATGGAGACTCCATACTTTCCGTAACCGGAAGGCTTCACCTTCATCCACCAGGTTCCATTGGAGGAGCGTGTACGAGAGCCAAAGGGACCCAAAACCATTTCCTCCTTTTAAAATTTAGAGTACCCAATTCATTTTTTCCAATGAAGGGGCAATTTAGCGTGGCCAATCCACGTAGTTTGCATATTTTTAGGTTGTGGGGGCGAAACCCACGCAAACACGGGGAGAATGTACAAATACCACACGGACAGTGACCCAGATCGAACCTGGGATCTCAGCGCCGTGAGGCCGCAGTGCTAACCCACTGTGTCACTGTGCTGCCCTCATTTCTTCCACTTTGTGTCGGCAGCAAACAAGGTAAGAGAAAATGGTGGGTCGCGCAGGTCAGCTGGCGTGGGTCGCTAAGGTCGGCCGGGTTGGGTCCCGAAGGTTGGCCGGTTGGTAAAAATGCGTCCTCGGAAAAAAAGTTTGAAGAACACTGGTCTAATCTACATGTTTCAGAGAGAAGAAAAATTAAAACTCACCAAGCAATCACCTACCTGCCTACCTAATTAATGCCTCTTGGCCGTCTCTGGCTCCCTCTGTTGAACCACAGCGAGAACAGCACCGTCTCCTCACCTCCTAAATTTCTTGAGTTAAGCCCTCTTTCGCTGCCACCACCTCCGCGCTACTTACCTTGTGTCTCTTCGAAAGCTCCTGTGTTTATCGTGGCTATAATTTCAGTGACTTGAGTCAGGCACTGCTAGCTCTGGATACCAGTTCCAACTACTATAGAAACTCGAGTTTACTGTTACAGGGTACGTTAACTGCAAACTTGGCCAGATGTTTGTAAGAGACAAAGGCTTGGGGAGGGGATTCCAAGACTTAAGGCATGGGCCAACAGTGGCTAAGCAAATGAAGTGTGCTGCCTTAGGAGAGGCCAGAATTGGAGGAAAGCAAAGATCTCAAAGAGTTGGAAGGATGGAAGAGGTTGCATTAGGGCTACACGGTTACTAGCGATGGGGAGGGGCGAGGTCATGCAGAGATTTGAACAAGAGGCTGAGAATTAAAAAAATTTTTTTTTTTAAATTTAGATTACCCAATTATTTTTTCTAATTAAGGGGCAATTTAGCATGGCCAATCCACCTACTCTGCACATTTTTGGGTTGTGGGGGCGAAACCCACGCAGACACGGGGAGAATGTGCAAACTCCACACAGACAGTGACCCAGAGCCGGGATCGAACCTGGGACCTCAGTGCCGTGAGGCAGCTGTGCTAACCACTAGGCCACCGTGCTGCCCGAGAATTTTAAATTTAAGGTGTTGCCAGGTCAGAAGCCAACATAGACCAGTAACGTGGGAGTGATGGGTGAATGAACTCTCTTCGAATTGGGATCTGGGCAGTAGAGTTTTGGTTGAGTGAATGCTTATGGAGGATGGAAGACGATGTTGACAGCATTGGAACAGTTGAACCCAAACATTAGCAGCAGCTTCACAGAGGTGCCTTCGTCAACCTTTATCCCTCAACCAACATCACTAAAACACATTTGGCACAATTCTCTGGAAGACATTACTACGGCAAGTTTCCCACTGCTATCTAATGACACTTTGTCACTTTTTTGGACCCTGGGGAGTTCCTCTCCGGTTTAGCCCAGACTTAAGAGTTTTTTTCCAGCACTGGAGAGCTGAACTCAGAGCTTGGGGCCCCATTTTGAAAGGGTGCCCCGATCTCTAAATGAGCTTGTGGGTCCCCACACACCCTACCCATGGGAAATGTCACACCCCACACACATGGGCTCTACCCACACCCTCCAAGGAAGGACACTCGACTTGTGGTCCCTGAAGGCCCCCCTCGTTAGGCCCCCCACAAGCCCCCTTGCAGCACCACCCCTTCCAGGACCCCCACCCATCAACCCCCAATCTTCTGGAGGCCCTGCAAACACCCTCTCAACCCTCCTTTCATGGGCATGGCCTCCCTCGGAGACCCCCAGGTGGTCAAGGATAGTGCAGGGCAGCACCCATTCCTCCCCCTGGTACCTGGGCACCCATGCACTGCACCCTGGCATCCGGGCAGTGCTCCTGCCAGCTTGGTGGTGCCAAGGTGCCCACGTTCCAGGGGGAGGACCGCGTGCCGCTGTGCACTATCCTTGACCACCCAGGGGTCTCCGATTGCCCGGGAGACCCTCGGGTGCTGCCCCGCCTGGTCCATGTTCTTGTGGACCAGCATTGATCGGCACCCGACTGCAGCCTCCCTGGGGAGGTCGGTGAATCAAGGGAGGCCGGTAGATCCTGGGTAAATAGGCCTCAAATAGGTTTAAGCGTGCGTCGTTTGATCCTGCCCTTTTTGGGAGGAGTTCCGATTTGGGTGAATCCCGTGAGGCGCGGAGGCTGCCAGGAAGCCCACGGGAGGGCTGTCCCAGGATTCACCAGTCAAGTATGCTGTCGCGCGAGCACAATGATGCCAGAGAATTGCAGCCATTGTCTGCTGATTATCATATTGCTGCCTGTGACTACATTGGGATAGCCTGAGAACGAGAAAAGCGCAATAGAAAAGTGTGTTCTTTTTGGTTTAATAAATTACTCCTTTCTGGCACTAGGAGGCAGCAGACCCAACGGAAGGTTGTAAATATCTCTGATTGTGTGTTCCTTTTTAGGAGTCTAAAGGTGTGATGGAATGGAGACTATTTTCCCAGTGCTTTCGATGCAGGAATCTGTGTTGCTTTATCCTGTTCCTGGCAGCTGTTTTTATCCTCCATGACGAAATGGGAATTGAGAAAGTCAAGAGCACGGTAAGAGGACATCAAAATAATACAACAATGATCTTCCCGGTGAATCCGCAAGGAGGAGGGGCAGAGCTGGAGGGAATGCCATTTAAACAGGTCCAACACAAATTCCGCTATCTAGGGATCCAAACAAAACAACTGGGCGGCAACTGCTGAGAGGGTAAATGTGGTGAATGTATTCACCTAATGCATGAGCTGCCTGTATAATAATGTGACCTCTTGTGACCTATGACCTGGAAGTGATGATATGGGCTACTTCCAGGTACTGTACAGGAACCCCGGTGGGCTCTGCCTCTGCTCCGCCCTCACCGGGGCCATATATAGACCGGCCACCTGTGGGTGGCACTCATCTGTACAGCTGACTCTGGCTAGGTGACTTCATGGTTAATAAAGCCTAATGTTCATTCACTCTCAGTCTCTCAGTGAATTGACGGTATCACAGTAAGGTAGTTGATAAAAGAGCCAGAAGCCGAGTGGGTGCTTATGAAATGAAATGAAATGAAAATCGCTTATTGTCACGAGTAGGCTTCAATGAAGTTACTGTGAAAAGCCCCTAGTCGCCACATTCCGGCGCCTGTCCGGGGAGGCTGGTACGGGAATCGAACCGTGCTGCTGGCCTGCTTGGTCTGCTTTAAAAGCCAGCGATTTAGCCAAGTGAGCTAAACCAGAGGGCTTCTGCAGGGGGACCTCCCTCCGGACCCTGGCCACTGCAGCATTCCTATCTCCACCAAACAAATACTCAACAAGCCCTGTGGTGGGTCGTGGAACCAACTGCGACAGCACTTCGGGCTAACCAAAATGTCCATTAAGGCCCCCCATCTGCAATAACCACAGGATCACACCCGCAATAATGGATGCCACCTTCAAAAGGTGGAGACGGGATGGAGGAACGTTGACAGTTAGGGGATTCTACACAGGCACAGACTGAGAATACCCAAGGAACTAACAGAGACGTTCAAGCTGACAGGCGGGAATGAACTAAGACACATGCAGGTCAAAAACCTCTTATGTAGGGCAACGAGGACATACCCATGACCACCGCAACAGCTGGGGAATCCTGCTCGACTGGCGATCGGCAGCACCACGCAAACCTGCAGACTGGCTGTCCGACCTAACGGAATTTCTCCAGATGGAGACAATCAAATTTGCCATACAGGGGTCGGAAGAATGTTTCCACAAAACGTGAGGGCCATTCACTCAGTGGTTCCAAAACCTGTTTGCAGCCAGTAAACCAGAGGGAGCTGAAAGCCACAACACAATAACGTATGCCAATGAAAGGGGTAGGGGGAGGGTGGGGAGGGAACAGTGAAACATAGAACCCAAGCAAGATCAGCAAGCAAACAGCAAAATACATGGCATCAGCAATCGCACAAGAACAGAAAACAGGAGCTGAAGAGGAAAGAGGGCACGCCAGATAACCAGAAGGGGAAGGGGGGTCGCGAACCCATTGGAGAGCACAAAACAAGAAGCTGCAATCAATGTATAGCCAAACACAACCGATGTGAATGCAATTCTTCCTTTTCTTTTTCTTCTTTACTGTTGTAATGTTTTATTTTGCAGTATTATTACTTTATTATTTCACTCCTGATATCTTTCAATGTACGTTCACAATTGCTTTTGTCTTGTATAGCTTAAAAATACTCAATAAAAAAAACTTTTTCAAAATAACACAACAAAAGAGGCAGCGCAGCTCACCTCCAAAATAATTAAAGGTAGGAAAGCAAAATCTGAAATTAAAATTAAAAAATGAAGAGTTTTACCAGCAATTTCTGTTTTCAGATCTGAAATCAAAGCAGTGATAATTGAAAATGCACAACAGGTCAGTCAGCACGTGGAAAGAGAAAAGCGAGTCAGCGCATCGTGCGTAGTTGTAATTAAGGGTGGAGAGAAAATTAACTTGCATTAATCCGTCATGGCCGAGTGGGCAGCACTCTCGCTGCTGAATCAGAAGGTTGTGGGTTCAAATCCCAGGAACTGAATACAAAATCAAGGCTGTCTTTTGTATGCAACATCAAACCAAGTCCTTGCCCGCCCTCTCAGAAGGATGCGAAAGATTCAATGACACTATTTCAAAGAACAGGGAATTTATCCTCGATGCCCTGGCCAATATTCGTCCCTCAACCAACCTCGGAAATACAAATTGCTCATTAGCGCGATGCTGTTTGGGGAGCTTGCTGTGCACAAATTGAGAAACCACTAGAAATGCTCAGCATCTGTGGGGAGAGAAGCAGAGTTAACATTATAGGTCTATGATATTTCATCAGAACTGGAAAACTTTAGATTTATAATAGGTTATAAGCAAGTAACAGGCCCATGGAAAGGATGGAGAGAAGTGAGAACAAAAGGGAAGGTCCGTGATAGGGTGGAAGGCAGGATGAATTAAATGAGGGGAAAAAAAAGAAAAGCTTGCATTGATATAGTACCTTTCATGACCTCCAAACGTCCAAAGCATTTACAACCAATGACATATTGTTGTGGAAGTCTAGTGGCACAGTGGTAGTGTCACTATCACTGGACCAGATGCTCCAGGTTCAAGTTCAACACCAGGAACTGTTGGTCATGGGAGGAGAGTTCATAATGTGGTTCAAAGGGCTGATAATCAGCTTGGGAAACCTTTCCCCACTATTCCCCAAAGAGAAAAGAGTGTGTGTGAAGATATGCTGAAAAAAATACTGTTGTCATGTGAGAAATATGGCAGCCAATAGTCACACAGCCAGCTCCCACAACCAGTAATGTGATAATGACCAGATAATCTCTTTAGTGATGGGGATTGAAGGATTAAATGCTGACCAGGACACTGGGGAAAAATTCTCCCACTCTTCTTCAAAATAGTGCACTGGGATTTTCTTTTACATTCACCTGTGTGGGCATCAGTTTAACATTTGATCCAAAAGATGGCACCTCCAACAGTGCAACACTCCCTCAGCAGAGTCTCAGCCTGGAATTTTGTGCTTGAGTTCTGGAGTGGGACTTGAACTCACAACGGAGACGAGAGTGCTACCTACAGAGTCACAACTGATGAGCGAAATCATGAAAGGCGTGATTCTGCAAGGCAAAAGCAGATGTTAATGGGAGAGTAAAGAAACAAAATGTGTGCCTAGTAGGCGGTGAAAATAACAACAAATATTAACAGCTGCTGTCTGACAAGTTGGGAGCAGCAGTTATAATCTTAAACTTTTTAACTCAACGTTGACAGAAAGCTGTAACATGCCTCATGAAAACATGGATTTTTCCCTACAAGTTACTCATTATCCTGATTGGACAGCCATTCCTTCACTGCCCCCGAGTCGAAATCCTGGTACTTCCCTCCCTAACAACAGTGTGGGTGTACGTACATTACAGGGACTGCATTGGTTCAAGATGGCGACTCACTACCACCTTCTCAGGGACAATTGGCCCTGCCAGCAATGCCCACATGCCAAGAATGATTTAAAAACTCACCCTGCCACTTACCGCCCCCCGGGCTTCAAGCTTACCTTCCAAGACTGCCCATAACTCATAAAAACATAAGAAATAGGAGCTAGAAGAGGTCATTTGGCCCCTCAAGTGTTCAATAACATTGTGGCTGATCTATTTTGACAATGCCTTCCTTATTATCCCCATTTCCCTCATTCCCTTAGTAGCCAAAAATCTAATCCACCTCAGCTTCAAAAATGCTCAAAAACTGGGCATCCACGGTTCTTTGGTAGAAAATTCCTACGATTCACAACCATCTGAGTGAAGAAATTTCTCCTCATCTACCATCTAAATGCCCGACATCCTGAGGCCGGGACAGTAAATTCCCAACCAGGGGAAACATCTTATCAACAACAAGGATGTTGAGAAATCACCCAGATAATGAATGATTCCGAGGTAATCATCATGAAGAGATTTGTGTGTCCCTGTCCTGTGATTTAATCCTTTAATCCCTCAAAAGGAAGTTCTTTGCAACTTCCTATTTCTCTATTTTAGCTCTTCAGACGTTGGGATTTTGGTAATGTGTGCAAACGACATTATCAGTAATTGCTGAAATCTGACTCGGCCAAATGGTCACAGTGACATATGATGGCTTGTCTGATATCCAATCTTCAATTCTTCCCGACAACAGCTGGAGGCTGTTATGTGACCAATCAACATGTGGGGGATTATTCAGGTGCAGGTGCAATTGCAGAATGTAACAGCCCATTATGTAGAGGGATTATCTTTCCTTTGGTCGTCTCAACCACGCGCTGATCACCAGAGGCTGTTTGAACTCCAGTGTCTGAATAGACATCCAAAACATTGTTTGTAGCTTGCACCTTTATAAGCACTAACACCAAGAAGACACATTTAAGTGGAATGTAAAAGCAAAAGACCGCAGGAGCTGGAAATCTGGCGTAATATCAGAAATGAAAACTCTGTTCACGCTATAGAAAACAATTAAAAATATCAGAGAGAATAGTGATTTAAAAAACCTCTACAACATGCATAATCTCAATTTTAAAACTATGCAAGAAACAACTTAAAGCTTGAATTTCATCGGTTCAGTCCAATTTCTAATCCATAGCCTGTTCACAGGGCAAGTAACAGATGAAACCTTGAAACAATGTTCTTCCTCATAGTAAATTCTAGGGAATTCCAAGGAGGCAGGTGATGGGCATGCTGTGAGCCCATTTACATGTCTGGACATGATACAGCACCAGAATACGCTAATGGCAGAAGCGCAGTGATATATCAGAATGAGTTATTCCAGCACAGCCCTGTTACTGCCACTTGGGTTAACATCCTTCAGGCAACAAGCCTGGTAATTATCCAGAGCAAGTCGGAGCTTGACATGTAGCCCCAGGATGCAGTCAATTAAAGAAAAATATCCAATCCAATTCTCTTCCTGCACCTAGTGATGTGCTAGCTAGTTATTTCCATGGCTAGTTATTCATGGAACAGGTCTGTCACCAGAGGTTGAGGGGAGCCACTCCACATCGGGCTTGGCCGACCAGGAGTCTCTCATCCTCTTATTGCCAGCCATTGGCATGTTAGGAGGATTTACAGGTTGACACTCAACTTGTTTGGCCAAGTTTTGAGTGTACCTTCCTTGGCCATTAAGTCCTGAGCTTCAGGAGGTTGGGTCACCATAAGATCTCCTTAAAGAAAAAAATAATAATTAAAATACTTTAACTCTAAAAGGATGTATTAAAACACATGGGTGCAAACATATGGGTACACCGCTTACAATTTCACCTCGCAGTCTCACACACAATCCTGACTTTGGAAATACATCCCATTTCTTCATCATCCGGGTTCAAATTCCTGGAGCTCCCTTCCCAGCTGCACTGTTGGTGAATCCGCACCAGATGAACAGAAGTGGTTTAAGGAGACGACTCACAATTACCTTCTCAAAGACTATTAGGAATGTGCAACAAATGCTGGCCAAGCCCTCAATGCCCACACCCCATGAACAAATTTAAAAATCTACACAATTCACTATGTTCAGAAAACTGAACATATCTTGCTGCATGAAGCCACATAAAAACATAGCGGGGGGTGCGGGGAGCCTGTTCTTCCCACCAATGTCTGTCTTTTTAGAAAACTCTTGCAGTCCAATTATGTCTTCCACTCCTGATCCACCACCATCAAAGGCAGCCACACCCTTGGTAACAATATAATTAATGTCTGACTCAATCCGAACAACATCACAGGAGATGGGGTAGCGAAGATATAAATGTTTTGCAATTGCTAGTATCAGCTCAAATTGGTCTAAAGTTTGGGAGAATTTTAAGTGCCAGTGATTTAAACCCAAAGATCACTTCCACTCGGTCAAGGTTCAGTTCACACGGGTTGGGTCCTGCCTGTAACAATATATATATATATTGTAAGGAATACAAAGGGTTAACAATTTCTTACCACCAGATAGAGATAAGGAGCAGTCATATAAATATCATTTGACTCCTGGGATTCTGGAAGGAAGTGCTTAGGCGTGAGATAGATTAGTAGCATAGTATAGAGTTCTGTAGTTAGAGATATCGTAGAGTTTAATTTAATAACTTATACCTTGTGACTTGTTCGAATCTTTTTTAAGTAGTGTAAATAAATCCGATTTGTTCATTTACTTAGCTGGATGTTCTTTGTTCAACACTACATTCTCAAGACATCCTGATAGACACAACAGAGAACATCACACTGCCCTCAAAAGCGGTCATGCCCCCAGGCCCACATTGCGAGATTTTGCTGATTCCACTGATTAACAAAGGATCTTGAAATTACGCTCATTTTTGTCCAGGTACTAGTGGGAACATATTCACAGTTGAAGTAAAGGCAGAAAATGCTGGAAATACATCGGGGGGGGTCTGGCAACACCTACGGAGAGAGTAGCAGAATTAACATTTCAGGTCTGGTTCTAATGGTCACAGATCTGAAACATGTTTCTCCCTCCACACAAGCTGCCTGACCTGCTGAATATTTCCAGCATTCTCGTGTTTTTATTTCAGGTTTCTAGTGTCTGCATGTTGCCATGTCAAAATCTTGGGCTTCATAAGTAGAGGTATTGAATACAAAAGTAGGGAAGTTACCTTCTTAAGAGGGTGTAGAGGACATTTACCAGGATGGTTTCAGGAATGAGGGATTTGAGCCATCAGGTTGGTTTGGAGAAGCTGGAGTTGTACCCTTGGGACAAAGGAGATTGAGGAGAGATTTGTTAGAAGTGTACAAGAGTATGGCAGATTTAGATAAAGAAGGCAGTGAAATGTAGTTTTCATTAGTTGATGGTACAAAGGGATTTATTAGGAGGTACATATTTAAGGCTTTGAGCAGGAGTTCCAGGTGGATGCAAGGAAGAAACTTCTGCTGCAGAGTGGTAATGACCTCAAATTCATTGCTTATGAGGGCGATGGAAACGGAAAAGAAAAATGATTTCAAAAGGAAATCGTTCAGGCACGGTGATAGAGCAGGGGAATGGGCCGAACAGGATTGTTCTACGGAGAGCCGGACAGGACTTGATGGGCTGACTGGCCTCCTTCTGGTTTAGCTCACTCGGCTAAATCGCTGGCTTTTAAAGCAGGCCAGCAGCACGGTTCGATTCCCGTACCAGCCTCCCCGGACAGGCGCCGGAATGTGGCGACTAGGGGCTTTTCACAGTAACTTATAGGGGCTGGTTTAGCTCACTGGGCTAAATCGCTGGCTTTTGAAGCAGACCAAGCAGGCCAGCAGCACGATTCAATTCCCGTACCAGCCTCCCCGGACAGGCGCCGGAATGTGGCGACTAGGGGCTTTTCACAGTAACTTCATTGAAGCCTACTGGTGACAATAAGCGATTTTCATTTCATTTCATTTCATTTTCATATGCCCAGAACCTCCAATCTGGGTGGGAATCTCTATTTCCAACACAGATCAGACAATGTGTTACCTACTTTTCTCCCTACGATTTTCAGGCCTGTCTTCAAGGGAGGATGGTTCCAAACTCGGGTAGTGCAGCAATCCTAGCAGGGAGCCTCAGAGAGATACGGCATGGTAGCACAATGGTTAGCACAGTTGCTTCACTGTGCCAGGGTCCCAGGTTCGATTCCTGGCTTGGGTCACCGTCTGTGCAGAGTCTGCATGCTCTCCCTGTGTCAGCGTGGGTTTCCTCCGGGTGTTCCGGTTTCCTCCCACAAGTCCCTACAGACGTGCTTGTTAGGTGGATTGGACATTCTGAATTCTCTCTCTGTGTACCCGAACAGGCGCTGGCATATGGCGACGAGGGGCTTTTCACAGTAACTTCATTGCAGTGTTAATGTAAGACTACTTGTGACAATAATAAAGATTATTATTATTATATGGCATTATCCGCCGTATTCCAATACTTTTGAACGTTCCAAAGCTATTTTGAGAAGCTGTGAGAGAAGGGAAGTGTGTGAGGGAATAGGAGGTAAAGTGGCAGCTGGGTGAGGGAGTAAGCTGTCCGAGGGGTAGCCTGCTTGTGTAGTGGTTGGGGGGGGGGGGTCTGCTGGTCAGGATGGTAGTCAGCCTGTGGGGAATTTGTTACAGTTGGAGGGTTAGTCAGGTTAGTAGTTGGTGGGGTGGGGTTAGGAGTTCCACTGGGAGTCATGAAGGTATTGGCGGTGTAGTTCCCCAGCAGTTAGAGCTGTTCTTTTATTTTTAAAAAAATATTTGCTGATCTCCTTTTTCATATTTTCTCCCAAATTTACATCCAACAATAAACAATAATCAGTAACGAATGTAATGTCAATCCCCATATCAACAACAATCCCATCCTCCCACCAAACCCCAGACATTGGCCCGCATGTTAACATAAATAAATGACAAACGGGAATCAGGAATCACCCATAGTCACCATTAACACACAGTCCCCCTTCCCCCAACCCTCCCAGCCCCCAACACCCCTAATGTTCGATGTCATCCAATTCCCGAAAATGCATAATGAATAACACCCATGAATTGTAGAACCCCTCCATCCTTCCCCTCAGTTCAAATTTGACCTTTTCAAGCATTAAGAATTCTGGCAGATCCCCCGCAAGGCCAGGGCACAGGGTGGAGAGGTTGATCTCCACCGTAACAGGATCCGCCTTCAGGCGATCAACGATGCGAAGGCTACAACATCTGCCTCCACGCCCGTTTCCAACCTCGACTGGTCCGACACCCCGAATATGGCCTCCCGAGGGCCTGGGTCCAGTTTCACTTGCACCACTTTAGAGATTACCCTAAACACCTCCTTCCAGTAATCCTCTGGCATTGGACAGGACCAAAACATATGAATGTGGTTTGCGGGGCACCCCCGCAATGTTCACACTCATCTTGTACCCCCTCAAAGAGCCGGCTCATCCTCGCCCTTGTAAGGTGCGCTCTATACACTACCTTCAGCTGTATCAGCCCCAACCTCACACATGTGGTGGAGGCGAGCTATTGTTTAACTTTTCCTGGGTAACTATATTGGAAAATGTCAACCGTCCAAAGTCTCTAACTCAAAGTTGGGGGCATTTCTGGAGGGTTCTGGATACCCATCAGACACCCAGACCTTCGGGACTTCCACTGCAGCACATGTTGTGGGGGTGAGGGGGTGCCTCTGGGGTATGATCACGTGGCGTTCTGGACCTGATGCACTAAGAAACAAACTGGTATACACCAACAAAACTATTTGAAATTTCAGTGTAGTATTTTTGTTTTAAAGTCATTCCCAGTGATCTAAAGTGAAATTATTCACAAGGTGGACTGTTTACCCTAGTTGTTGATAACCTGTTTTCAGGTTACCTTTCTTAAACATATCAAGAATTTTTATTTTAAATCGAGGAAAAAGAAAGTGGTTGTGTTCCGTTTTGATACTGTCCGATGCTGCTGGTTCATGGATGATTTTATTGATTGCATCCAAAGCAGAAGCTACGCAGCCTTTGTGTTTAGCGTGAATTCAACTGACAGGCCAAGTTATGTGCAGCTTCACCTTCACAACAGATCGTAATAGGAAGAATGTCAAAGCCATAGAAACAGCACACAAGAAATTTATCCAGATGATCTCAAGGAGGAGAGATTTTAGTAAGGAGGAGAAAATATTTTGTTTCTCTATAACCGAGAAGTTCAAGAGGTTTAAAAGACAAAGAGCAAAGGTAGACGAATGTCATTCTTCAAAAGGGGGTTTTAATCAATTGGAAGCTGCACAGACTCAATGATGGCAAAACCTCTGAGATGAGAGGGCTACCAGTAACCAAGGACATTGTTCAGTAATAACCATAATAATATGTGTCCTTTCTCTGAATTATATCCTCTATATTTAGATTTAGACTTTCTTTGTAATCTCCCCGCCCTCTGCTTTACATCCAATTATTGCACACCTTCCATTTTAATTGCTCAACATTGCATTCAGTTTCCTGGTCCCAAAGCTCTGGAATTCTCCTCGCCGCACCTCTCCATCTCACTCTCCTCCCTTAAGACGCTCCTTAAAATCCAGCTTTGGGTCACCTCAAAATATCTCCTTTGGTGACTTGGTGTCAAACTCTGCGAAACATCTGGGAACGTTTTATTACGTTAAAGGTGCTGCATAAATTCAGAGAATGGACACAGATATTGTTGTTGGATACACCGCTGATTCTGTGAGATGGTGGTTTGGTGGTATTGCCACTGGGATAGTAATCCAGAGACCCAGGGTAATGCTCTGGGACCCAGGTTCGAATCCCGCCATGGCACATGGTGAAATTTGAATTCGATAAAAATCTGGAATTAAAAGTCTAATAATGACCATGAAACCATCGTCGATTGTCATAAAAACCCATCTAGTTCACGTATATCCTTTAGGGAAGGAAATCTGCAGTCCTTACCTGGTCTGGCCTACATGTGATTCCAGATCCACAGCAATGTGGTTGACTCTGAAATGACCCAGCAAGCCACTCAGTTCAAGGGCAATTAGGGATGGGGGTGCCAGCAATGCCCACACCCTGTGAAAGGATAATAAAAATTTGAAGGGATAGAACATAGAACATAGAACAGTACAGCACAGAACAGGCCCTTCGGCCCTCGATGTTGTGAAAAAGGATGGATAATCACCGGTGATGGCGCCCACTGTTCTTCCTGATGTGCACCTTCTGCTGTGGGGGTGAGGAATGGTTCTTTGACCTTCTTGTGCATTTAAATATGTACACAGAACACTCTGTGACTGATATTTCCTCACCATCCCCATCCCAAAGAATCATATGTCAGGCCCCTTTTAAAAATAACAAAAGGACAAGTTTGCCTACTCCCAACTTCAGTTTCAGGGTGGCACTATCGCCATTACCCCCACGCCTGCTCTTCGAAGCAAAGGAGATTTAATAGCGGTGTACAAAATTATGACAGGTTTGCATAAGGTAGACGGATGGTACCAGGACTAGAGGACACAGATTTAAGGTTTGTGGCGAGGGAGGGGGGAGAGGAGTTGTGAGGGGAAGCTCTCTATGTAGCGAGTGTTAATGTCCTGGCACTCGCACCCATGAGAGTGATGAAAGAAGAGACGATCCATGATTTAAGAAGCAAATTGGATTACACTGGAGGGAAAAAAACCCTGTGGGGCTACAGGGATGTAGTGTGGGGAGTGTGACTGATTGGTTTGCTCTGCAGAGAGGCATACTGCCTTTTTCCATACTGTAAATGACTCCTCATCGCAATGATTGTAATGGCAGATGTACCGCGGTGGACCAAGCAGTAAACATGGCGAGCATGTTTTTCAGCCTGTCTGTGTGTGCTAAGGGGGAGCTCCACTCCTCACACAGAAGCGGCTGCTCACTGCTTGTCGAAAAGTGGCTATGGGGGGCGGGGGGGGGGGGGGGGGGGGGGGGGGTGGGGGGGGAGGGTGTGTTTTTCATCTCATCTAGAAGATGGAGCCTCTGGCAGTGCAATGCTCCAACAGCACCACTGGGGTGTCAGCCTAGGGGGAGGAAGTGGCGGAGTGGTATTGCCGCTGGACTAGTAATCCAGAAACCCAAGGCAACGCTTTGACCCTGCTTCGAATCCCGCCAGGTTGATGAATTTTGAATTTCATGAAAAAAAAGAATTTGGAATTAAAAGTCTAAGAATGAAGTCCAACCATGAAACCATTGTCATGGGCAGCGCAGTGGTTAGCACTGCTGCCTCAGGGCACTGAGGGCCCGCGTTTGATCCCGGCCCCAGGTCACTGTCCGTGTGGGGTTTGCACATCTCCCCGTGTCCGTTTGGGTCTCACCCCCCACAACTCAAAAAGATGTGCAGGGTAGGTTAATTGCCCCTTAATTGGAAAAAAATAATTGGGTACTCTAAATTTTAAAAAAAATGAAATAATTGTTGGCATAAAAACCCATCTCGTTCATGAAAGTTCTTCAGGGGAGGAAATCTGTTGTCTTTACCTGGTCAGCCCTACATGTGACTCCAGATCCACAGCAATGTGGTTGACTCTTAATTGCCCTCAGGGATGGGCAAGAAATTATGGCCCAGCTAGCGACGCCTGCATCCCATGAATGAATAAAAAACATTAAATTTAAATAATTGCTCTGCTGATGAACTGCTGTTGAAGGTCCATTTCATTGTCAAGAAAAATGCATTTAAAAAAAAATGCATTTTATTCAAACTTGTATCTCTAGCCACCTGGGGTGGCCACGTCCCGATTCCAAAATGGACATTCGCAAAGAATACAGGGAAAATTGGACAGTACTAGGAAGACAAGCAGGTGCAAGGTTTGCCTGTGGATTGGAACTTGCAGGTCCCAGACAGAACTGATACTACAAGCCATTAGCATAGTAATGAGCTATCTCCGGGGACAAAAGAGAAACATTTAAACAATCGGTACCAGGGCAGACTCCCCGGCGCCAGTGGAGACTAAAACAAAGGCAGGCCAACGGTCACCTAGGGCCCGCCCAGTGATCGAGGAACGGCCCCTTTATTGGAGAGAATCGATACAAATGATTGGGACATGGTCCAATTAATTGGGACCAAGTTCAGAAACTGGGCAGCACGGTAGCATGGTGGGGGCAGCACGGTAGCATGGTGGTTAGCATAAATGCTTCACAGCTCCAGGGTCCCAGGTTCGATTCCCAGCTGGGTCACTGTCTGTGTGGAGTCTGCACGTCCTCCCCGTGTGTGCGTGGGTTTCCTCCGGGTGCTCCGGTTTCCTCCCACAGTCCAAAGATGTGCGGGTTAGGTGGATTGGCCATGATAAATTGCCCGTAGTGTCCTAAACAAAGTAAGGTTAAGGGGGAGTTGTTGGGTTACGGGTATAGGGTGGATACGTGGGTTTGAGTAGGGTGGTCATTGCTCGGCACAACATCGAGGGCTGAAGGGCCTGTTCTGTGCTGTACTGTTCTATGTTCTATGTTCTAAAGGCGCGAAACCCTTTGGGGTATAAAACAGAGTCTCCAAGGTCAGAGCGCTCTCTCAAGAACTCTTGAACTCTTCATCTTCACCTTGGCTTTTGGCTCTCAGCGAAGAGAGGCCCGCCAAGCACCAGCCAAGTAAGTCTAAGGTCAACGCACGCTACGAGATAGGCGCTCCTAGCTACTATTCCATACCAGTTCGAAGCCAGCAGTATCAAAACCGGACAACGGCCATTGTTCCTCTGACTGAGTGGGCGCCCGAAGCTAAGTATAGGCTTTTAGTAGTAGTTGTACTTTAGTGAGTAGAGTTTGTGCATGAGCAATAATTGACCCTGTGTGTAAATAAATGTGCATTGATTTCAAACTTACTAACTGGTGTATCGAGTCTTTGATCAGTATTCGGTTTTGAACCTTGTGGTGGTATCAGAAAGATACCTGGCGACTCTTGAGCAAAGGTAATTAAAACAGAGCAAATTAAGGAAAAGCATAACGAGCAACATATCAAAGTAGGTTACAGCAAATAAACCCCCGGGAAACATTCTTCCCAACAATCAACCATACAGTTTGGACAGATTTTTCTCCTTTTTCACCCCCCCACCCCCACCTGCCCATCGCCCACCCCCCACCCCCTCACCCCCCTGCGATGAACAGCTCCTCAAACACAGTCACAAACATCCCCACCTTTTCTCAAACTCCCCTGCTGAGCCCCCGAACTCATACTTGATCTTCTCTAACCGCAGAAAGTCATACAGGTTACCCAACCATGCTGCTACCCCCGGTGGCGATGCTGACCGCCACTCTAGAAAAATCTGTCGCCGTGCAATCAGAGAGGCGATGGCTAAGACATCGGCCTTCCTCCTCTCCATGAGCTCCAGCTTCTCTGAAACCCCAAGTATCCCCACCAAAGGGTCCGGGTCCACTCCCTCCTCCACTATCCTGGCTAAGACTGCGAACACTCCTGCCCAGAATCTTCCCAATTTTTCACAACCCCAAAACATATGCACATGATTCGCTGGACCCTGCCCACACCTCTCACACTTATCTGCTAACCTCTGAAAGAGCCCACTCATTCTCACCCGAGTCATATGCACCCTGTGCACCACCTTAAACTGTATCAGGCTCGTCCTTGCACAAGAGGAGGTCCCGTTTACCCTTCGCAATGCCTCACTCCATACGCCCCGATTGATCTCCATTCCCAACTTCGCTTCCCATTTCTCCTTGATATTTACCACCCGCTAGCCTCTCTGCTCCGCAGCCACTTATTTATAGCCCCAATTCTTCCCACCCCTTCCACATCTGGAAGCAGCAGTCGCTCCAGCAGGGTGTATCCCGGCAATCTGGGGAACCCCTTCCAGACCTTTCGTGCAAATAAGCTGTAGATACCTGAACTCTCTACCCCTCGGCAGCTCTACCCTCTCCCTTAGCCCCTCCAAACTGGCGAACCCTTCCTCCAAATACAAATCCCTCACCTTGACCAGCCCCACTTCCCTCCACCTCCTATATACACTATCCATCCTCCCCCGGCTCAAACCCTTGATTCTCGCACAGCGGCGTTAGCACCGACATCCCTTCCACCCTAAAATGCCTCCTCAGCTGATTCCATATCTTCACCGTGGACTGCACCACTGGGCTCCCTGAATACCTACTCGGAGCCATTGGCAATGCTGCCGTCAGCATAGCCCTCAAACTAGACCCCTTACAAGATTCCTCCTCCATCCTAACCCACTCTGCCCCTTCTCCTTCCCACCACCACCGCACCTTGTCCACATTCGCCGCCCAATAATAATGAAGCAAGTTTGGCAACGCCAACCCCCCCTGCTATCTCTGCCTCTGTAGCAGGGTCCTCCCCACCCTCGGCACCTTCCCCGCCCATACAAAGTCAGAGATGATTGTATCCACTTTCCGACAAAAGACCTTTGGTATAATGATCGGGAAAGTCTGAAAGATAAACAAGAACCTCGGCAGAATATTCATTTTCACCACTTGGACCCTCCCTGTCAGCGTTAAGTGCAGTGTATCCCACCTCTTAAGATCCTCCCTGGCCCCCTCCACCAGCTTCGTTAAGTTCCACTTATGGAGCCCTGTCCATTCCCTCGCTACCTGAATCCCCAGATACCTAAACCTATCCCTCTCTACCGTAAATAGCATCCCCCCTAAATTAGCCCGCTGTGCCAGCTCATTCACCAGGACTACCTCGCTTTTCCCTACATTCAGCTTGTATCCCGAGAACCCTCCAAACTTCCCCAACAAGCCCATAATCCTTCCCATACTCTCCAACGGGTCCGAAACACACAGCAAGAGGTCATCAGCATAGAGTGACACCCGATGCTCCCTCTGTCCCCTCATTATCCCCTGCCTCTGCTGACCCCTTGAGAGCCATCGCCAATGGCTCTATGGCAACGCAAACAGCAGCGGCAACAGTGGCTCGTATCCCTGTGTAAGTCAAAGCTTCGTGAGCTCATATCATTCGTCCTCACCCTCGCTCTTGGCACCACATACAGCAACTGCACCCATGTCACAAATCTCGGCCCAAACCGAAACCTTCCCAAAACTTCGAACAAGTACCGCCACCCGATCAAAGGCTTTCTCCGGGCCCATGGACATCCGCCAACAACCC
The DNA here is from genome assembly GCF_902713615.1 of Scyliorhinus canicula. Taxonomy (NCBI): domain Eukaryota; kingdom Metazoa; phylum Chordata; class Chondrichthyes; order Carcharhiniformes; family Scyliorhinidae; genus Scyliorhinus; species Scyliorhinus canicula. The sequence goes on along the minus strand of NC_052154.1, from coordinate 152,767,497 downwards.
CGAGTCAAACCTCCACCCCGGCCTCTGCTCTCATCCCGTACTGAACCGAATATCCAGCCAGTGGGGTGCATGGTCCGAGATAACTATCCCCGCATACTCTGCCCCCTCCACCCCAACCAAAATCTCCCGACTCATGTCAAAGTAATCAATCCTCGAATACACCTTATAGACGTGTGAAAAGAAGGAATACTCCCCCCTGGGTTCTGAAGGCCCCGTGGATCCATCATACCCACCGTCTCCATAAACCCCCCCCCACGCCCCCCCAGCTCCCTTGCCATTCATACCCTACCCATCGACCTGGGCTTGATCTATCCACCCTCGGCTCCAGGACACAGTTAAAATCTCCTCCCATGATCAACTGGCACGTGGCCAAATCCGGGATTGCTGCCAGCAACCCCCTCATAAAACCCACATCATCCCAATTTGGGGCATACACATTTACCAACACTACCGGTGCCCCTTCCAGTACCCCACTCACAATCACATATATCGCACCTGGATCCCTCAGCTCCTTCACACTCACGAATGCCATTTTTTGCTCACAAATTGGGCAAGAAAAACAACAGACTTGAGGGTTGGGAACCATTTAGAGTTCAGCAAAGGAGGACTGAGAGATTAATTAAGAAGTGGAAAATAGAGTACGAGTGTAAGCTTGAAGGGAACATAAAAACGGACTCTAAAAGCTTCTGTAGGTATGTGAAGAGAAAACGATTGGTGAAGACAAACATTGGTCCATCACAGTCAGAAACAGGGGAATTTATAATTGGGAACAAAGCGTTGGCTAACCAACTAAATACATACTTTGTTTCTACCGTCACAACGGAGGACACAAATAACATACCAGGAAAGTTGGGCGACACAGGGTTTACTGAGAGAGGACCTGAAGGAGATCAGTTTTAGTAGAGAAATAGTATTGGGGAAATTGATGAGATTGAAGGCTGATAAATCCCCAGCATCTGATGATCTACATCCCAGAGTACTTAAGGAAGTGGCCATAGAAATAGTGTATGTGTTGGTGATCATCTTCCAAGATTCTATTGACTCTGGAACAGTTTCTACAGATTAGAGGGTAGATAATGCAACCCCAGTATTTAAAACGGGAGTCAGAGAGAAGACAAGGAATTATAGACCAGTAAGCCTGCCGTTGGTAGTGGGGGAAATTCTAGACTCCATTATCAATGGTTTGATATCAGAACACTTGAAAAACAGTGGCAGGATTGGACAGTCAGCATAGATTTATAAAAGGGAAATCATGCTTGACCAATCTACTGGAATTCTTCGAGGATATAACCAGTAGAGTTGATGAGGGGGAGCCAGTGGATGTGGTTTATTTGGATTTTCAGAAGGCTTTCGACAAAGTCCCACATAAGAGATTGGCGTGTAAAATTAAAGCACATGGGATTCGGGGTAGTGTATTGAGATGGATAGAAAATTGGTTGGCAGACAGGGAACAAAGAGAAGATATAAACCGGTATTTTTCTGAAAAGTAGACAGTGACTAGTGCAGTACCGCAGGGAAGGGAACTAGTACGCCAGCTAGTCACAATATATATTAATGCTTTAGATGAGGGAACAAATTGCAATTCATTTGCAGATGACACAAAGTTGGATGTGAGAGTGAGCAGGATGCAGAAATGCTTCAGTGTGATCGAGACAAGTTGAATGAGTGGGAAAATGAATGGCAGATGGAGTATAATTTGGATAAATGTGAGGTTATCCATTTTAGTAGCAACAACGGGAAGGCAGATTATTATCTGAATGGCCATAAAGTAGGCAAGGGGACTATGCAATGGGTTTCCTCATACACCAATCGCTAAAGATAAGGATGCAGATGCAGCAGGTGGTAAAGATGTCAAATGGTATGTTGGCCTTCATAGCGAGAGGATTCGAGTACAGGGGCAGGGGTGGCTTGCTGCAATTATACAGGGCCTTGGTGAGACCACACCTGGAAAATTGGGTGCAATTTAAGTGTGGCAGCAAGCGGGAATTGCCACGAGCTTCCAGGCGCTCGGCCCAGCGAGGCCGGCAATGCTATTCAGCATTAATTGGTCCACACAACAAGGCCTCGCGGTCTTCTCACTGCAAATAAAGGCTCACCTGCTGATTCGCCAGGACCTCACTCGTCAGCCCTCTATTAACAAGTTCAGGCAGCACTTAAGCTGCATTTGCCTACCCAACCCCAGCCAGCTCGCAACAATGGTGCCGAGGAGACCAGGGATGCTGACCTGGGGAGGCTCCTAGATGCGGTGGAGGCCATTCGGGATACCCTGTTCCCCCAAGGGTCCCGGAGAGTCAGCCACAAGGCAGTCAATGCCTATGATGGCCCTGGCGGGCGTCCTATGGCGAATCTGGGGCCGGAGGGCCCCGGCTCACTTGTCGGCAGCACATGCACAGCTGTGCTGCCCTGTTCCCTGTGCTGACCTCGAGACGTGGCCTCATTAGAGGGGTGAAACTCGGAGGAGCTGGTGGATACCGTCGTCACTCCATGGGATGGGTCTGAGTTGGCACTCAGCGCCCTCTCCTCCCGGTCAGTGCCCATAGGGAACTGCGGTTCACCTTGGGATGGAGGGACAGCTGGTTCAGGCCCCGGCTGCCCCTGCAGCATCTGGCTCTGCCAGCCCTGGCAGTTCCCCATGGTCTATACCCATCGATACCCTCAGCGATGCTCCTCAGTGACTGAGACAAGCCCTGCAGTGCCTCAGCCATACCCACCTGAGACTGGGACAGGCTCCTCATGGCCTGAACCATGTCCATCTGAAAGTGGGACATGTCCCGCAGAACCTCAGCAAGGTAGCCCTGGTACTGGATGACCTCCCCCCACCGTGTCAGACATTCCGCTGAGACCCTCAACCATGGCCGTCACCGACTGCACGACGCCTTGGGACACCGTCCAATCTGGTGCTCACCAGATTGTGTTCCGAAGCCTGTCCACTAGCATTTCCCACCGAGGTGCGTGTATCTGCATTGGTGGAGGGTGGGGATGACATCTGTGCCGCAACTATAACAAAGGCCAGTGTTCCAACAACATATCCGTTTACTTACATAACGGAAAAGCCCGCAGACATGGCTCACAGCACACAAGTCGAAGCCCAGGGACCTACAGAATACAAATACAGGTTGAAAAACCGGGTTTTAAACTCCCGCCGCTTGCTTCCGTTTGGGCCATGTCGCCCACGGGGAGATCTATTGATGATCCCCTGTGTCCTTCGTGGCCATCATAACAATTTCAAACAAATAAACAAAATCTAATTTACCCCAGTAAATGATTAATGGTTAGGGTGTCAGTTGTGCCACAATTGGTAGCAGTCTTGCCTTAGTCATAGGGTATCATGTTGACACACAGTGTTATTTGTATTTCTTGACTGTGAACAATTGAACAGCGCCACCTTTCTTTCTGGCAGCTGCCTGAATTGACGATGTCATTAACAGTTCATGCAATCAGGCAGCATTTGCACATGTGTTTAGCACAGGGCTAAATCGCTGGCTTTGAAAGCAGCCTGAGGCAGGCCAGCAGCGCGGGTTCAATTCCCGTACCAGCCTCCCCGAACAGGCGCTGGAATGTGGCGACTAGGGGCTTTTCACAGTAACTTGATTTGAAGCCTATTTGTGACAAAAAGTGATTTTCATTTCATTTCATTTCATGTGCCAGCTTGCACCACCTAGTGGTTGGATTGCGTTGGCGTCAGATCCAACCAGAAGTAACAAAACAATTAGAGATGGTGAGCAAAGTGTTGAAAGGTGGGAGGTGATCCAGGATAGCATCCAACCGAAATGGTGTCTTATTACTGGAAACATAAATTGGTAGTTATTCCTTTTGCTGTTTTTTCTCATTGCCTTCTCCCAATAAGCTGTGTTATTAACACGGGTAGTTGGATATGTTGTGCCAGTGTATGCGATCAGAGAGAGCAACTCTTGTACTGCATGAAGAAGCATTCAGGAACACTGCAATCATTTTAAGACTTGGTAGTAGCCCTGCCGCTGGGAGTCTCTCTAACTATGATTCACAGATGTGTGTGTTCATTTCTCACTCTGGAGACTTTAACCGAGAATCCAGGCTGATACTCTCAATACAGCACTGAGGGCAGACTGCATCGTCAGAGAGGCAGCACTGAGAGCAGACTGCATTGTCAGAGAGGCAGCACTGAGGGCACACTGCATCGTCAGAGAGGCAGCACTGAGAGCAGACTGCATTGTCAGAGAGGCAGCACTGAGAGCACACTGCATCGTCAGAGAGGCAGTACTGAGGGCACACTGCATTGTCAGAGAGGCAGCACTGAGGGCACACTGCATTGTCAGAGAGGCAGCACTGAGGGCACACTGCATTGTCAGGGAGACAGCACTGAGGGCTCACTGCATTGTCAGAGGCAGCACTGAGGGCAGACTGCATTGTGGGAGAGGCAGCACTGAGGACACACTGCATTGTCAGAGAGGCAGCACTGAGAGCACACTGCATTGTCAGAGAGGCAGTACTGAGGGCACACTGCATTGTCAGGCAGTACTGAGGGCACACTGCATTGTCAGAGAGGCAGCACTGAGGACACATTGCATTGTCAGAGGCAGTACTGAGAGCACACTGCATTGTCGGAGAGGCAGCACTGAGAGCACACTGCATTGTCAGAGAGGCAGTACTGAGGGCACACTGCATTGTCAGAGGCAGCACTGAGGGCACACTGCATTGTCAGAGAGGCAGCACTGAGAGCAGACTGCATTGTCAGAGAGGCAGCACTGAGAGCACACTGCATTGTCAGAGAGGCAGTACTGAGAGCACACTGCATTGTCAGAGAGGCAGTACTGAGGGCACACTGCATTGTCGGAGAGGCAGCACTGAGAGCACACTGCATTGTCAGAGAGGCAGCACTGAGGGCACACTGCATTGTCAGAGAGGCAGTACTGAGGGCACACTGCATTGTCAGAGGCAGCACTGAGGGCACACTGCATTGTCAGAGAGGCAGCACTGAGAGCACACTGCATTGTCAGAGAGGCAGTACTGAGGGCAGACTGCATTGTCGGAGAGGCAGCACTGAGGGCACACTGCATTGTCAGAGAGGCAGCACTGAGAGCACACTGCATTGTCAGAGAGGCAGCACTGAGAGCACACTGCATTGTCAGGGAGACAGCACTGAGGGCACACTGCATTGTGGGAGAGGCAGCACTGAGAGCACACTGCATTGTCAGAGAGGCAGCACTGAGAGCACACTGCATTGTCAGAGAGGCAGCACTGAGAGCACACTGCATTGTGGGAGAGGCAGCACTGAGAGCTCACTGCATTGTCAGAGAGGCAGCACTGAGAGCACACTGCATTGTCAGAGAGGCAGCACTGAGGGCTCACTGCATTGTCAGAGAGGCAGCACTGAGAGCACACTGCATTGTCAGAGATGCAGCACTGAGAGCTCACTGCATTGTCAGAGAGGCAGCACTGAGAGCACACTGCAATGTCAGGGAGACAGCACTGAGGACACACTGCATTGTCAGAGAGGCAGCACTGAGGGCACACTGCATTGTCAGAGAGGCAGCACTGAGGGCAGACTGCATTGTCAGAGAGGCCGCACTGAGAGCAGACTGCATTGTCAGAGAGGCAGCACTGAGAGCACACTGCATTGTCAGGGAGACAGCACTGAGGGCACACTGCATTGTCAGAGGCAGCACTGAGGGCAGACTGCATTGTCAGAGAGGCAGCACTGAGAGCACACTGCATTGTCAGAGAGGCAGTACTGAGAGCACACTGCATTGTCGGAGAGGCAGCACTGAGGACACACTGCATTGTCAGAGAGGCAGCACTGAGAGCACACTGCATTGTCAGAGAGGCAGCACTGAGAGCACACTGCATTGTCAGAGAGGCAGCACTGAGGGCTCACTGCATTGTCAGAGGCAGTACTGAGAGCACACTGCATTGTCAGAGGCAGTACTGAGGGCACACTGCATTGTCAGAGAGGCAGCACTGAGAGCACACTGCATTGTCAGGGAGACAGCACTGAGGGCTCACTGCATTGTCAGAGGCAGCACTGAGGGCAGACTGCATTGTCAGAGAGGCAGCACTGAGAGCACACTGCATTGTCAGAGAGGCAGTACTGAGAGCACACTGCATTGTCAGAGAGGCAGCACTGAGGGCACACTGCATTGTCAGAGAGGCAGCACTGAGAGCACACTGCATTGTCAGAGAGGCAGCACTGAGAGCACACTGCATTGTCAGAGAGGCAGCACTGAGGGCACACTGCATTGTCAGAGAGGCAGCACTGAGGGCACACTGCATTGTCAGAGAGGCAGCACTGAGGGCACACTGCATTGTCAGGCAGTACTGAGGGCACACTGCATTGTCAGAGAGGCAGCACTGAGGGCACACTGCATTGTCAGAGAGGCAGTACTGAGGGCACACTGCATTGTCAGAGAGGCAGCACTGAGAGCACACTGCATTGTCAGAGAGGCAGCATTGAGAGCACACTTCATTGTCAGAGAGGCAGTACTGAGGGCAGACTGCATTGTCAGAGAGGCAGCACTGAGGGCACACTGCATTGTCAGGCAGTACTGAGGGCAGACTGCATTGTCAGAGAGGCAGCACTGAGAGCACACTGCATTGTCAGTGAGGCAGCACTGAGGGCACACTGCATTGTCAGTGAGGCAGCACTGAGGGCACACTGCATTGTCAGAGAGGCAGTACTGAGGGCACACTGCATTGTCAGAGAGGCAGCACTGAGAGCACACTGCATTGTCAGAGAGGCAGCACTGAGGGCACACTGCATTGTCAGAGAGGCAGTACTGAGGGCACACTGCATTGTCAGAGAGGCAGCACTGAGAGCACACTGCATTGTCAGAGAGGCAGCATTGAGAGCACACTGCATTGTCAGAGAGGCAGCACTGAGAGCACACTGCATTGTCAGAGAGGCAGCACTGAGAGCACACTGCATTGTCAGAGAGGCAGCATTGAGAGCACACTGCATTGTCAGAGAGGCAGTACTGAGGGCTCACTGCATTGTCGGAGAGGCAGCACTGAGAGCACACTGCATTGTCAGAGAGGCAGTACTGAGGACACACTGCATTGTCAGAGAGGCAGTACTGAGGACACACTGCATTGTCAGAGAGGCAGTACTGAGGACACACTGCATTGTCAGAGAGACAACACTGAGAGCACACTGCATTGTCAGAGAGGCAGCACTGAGAGCACACTGCATTGTCAGAGAGGCAGCACTGACAGCACACTGCATTGTCGGAGAGGCAGCATTGAGGGCAGACTGCATTGTCAGAGAGGCAGGACTGAGGGCAGACTGCATTGTCAGAGAGGCAGTACTGAGAGCACACTGCATTGTCAGAGAGGCAGCATTGAGGGCAGACTGCATTGTCAGAGAGGCAGCACTGAGGGCACATTGCATTGTTAGAGAGGCAGTACTGAGAGCACACTACATTGTCGGAGAGGCAGCATTGAGGGCAGACTGCATTGTCAGAGAGGCAGCACTGAGGGCACACTGCATTGTCAGAGAGGCAGCACTGAGAGCACACTGCATTGTCAGGGAGACAGCACTGAGGGCACACTTCATTGTCAGAGAGGCAGCACTGAGGGCACACTGCATTGTCAGAGAGGCAGTACTGAGAGCACACTTCATTGTCAGAGAGGCAGCACTGAGGGCACACTGCATTGTCAGAGAGGCAGTACTGAGGGCACACTGCATTATAGAACATAGAACAGTACAGCACAGAACAGGCCCTTCGGCCCTCAATGTTGTGCCGAGCCATGATCACCCTACTCAAACCCACGTATCCACCCTATACCCGTAACCCAACAACCCCCCCCCCTTAACCTTACTTTTCTTAGGACACTACGGGCAATTTAGCATGGCCAATCCACCTAACCCGCACATCTTTGGACTGTGGGAGGAAACCGGAGCACCCGGAGGAAACCCACGCACACAGGGGGCGGACGTGCAGACTCCACACAGACAGTGACCCAGCCGGGAATCGAACCTGGGACCCTGGAGCTGTGAAGCATTTATGCTAACCACCATGCTACTCTGCTGCATTGTCGGAGATGCAGCACTGAGAGCAGACTGCATTGTCAGAGAGGCAGCACTGAGGGCACACTGCATTGTCAGAGAGACAGCACTGAGGGCACACTGCATTGTCAGAGAGGCAGTACTGAGAGCACACTGCATTGTCAGAGAGGCAGCACTGAGAGCACACTGCATTGTCAGAGAGGCAGCACTGAGGGCTCACTGCATTGTCAGAGAGGCAGCACTGAGGGCACACTGCATTGTCAGAGGCATCACTGAGAGCAGACTGCATTGTCAGAGAGGCAGCACTGAGGGCACACTGCATTGTCAGAGAGGCAGCACTGAGGGCACACTGCATTGTCAGAGAGGCAGCACTGAGAGCACACTGCATTGTCAGAGAGGCAACACTGAGGGCTCACTGCATTGTGGGAGAGGCAGCACTGAGGGCTCACTGCATTGTCAGAGAGGCAGCACTGAGAGCACACTGCATTGTCAGAGGCAGCACTGAGGGCAGACTGCATTGTGGGAGAGACAGCACTGAGAGCACACTGCATTGTCAGAGAGGCAGCACTGAGGGCAGACTGCATTGTGGGAGAGGCAGCACTGAGAGCACACTGCATTGTCAGAGAGGCAGCACTGAGGGCACACTGCATTGTCAGGGAGACAGCACTGAGGGCACACCGCATTGTCGGAGAGGCAGCACTGAGGGCTCACTGCATTGTCAGAGGCAGCACTGAGAGCACACTGCATTGTCAGAGAGGCAGCATTGAGAGCACACTGCATTGTCAGGGAGACAGCACTGAGGGCTCACTGCATTGTCAGAGAGGCAGTACTGAGAGCACACTGCATTGTCAGGGAGACAGCACTGAGGGCAGACTGCATTGTCAGAGAGGCAGTACTGAGGACACACCATTGTCAGAGGCAGCACTGAGAGCACACTGCATTGTTAGAGAGGCAGCACTGAGAGCACACTGCATTGTCAGAGAGGCAGTACTGAGGATACACTGCATTGTCAAAGAGGCAGTACTGAGAGCACACTGCATTGTCAGAGGCAGCACTGAGAGCACACTGCATTGTCAGAGAGGCAGCACTGAGGGCAGACTGCACTGTCAGAGAGGCAGTACTGAGGGCAGACTGCATTGTCAGAGGCAGCACTGAGGACACACTGCATTGTCAGAGAGGCAGTACTGAGGGCAGACTGCATTGTCAGAGGCAGCACTGAGGGCAGACTGCATTGTCGGAGAGGCAGCATTGAGAGCACACTGCATTGTCAGAGAGGCAGTACTGAGAGCACACTGCATTGTCAGAGAGGCAGCACTGAGGGCACACTGCATTGTCAGAGAGGCAGCACTGAGAGCACACTGCATTGTCGGAGAGGCAGCAATGAGGGCACACTGCATTGTCAGAGAGGCAGTACTGAGAGCACACTGCATTGTCGGAGAGGCAGCACTGAGAGCACACTGCATTGTCAGAGAGGCAACACTGAGAGCACACTGCATTGTCAGAGAGGCAGTACTGAGGGCACACTGCATTGTCAGAGAGGCAGCACTGAGGGCACACTGCATTGTCAGAGAGGCAGTACTGAGGGCAGACTGCATTGTCAGAGAGGCAGTACTGAGGGCAGACTGCATTGTCAGAGAGGCAGTACTGAGGGCACACTGCATTGTCAGAGAGGCAGTACTGAGAGCACACTGCATTGTCAGAGAGGCAGCACTGAGAGCACACTGCATTGTCAGAGAGGCAGCACTGAGAGCACACTGCATTGTCAGAGAGGCAGCACTGAGAGCACACTGCATTGTCAGAGAGGCAGCACTGAGAGCACACTGCATTGTCAGAGAGGCAGCACTGAGAGCACACTGCATTGTCAGAGAGGCAGCACTGAGAGCACACTGCATTGTCAGAGGCAGCACTGAGAGCACACTGCATTGTCAGAGAGGCAGCACTGAGGGCACACTGCATTGTCAGAGAGGCAGCACTGAGGGCACACTGCATTGTCAGAGAGGCAGCACTGAGGGCACACTGCATTGTCAGAGAGGCAGCACTGAGAGCACACTGCATTGTCAGAGAGGCAGTACTGAGGGCACACTGCATTGTCAGAGAGGCAGCACTGAGGGCACACTGCATTGTCAGAGAGGCAGTACTGAGGGCAGACTGCATTGTCAGAGAGGCAGTACTGAGGGCAGACTGCATTGTCAGAGAGGCAGTACTGAGGGCACACTGCATTGTCAGAGAGGCAGTACTGAGAGCACACTGCATTGTCAGAGAGGCAGCACTGAGAGCACACTGCATTGTCAGAGAGGCAGCACTGAGAGCACACTGCATTGTCAGAGAGGCAGCACTGAGAGCACACTGCATTGTCAGAGAGGCAGCACTGAGAGCACACTGCATTGTCAGAGAGGCAGCACTGAGAGCACACTGCATTGTCAGAGAGGCAGCACTGAGAGCACACTGCATTGTCAGAGAGGCAGCACTGAGAGCACACTGCATTGTCAGAGAGGCAGCACTGAGGGCACACTGCATTGTCAGAGAGGCAGCACTGAGGGCACACTGCATTGTCGGAGAGGCAGTACTGAGAGCACACTGCATTATCAGAGAGGCAGCACAGAGCAGACTGCATTGTCAGAGAGGCAGCACTGAGAGCACACTGCATTGTCAGAGGCAGCACTGAGGGCTCACTGCATTGTGAGAGAGGCAGTACTGAGGACACACTGCATTGTCAGAGAGGCAGCACTGACAGCACAGTGCATTGTCAGAGAGGCAGCACTGAGAGCACACTGCATTGTCAGAGAGGCAGCACTGAGGGCACACTGCATTGTCAGAGAGGCAGCACTGAGGGCACACTGCATTGTCAGAGAGGCAGCACTGAGGGCACACTGCATTGTCAGAGAGGCAGTACTGAGAGCACACTGCATTGTCAGAGAGGCAGCACTGAGAGCACACTGCATTGTCAGAGAGGCAGTACTAAGGGCTCACTGCATTGTCAGAGAGGCAGCACTGAGGGCTCACTGCGTTGTCAGAGAGGCAGTACTGAGAGCAGACTGCATTGTCAGAGAGGCAGTACTGAGGGCAGACTGCATTGTCAGAGAGGCAGTACTGAGGGCACACTGCATTGTCAGAGGCAGTACTGAGGGCACACTGCATTGTCGGAGAGGCAGTACTGAGGGCACACTGCATTGTCAGAGAGGCAGCACAGAGGGCACACTGCATTGTCAGAGAGGCAGCACTGAGAGCCGACTGCATTGTCAGTGAGGCAGCACTGAGGGCACACTGCGTTGTGGGAGAGGCAGCACTGAGGACACCCTGCATTGTCAGAGAGGCAGTACTGAGGGCACACTGCATTGTCAGAGAGGCAGCACTGAGAGCACACTGCATTGTCAGAGAGGCAGCACTGAGGGCACACTGCATTGTGGGAGAGACAGCACTGAGAGCAGACTGCATTGTCAGAGAGGCAGCACTGAGGGCACACTGCATTGTGGGAGAGACAGCACTGAGGACACACTGCATTGTCAGAGAGGCAGCACTGAGGGCAGACTGCATTGTCAGAGGCAGCACTGAGAGCACACTGCATTGTCAGAGAGGCAGCACTGAGAGCACACTGCATTGTCAGAGGCAGCACTGAGGGCACACTGCATTGTCAGAGAGGCAGTACTGAGGGCACACTGCATTGTGGGAGAGACAGCACTGAGAGCACACTGCATTGTGGGAGAGACAGCACTGAGAGCAGACTGCATTGTCAGAGAGGCAGTACTGAGGGCAGACTGCATTGTCAGAGAGGCAGCACTGAGGGCACACTGCATTGTCAGAGAGGCAGCACTGAGAGCACACTGCATTGTCAGAGAGGCAGCACTGAGGGCACACTGCATTGTCAGAGAGGCAGCACTGAGGGCACACTGCATTGTGGGAGAGACAGCACTGAGAGAACACTGCATTGTCAGAGAGGCAGCACTGAGAGCAGACTGCATTGTCAGAGGCAGCATCGAGAGCACACTGCATTGTCGGAGAGTCAATACTGAGAGCACACTGCATTTTCAGAGACGCAGCACTGAGAGCTCACTGCATTGTCAGAGACGCAGCACTGAGAGCTCACTGCGTTGTCAGAGAGGCAGTACTGAGGGCACACTGCATTGTCAGAGGCAGTACTGAGAGCACACTGCATTGTCAGAGAGGCAGTACTGAGGGCACACAGCATTGTCGGAGAGGCAGAACTGAGGGCTCACTGCATTGTCAGAGAGGCAGAACTGAGGACACACTGCATTGTCAGAGAGGCAGCACTGATGGCAGACTGCATTGTCAGAGGCAGCACTGAGAGCACACTGCATTGTCGGAGAGGCAGAACTGAGGGCTCACTGCATTGTCAGAGAGGCAGAACTGAGGACACACTGCATTGTCAGAGAGGCAGCACTGAGGGCACACTGCATTGTCAGAGGCAGCACTGAGAGCACACTGCATTGTCAGAGAGGCAGCACTGAGAGCACACTGCATTGTCAGAGAGGCAGCACTGAGGGCACACTGCATTGTCAGAGAGGCAGTACTGAGAGCACACTGCATTGTCAGAGAGGCAGCACTGAGGGCAGACTGCATTGTCGGAGAGGCAGAACTGAGGACACACTGCATTGTCAGAGAGGCAGCACTGAGAGCACACTGCATTGTCGGAGAGGCAGAACTGAGGACACACTGCATTGTCAGAGAGGCAGCACTGAGGGCAGACTGCATTGTCAGAGGCAGCACTGAGAGCACACTGCATTGTCAGAGAGGCAGCACTGAGAGCACACTGCATTGTCAGAGAGGCAGTACTGAGGGCAGACTGCATTGTCGGAGAGGCAGCACTGAGAGCACACTGCATTGTCAGAGAGGCAGTACTGAGGACACACTGCATTGTCAGAGAGGCAGCACTGAGGGCACACTGCATTGTCGGAGAGGCAGCACTGAGGGCACACTGCATTGTCAGAGAGGCAGCACTGAGGGCACACTGCATTGTCGGAGAGGCAGCACTGAGAGCACACTGCATTGTCAGAGAGGCAGTACTGAGGACACACTGCATTGTCAGAGAGGCAGCACTGAGGGCAGACTGCATTGTCAGAGAGGCAGCACTGAGGGCACACTGCATTGTCAGAGAGGCAGCACTGAGAGCTCACTGCATTGTCAGAGAGGCAGCACTGAGGGCAGACTGCATTGTCAGAGGCAGCACTGAGAGCACACTGCATTGTCAGAGAGGCAGCACTGAGGGCACACTGCATTGTTAGAGAGGCTGCACTGAGGGCACACTGCATTGTCAGAGAGGCAGCACTGAGAGCACACTGCATTGTCAGAGAGGCAGCATTGAGAGCACACTGCATTGTCAGAGAGGCAGTACTGAGAGCACACTGCATTGTCGGAGAGGCAGCACTGAGGGCACACTGCATTGTCAGAGAGGCAGTACTGAGAGCACACTGCATTGTCGGAGAGGCAGCACTGAGAGCACACTGCATTGTCAGAGAGGCAGTACTGAGGGCAGACTGCATTGTCAGAGAGGCAGTACTGAGGACACACTGCATTGTCAGAGGCAGCACTGAGAGCACACTGCATTGTCAGAGAGGCAGTACTGAGGACACACTGCATTGTCAGAGGCAGCACTGAGAGCACACTGCATTGTCAGAGAGGCAGGACTGAGGGCACACTGCATTGTCAGAGAGGCAGCACTGAGAGCACACTGCATTGTCAGAGAGGCAGTACTGAGAGCACACTGCATTGTCAGAGAGGCAGCACTGTGGGCAGACTGCATTGTCAGAGAGGCAGCACTGAGAGCACACTGCATTGTCGGAGAGGCAGTACTGAGGGCACACTGCATTGTCAGAGAGGCAGCACTGAGGGCACACTGCATTGTCAGAGGCAGCACTGTGAGCACACTGCATTGTCAGAGAGGCAGGACTGAGGGCACACTGCATTGTCAGAGAGGCAGCACTGAGAGCACACTGCATTGTCAGAGAGGCAGCACTGAGGGCACACTGCATTGTCAGTGAGGCAGTACTGAGGGCAGACTGCATTGTCAGAGAGGCAGTACTGAGGGCTCACTGTATTGTCAGAGAGGCAGTACTGAGGGCAGACTGCATTGTCAGAGAGGCAGTACTGAGGGCACACTGCATTGTCAGAGAGGCAGTACTGAGAGCACACTGCATTGTCAGAGAGGCAGCACTGAGAGCACACTGCATTGTCAGAGAGGCAGCACTGAGGGCACACTGCATTGTCAGAGAGGCAGCACTGAGGGCACACTGCATTGTCGGAGAGGCAGTACTGAGAGCACACTGCATTATCAGAGAGGCAGCACAGAGCAGACTGCATTGTCAGAGAGGCAGCACTGAGAGCACACTGCATTGTCAGAGGCAGCACTGAGGGCTCACTGCATTGTCAGAGAGGCAGTACTGAGGACACACTGCATTGTCAGAGAGGCAGCACTGACAGCACAGTGCATTGTCAGAGAGGCAGCACTGAGAGCACACTGCATTGTCAGAGAGGCAGTACTAAGGGCTCACTGCATTGTCAGAGAGGCAGCACTGAGAGCAGACTGCATTGTCAGAGAGGCAGCACTGAGAGCACACTGCATTGTCAGAGAGGCAGCACTGAGAGCACACTGCATTGTCAGAGAGGCAGTACTAAGGGCTCACTGCATTGTCAGAGAGGCAGCACTGAGGGCACACTGCATTGTCAGAGAGGCAGTACTGAGAGCACACTGCATTGTCAGAGAGGCAGTACTGAGGGCAGACTGCATTGTCAGAGAGGCAGTACTGAGGGCACACTGCATTGTCAGAGGCAGTACTGAGGGCACACTACATTGTCGGAGAGGCAGTACTGAGGGCACACTGCATTGTCAGAGAGGCAGCACTGAGGGCACACTGCATTTTCAGAGAGGCAGCACTGAGAGCTCACTGCATTGTCAGAGAGGCAGCACAGAGGGCAGACTGCATTGTCAGAGAGGCAGCACTGAGAGCCGACTGCATTGTCAGTGAGGCAGCACTGAGGGCACACTGCGTTGTGGGAGAGGCAGCACTGAGAGCACACTGCATTGTGGGAGAGGCAGCACTGAGGACACCCTGCATTGTCAGAGAGGCAGTACTGAGGGCACACTGCATTGTCAGAGAGGCAGCACTGAGAGCACACTGCATTGTCAGAGAGGCAGCACTGAGGGCTCACTGCATTGTCAGAGAGGCAGCACTGACAGCACCCTGCATTGTCAGAGAGGCAGCACTGAGAGCACACTGCATTGTGGGAGAGACAGCACTGAGGGCACACTGCATTGTCAGAGAGGCAGCACTGAGGGCACACTGCATTGTGGGAGAGACAGCACTGAGAGCACACTGCATTGTCAGAGAGGCAGCACTGAGGGCACACTGCATTGTGGGAGAGACAGCACTGAGAGAACACTGCATTGTCAGAGAGGCAGCACTGAGAGCAGACTGCATTGTCAGAGGCAGCACTGAGAGCACACTGCATTGTCGGAGAGTCAATACTGAGAGCACACTGCATTTTCAGAGACGCAGCACTGAGAGCTCACTGCATTGTCAGAGACGCAGCACTGAGAGCTCACTGCGTTGTCAGAGAGGCAGTACTGAGAGCACACTGCATTGTCAGAGAGGCAGTACTGAGGGCACACAGCATTGTCAGAGAGGCAGCACTGAGAGCACACTGCATTGTCGGAGAGGCAGAACTGAGGACACACTGCATTGTCAGAGAGGCAGCACTGAGGGCAGACTGCATTGTCAGAGAGGCAGCACTGAGAGCACACTGCATTGTCAGAGGCAGCACTGAGAGCACACTGCATTGTCAGAGAGGCAGCACTGAAGGCAGACTGCATTGTCAGAGAGGCAGCACTGAGAGCACACTGCATTGTCAGAGAGGCAGCACTGAGAGCACACTGCATTGTCAGAGAGGCAACACTGAGGGCAGACTGCATTGTCAGAGAGGCATCATTAAGAGCACACTGCATTGTCAGAGAGGCAGTACTGAGAGCACACTGCATTGTCAGAGAGGCAGCACTGAGAGCACACTGCATTGTCAGAGAGGCAGTACTGAGAGCACACTGCATTGTTAGAGAGGCTGCACTGAGGGCACACTGCATTGTCAGAGAGGCAGCACTGAGGGCACACTGCATTGTCAGAGAGGCAGCACTGAGAGCACACTGCATTGTCAGAGAGGCAGTACTGAGAGCACACTGCATTGTCAGAGAGGCAGCACTGAGAGCACACTGCATTGTCAGAGAGGCAGTACTGAGAGCACACTGCATTGTTAGAGAGGCTGCACTGAGGGCACACTGCATTGTCAGAGAGGCAGCACTGAGGGCACACTGCATTGTCAGAGAGGCAGCACTGAGAGCACACTGCATTGTCAGAGAGGCAGCACTGAGAGCAGACTGCATTGTCAGAGAGGCAGCACTGAGAGCAGACTACATTGTCAGAGAGGCAGTACTGAGGGCACACTGCATTGTCAGAGAGGCAGCACTGAGAGCACACTGCATTGTCAGAGAGGCAGCACTGAGAGCACACTGCATTGTCAGAGAGGCAGCATTGAGAGCACACTTCATTGTCAGAGAGGCAGTACTGAGAGCACACTGCATTGTCAGAGAGGCAGCACTGAGAGCACACTGCATTGTCAGAGAGGCAGCACTGAGGGCACACTGCACTGTCAGAGAGGCATCATTAAGAGCACACTGCATTGTTAGAGAGGCAGCACTGAGGACACACTGCATTGTTTTCAAATGGGCTGTGGAATTTCCAAAAGTACAAAAGAGACTACACTTTCAAGTTCTTCATTGTGAGTAAACACTTTGGCACAGCCAGTGGTAGTGACAGGTACTATAGAAATGCAAGTTCTTTCTTTATGGATGTCATGGGATCTCAGCGATATTCTGATTTTGGCAAGTGGCATTCCTCCACAATAAGTTAATTCTTATGCATTTCCATTAACTTTACAACCCTCAATTTCAGGACATTACTTGGAAGGAACAAAATAACTGCATAGAACAATGGAAAATATGCAAACGCCAATGGCAGAATTCAACAGGGAAGATCGAGTTTACCCAAACATTGTCTATTTCTTACATGTATTTAGCAGGGACTCTTCCTAAGAGTAAAAGTAAGTACACCAAATTCTATAGAAATGCAAGTTCATTTGGGGAAGTTTATTTTCCGCACACAATTGTTTTGTAGGCTTTATTTAATCTAACGTAAAGCGCAACCAGAACGCAGCCCACATTTCTCCATACCCCTTGCTTCTACCATCTGTAAATTGCATAATCCAGTGTGCAGAGGTCAATCGCCTATCTACTCCCCATTGAATTCCTGTCTCCCGGACGATTGAATTTAGGCCCCTTCCCTCCTCCTCTTTTAAAAATTTTAAAAATTAATTCTCATGATGTTGCCATTATCTGCAAGGCTAGATTTTAATCTTTCATCTCTGTGGCACCGCTCAGCGTTTCATTCGGCCACTTCAACCCAATCAGGTTGGTGTGGGACTGGAGTCACCCAGTGGCCGAGACCAGGGAAGGACGGCAGGTTTCCTCCCCTGAAGCATTGAATTTATTGGATTAGCTTCATGGTGACTTTTACTGATCCCAGCCTTTAATTTCCATTGACTGAATTCAAATTTCCATTGACTGAATTCAAATTTCCATTGACTGAATTCAAATTCTCAAATTGGGATTTGAACTCTCGTTCTCTGGAATACTAGTCCACGTTCTGGATTACTAGTTTTTTATTATTCATTTACGGGATGGAACAGTGGTTAGCACGGTTGCTTCACAGCTCCAGCGTCCCAGGTTCGATTCCGGCTTGGGTCACTGTCTGTGCGGAGTCTGCACGTTCTCCCCATGTCTGCGTGGGTTTCCTCTGGGTGCTCTGGTTAGGCCTGCATTTATTGCCCATCCCTAGTTGCCTTGGTGGCGATGAGCTGCCTTCTTTTACGTGTAGGTACGCCCACTGTGCTGTTAGGGATGGAGTTCCAGGATGTTGCCCCAGCGACAGTGAAGGAATGGCGATATATTTCCAAGTCAGGGTGGTGTGTGACTTTGAGGGGAACCTCCAGGTGGTGGGGTTCCCAGGTATCTGCTGCTCTTGTCCTTCTAGATGGTTGTGGTCGTGGGTTTGGAAGGTGCTGCCTAAGGAACCTTGGGTGAGTTACTGCAGTGCATTTTGTAGATGGTATACATGGTTGCCACTGTTCGTCGGTGGTGGAGAGATTGAATGTCTATAACCCCTATACTTCCAGATGTAACATAAAATAAAAATTAGAAGGGCTGGAAAAACTCTGCTGGTTTGGTGGCATCTGTGGAGAGCACGTTGGAACAGTGGTTAGCACGGTTGCTTCACAGCTCCAGCGACCCAGGTTCGATTCCGCTTGGGTCACTGTCTGTGCGGAGTCTGCACGTTCTCCCCATGTCTGCGTGGGTTTCCCCTGGGTGCTCCGGTTTCCTCCCACACTCCAAAGATGTTCAGGTTAGGTGGATTGGCCATGATAAATGGCCCTTAGTGTCCAAAAAGGTTAAGTGGGGTTACTGGGTTACAGGGATAAGGTGAAGGTGTGGGCCTAAGTGGGGTGCTCTTTCCAAGGGCTGGTGCAGACTCGATGGGCCAAGTGGCCTCCTTCTGCACTGTAAATTCTATGAACACTCTACGAGAGAGAAGGGGATGCAGTGGTGTAGTGGTATTGTCACTAATACTCCAGAGATCTGAGGACGTGGGTTCAAACCCCACCATGAAATTTGAGTTCAATAAAAATCTGAAATGAAACGTCTCGAGATGACCATGAAACGATTGTTGTAAAAACTCATGTGGGGAAGGAAATCTGCTGTCCTCACCTGGTCTGGTCTACATGTGAGTCCAGAACCACAGCAATGTGGTTGACTTGCAATGCCCCCTGAAATGGGGGGGGGCAATTAGGGATGGGCAATATGCTGGCCTGACCAGGAGGCCCACATCCTATAAATAATTTTTTTAAAAAGAGTTAATGTTTCGAGTCCAATATGACTCTTCTAGTGTACCATATCCTGTATACAACCCCTTCAGACTATGTCTCTGTATACATACTCTAGTCCTGAAGCTTTAATCTGTTTCTTGTTTCCAGCTCTTTCATGTCGATAGTTTTTGCCTCTTTTAGAAACAATTTATGAAACTGGAGTGGGGATAGAGTATTGTACTATTATTGGGACATTCAGTCTGTTCATTTCTTAGACCATCAACCAATGGTTCTGACTATTCCAATATTTGAAAAGAATGTGCAAGGTTACAGGGATAAGACAGAGGAGTGGGACTGGGAAGAATGTTCTTTCAGCAAACCAGTGCAGACACGATGGGCCAAATGGCCTCTTCCGCACTGTAGAGACTCGTCGTGGGAGAATAGCGGAGGGCCTTCCCGACTTTTTTGACGCCCTCCCGCTATTATCCCCCCCCCCCGCCGAAATCCCGACACGAATCGCTGCCGCCGTTTTTTTTACGGCCGGCAGCGATTCACAGCTGTTAGAAGGGCCGAAGTCCCAGCCCTTTACGACCTTTTACGAACGGCAAACACACCTGGTCCTGCCGGTCGTAAAACGTCGTGACCACCTGGAAAAAAATAACCATGGCACCGATTGGCACGGCAGTACCACGGCCGTGCAAGGGTGCCATGGGCCCGCGATCGGTGCCCCACCGATCGCGGGCAGCGGGCCCGATGCCCGCGCACTATTTGTCCTTCCGCCGCCCCGCAGTATCAATACGCGGGGGCTGGCTGAGGGGCAACCCGGACCGCGCATGCGCGGGTTTTCGCGCAAAAACGCGATGGACGTCACCGCGCATACGCGGGTGGATTCTTCCCACCTGAGCATGCGCCGGCTGACGTCATATACTCTCCTTTTTTTTTATTTTAAATAAATTTAGAGCAGCCAATTATTTTTCTTTTCCAATTAAGGGGCAATTTAGAGTGGCCAATCCACCTAATCAGCACATCTTTGGGTTGTGGGGGTGACCCAGGGCTGGGATTCGAATCCGGGTCCTCAGCACCACAGTCCCAGTGCTAACCACTGCGCCACACGCCGCACCCCCCCCCCCCCACTCTGTTACTCTCCTGACCAACTTCCCATCTTCCATCTACATCAACCTGAGCTCTTCCCAGACCTTAAATCCTAACTCCCATTCAACCCTGTGCTCACTGACCTCCATTGGCTCTTGGCTTGGCAATGCCTTCATTTTTAAAATTCTCATTTCTGCTTGCAAATCCCCCCCATGGCCTCACCTACCCCTATCTCTGTAGTCTCCTCCAGCGGCACAATCCTTTGAGATATCTGAACTTCTCGAATTCTGGGTGCATTTCCAGCCCCAGTTTTCACCACTCCTCCATTGGCGGCCATGTCTAAGGAGCTAAGTTCTGAGATGCAGAAGTAGAAAGGGGTAAGTGCCGTGGAGGGAGTTGAACTCTAGGATGATATTTTAATATTGAGGCATTGTTGGATGTGAAGCCAATTGTAATAGGCGAACACAGGAATGATGAGGGAAGAGGCCTTGGTACATGTGGGAAGTGGGTGGTAGAACTTTGGACGAGTTGAAGCCAAGGTGCTCAGAATATAAATATCTCACTATCTCTTTGTTGGGTTATGGGGATAGGGTGGAAGTGAGGGCTCAAGAGGGTCGGTGCAGACTCGATGGGCCGAATGGCCTCCTTCTGCACTGTATGCTCTATGTTCTTCAACATTTCATGCCATGCAGGAAATATTAGAGCTGATTTTGCTGGAGAGGGGCCTCTCATGGTGTTCCCTGTTAGTTTGAATTTTTCACTCATCCTTAATCTTTATGTGTTTTAGCCCCATACCTTGCTGGGAATGTGAGCTGATAACATTGCAGTGAGGGCAACAGGACACCTGACAACTCAGGGAACAATGGGGCCCACAGTTTATCACCATAGCCATGAGATTTAAGGATCAAGAGACATCAAATTGATTGCGAGGGAAAAAGAGACTGAGGAAAAGCAATAAAAAAAAATAAAGAATTGAAATTTAATATTTTGAAGGTCTCTAAACGGTTTCATACTCGCAGGATGAGATTGAACAGTTTAAATTGCTCCCCTACAGCTAGGATAAGGAAAATGGTGCTCCAAAGGGAGTTGGGGGGGGGGGGGTTTGGCCCTTCCGAACTTGCTTTACTATTACTGGGCAGTGAATGCAGAGAAGGTGCGGGGCTGGAGTAGGGAGATGGAGGCCTTATGGGTACAGATGGAGGTAGGTTCATGTAAGGGGTTGGGGTTGCGGGTGCTGGGAACGGTGCTGCTACTGTTTGTCCCCGGGAAGTATGCGGGGAGTCCTGTGGTGGTAGCTGTGCTGAAGGTTTGGAGGCAATTCCGTCAGCACTTTAAGTTGAGGGCAGGCTCGAGTGTAATGCCGATAAGAGGGAACCATGGGTTTGAGCCAGGAAGGATGGATGTGAGGTTCCAGGAATGGGAGGAGAGAGGGGTGAAGGAGATGAAAGATTGGTTTTTGGACAGGCGGTTCGCAGGCTTGGAGAAGTTGGGGCAAGAAATGCCTTCCCAAACTTTCCTGTGGCACCGTCCTCTTCGTTGCTGGAGGAGGTGCTTTCGGTGATGGGGCTGGAGGGTGGGGTCGTTTCGGTGATTTACGGTAGGATCATGGAGAAGGATAATGTGTCTATGGAAGGGATTAAGACCAAGTGGGAGGAGGAGCTGGGGATGGCATTGGAAGAGGGATTATGGTTTTAGGTGCTGCGGAGGTTGGGGTTGATTGAATTAAAAGTGATACACATTATGCACTTAAGGAAGGCGAGGATGAGCCAGTTGATTGAGGGGGTGGAGGATAGCTGTGAACGGTGCAGGGGCGCAGCCAATATTCATTAGACCTGGTCCTGCCCAAAGTTGGAGACATTTTTGGGGTTGTTTTTTAGCGCCATGTCAGAGGTCCTACATATAGATTTGGAGTCTGATCCCCTGGAGGCCATATTCAGGATGTCACATCTGCCGGTGGTACAGATGAGTGCGGGGATAGATGTCTTAGCCTTCGCCACGTTGATCACTCGCAGGCGGGTCCTGTTGGGCTGGAGGTCAGCTTCTCTACCCTGTGCTTCGGTGTGGTGGGGGGGATCTAATGGAGTTCCTGTATTTGGAGAAGGTGAAATTTCCTCTGAGAGGGACAGATGAGGGGCTCCACCAGAGATGGAGTTTGTTTATCTTACACTCTTGAGGATCTGTTTGCCGTCAAGAGGTGGGGGGGGGGGGGGGGGGGGGGCACGGGAGTAGCATAGTTTGGGTGGGGGCAGGTATTTGTGTTTATTTTTTGTAAAAATGTTAAAATATTGAAAATTTGAATTAAAATATTTTAAAATTGTTCCCCTTCTGGACAAAAGAGATGGAATTGTAGAAAGGCAAATCTCCTTGTTAAAAGAGTCCTTACACTATTAAATACCAGCCTAACCTAGCTGTAGCATGTTTAATGCATAATTAATAGATAATTTAATGAAACGCACGGGGCAGATGGAAGGCTAACAGCAGGGCAGCATAAATCACCCAGCAATGTGTGGCAACTCACAATGCATTGTGTATCGCTCCCTTGTCTGATGTTGTTGGGCAATTTACACCATAATAACAGTGAGATCCTTTAAACTCTTATTTTCCCAGCAGGCTCTCCCCAATGTGTTTTCTTTCTTAGGTTTCTAAACGAGTGTGTTGTGTTTTCTAATTTTCAAACAATCTGAAACATGTTATTTTGTTTTGGCCCCTCAAGAATACTTGACAATTGGGATCTCCACGGTCAAACGGATGAGAGGAAACTATCTAATGGACACAATCCAGTCCATTTTTGAGAAGTCGAGCTTCAGAGAGCTGGAGTAGATGCCGTGGTGGTGATTTACCTTGCTGATCTTGATGTGCCTGGAGCTTAAAGACTGCTGCAGAAATCAAAGCCAGGTTTGCATCACACATTGATGCAGGACGCCTGCTTATTATTCAATGTCCAAGACACATTTACCCAACACTGGAGGGTCTCAAAAGGAATTACAATGATCCTACGGAGAGAGTTCAGTTCAGGTCAAAGCAGAATGTGGACTATGCTTTCCTGGTGAACTTTTGTTCTGACCTATCCGATTATTACTTGATGTTGGAGGACGATGTTTTGTGTGCTCAAAACTTCCTCTCCTCCATACAGACGTTTATTGCCTTGGCTATGGGCTCATCATGGACAACTCTAACCTTCTCAAAGCTGGGCTACATTGGGAAGCTGTACCACAGCATCGACCTCCCCAAGCTGGCCAGGTTCCTGCTGATGTTTTACGATGAAATGCCTTGCGACTGGCTCCTGGCGCATTTCCACAAGGTCAAGGCACAATCCAGTGAGATCAGGTTTAGGCCATCCCTCTTCCAACACATGGGCACCTACTCATCGTTTAAAGGGAGGCGCAACAGTCTGAAGGATGATGAATTCCAGGAGAATGTGGGTGGCTTGCCTAACAACCCCCCTGCGTTGCTTTTCACAGATATCCCAATGTACAATACGCATTTGCCTGTCATGGTTTACAAGTTTGGAGTTGGTCAATTCTGGGGCAAGTCCCCAAAGGAGGGAAACTACTTTCTCATTGTCTTTAAGCACCCGGTTAAAGTTATAAAATCTACATTTGGACTGGATCTCCTGAACACAAAGGTGATTTTCTCCATTCTGGAGTCGTGCAGGTGGGCAGAGACGTAGTATCAGAAAACAATAACCAGAACTGCAAATTTTACAGAGAACTTGGTGCCTTCAATGCAGGAAAGTTTGAAATGGAGAATGTTACAACCCAGATCTCTGAACCAATTGATTGTGTACGAGTGGTGGTGTCAGAACATCAGGTCGAATGGCTTATCATTTCTAAGGTGAATATTTGGATTGAAAAGGGGAAATGAGGGGCGATATTCTCCCTTCTGACGGCAGAGTGTTGACGCCGTTGTAAAAACCGGAGAGTTTAACGACGGCGTCATCGGACCGCTAAGTGTAGCGATCCTCTGCCGCACAGGGGGCCAGCACGGCACTGGAGCGACTCACGCCACTCCAGCTGCCTATACCGGCATCAAACGCACGCCGTGGGTCTGCGCATGTGTGCTGCGACAGGCGCGAACTCGCGTGTGCGCGGTAGCTTCCTTCTCCGCTTCGTCCCCGACGCAACATGGCGTAGGGCTACAGGAGCCGGCGCGGAATAAAAGAGATCCCTACCAGGAGTGGCCGGCCAGCCGATTGAGGGCCAGGCCATGGTGGAGGCTCCCCCTGCGGTCTGATCCCCCCTCCCTCCCCACCAGGCCGCCCCCCGCAGGATGGACACCGAGGTCCCGCTGAGTAAGACCACATGTCAATGGCGTCGGCGGGACTCGTGCTTTCTTGGCAGCCACTCGGCTCGGAGAATCGCCGGGGAGGGGGGGGGGGGGGTGGAGTGGTAGTGCGGCCCCCGGCTGGCGCTGCGGTGACCGCGCCGGCGCCATTGCCGCCGGACCAGTGTCGGGGCGGCATCATCCGAATCGCGCCCGGCACGACGATTCTCCGACCCAGCCATGGGTGAGAGAATCCCGCCCGATGTTCTTATTCTTTTTTGAGATCTTTCTGCCTTGTCATGTATTGTCCCAAGTGATTGTAATGTTGAGATTTCAATTTCAAGGACAGGATGATGTTCCCTGTAATGCTGTGCCTCAGTGGATAGCACTCTCGCCTCTGAGTCAGCAGGTTGTCGGTTCACGGACAACTCCAGAGTGTAGGGAGGAATTCTCCGTCGCCCACTGCCGGTAGTGGGGTTCCCGATGCAGCGGAGAATTGGGACTCTGGGGTAAAATATAGGAAGACGCCCCCACAGAGACCCCCTAAATAGGGAGACCCCCCGCAGAGAGACCCGCTAAATAGGGAGACCCCTCATTAGAAACTCCCTCGATATCCACCCCCACAGGACCCCAGAAAAGAGACCCGTGCCAGGAAACCCTCCGGAAAATAGCCCTACAGGGGCCGGCACGGAAGGAAGGAGCGCCCCCATGGCAAAGGCCCACCCGCAGATCGGTGGGGCCCAATCGCGGGCCAGGTCACCGTGGGTGCCCCCCTCCAGCGTCGGACCCCCCCCCCCCCCCCCACGCTATGCTCCCCCCCCCCCCCTCCATCGTGTGGAACATGTCTAATCCACGCCGGCGGGACTGGCCAGAAACGGACAGCCGCTTGGCCCATTGGGACCTGGAGGATTGCCGGGGGGCCACTGCCAACGGCCCCCGACTGGCGTGGCGTGAAGCCCGCCCCCGCCCGAAAACCGGTGCTGGAGAATATGGCAGCCGGCGTTGGGGCGGCGTGGCGGGATTCGCATGGCCTCCCCCCCCCCCCCCCACCCCCGGCGATTCTCCAACTCGGCGGGGAGTCGGATAATCACGCTGCGGTCTTTCAGATGATTTGCAAAAACGAGGCCCCGCTTGGCCTCTCAGATGGATATAAACGAACTCATGGCCCCTAGCTTGAAGATGCTGTCCTATGGGAAGATTATAGGCAATTTGCATTACTTTTGAACTGATCTATCACGGATGTTCCGGGCTGAAGGACAACCTCCTGTTGCCGTTTTGTCATGTCTAGTTCTAATAACATAGCAAATAAACTTTAAACAAGATTTTTTTCTTACATCCATTATTTTAGATTCTATCTTATCTAAATCACTTTGAAATCCCACATTTCATTGGCTTGATAGTAACTGCCGATGAAAGTTTGCCATTCTATTAATGTCCACCAGAGGTCAGGATGCGGCAGCAAGTAAAATGGGAGCAGTTTCTCAGGCAAAAGAGCCAACTTTGCTTTTCCTTTTTTAAAAAAGCCCTGTCCACAGTTTTTAGAGCACAAAGGTCCTGGCTGAACCTCCAATGCAGTAATGAGCGAGCACTGCACTGCCCTCTCAGGTGAATGCCAAAGATCCCAAGATCACTATTTTAAAGAAGAGGTGGGCAGCCTCCCCGATATCCTGGCCAATACTTAATGCTCTATCGCTATTGCTAACACACATTGGGCTGGATTCCTCCAAAATGGGGCTATGACCCCACGCATGCGCGAAAACGCAGGCGTTTCACGCCTGAGTTCCCTGAAACAAATACCAACCGATCACTTACCTTCAGGGGGCTAGCAGGGACCCGGAATGCTTCATGGCTGCGGATACGGGCCTTTGCACGTCCAGCTCCGAGTCCGCGCATGCGCCCGGCGGCCGCGCCAAGCCATGGTGGACTCAGACCATGGAGGCAGCTGGATATAGGCCACCCTGATCAGCCGCACACCCGGAGATCCAAGGGGCCCGATCTGGCCCCCGGCCACCAATAAGGCCCCTCCTCTGGTGCCCGATCCCCCCCCGCCCCCATCAGGGTAGCCGCGGACTGAGTCCGCAGCCGCCAGGCGAGAGTCCTGACCTGCCGTAGCATTTTAGTTCCATGCTGTCGGGAACTCGGCCGGTTGGGGACGGAGGTTTGCTGGGTTTGCGGCGTAATTCGCGAACACGCGAATATTCGGGGCCCGGAGAATCGCCGGAGCGACACCGGGCCCAATTCCGTCGTGAAATTTGATTCTCCGCCTGTGGTGTACCACGTGATTGTATTGTCTGGGCTTGTCCCGGTTGGCTCTGCCTGTGGCTCCTCCCCTCGGGGCTTCTGTATAAAAGTGTCAAGTCTCCGCCTCTAGCCCCAGTTCAGGCCCAGAGGCTGGAGGCTTGCTGTTTAGTGTATTAAAGCCTCAGTTAACTTTATCAACTCGTCGTGTATTATTGATGGTGTATCACGGCCCCCGCGCCAAACGTGATTTCGGCACGGGGCTGCGGAGAATCCAGCTCATTATCTGGGAGTTATCACATGGGTTGTGGAAGATCACTGTGCAGAAATGTTATACATTTCAACAGTGACTACACTTAAAAGAAAAGTAATTCACTGTAAAACACTTTCGGACTTCCCGTGTTGGTGAAAGGGGAGTAGCAATGCAGGTTTATCTCTTTAAGGCTTTCAACTGAAATTTTACATTGTGTTAAACCAACCCTGCAAAAGTAGTTGGACTTTGTTTTGCCATTCTGTATTTTGCTGTCATTTTTCAGTGATTTGCATTTAAATAAACAGGTAAATAAAGAGACATTTTCTTTGTTTTAAAAATGGCTCTAAAAGTTTTGTTAATCTTTAGAAGCCTGAGGACTTTTCATCTCAAAATAACTAAACGTTACACAAGGTTAAGCAGTGAGAGAATATTTCCTCTGATTGGTGAATGGTATCATGGAATCCCTACAGTCCAGAAGGAGGCCATTCGACCCATCGAATCTAGACCGACCCTCGAAAGAGCACCATACCTAGGCCCAGTCCTCCGCTTTATTCCCGTAACCCCACCTAACCTTTGGACCTAAGGGGAAATTTAGCATGGCCAACCCACCTAACCTGCACATCTTTGGACTGTGGAAGGAAATCAGAGCACCCGGAGGAAACCCATACAGACACGGGGCAGTAATAAGGGATCTCGATAGAAT
The DNA here is from genome assembly GCF_902713615.1 of Scyliorhinus canicula. Taxonomy (NCBI): domain Eukaryota; kingdom Metazoa; phylum Chordata; class Chondrichthyes; order Carcharhiniformes; family Scyliorhinidae; genus Scyliorhinus; species Scyliorhinus canicula. Next base: position 152,740,047 of record NC_052154.1, on the reverse strand, counting down.
TGTCAATGGAAGAAAAAGAGAGAAAGTTAGAAGGTGCAATTCTCCCAAAGGTGTCATTGTGGGCGGGTTTGAACTAAGAACAAAGAAAAGTACAGCACACGAACAGGCCCTTCGGCCATCCAAGCCTGTGCCGACCATGCTGCCCATCTAAACTAAAATCTTCTACACTTCCGGGGTCCGTATCCCTCTATTCCCATCCTATTCATGTATTTGTCAAGATGCCCCTTAAACATCACTATCGTCCCTGCTTGCACCACCTCCTTCGGCAGCGAGCTCCAGGCAACCACTACCCTCTGTGTAAAAAAGTTACCTCATACATCTCTAAACCTTGCCCCTCGCACCTTAAACCTATGCCCCCTAGTAATTGAACCCTCTACCCTGGGAAAATGTCTCTGACTATCCACCCTGTCAATGCCCCTCATAATTTTGTAGACCTCTATCAGGTCGCCCCACAACCTCTCGTTCCAGTGAGAACAAATCAAGTTTATTCAACCTCTCCTCACATTTAAAATGCATTACCTCACATTTGTCCGGATTAAACTCCATCTGCCATCTCTTCGCCCAAGTCTCCAAACGATCTAAATCCTGTTGTATCCTCTGACAGTCCTCATCGCTATCCGCAATTCCACCAACCTTTGTGTCGTCTGCAAACTTACTAATCAGACCAGTTACATTTTCCTCCAAATAATTTATATATACTACGAATAGCAAAGGTCCCAGTACTGATCCTGTGGAACACCACTAGTCACAGCCCTCCAATCAGAAACGCACCCTTCCATTGCTACTCTCTGCCTTCTATGACCTAGTCAGTTCTATATCCATCTTGCCTGCTCACCTCTGATATCGCGTGAATTCACCTTTTGTACCAGTCTGCCATGAAGGACCTTGTCAAAGGCCTTACTGAAGTCCAAATAGACAACATCCACTGCCCTACCTGCATCAATCATTTTTGTGACCTCCTCGAAAAATTCTTATCAAGTTAGTGAGACACGACCTCCCCTTCACAAAACTGTGCTGCCTTTCACTAAGGCACTTACTTCCAAATGGGAGTAGATCCTGTCTCGAAGAATTCTTTCCAGTAATTTCCCTACCACTGACGTAAGGCTCACCAGCCTGTAGTTCCCTGGATTATCCTTGCTACCCTTCTTAAACAAAGGAACAACATTGGCTATTCTCCAGGACATCACCTGAAGACAGTGAGGATCCAAAGATTTCTGTCAAGGCCTCAGCAATTTCCTCTCTTGCCTCCTTCAGTATTCTGGGGTAGATCCCATCAGGCCCTGGGGACTTATCCACCTTAATATTTTTCAAGACGCCCAACACCTCGTCTTTTTGGATCTCAATGTGACCCAGGCTATCTACACACCTGTGGTAGGCAATATATGGGGTATCGCGGTACCTAGGTGGGATGTAACTTATACTGTAGTATGAGTGGTAGAACCTGCCAGCTGATTTTGCCCAGCAGGCGGAGCACAAAAGTCTGTATTTCATGTTATGGGAGCGGCGTTTTCAGAACCCCAAAATGTATAATGGAGTTCAACCACCTCTCCCTTTAATGTATTGTTGCTTTTGAAGCACACGGCTTGCTCTCCAGGTGTGGTATTACAATTATGGACACTGGGGTTTTTAAACACAAAACAATGTTTATTCCATGAATTCAACTTAACCTTTTTAAATAAACATTGAATCCCTTAACACCCCTTTACTTCAAAGATAACCCCGAAAATAATACAACACTAAATAATCCCTCAGAATGTTCCTTCAAACCTCCAAAAGACTTAACACCTTTAAACAGAAACACATCAGGTTAAAGACATTACTATTATGAGTTTAAATCACCCAAATGATTCAGAGATAGTCTTTCATGGCAGAGATCACTGCAGATCCAGCTCACTGCAAACACAGACACACCCAAGCTCATTTCCTCAAAACTTGCTTTCTCCTTTCAAACAGTTCACAGCAAACCAGCCAGGCACTTTTCAGCTGCTCTCCCAAACTGAAACTAAACACTGCAAAATGGCTGAGCTAAAAAACCAGCTCCACCCACACTCTGACATCACTTCAGTAATATGAGCTGATCCATTTCTTAAAGGTACATTGCTTAAACATCCATTTCTTAAAGGCACTCTCGCATGACATTCACCCACAGCAGTCATTCTGTACCGGAGCTGCTGGGGTAACTACTTGTTCATGAAAGCCTTCAATTGGACTACAATCGTGCTTCAGTAGTGATTGATTGTGCATCAACACCCTTCTCCAGACTCAACATCCACCAATTCCTTCTCTTTGGTGAATACTGATGCAAAGTGTTCATTTAGTACCTCACCCATTTCCTCAAGTTCCACACATAGATGCCCTCCCCTGTCCTTCAGTGGGCCAACCCTTTCCCTGGCTACCCTCTTGCTTTTTTATGTACGTGTAAAAAGCCTTGGGATTCTCCTTAACCTTATTTGCCAATGACTTTTCGTGACCCCTTTTAACCCTCCTGACTCCTTGCTTAAGTCAAGTTTGGTTGAGTTTGGTTGGGGTGATTCACGCTGGGTGTTTTGGTGCGATTCAGATCTGTATTCACCCACACTTTTTTGGAGCTTGGGGAACTTCTCACTGGTAAAATCCAACACATTGGAATTTTTTCTGAAGTGGGAAATAAAGACGCCAGCAGGACCAGTTCCTCGGAGATCGGGCGGCATTTTTAAAGGGTGCCCACATCTCAAAGTTAAGTTGAAGGTTCCCCCCATCCACCAACACTGCGACCCCTGCAGACATGGGCAACACCCCAATCCCCGATCCAGAGTGGCAACCTCATCCCCCCCATCACTAAAGGTCTGCATGCCCCCCTCCACCACCCAGGCATGAGGGTCGCTGAGGGTCCCCCAACTTAAGGACCCCCCTTTCAGGTCCAACCCATCATAATCCCTGTCATACTCCACCTTCACGGCCACACCCTTCATACCCACCTTTCATCCACATTTTCATGGGCATCTTCCCCCCTCAGGCACCGTGCCTTAAAAGTGCCCCTTGGCACCCTGGCAGTACCAACCAGGCCCCAGGCACTGCTGTCCTACCCTGTCCCCAATCAAAAGTGTAAAACTCCACATCCACGTTATCAACATTCTCCATAAATATTAAGTAGAATGCAGCACAAAAGGAGGCCATTCAGCCCATCAAGTCTGCACTGATTATTTTAAAGAGTCACCTAATTATTCAACATGCCAGCACTAGCTCTTCTCACATGACTCTGAAATATATTCCCTTTTCAAGCATCGGTCTAATTCCCTTTGCTAATGCATTATTGAATCTACTTCCACCTTTCAGACAATTCATCCTAGATTAGAACAATTTACTTTGAAAAAAACAATGTTCTCCTCATCTCCCCTCCGGTTCTCCATCCATTTGCCTTTTGTTGTACTTTTCCATGGGATGTGCGCTTCACTTGCTGGGCCAGCATTTGAACATAGAACATACAGTGCAGAAGGAGGCCATTCGGCCCATCGAGTCTGCACCGACCCACTTAAGCCCGCACTTGTACCCTATCCCCTAACCCAATAACCCCTCCTTACCTTTTTGGACACTAAGGTCAATTTATCATGGCCAATCCACCTAACCTGCACGTCTTTGGACTGTGGGAGGAAACCGGAGCACCCGGAGGAAACCCACGCAGACACGGGGAGAACGTGCAGACTCTGCACAGACAGTGACCCAGCGGGGAATCGAACCTGGGACCATGGCGCTGTGAAGCCACAGTGCTATCCACTTGTGCTACCATTTGCCCTTGAGAAGGTGAGATGGTGATGATGAGCTGGCTCTTGAATCACTGTGGTCCCTGCAGTGTAGGTAGATCCACAGTGCTGTTGGCAAGGGAATTCCAGGATTTTGACCCAGCGACAGCAAAGAAACAGCGATATATTTCCAACTCAAGCTGGTGAGTGGTTTGGAGGGGAAACATTAGGTGCTGGTGTTCACAGGTATCTGCTGTCCTTATCCATCTAAGTGGTAGAGGTTGCATGTTTGGAAGGTGCTATTGAAGGATCCTTGGTGAATTGCAGCAGTGCATCTTGTAGATGGTACATCACCCTGTGCATCAGTGGTGGAGAAGTGAATGATGAAGGTGGTGGATGGGTGTCCTGGATAGTGTTGAGCTTCTTGAGTGTTGGAGTTGCACTCATCCAGGGAGTGGGGAGTATTCCATCACACTCTTGACTTGTGCCTTGCTGGTGGCGAACAGGCTTTGGGAGTCAGGAGGTGAGTTTTTTGCTGCAGGATTTCTAGCCTCTGAGCTGTTCTTGTAGCCACAATATTAATATGGCTAGTCCAGTTCAGTTTGTGGTCAATGGTGACCCCAAGCTGTTGATAGTGGAGGATTTAGCAATGGTAATTCCATTGGATGCCAAGGGGCCATGGTTAGATCCTCTCTTGCAGGAGAAGGTCATTGCCTGGCACTTGTGTGGTACGAATGTTACTTGTCACTGATCAACCCAAACCTGGATATTGTCCAGGTCTTTCTGCACATGGACACAGACTGCTTCAGTATCTGAGGAGTCGCGAATGGTGTGGAATGTTGTGCAAACATCAGTGATCATCCCCATTTCTGACCTAGTGATGGAAGTAGGTCATTGATAAAGCAGCTGAAGATGCTTGGGTCTACGACACTGCCCTCTGGAACTCCTGCAGTGATGTCCTGAAGCTGAGATAATTGACCTCCAACCACCACAACCATCTTCCTTTGTGCTATGTATGACTTATGATTAAATCTGTGTCCTCTGGCTACAGATCCTCCTGGCATTCAAAGCAGTTTTTCCTTATTTACTCTATCAAAACCCTTCATGACTTTGAACATCTCTATTAAATTGACCTTCTCGACTCTCAGGAGCCTCTCCACATACCTAAAGTCCCATATCCCTGACATCATTCTAGTCAATCTCCTCTACGCTATCTCCGAGGCATTGACGACCTTCCAAAAGTGTGTTGCCCCGAACTGCACCCAAGACTCCAGCAGAGCCCTGATCAATGTTTTATAAAGGAACATCCTTGCCTTTAAACTCTATAACTTCTATTTATAAAGCTGAGGATCTATATACAGTTTTTTAAACAATCTTCTCAACTCTAACTTCCATCTTGAAGAATGTATATACGTATATTGAGGTGTCTTTGTTCTTGCATCTTTTAAAAAAATTATATAATTTAGGCCTGGACTTTTCAAACAAGTCCATCATGTGGCAGTTTACTATAGATTGTTCTTTTAGACATCAATCAACCATCAGACTGGACGAGTTATAGCCTGCACGGTGTTGGCAATTGGGAAAATGGTCAGAGGGCTGCCAACTTAGGTGTATTCCTGGAAGCTTCATCATGTGACATTGTGCCTCCAATCATCCTGCCCCACCCTCCTGGAGGTTGATCTTTAATTCTTGATGGCTCCGGGTCAATCCTGGAAGTTTGGCAACTCCTGCTCACAAAGTATCATTGTGATGTTGAAGCTGATGCACTTGTTGAGGCACTATGGACAGAGTGTTATTCTGCATTTAATCTGATTTGGCAGTATTTGATTCTGATCCTTGCTGTTAGGAATGGAAAGGGTCTTGTTTCTCAGCGCTTGCAAGCATCACTTGAGTATGGAACCCGGACAGAAAAGCTTTAAGAACTCTACATAATTACATGTATAAAAGAAAATACTTGCAGTCCCATAGCACCTTTCACATCCTTAGGACGTCCCAATGCACCTTGCAGTCAATAAAGTATTTTTGAAGAGTCTGCACTGTTGGAATCAAGGACAACATGGCGGCCAATCTGTGCTCAGCAAGAGCCCACAATCAGCAACCAGATAACTAACTGAATATTAATCTTTTTCTTAATGAATTATCGAGATGTATGCATCACTGGGAAGGCCAGTGTTTTGTGCCATCTAAGAAGACCTGAGAAGATGGTAGTGAGCTGCCTTCTTGAGCCACTGCAGTCTGTGCAGGGGGTACCAGGATTTTGACCCAAAGACAGTGAAAGAACGGCGATATATTTCCAAGTCAGGATGGTTTGTGGTTTGAAGGAGGACTTGCAGGTGGTGGTGGTGTCCTCATGCACCAGCTGCCCTGGTGGCAGTTTCCTCGAAGGTGCTACTGAAGGAGGCTTGATGAGTTGCTTTAGTTCATCATATAAATGGTACACATTGTAGCCACTGTGCACCAATGGTGGAGTGAATGAATATTCGAACAAGCGGGAGAATCCAGCTAAGAAGGTTGTGCAGTGCTGGTCTGAGGAGACAGAAGAGCTCTTACGTGACTGCTTGGAGACAGTGGACTGGTTCATATTTAAGAACTCAGCGACTAACTTAAATGAGTATGTCACCACCGTCACAGACTTCATCAGCAAATGTGTGGACGACTGCGTGCCAAAGAAAGCAGTACGTACGTTCCCCAACCGGAAACCATGGCTCAACCGCGAGATTGACTCCCTACTGAAGGACAGATCTGAGGCGTTCAAGGCAGACGACCCTGTCCTATACAAGAAATCCAGGTACGACCTCCGCAAAGCCATCTGAGATGCCAAGAGAGAATATCAAACTAAGCTAGAGTCACAGACAGACTCTCGGCGGTTGTGGCAAGGACTAAGCAACATAACGGGCTACAAAGCGAAGCCGAGCAGTATCTCTGGCAGCTGTGCACCCCTCCCCGATGAACTTAACGCATTCTATGCTCGGTTTGAGCAGGTAACCAACAACCCGTTATCGAGTGCCCCAGCAACCCATAATTCACCCATACCCACCATCACAGTTTCCGAAGTCAGATCGGCCTTCCTGAAAGTGAACCCACGGAAGGCGATGGGCCCGGACGGGATCCCTGGTCGTGCACTCAGAACCTGCGCGGACCAGCTGGCAGAGGTTTTCACAGACATCTTTAACCTATCCCTACTCCACTCCGAGGTCCCCACCTGCTTCAAGAAGACCACCATCATACCGGTACCAAAGAAGAACCAGGCAATGTGCCTCAATGACTACCGCCCGGTGGCCCTGACGTCAGTTGTAATGAAGTGCTTCGAGAGGCTGATCATGAAGCGCATCACCTCCATACTCCCGGAACGCCTTGACCCACTTCAATTCGCATACCGTCGCAACCGGTCCACATCAGACGCCATTTCCCTGGCCCTACACTCATCCCTAGAGCATCTCGAAAACAAGGACTCCTACATCAGACTCTTATTTATTGACTACAGCTCCGCCTTCAACACCATAATCCCAGCCAAGCTCATATCAAAGCTCCAAAACCTAGGACTTGGCTCTCCACTCTGCAACTGGATCCTTGACTTTCTGACCAACAGACCACAGTCAGTAAGAATGAACACCAACACCTCCTCCACAATAGTCCTCAACACCGGTGCCCCCGCAAGGCTGCGTACTTAGCCCCCTACTCTACTCCCTGTACACACACGACTGCATGGCAAAACTTGGTTCCAACTCCATCTACAAGTTTGCTGACGATACGACCATAGTGGGCCGGATCTCGAACAACGACGAGTCTGAATACAGGAGGGAGATAGAGAACTTAGTGGAGTGGTGCAACGACAACAATCTCTCCCTTAATGCCAGCAAAACTAAAGAGCTGGTCATCGACTTCAGGAAGCATAGTACTGTACACACCCCTGTCAGCATCAACGGAGCCGAGGTAGAGATGGTGAGCAGTTTCAAATTCCTAGGGGTGCACATCACCAAAAATCTATCCTGGTCCACTCATGTCGACGCTATCACCAAGAAAGCACAACAGCGCCTTTACTTCCTCAGGAAACTAAGGAAATTTGGCATGTCCACATTAACCCTTACCAACTTTTACAGATGCACTATAGAGAGCATCCTCTCGGGCTGCATCACAGCCTGGTATGGCAACTGCTCGGCCCAGGACCGCAAGGAACTTCAGAGAGTCGTGAATACCGCCCAGTCCATCACACGAACCTGCCTCCCATCCATTGATTCCATCTACACCTCCCGCTGCCAGGGGAAAGCAGGCAGCATAATCAAGGATCCCTCCCACCCGGCTTACTCACTTTTCCAACTTCTTCCATCGGGCAGGAGATTCAGAAGTCTGAGAACACGGACGAACAGACTCAAAAACAGCTTCTTCCCCACTGTCACCAGACTCCTAAATGACCCTTTTATGGACTGTCCTCATTAACACTACACCCTGTCTGCTTCATCCGATGCCAATGCTTATGTAGTTACATTGTATATCTTGTGTTGCCCTATTATGTATTCTCATGTATTTTCTTGAATTCTGTTCAATTCCCTTTTCTTCCCATGTACTGAATGATCTGTTGAGCTGCTTGCAGAAAAATACTTTTCACTGTACCTCGGTACACGTGACAATAAACAAATCCAATCCATCCAATCCAATCCAATATTCACGGTAGTGGATCTGCTTTTAGTGCAGTGAGTGGAGGGATAGAAATTGGCCAGGGCAGTAAAAAGAATTCCCTTTCTAATCTTTGAATAGCATCATGCCATGCATTTATGTGGAGGCAATGGCGTAGTGGTATTGTCACTGGCGTAGCAATCCAGAGACCCAGGATAATGCTCTGGGTAGATGTTGAAATTTGAATTCGACTTCCGGTGGCGGCGATGAGCAGTTAAGCCGCACATTCGGCGGCGGAGATCGGACTTTGGGGCTCTTTTCAAGGCCCCCAACGGAGCTGTAGTGGCAAACCCCAACGGGGGAAGAGGGCAGCAGTCGACCCCAACGGTCCCATGGTCCGGACCAGGAGCGGGGCAGAGAAAAAGCCGAAGAAAGCACCTCTGGAAAAACGGGGGCAGGAAGATAAAATGGCGGCTGGCGGAGACCTCGAGGAGCTGAGGAGGTGGGTCCAGGAGCAGCAGGCAACTCTGCTGCGCTGCTTCCAGGAGCTGAAGTTGGAGCTGCTGGAGTCCCTGAAGGTAACTAACAGGGAACTGATGGAGACCCAGACAGCCCAGGGGGCTGCGATCCGGGAGTTGCAGCAGCAGGCCTCCGAAAGGGAGGATGAGGCCGTGGCCGTCGCGGGGAAGGTGGAGATGCACGAGGCGCTCCATAAAAGATGGCAGGAGCGGTTCAAGGAGCTGGACAACCGGTCAAGGAGGAAGAATTTGCGGATCCTGGGCCTCACGGAGGGGCTGGAGGGGTCGGGCCTAGCAGCCTATGTGGTGATTATGTTAAACTCGCTGATGGGGGCTGGGTCCTTCCAGGGGCCCCTGGAGTTGGAGGGGGCCCACAGAATTCTGGCTAGGTGGCCCAAGCCGAACGAGCCGCCGCGGGCGGTGTTGGTGAGGTTTCATCGGTTCGTGGATCGTGAGTGTGTGCTCCGGTGGGCCAAGAAGGAGCGGAGCAGCAAGTGGGAGAACACGGAGGTGCGGATCTTCCAGGGCTGGAGTGCGGAGGTGGCGAGGCGAAGGGCCGGGTTTAACCGGACGAAGGCGGTGCTCCACAGACGGAGTGTGAAGTTCGGCATGTTGCAGCCGGCGCGTCAGTGGGTCACCTATAAGGATCGGCACCATTATTTTGAGTCCCCGGAGGAGGCACGGGCCTTTGTGCAAGCCGAGAAATTGGACTCAAACTGAGGGTCTGGGATGGGGGATGTTGTATTATACTGTATTTACTGTATTTACATTTGCTTGGTTTAGTGTAAGAAGTGGGTTGGCCTTAGGGTGGGTGGGGTGATGTCGTACTGTTTTTTCTATATAGGTTTTTAAGCAGGGGTCGGGTGGACGGGTTCGGGCAGACGGGTAAACGGGGAGTTCGGGGAGCTGGTGGGGGGGACTGACAATGGGAGTGGCCCTGGAGGAGGCGGGGCCCGGCAGGGCGAAAGCGCGGGCTTTCTGCGGGTTTCCCGCGCTGTGAGATGGTGGGGGCAGGGCCGGGGCTGAGAAGCGCGGGTCGTTGTTGGCTGTTTTCCTTTCCCGCGCAAGAGCGGGGGGAGGGGGACCCGTTGACGGGCACAATGGAGGAGGGGCAGTCCCACGTGGGGAGGAGCCGAAGGTAGGGCGGGAGTCGCCGGGGTCAGCAGAAGTTAGCTGGCTCACGGGAGTGCTGTGGAGGGAGGGGCGCGGCTAGGAGGGGTCCTAGCCTGGGGGGGGGGTTACCGGGTTGCTGCTGAAACGGTCAGGAAGGAGCTGGAGGACACAGGGGATGCTGGAGGGGGGGAGTTGCCGTCGTGGGAAACTGGCAGAGCGGGGGACGCTGGCCGGGGGTGGGCAAGGGATGGGGTATGGCTAATCGGCAGGGGAGGGGGGCAGGGAGCCCTCGGATCCGGATGATAACCTGGAATGTGAGGGGGCTGAATGGGCCGGTCAAACGGGCCTGGGTATTTGCACACCTGAAGGGACTGAAGGCGGACGTGGCCATGCTCCAGGAGACACACCTGAGAGTGGTGGACCAGGTCCGGCTGAGGAAGGGATTGGTGGGCCAAGTATTTCACTCAGGGCTGGATGAGAAGAGTAGGGGGGTGGCGATCCTGGTGGGGAAGAAGGTATCATTTGAGGCGTTAGATGTGGTGGCTGACAGTGGCGGGAGATATGTGATGGTGAGTGGCAAGCTGCAGGGGGAGCGGGTAGTGTTGGTGAATGTTTACGCCCCAAATTGGGACAATGCGGGGTTTATGCAGCGTATGTTGGGCCGCATTCCGGACCTGGAGGTGGGGGGCCTGATCATGGGGGGGGGGACTGGATCCCCCATTGGATCGATCAAAGTCCCGGACGGGTAGGAGGCCGGCGGCGGCTAAGGTGCTGAGGGGCTTCATGGACCAGATGGGGGGAGTGGACCCCTGGAGGTTTGCGAGGCCAAGGGCCAGGGAATACTCGTTTTTCTCCCACGTACATAAGGCTTACTCGAGGATTGATTTTTTTGTCCAGAGCAGGGGGTTGGTGTCGAGGGTGGAGGATGTGGAATACTCCACTATTGCCATTTCAGATCATGCCCCGCACTGGATGGACCTCGGGCTGGGGGAAGAGAGGGACCAATGTCCGCTCTGGCGCATGGAGGTGGGGTTGCTGGCAGATGAGGAGGTGGCCGGGAGGGTTCGGGGGTGTATCGAGAGGTACCTCGAGGCCAATGATAACGGGGAGGTTCGAGTGGGGACGGTCTGGGAGGCATTGAAGGCGGTGATGAGGGGGGAATTGATCTCCATTCGAACCCATAGGGAGAGGGGGGAACAGAGGGAGAGGGAGAGACTGATAGGGGAGATGGTGCAGGTGGATAGGAGATATGCGGAGGCCCCAGAGGAGGGATTGCTGGGGGAGCGGCGTAGCCTTCAGGCCAGATTTTACCTATTGACTACCAGAAAGGCGGAAGCTCAGTGGAGGAAAGCACAGGGGGCGGTGTATGAGTATGGGGAGAAGGTGAGCCGGCTGCTGGCACACCAGCTCCGAAAGCGGGACGCGGCCAGGGAGATTGGGGGAGTGACGGATAAGGCTGGGAAGGTGGTGCAGAGGGGAGTAGATGTTAATGGGGTCTTCAGAGACTTCTATGGGGAACTGTACCGGTCGGAGCCCCCGGTGGAGGGGGGTGGAATGGGGCGCTTCTTGGACAAGCTGCGATTCCCGAGGGTGGAGGAGGAGCAGGTGGAGGGACTAGGGGCGCTGATCGAGCTGGAGGAGATGGTCAAAGGGATAGGGAGCATGCAGTCGGGGAAGGCGCAGGGGCCGGACGGGTTTCCGGCGGAATTTTATAAAAGGTATGTGGACCTGTTGGGGCCCCCCGTTGGTCCGGACCTTTAACGAGGCAAGGGAGGGGGGGCTTTGCCCCCAACTATGTCACGGGCGCTGATTTCCTTGATCCTGAAGCGGGACAAGGACCCTCTGCAGTGCAGATCATATAGGCCGATTTTGCTGCTGAACGCCGATGCTAAGCTGCTGGCAAAGATCCTGGCCACTAGAATAGAGGATTGTGTGCTGGGGTCATTCATGAGGACCAGACGGGGTTTGTGAAGGGAAGGCAGCTGAATACAAACGTACGAACTTGGGCAAGAGTGAGGTGTTTGTGGTACATCCGGGGGATCAAGAGGAGGGGATTGGTATGCTCCCATTGGAGCAGGCAGGGAAGAGCTTCAGGTACCTAGGGGTCCAGGTGGCGGGGAGCTGGGGGGCCCTGCACAAGCTCAACCTCACAAGGTTGGTGGAGCAGATGGAGGAGGAGTTTAAGAGGTGGATATGTTACCGCTGTCACTGGCGGGGAGGGTGCAGTCCTTTAAGATGATGGTGCTCCTGAGGTTTTTGTTCCTGTTCCAGTGCCTTCCCATCCTTATCCCGAAGGCCTTTTTTAGGAGGGTCAACAGGAGTATCACGGGATTTATGTGGGCGCATGGGACTCCGAGGGTTAGAAGAGTGTTCCTGGAACGTGGCAGGGATAGGGGGGGCTGGCGTTGCCCAACCTCTGTGGGTACTACTGGGCTGCCAACGCAGCGATGGTGCGTAAGTGGGTAATGGACGAGGAGGGGGCAGCATGGAAGAGGATGGAGGTGGCGACTTCTGTGGGCACGAGCTTGGAGGCACTAGTAACGGCGCCATTGCCGCTCCCTCCAACGAGGTATACCACGAGCCCGGTGGTGGCGGCTATCTTCAAAATTTGGGGCCAATGGAGACGGCACAGGGGAGAAATGGGGGGCTCGATGGAGGCCCCGATATGGGGGAACCATCGGTTTGTCCCAGGGAGCATTGATGGCGGATTTCTGGGCTGGCACAGGGCAGGGGTTAGGAGGTTGAGGGACCTGTTTGTGGAGGGGAGGTTCGTGAGCTTGGGGGAGTTAGAGGGGAAGTTTGGGCTCCCCCCGGGGAACATGTTTCGGTACATGCAGGTTAGGGCGTTTGCCAGGCGGCAGATGGAGGGGTTCCCCTTGTTGCCCGTGGGGTACGGGACAGGGTGCTCTCGGGGGTGTGGGTTGGAGGAGGGAAGATTTCGGACATATACCGGGTAATGCAGGAGGTAGACGAGGCCTGGGTTGAGGAACTGAAGGGAAGAGGAGCTGGGTGAGGAGATTGAGGAGGGGACGTGGGCGGATGCCCAGGAGAGAGTGAATTCCTCCTCTTCCTGTGCGAGGCTTAGCCTCATTCAGTTCAAGGTGCTGCATAGGGCCCACATGACTGGGATGAGGATGAGCAGGTTTTTCGGGGGCGAGGACAGGTGTGCTAGGTGCTCGGGGAGCCCAGCGAACCACGCCCATATGTTTTGGGCGTGCCCAGCGTTGGGGGAGTTTTGGAAGGGGGTAGCAAGGACGGTGTCGAGGGTGGTGGGATCCAGGGTTGAGCCAGGCTGGGGACTCGCAATTTTGGGGTGGCAGTGGAGCCGGGAGTGCAGGAGGTGATAGAGGCTGGTGTTCTGGCCTTTGCGTCCCTAGTAGCCCGGTGGAGGATCTTGCTCCAATGGAAGGATGCGAGGCCCCCAAGCGTGGAGACCTGGATCAATGATATGGCGGGGTTCATTAAATTGGAGAAGGTGAAATTTGCCCTGAGAGGATCAGTACAAGTGTTCTTTAGGCGGTGGCAGCCTTTCTTGGACTTCCTCGCTGAACGGTAGGGAAATAGGCCGACAGCAGCAGCAGCCCGGGGGGGAGGGAGGGGGGGGTAGAGTGGGGTGGGAGAGGGAGGGGGGGGGGTTGGATTGGGGGGAGGGAGAACTGTGTACATGGGTATGTGGGATGTGGCGGGTGCTATCTCTTTCCCTTTTGTTGTTTGGGTGATCTGTTGTATTTTTTTTTCTTTTTCCTTTTGTTTGAAGTTGCTCTTGAAGTTGGCGGGGTATTGTTCCTGGGGTGTTACCGCGGTTGTTTGTTAATAGAGTCAAGATGTTTATATTTTGTAAAAATTTCAATAAAAATTATTTAAAAAAAAGAAATTTGAATTCAATCAAAATCTGGAACTAAAAGTCTAATGATGATGACTCTTGTCGATTGTTGTAAAAATCCACCTGGTTCACTAATGTCTTTTCGGGTAGGAAATCTGCCGCTCATACCTGGTCTGGCCTACATGTGACTCTAGACCCACAGCAATGTGGTTGAATTTTAACTGCCCTATGAAATGGTTTAGCAAGTCACTCAGTTCAAGGGCAATTAGGGATGGGCAATAAATGTTGGCCCAGCCACATACCATGAATGAATAAAAATAATTCACCTTCGGAGAGCAGACAAGGTTAAGGGTAATTAAAGGGTATGGAGGGGGTGCGAGATGGTGCTGCAGTGGTTAGCACTGCTGTCTCACAGCGCTGAGGACTCAGGTTCGGTACCGGCCTCGAGTCACTGTCCGTGTGGGGTTTGCACATTCTCCTCGTGTCTGTGTGGGTCTCACCCCCCCCAACCCAAAGATGTGCAGGGTAGATGGATTGGCCACTCTAAATTTCCCCTTAATTGGATAAAAAATAATTGGATACTTAAATTTACGAAAAAAATTAAAGGGTATAGGAATTAGACTGAGTGGAATATTAAAAGTTATTCTAATGCACTCCTGTCTGTTTGCTCACATTCTACCCCCTGTAAACTCAGCTGCCTGTGTCTTATTCACAACACGTCCCATTTCAGTATCACCCCTGTTCTTACTGACGTACATTGGCTGTCAGTCAAGCAACATCTGGATTTTTAACTTCTCATCCATGTATTCAAACCCCTCCATGGTCTCACTCATCTCTATCTCTGTAATCACTTCCAGCCCACAAACCTCGGAGATAGTTGCATTCCTTTAAATCAGGCCTCTTGTGCATCCCAATTTTAACTGCTTCACCATTGGTGGCCATGCCCTCAATTGCTTTGGCCCCAAGCTCTGGAATTCCATCTCTATCCCTCCCCGTGTTTCTGATGGAACCATCAATTCACCAGACACGTGTTTCCGATATGAATCTAGGCTGTAATTGACTTACTTCAGAGCCAGCCTGTTACCCGTTGACGAACTCTTAGTGAACTCAGGCTGACTCTGGGCAAGGGTATTTATACAGCTGCACTAGGGGAGGAGCCGTGGGCGGAGCCAAGGGTGGAGCCCAGTACAAGTTCCTGAGTACTCCCAGAGCTACTCCCCCCTAGTGGTAGGATAGCGCTACTGCGCTTACAAAGACAGTGTGAATTATCATATATATATATTACATTCACCACATTCACCCCCTGCAAACAAAATCAAGTCCGGCGGGGGTGGTGGCCTACAACGTCAGTCTGTCCGGTGGTCGAATTGTCCGTTGTGATCTGCGGAGCACCGGGGTTGCAGCCTATTGCGGTGGCTGGATGGGTGTTGTGTGCTGGGGTACGATGGCGGACTCCAGGGAGGGTTGTATCCGAGCTTCATACTCTCCTGGTTCGACCGGGACTGGGGGCACTGGGGGCTGGCCGGCGTGGGTGCGCGGAACTGGTGGAGCGTGCTCGCGGGCTCGGGAGCGCGAGGGAGCTGCAGCATGGGGTGTAGGGTGAGAGGTCCTTCTGTGGGGGTAGAGGGGGCGCTGGATCCGGCGGGTGCCAGATCCCGGAGGGATACCGTGTCCTGACGGCCGTCAGGGAACTCGACGAATGCGTACTGGGGGTTGGAGTGGAGCAGGCGCATCTTTTCAACAAAGGGGTCGGTTTTGTGTGCCCTGACATGTTTCCTCAGAAGTACGGAGCCCGGCGTCCTCAGCCATGCCGGAAGTGAGACCCCCGTGGTAGTGCCCCTGGAAAAAATGAAGAGCCTCTCGTGAGGGGTCTGGTTGGTCGCCGTGCATAAGAGGGACCTAATAGCGTGGAGCGCGTCTGGGAGGACTTCCTGCCACTGGGAGACTTGGAGCTTTCTAGACCGGAGGGTCAGTAGGACGGTCTTCCAGAACGTCGCGTTCTCCCTTTCCACCTGCCCGTTCCCCCTGGGGTTGTAGCTGGTCATCCTGCTCGAGGCAATGCCCTTGTCGAGCAGGTACTGACGCAGCTCGTCGCTCATGAAGGACGAACCCGGTCGCTGTGTACGTAGCTGGGGAAACCAAACAGGGTGAAGATGCTATGCAGGGCCCTAATGACTGTGTGGGAGGTCATGTCGGGGCACGGGATAGCGAATGGGAAACGGGAGAACTCGTCTACGACATTTAAAAAGTAAACGTTCTTGTTAGTTGAGGGAGTGGCCCTTTGAAATCAATCGTGAGGCGTTCAAAGGGCCTGGAAGCCTTGACCAGGTGGGCCCTGTCTGGTCTATAGAAGTGCGGTTTGCACTCCGCACAGATCGGGCAGTCCCTAGTGACCGCTTTTACCTCCTCGTTGGAGAAAGGCAGGTTTCGGACCCTGATGTAGTGGGCAAGCCGGGTGACCCCCGGATGGCAGAGATAAGTGTGGATGACTTTTAATCGGTCGATCTGCACGCTGGCGCATGTCCCGCAGGATAGGGCATCCAGAGGCTCGTTGAGCTTCCCGGGTCGATATTTGATATCGTAATTGTAGGTGGAGAGTTCGATCCTCCACCTCAGAATTTTGTCGTTTTTAATTTTGTCCCTTTGCGATTTGTCGAACATGAAGGCAACCGATCTTTGGTCGGTGATGAGTGTGAACCTCCTACCTGCGAGGTAGTGCCTCCAGTGACGGATAGCCTCCACAATGGATTGTGCTTCTTTCTCGACTGAAGAGTGTCGGAGTTCTGAAGCGGAGAGGGTACGGGAGAAAAATGCGACTGGTCTCCCTGCCTGATTTAACGTGGCTGCAAGAGCTACCTCTGAGGCGTCGCTCTCTACCTGAAATGGAGTGGATTCATCCACCGCCCGCATGACCGCTTTGGTGATGTCCTCCTTGATGCCGTCGAAGGCCTGGCGTGCCTCAGCTGACAGGGGAAATCGTGTGGCCCTAAAGAGTGGGCGGGCTTTGTCCGCATATTGAGGGACCCACTGGGCATAGTAGGAAAAGAAGCCCAAGCACCGTTTGAGGGCCTTGGGGCAATGGGGGAGGGGGAGTTCTAAGAGTCCCCCCGCATACGGTCCGGGTCGGGGCCCAGGACTCCATTTTCCATGACATAGCCGAGGATGGCTAGTCTGGTTGTGCGGAAAACACATTTCTCCTTGTTGTACGTGAGATTCAGTTTCTGTGCCGTCTGGAGAAAACGGTGGAGGTTGGCGTCGTGGTCCTGCTGGTCATAGCCACAGATGGTGACATTGTCCAAGTACGGAAACATGGCCCGCAGCCCGTACTGGTCCACCATTTGGTCCATTGCTCGTTGAAACACCGAGGCCCCATTAGTGACGCCGAAAGGGACCCGGAGGAAATGGAAGAGGCGGCCATCGGCCTCGAATGCCGTGTAGTGGCGGTCGTCCGGGCGGATTGGGAGCTGGTGGTATGCAGACTTCAGATCCACCGTGGAAAAGAGCCGGTACTGGGCGATCTGGTTTACCATGTCTGCAATCCTGGGGAGGGGATACGCGTCGAGGAGCGTAAATCTATTTATGGTCTGACTGTAGTCGACTTCAACCATACGGAATTTATCCCCGGTCTTAACGACCACTACCTGAGCTCTCCAGGGACTTTGCTGGCCTCTATAACCCCCTCACTGAGTAGCCTTCGGACCTCTGCTCTGACAAATACCCTATCCTTCAGGCTATACCGCCTGCTACGAGTGGCTATGGGTTTACAGTCTTTTGTGAGATTGGCGAAGAGAGGAGGGGGGGGGGGGATTCGCAGTGTAGCGAGGCTGCAGATCATGAGTGGGGGCAGGGGCCCTCTGAAGCTGAGGGTGAGGCTCTTGAGGTTACATTGAAAGTCTAGGCCTAATAAGAGTGGCACGCAGAGTTCGGGCAAAACGTAGAGTTTGAATTTCGAGGAGCTAGTGCCTCGGATTGTGAGTGTCGCGGCGGTGCGCCCCTGGATCTGGACTGAATGGGAGCCTGAAGCGAGCGAGATAGTTTGCTGCACGGGGAAAACGGGGAGCGAACATCATCTTACCAGGTCTGGATGTATGAAGCTCTCCGTGCTCTCGGAGTCGAAGAGGCATGGCGTTTTGTACCCGTTGATATGGACCTCTGCCATTGAGTTTTGTAGATTCTTTGGTCGTGACTGATCCAGGGTGACCGCGCTGAGTTGCGGGTAGTCAGCGGCTCGATCAGCTGTGCTGGAGTGGCTCCGTGATGACTGCACTCTGAGTTCATAGTCGAATTCGAATTCTTCCGCAGAGCTGTCCGAGCGCGGAGATGCCGATCGGGCCCGTGGATCGCACGTGGCGGGCGGCAAGGAAGGTGGCGTCCAAGATGGCGGCCCCCATGAGTCGCACGTGGCCGGCCGCGTTTTGGAGGTTTTCCAAGATGGCGGCCCCCATGGATCGCACGTGGCTGGAGGGGGCGGAGTCGGGGCATAGGCCACAGCGTTTCGGGCCCCGCGGGCCTGCGAGTGAGGGGAGCCATTACTTTGAGTCGCTGGGGAGTTGGAAGCTGGGGCCCATTTAGCGAGACATACTCTTGCTTAATGGCCTTTTCGCCCGCAGCTGCTGCAGGTCGCGTTGCGGGCCGGGCAGTGCTGCCGCGGTTGCTGGTTCTGGCCGCAGAAATGGCAGGCTGGAGCAGCGTAGTGGCTGGCTGGAGCAGCATAGTGGCTGGCTGGGGCAGCATGGTGGCTGGGCGGCTGCGTAGCACAGGCCTGGGGGGAGTCGCTGGTCGGGGGCCCATGATTGGGTGGTGGGGTCTGCGGGGAATGAGTTAAGGCTGCGGAGGGAGACATCCATCGTGGTAGCAGCTTCCACAGTCGTTTCTAAGTCCTGGGCCCCCTTTTACAGCAGTCGTTGGCGCACATAGTTAGACCTGAGGCCCGTTACAAAAACATCGCGTACTGCAAGTTCCCTGTGTTCAGCCGTGGTAACCGCTTAGTAATTACAGTCATTGGACAAATTATTGAGTTCCCTTAGAAATTCGCCGAGTGATTCTGTAGGCCGCTGGCGGTGAGTCGTGAACACATGGTGAGCGTAAACTTCATTAATAGGCCTTACATAAATTTTATCGAGAACTGCTAGCGCCGCAGTATATGAACTGGCCGAGTTTAGTTGCGTAGAGTTTCTGTGGCTCATCCTCGCATGCAGTAGACTTAGCTTCTGATCCTCTGTCATTTCGGCTGTGATCGCTTCTGTCAGGTAGGCCTTGAAGCACCGGATCCAGTGGGAGAAGATTTCTTTAGCCTCTGCATCCTGCGGGTCGAGTTCCAGGCGTCCAGGCTTGAGGGCCGATTCTATAATCGATCTTTACTGTTCTTAAGTCGATTGAATTGATGAAACCATCAATTCACCAGACACGTGTTTCCGATATGAATCTAGGCTGTAATCGACTTACTTCAGAGCCAGCCTGTTACCCGTTGATGAACTCTTAGTGAACTCAGGCTGACTCTGGACAAGGGTATTTATACAGCTGCACTAGGGGGAGGAGTCATGGGCGGAGCCAAGGGTGGAGCCCAGTACAAGTTCCTGAGTACTCCCAGAGTTACTCCCCCTAGTGGTAGGATAGCGCTACTGCGCTTACAAAGACAGTGTGAATTATCATATATACATATATATGTTACATTTACCACAGTTTCCACCTCATTTTCCTCCTTTAAGACACTCCTTCAAACCTACCTTTACGATTGAAGGGGAGTGTCCTGAGATGAGACCCCTTAAAACCGGATAGCTAGGATAATACTAGAATTAGTTTACGTAAGTTAACTTATTGAGGATTGAAACTAATCACAGAAAGTATACCCAGTAATCATTATTAACCATTAAACATGTACTTTTAGAACATGTTAGAGCAGTAACAAACATTTAACCTTTTGCTAGAAGCAGTGGCCGCAATGCACGATGGGATTTCAGCTAGCTAACTTGCCCATGTTTTAACACAAACAGAATCAGACAGAAATAGTGTGGTCAGCAACAACACAGTCAGCTCAGTAAGCAGTCTGGAAAAACAATGAGGTGGGCAGGAACTCGCTGAGATAAGCAACATGGGAATGGGAGAAAAACAAGACATAACGGATAAAGAGTCTTGGAAAAACAACAGGTGATAGGATGGGGTTAAATCATGAACTGATCACAGTCATCATGCTGCTTAAAGTAACCTTCATTGGTCAAGATAAAATTGACACCTCCAAGGATTGGATCGAAGCCAACTGGGGTGGGCTATTGATTTTTGGAAAATTGTATAATTGTTGTACCTGAATCAGTGTCAAATAGAGTGGCTTTGGCATTTATCCATATCCATATCACCAAGTTTGGAAATAAAGCCTCCTTAAACAGAGTTGATGTTTCTGCAGGTCTTTGTGTTCAGCTGAGCTTTAACTCAGAGGGAGGAACCCTATGTAAAAGCCAGCTCAATACTCAGTCCTTGAAAACGTTCCTACAATGATCACGCTTGAGGTCATCTGACCTAATATCTCCTAATATGGCTTGGTGTCAAAGTTTGATTTATAATGTTCCTGTGAGGTGCACTGGGAAACTTCATGACACCAAAGGTGCGACATAAATTTACGTTGTTGGTAAAGCTGTTATGGGGTGTGAGGGACCTGGGAAGCAGGTTGGCGCTTAGAGTATTTGAATTGGAATGTTCCACATGTTCCTTGTTGCAATTTGAACTGGAATACAGACACCTGGCCCAGGTGTAATTCCAAAGGGCCCAATTCCTAATAAGGAATGGCTATTAACTATTAAGCCACGTGGGTTGCATCACAGTGGCACCAGATGCTGCCCTCGCAGATGTCCACACAATGTGGACTATTTGTCTCAAAATCCGGACTGAATTTTCTACCTTTGACCAGGGGATGCAGAGTATGATAACAGCGCTTCGTCATTCTTCCCTCATTCCTCCCACTGAGATCACCCAACTCAGTTTAGAGCCCATTGGTTCAATCTAACACCAGTTTGGCAAGTTAGCCACCAGGAGAGTCTGCAGGTTATAGAGTTTAAGTGAGCAGGGAAGGGAGGGGGAAAGTAATCACATTTTCTTTTTAAAAAAACAGTATTTCAGAAAGGTCTGTAGCCGCAGTCTTAATTAGCATAAGAACCAGTCGAGGGAGATGAGCAGAACATGTTTGATACAGTGAGTTGTTGTGACCTGTAATGCGCTGCCAGAAAAAAACAAGAGTCAGGTTCATTAGTAACTTTCAAAAGGGAACTGGATAGATATTTGAAAAATTAAAGCATTTGCAGTGATGTGGGAAATGGGGAGTGGGATAATTGGATAGCCCTTTGAAAGAATTGGCACAGGTCATTGGCACAGAAAGAATGGTCTTTGTTTCTGCTGTCAGATTCTGAGATTCTATAATGAGGATGGAATGGTTAAAGGATTGGAATATTTAATGAGGGCAGGGGTGTTGCTAATTTTCCTGTGAATCATATGAGAACAGTGTTGTGTGTTTGTCAGCAAATGGTAATACACGGAGGAGGAGGGGGGGGGGGGCATTCACCCCCTGGAGCTTGTTCCACTATTAAATTATCATAGAATCACTACAGTGCAGAAGGAGGCCATTCAGCCCATTGAGTGTGCACTGACACTCCGAAAGATCACCCTACCCAGGCCCACTCTCTCCCCATAACCCCATCTAACCTTTTGGACACTAAGGGACAATTTAGCATGGCCAATCCACCCAACCTACACATCTTTGGACTGTGGGAGGAAACCCACGCAGATGCAGGGAGAACGTGCAAACTCCAGTCAAGGCCGGATCCCTGGAGCTATGAGGCAGCATTGCTAACCACTGAGCCGCCCATTAGATCTTGTCTGACCATCTTAATTCGACTTGGCTCCATATTCTTTAATCCCCTTGCCAAACACAAATCTATGAATATCAGTTTTGAACATTTCATTTGAATCCCCTCAATCCCTCCAGCCATAACAACAACTTGCAATTATATAGCACCTTTGATATCCAAAGGTGCTTCACAGACAACATAAAAAGATACCATTTTTGGGAGAGTTACAGAACTGAAAATTATTTGTAAAGAGTGCCCCCCCCCCCCCTGTATTACCCATTTGCCCAATGCCCAAATTACCCATTACCCAAATTGACAATGTCCCTTTAAATAGGGCCCAGTCAATTTATGCCTTTCCCTTTCAAAAAAGAAGTTGCATCATCCTTTAGCAGAATAATAGAGCAAGTTCTGCTTTCAAAGACTGGTACAATGTAGTGTTCTGTTCCCCATCACCGCCCCCCCCCCCCCCCCCCCACTCTGCAAACCCACCTCCATCCACACATCCTGCCTCTGTTCTGACTTGAGGTGAAAGCGGCTTTAGAATAACAAGGGGGATCGAAAACGCAACTGAGACGCATTGAGAGGAGATCTCTTAAAACAGATTAAACAATGTCAGTGATGGATTGAGATGGGGCGCTGCGGAGATGGTCTCCAGTGAGAGACGCCTGCTTGAAGAACTGATTGACGGAGTCCATTATTACATTGAATGGATCGCCATTAAAAAGCGTCAATCAATTCAAACATCTTGAACGCATATATTGATGAATAAACGATTAAAAAGCAATCTGATTGAACGCTCGAGGCGTGTTTGTTCATGGATTAATGCCCCTTGTTCCTACTAAGTGATGACGGATAATGATTCAGATTCTTGTTGAGCAAACTTTTAAAAACTGTCACGCTTGAGGGCTTCGGCAAGAGATTGATTTGGATAGTTTAAGGAGTGGGGGTGGGCTTCTCGCGAAGAGATCCCGAGCCAATACTTGCTTCAAACGGAATTCCTATCGAACAAAACGCGCGAAGAGGGGAAAATGAGCAACTTGTAGTTGCCAGCCTTGGTGCCGGGCTGCTGAAGCGGGCTTTTTGATGTTAACATTCAGGAGATGTTCGACTTTACAGAAGACATCTTCAATTGGCGCGGATACATTAATTAAAAGCCTCGCGCCGCGAGTGAAGGTGTCTGACTGCGTGTGGTGGGAGAGAGAGAGAGAGACTGCTCCATCTTTACGGCTGCAGAGGAATTAAAGAGGGTGCGAAGGAGTTTTTTTAAAAAGAAAAAAATTAGAGATTTGCACTTTGTACTTATGGCCAGCTAATTTATTAATAATCTGACTGTATTCTGTCAAAGCAACATTGGGTTTGGGGGACATGGGGGAGGGGGGAGGGGGGGGGGGGAGGGATGATGAGCCTGATGGTGAAATGTGGGGAACAACAAGAATCTGGATCCCGAGGCAAAAGACATGTACTATTAATAAAGCACAACCAGGGGAGTGACAGGAATAAATGGGAGATAGTTTGAGGGAGAGACTCAGACTGCAGAGGGCGACCTTGTCCTGAATGTGTGATCCACACAGCCTCCCAGCTCTCTGTCCAATTCTCCTCCTGCACTGTTATTAGTTTAAGGATTTCATTTCTCGCGTATTGCTGGTTTTCTGGGGAGCGGGGTTATCAAGACTCTGGCAATTTGTTATAAAGTAAAAGAAGGAGGGGGGGGGGGGGGGGGGGGGGGGGGGGGGGGGGGGGAAGAAAGTTCAGGCTGTTCTTCCAGAAAAGCTGAGTGGTTGGAGATGTCCGAAACACTGGAAGAGAGAGAGAGAGAGAGAGAAGGGGGCGTGTGATATGATGTGGATAAGTTTGCAAGCTAGTTATTGTCAGGGATCTGTCACATGGTGAGAGGGAGTTGGAGCAGTCAGGTTGAGAGAGAAGGTGCTGAGGGAGAGCGGGAGAAGGTGCTGAGGGAGAGAGCTCCACTTGGACACTTGCTGGAGTGAGGGTGTGAAGTGAGCTGCCTGCTTCCTGGAGGAAAGGGGAATATCTCTGGCCCAGCCCTGGGATGGACGCGGAAGACTGCAAGCTGAGCGTGTGGTTCTGTCAGGAGGAGAAGGTTATCTCGGGACTGTCCAGGCGGACCACTTGCGCCGACGTGATTCTAGCCCTGCTGGAGGAGAGCCGGCTGGATGGAGGGCGCAGCAAATTCCAGTCCGGGCCCCCGGACTCCTACTGCCTGGTGGAGAAGTGGAGGGGCTTCGAGAGAACCCTGCCCAACAAGACCAAGATCCTGCGGCTGTGGGGCGCCTGGGGGGAGGAGCGGGAGAAAGTCACCTTCGTGCTGGTCAAGAGCCAGGCGTCGCTGCCCAACAACGGCCCCAGGAGCGCCGAGGCCAAGGTGGTGCTGAGCAAGGAGAGCCCCTGCAACCTGCGGGGCACGGCCAGGGTCACCCTGGCATTGCCCCACGACAAGCAGCGGCGGGTGGTCCGCAAAGCCTTCAGGAAACTGGCCAAGATCAACCGCTCCAAGCGGCAGGAGAGCAGCGGGGGCAAGGATGGCCCCTGTGTGGAGAGGATGGAGACCCTGGTCCACCTGGTCCTGTCTCAGGACCACACCATCCGGCAGCAGGTGCAGAGGATCCGGGAGCTGGACCGGGAGATCGACAGGTACGAGGCCAAGATCCACTTGGATCGGATGAAGATGCACGGGGTTAACTACGTGCAGGACACTTACCTGGTGGACAGCGAGCCCCGGGACCTGGGCTCCCAGCTGGAGGAGTACAGCAGGAATTGCGAGGAGCTGCTGCGCCTGCAGGAGGAGCTGGCCCTCCAGGAAGAACACATGGAGCTGGTCACTCTGGAGATCCAAGAGGAACTCAACCAGAGGTGGATGAAGAGACGCCAAGGGGAGCTGGAGAGTGGGGAGAGACAGCCCCCCGAGGCAGGCAGCAGAGCTGAGGAGGAGGAGGAAGAGGAGGAGGAACAGGAACAGGAGAGGCTGCGAACCCAACTCAGCGCAAGTCTCTACATCGGGCTGAGGTTAAGCACCGACTTGGAGGTCACCAAGAACGACCTGGCTTTCACCCAGAGGCTTTGCGAGCAGAAACGCAGCGAGCTGGACAGTCTGCTGGAGAGAGTGAATGTGGAGGAGGAAGAGGAGGTGAGAAGGACAGGTCCCCAAGTCAGTGTCCCCGAGACCAGACCCTCCCCGGACAGCAGCGGTGCTTGGGTTGAACCGAGGGGTCTGTCCACACTCTGTCATGTAACTGACGAGGACTCTGACACTGGCCTCAGTTCCATGAACAGTCAGGACTCTGACACCATCCCAGTCTCCGAGTCTCTGGTATAGCGGTTTCACTTCAAGATACATTAAACAACCGAGCCGCAAACTCTCTCAGGGAACCAGCCAATGAAGAATACGATTTATTAAAGGAAAATTGGTTTATACAACTTTGAAGATGGGAGGTTATATTACAAATATTTCCCTTCCCTTAATAATGGAACAAACTGCAATAAAATAATCATTTTCCTTTGCAAACATTTGCGGCTTGTTTGACCAGCTACATTATGGAGAAGTAATTCCTATTTGTCTCTGGTTGTCTACCGTCTTCGCTACAAGTTGGCACTAATAAGTCTTAAGTTCTGAGTTCCCTTCGCAGCTTTGAAATTATTTCCCGTTCTTCCTATGTGAGGACGTTTATAAAATGCTGAATTTTATCTGTCACACTGTGGTGTAGGGTTCAGGGTGGCTTTTCAATTCCTGCTGCCTGAGAGGGTACATCAGTTTAAGTGCGCCAGTTTGTTTTGCTGAAGAGGTGAGAGTACATGCACAGAGTGGGAGCAGATCCTGACTCCCTCCCCACCCCATGAACTCCAAATTCAAAGGCGATTACCTCAACAGCCAAAGGTTTGCAATCCCCAAACCTGCCTCGTTCATTGGATAAATCTATTACAGAAAGGGCACAGTAGAGGCAAGCAGGCTGGGACTCCTCTCTATCACAGACCTGATGGAGACTGTGATCATTACAATAGGGCAGATATCGGAAGGATGTTTGCCATTGAGGGGAAACCAAAAGTATAGGGAGCGATCAGTAGAAAATAGTCAGAAATAAATCCAATTGGGAATTCGAAAGAAACTACTTTACCCAGAGGATGGTGGGAATGTGGAACTCGCTACCACAGGGAATAACATAGATATATTTAAGTGGAAATTAGATAAACACATGAGGGAGAATGAAATAGAATGCTTTGATGGAATGAGATTAAGAGGAAGAGGCTCATGCGGAACACCAGGGCCAGATGGGCTGAGTGGCCGGTTTCTCTGCTGTGCATTTGATGTCCTTTGGGTCCCATAATCAATTCCACAAGTGCCTGACTCCACATGTTGTGGGTGAACCTGGATACGTAGAATAGATAGTTAATTCGATTATGATCAAACATTGCCTTCTCTGTGTTATTTGTGACTGCTTCTCTAATTATACCTCTTCTATGGTTTATTGAGAATTGGAAATAGATTAACCTCTGTACTGCTGTGTATGATTAGAAAATGATTGTACCTTGCATCTCCCTCTTGACTCAGCTCACAGTTGCGTGCTGAGCTCCACTTTAATGTGTGCACTGGGATGAGGGTCACATCTGGTGTTTTATCTGTATTCGTTTCTAGGGAGTAGAAAACAAGGCAATGGGACCAGGTCACAGCTGACACCTGAGAGCATTTGGGCACCAGCAGTTTCACTGCCTTCAAACAGAAGTTGGCTGAGGCTGTTGCTGTCTTCTGGATCTTCTTGTTAATGTGAGCTTTCAATTAATTAATGAATTAGCAAAGGCCAAGCAAATTACCTTGGCCACTCCTGCACTCTGCTTCATTAACCTCGTTCAAGAGTTGAGGCAAAGAGTACAAGCAGCTGTTGGAAACTTAAATTAAACAGGATGGGTTGGTAACGGGAGGACGTGTGTTGAAGATAATTGGAAAAAGAGGCAGAGGGGTGATTTTGGAGAATTTTCTTTTACTCTGAGTTGTTGTGATCTGGAACGTGCTGCCTGAAAGGGCAGTGGAAGCAGATTCAATGGTAACATTCAAAATGGAATTTGATAAATGCCTGAAAAGGAATAATTACATGGATTTTGAAAAAAATAGCAGGGGATAATGGGACTAATTGGACAGCTGTTTTTAAAGAGCTGATATTAACATGATGGGCTGAATGGCCACCTTTTGCACTGTCAATGGTGTGTTGTACAATCACTGAGCGAGTCTCAAAACTATCATTACTGCAAAATATACAGCCTATTAACTTAAACATTTAGATTTAATGAGCACTGTTAGCAGAGGTTGGATGCGGTAAAGTAGGTTCATTTTATCGACTGGAGGGCACTGGGCCATGCATTCCTGTTTAACTGTTTTCAAAGAGACCCTAGGTAACTATTATTGCACACTTGAGGCCTATCTTGAGAATAGTGACATGCTTCTAGGCAACCTCTGTCCTAACCTCTGAAAGATGATGGCAATTATCAAATGCAAGAACAGCTTCCTCATCAATGCACAACAACAGAGGCATTGATGACTTCATGACTCATAGACCTAACTTGTCAGCAATTAACAGCGTGTCTCAAGACAACACTACTGGTGTGGAGATGTAGAGAAACATGTCTTCTGGGCTGAGTGAAGTTATTGAGGCAGAGCAGAGTGACTTTAACACCACTTCTGGTTGTGCGATATTTGGGGAGAAAGTAAATCTTGGCTAAACACTCTAATGTAGCACTGAAGAAGGTGCAATCTTTCGGATAAGATGTCAAACTGAGGAATCCTGCCCCATCTGCCCCTTCAGTTGAATGTAAAAAGTCCTGGAGAATTCCTCCTGTTGTCAGAGGCTAATATTTATCCCTCCACCCGGCTATTACCACATTGCTGCAGCTGGTGAGAACATGCTGTGTGCAAATTGGTTGCCTCAGCAGCCCGTTGTTGAAATTACGATAGTGATTGTGCTCGTTGTCTGTAAAGTGCTTTGGGAAATTCTGAGATCATGAAAGATGCAATAGAAAAATACACATCATATTTATAGCTGACTTGGGAGTGCTTGCTATGATCTCCATTCCATGGCACGTCTGCCCCTTGCTTCAAGCACAACATTTTTTTGAAGATCTAATTTTGAAGATGGGCAGCAGGGTAGCATGGTGGTTAGCATAAATGCTTCACAGCTCCAGGGTCCCAGGTTCGATTCCCAGCTGGGTCACTGTCTGTGTGGAGTCTGCACGTCCTCGCCCTGTGTGCGTGGGTTTCCTCCGGGTGCTCCGGTTTCCCCCCACAGTCCAAAGATGTGCGGGTTAGGTGGATTGGCCATGCTAAATTGCCCGTAGTATCCTAATAAAAGTAAGGTTAAGGGGGGGGGGTTGTTGGGTTACGGGTATAGGGTGGATACGTGGGTTTGAGTAGGGTGATCATGGCTCGGCACAACATTGAGGGCCGAAGGGCCTGTTCTGTGCTGTACTGTTCTATGTTCTAATATTTACAAAACAGGACGTTTAGTGTCTGACAAATTTGGCATTTGTAATTTGTCAAGGTACAGCAGTGAGACTGTGGATGCCACTGGGAGGCTTATTCAATATTTAATTTGTGCAGTAAAGATTGACTGACGAAAAGACACTGAGTTTTAAATGCACTGAGTACAGTTTGATATAACAAATATTTTAATTTTATTCATTCTCAATATGACTGATATTTATTGCCCATCCTCCAGTTACCCTGACAAGGTGGTGGTGAACCACGTACCTGAACTGCTCGTAATGGCTTGATATGGCTGAGAGGCTTATTATGCCACTTCAGAGGGCAGCTAAGAGATGGCCTGGTTAATGCGGGGACTGAAACCACATATAGGCCCAGAACAATGCGGCAGATTTAAAAGGCACTAATGAACCAATCATTTTTACTGATCTCCGCATTTTATTTCCAGATTCAAAAAAAAGTATTCTAATTCCAGTCATGTTGTGGTTTGAACTCTCATCCTCTGTTAAGCCTCAAGATTACTATACCAATACTATAACCACTACTCGACACATGTTTAGCTTTTCGCTGTCCGTCTGTATTAATGATATGGATGAAGGAATGGAAAGTTGTATATCTAGTTTTGAGGATGACATTGTTAGACGTCATGGCCAATAGTGTGACTTGGAAGAGGAAGTTACAAAGGGGGCACAGTCAGTTTACAAAACAGTGCCAGGTGGAGTTCAATGTGGGGAAGTGCGAGGCTATTCACTCTGGATCTGGCACACTGGCATAGTGATTAGCACTGCCGCCTCACAGCATCAGGGACCCAGGTACAATTCCAGCCTTTGGTTACTGTCTGTGTGGAGTTTTCACTTTCGCCCTGTGTCTGCATGGGTTTCCTTCCGGTGTTCCGGTTTCTTCCCTGAGTCCAACAATGTGCAGGTTAGGTGGATTAGCCATGATAAATTGCCCCTCAAATGTTCAAGGATGTGCAAATTAGATGAGGTAATGGGGATGCAGTGGGCATGGGTAGGGGGTGCTCTTTCAGAGGGCTAGTGTACACTCAATGAGCTGAATGGCCTCCTTCTGCACTGTAGGAATTCTATGGTTCTAAGAAAAAACAGAATTTTTTTAAGAGTGAGAGACGAGGAGCTGTGGATGAGCAAAGTGCTTTAAAGCTGTCAAGATGCACGTAAAGCTATGGAATGATACAAAGGCCCACCAAATGTAACCTACTTGCATTTCAAAAGTGAGAAAGGGATGGTATAGAGTAAGTTTGGTCTTTGAGGGTATGTAGCACAGATTCTCTAGAATGATACAAGGATGAAAAAGGTTAAGTTATGAAAACAGAGTTGCATTGACTTGATATTCTCTTAAGTTTGGAAATTTGAGGGGTGATTTAATTGAGGTGTTTAAAATGAACAAGGGATATGATTGGGTAGAAACAAGGGACTTATTTCCTTGGATGGAGGAGCCTAGAACGAGGGAAAATAACCTTGGATCTTGCTGCAGCACAGGAATAAAATCAGAGAAGCCGTTCTTCACACACAAGGTAGTGGGAAATCTGCACCATTCTCCCTCAAACAACGGCTGGGGGTCTGTTGAAATTCTCAAGACAGAGGTCAATAGATGTTTCAGGTAATGGTACCAGAGGTAGGTGAGATACCGATCAACTATAATGGCAGAGGAGGCTCAAGGGGATAAATGGCCTCCCCTTGCTCTGATGTAACTTATTTTCCTGGATTGATAGATCGTGAAAGGGGTTATTGTCTGTTATACTATTGTCTCTCTGTTTCATTTCATATGAAAGCTATATAATATTCTCTACAAGTTACTCTGTGGAACAGTTTGCCTGAAGCCAGTGGTGGGTTGTGAGATATGGAAGCACTCAAAAGTCTTTTTGATGCATCTTAAGGTGTGCTACAAAACTTTGAGCCATGTCCTGTGGGAAGATTAAAACCTTACGAAGGGTAGCTGATTGCTTAAGAGCGGAGAAAGTTAAGGGGAAATGTAATCGATTTGTTCAAAATTATGAAGGATTTTGATAGAGTAGATTGGGGGAAACCACTGACAGCAACCAGATGATGCAGATTTATGATAATTCGCAAAAGAACCCGGAGAATTTTCTTTCATACAGTGAGTATCTGTGATTTTGGCACAGGGAATAAAGATTTAGAACAGAAAAGTGAAGTTGAGGCCCAAGGTCAACCATGATCCTACTGCATGGTGGAGCAGTCTTAAGGGACCAAATGTCCTATTCCTGCACCCATTATATTCTTGTGAAGGAACAAATGCTTTAAAGGGCAATGGAGAAAAATGCAGGGCTGTACAATCAATTAGATAACACTTCCAAAAGAGCCAACGTGGGCATGATGGACCAAATGGCCTTCTTCCAAACTGTGAGATTCTGTGATTATGAGAGTTCTCCATTGATTGCATCAGCTGAATTAAATCAATCAGGTGAAAGTTGCAGTAACCTGGTAGTAGTTATTGGATCAGCAATCCAAAAGTTGAATTCAAGTCCCATTGCAGAATGGTGCATAATTCTGTAACCTGAAGTGGTTGACAAGGCAGCTCAGGGTTAATCAGACCGTCTCCAGTTACCAGGATGAGGAAGAATTATTGGCTTGTTCTGATGGAACCAAGCACCTTCAGGGTGCTCCCAGATCCCTCACAAGCCTTCTGATCTGTGGAGGGTCCTGACGGAAACAGCTAGCATTTTCTGGTGGTCTTTCTTTGTTTGTTGCCCCAAACACATGATCAGAGTCAAATTAAACATTGATTGTTGGGACAGAGGAAGAACTTGCATTTTTGCAGCATCTTTCACTGCTTCAGGATGTTGCCAAGCACTTGGCAGTCAAATAGTTACTTCCTGATATTTGGCATCTGTAGCTAAGATGGTAGGTAATTGGCACATGACAAGTGCCCACAAATAGCAATGTGGTAAATGACCAGATGATCTGTTTTATTGATGTTGTCTGAGGAGTACACTGCCATACAACAGGTAAGGTAAAGCCGCTATAGTCCCAGATGACCCCCCCTTTGAGGGGGAGAACTGACTGGTGGTGTTTAACCTGAGGATCACCACCGCTCAGGCGAGGGGACAAGGTTGAGAAGGTGGGCCTTAATGAATAACCTGAACCGGCACAGGAATTGAACCCACACTGGGATCACAAACCATCTGTCTAGCCAACTGAGCTAAGCCCCCCCCCCCTGTACAGCAACGTGTTGGGCATGTTTTGTATGACTGCCTCATCTCCAAAGAGTAAACTTTGGGGAAGCCATGGAATGCATTTGCTACTACTCACCCCCCACTGTCAACACCCACAATCAGAAAATTTCCACTTGTGCAGTGCAGAGTATTTAATTTTTGTTAGAAGTCATAGACCGGTAAAGTTCTTGTTATAATGGATTAGTGGGGCTACATTTGTACTGATTTGTTGATTTTCAAAGAAAATAGCCCTGCTATCATTATTAATTCTCTAGTCAAAAGGAGCATAGCCCAGTTAAGTGACTGACTAATCTGCATATACCCATAGGCTGATAAGTATGTGTAGTGGTTTGTTGGCTATAGCTCAGCTGGTAGCACACTTATCTCTGAGGCCAAATGTTGTGGGTTCAAGTCCCACTCCAGAGTCTGGACTATATCCATAGAATCCCTACAGTGCAGAAGGAGGCCATTCAGCCCATTGAGTCTGCAGTGACCCTCCGAAGGAGGTATGCCGAGGTCCACTCCCCATCTAACCTGCATATTTTTGGACACTTAAGGAGCAATTGATGATGGCCAATCCGCCAAGCCTGCACATCTTTGGACTGTGGGAGGAAACCCACTCAGACGCGGGGGGAAAGTGCAAACCCCACACAGACAAGGCCAGAATCAAACCCAGGTCTGGTGCTGTGAGGTAGCAGGCCAATTACTGTGCCAACCTAGGACTAACATTTTTGTGCAGTATTGAGAGAGTGCAGCATCTTCAGAGGCACCATGTTTCTGCTGAGCCTACAAACCAAAGCCCAGTCTGTCTGTTCAGGCGAATGGTAAAGATCCCTCAGCACTCTTTGGCTTTCTCAATTCATCAGATCTCATTACAGTTTGTGGGATCTTACTGTGTGTAGATTGACAGCTGTATTACAACAGTGGAGTGATTCAGTGGAAATGAAATAAATAAATGAAAGTTTTTCTTGCACATGGGAAGTGAAATTGTTCTTCAATGGTGTGACATTAATTGAAGTTAATTGAAAAGGAAGTGGGCTGAACTGTGGGATGGGCTACCTCTGGCTGTCACTCACTTTGCTCTACTGTATCAGGTCAATTTCACCCCTATCATTCCGTCTCTGCACATATTTTATCAGGGAAAATCACACAGCACACTACATCTCCACTCTGGTGGAGATTGATAATCCTATCATTCTAAAATGCTTTTAAATTTCTGGGGGGAGTGGGGGGTGGGGCGGGTAAATAGCAAGCAAAGGCATCACAGATCATAAAGAGTTGACATTGATGAATGCTGTACATCAAAGCTGCGAGTTGTAAAAGACCCACATCCATCCAATTCACCTTTTGCCATCTTGGAACAATATTGTATCCATGATTCAATGATAATGGAGCTGTTGACTAATCGCAGTGATCAATCTCTTCAATGAGTCTACAACAGACCCAGACATGAGGTAAGAAAACCCCCAAGTGGGTGGAGAGCTTTGGGAATTATAGGCACAAAGTGACACTCACCACATGTCACGTGTCAAATTACTCAGAGTGCATCACAAAATGTTATTTTCTGAGAGAAATCTCTCCAATTTCAATTGAAACTGAATCATTACTCTCCACTTCCCCGACTCCTGTTCCATTGATTGACTACTTGCTCTCTGAAATATTTCCGCAGGTTAGTTTTAAGCTTACCCTTTCTGCCTAACAGTGCTGCATGGTAGGATAGTAGGAAGCCTTTCAGTCCCTCAAGACTGTTCTGCCAATCAGTTAAATACTGGCAAATTGGTACTTTAAGCCCATTTACCTGCCTTTCTTCTTCATCCCTTACTGCATTTACCCAGCAAAAATCTTTGCAATTTTGGTTTTGAGAATTTCAATGGACCACCAGTCACAGCAGCTTTTTTGGGGAAGAGAGATGGACACTTTCCTAGTACTATTGTTTAAAGTCTCGACGGGCTGCATTATTCCCATTCACTCACAGTAAGGCATTACTGCCCAGACACCCTGTTGCATGGTGAGAGCTACAATGAAGGCTCAACATTGCCTGTGTGTGGCGAGGACTGGTTTAACATCCGCCGCTAGTGCACAGTGGCAGCAGTGCACACCATCTACTAGATCCACTGCAGCAGCTCACCAACTCTCCTTTAGCACCTTGCCAAACCAGGACTTCCATTACCTAGGAGAACAAGGCCACGGGTGCCTGTGAACATCACCACCTGCAAGTTCCCCTCCATGTCACACACCATTCTGATTTTAAAATACATCGGCATTCCTTTTAGTAGCTGGGTCAAGGTCCTGGAACTCTCTCCCTAACTGCACCGAGAGTGTGCTTATAACCAGATGGACAGCAGCAGTTCAAGAAAGCAGCTCACCTTTTTGAGGACAACTAGGGATGGACAATAAATGATGGCCTAGGCCAACGAGGCTCACATCCTGAGAACTAATTAAAAGAAGCAGGTTAGAGAAAATAATTATCTTGCTGCCTGCTTAGCTTTGATGCTAGCTGCAGCTCCTTTGACTGTGCTTAAATCAACCTGGAGCACTCTTGCACGGTAATGCAAGAGTACCAACTAGATGTTATTAATAATTGCATTAACAGCAACTTGAATTGACTTATATGCACTGAGGCAAAAATGCAAAGCAGGCAAAAGTCCCCCCAATATATTAGCATATTCCAGGTCGGTTACTGCAATTTGCAGTGTTTTCAAAAGATGAATGGAAAATTGATTATAAATTGGTGAAAAGAAAGGCACGTCTACAGTTTTCAGACAATATAAATTTCTTGAATGACTAATCAGTGTAAGTTAAATCTGTAATTTATATAATTAAACCAGAGAAGGCTGTTTTCCAGCCTTTTCATTCAGTGCATGCGATGATCAATTAAGTGCAAAGCAGCCTCTATTATTTAAACCCTGTGAACACAGAGTCCCAGTGGAACTTTAGGTCTAGCCATTATCAGTAGGGTTGATATTAGCAATGCATCTGTGACAAATGTCATTGTACTTTAAACATATCTAGACTATCGGTTCACTGCCTTTAAACGTTCCAAAGTTGCAGCGATTTGGTTTCACATATATGTGTATAAAAAGAACCTACATTTCATAGGCATCTTTCATGACCTCAGGGTGCCCAAAAATATTTTACAGCTGATGAAGTACTTCTAATGTTTTGAAGTCTGTAAAATAATCATTTACCATGACTTGCTGTTTTGTGTCCTGAAGCCAAATTTTTATCCACGTTGACACTGACCCTCCTATTCCATGAGCCTCAGTTTTGTTAACTAGGTTTTTATGTTACACTTTGTCAAATGCTTTCATAAAATCCATATAAACAACATACATTGTACTCCCTCAATAAACCTTCACTGTTACTTCATCAAAAAAAAAATCAATTAGATTAATCAAGCATGATCTACCTCTTGCAAATCAGCCTGGTCCTCCTGAATTAATTCAAACCTCTCCTGTTTTCACTGAATATTTTTTCTGAAACCTTATGCACCACTAATGTTTTTAAAAAATAAATTTAGTGTACCAAATTCATTTTTTTCCAATTAAAGAGCAATTTAGCGCGGCCAATCCACCTACCCTGCACATCTTTGGGTTGTGGGGGCGAAACCCACACAAACACGGGGAGAATGCACAAATTCCATATAGACAGTGACCCAGAGCTGGGATCAAACCTGGGACCTCGGGAGGGGGGGGGGGGGGGGGGCACCAGTGCTAACCACTACGCCACTGTGCTGCCCCATGCACCACTAATGGTAAACTAACTGGCCTTGATTGTTCGGACTGTCCTTAGACCCTCTCCTGAAAAAGGGAGTCAAATTTACCACCCTCCAATCCTCTGGCATCTCCCCGTACATAGGCAAGATTGGAAGATTATGGCAAGACCTTAATCTGGGATGCAGGCCATCTGGGCCAGGTGACTTATCCACTCAAAGTATCGCCAGCCTTTCCAGAACCTTCTGCTTCTCAATTTTAACTCCATCCATCACTTCTACGATCTCTGCTTCAGCTGGTATTTTTTCAGATTCTTCCTCCTTTGTAAAATACACATTGAGTATTCTAGCCTTGCACTGTGCATCTAAGCACTTATATCACCCACTTTATCCCTTAAAGGACTCATTCCTCCTCGAACTACCTGCTACTTACATGCTTGTAGAAGATTTTGAGTTTCCTTTTATGTTAACTGCCATATATTCTCATATTTTCTTTTTGCCAGTCTTATTTTCCTCTTCATTTCCCCTCTCGACCTGTTTCATTCGACCTGGTTCTCACTTTTTTTTTTATAAATGTTTTTTATTGAGTTTTCATATTTTATATATGACAAATTACGAATTATTAGAGAGAGAGAAAAAAAAGAAAACACAAAAATTTAACATGAATATTTACAGGTAAGCATCTTCATAACAACAATTGTGGCCGCCCCCTTTAGCCAGCATACATATTTTACATTCCCCAATATGGCCGAGGCACATGTTTATAGGCATTTATTTATAGTTTGGTTTTGGGCCTTGGCTTGCCATCAAACCCCCATACCGGGCCCGTAACCCCCCCCCCCCCCCCTCCCCCGGCTACCTTCCCCCGATTCCCGTCCATTTTCCCCTGGTTCTTGGCCACCCGACTATTCTTCCTCATGTACGTTGGCCTCAAACAGGTCCCGGAACAGTTGCATGAATGGCTCCCACGTTCTGTGGAAGCCGTCGTCCGACCCTCGGATGGCGAATTTGATTTTCTCCATTTGGAGAGATTCCGAGAGGTCAGACAGCCAGTCTGCAGCTCTGGGTGGTGCTGCTGACCGCCAGCCAAACAGGATTCTACGGCGGGCAATCAGGGAGGCAAAGGCAAGGGCGTCCGCCCTCCTCCCCAGGAATAGATCTGGCTGGTCTGAAACCCCGAAGACCGCCACTATCGGGCATGGCTCCACCCTCACCCCCACCACTTTGGACATAGCCTCGAAGAAGGCTGTCCAGTACTCCACAAGTCCGGGGCAAGACCAGAACATGTGGGCGTGGTTGGCCGGGCCTCTTTGGCACCGCTCACATCTGTCCTCCACCTCCGGGAAGAACCTACTCATACGGTTTCTCGTTAAGTGGGCTCTATGTACCACTTTTAGTTGCGTCAGGCTGAGCCTTGCGCACGTGGAGGTGGAGTTGACCCTATGCAGTGCTTTGCTCCAGAGTCCCCACCCTATCTCCATCCCCAGGTCGTCCTCCCATTTCCTTCTTGTTGCGTCCAGTACGGTGTCGTCCCTATCTACCAGTCGGTCATACATGTCACTACAGTTCCCTTTCTCTAGGATACTTGCGTCCAGTAGGTCTTCCAGTAGTGTCTGTCGTGGCGGTTGTGGGTACGTCCTTGTCTCCTTTCGTAAGAAGTTTTTGAGCTGCAGGTACCGTAGCTCGTTCCCCCCAGCTAGCTGAAATTTCTCTGTCAGTTCGTCCAGTGTTGCGATCCTGTCATCCGTGTATAGGTCCCTGACTGTCAGTGTCCCCTTGTCCTGCCTCCACCTTTTGAAGGTGGCGTCAGTCAGTGCTGGTGTGAACCTATGGTTGTTGCAGATGGGAGCCTTGTCCGACATTTTGTACAGGCCAAATTGCTGCCGCAGTTGGTTCCAGGATTGGAGGGTGGCTGTCACCACTGGGCTGGTGGAGTGTTTTTTGGGTGGGGATGGGAGTGCTGCCATGGCGAGGGCCCGGAGGGAGGTTCCCATGCAGGAGGCCTCCTCCGCACGCACCCACTCGGCTTCTGGCTCCTGGATCCATCCCCTTACTCGCTCGGCTGTTGCCGCCCAGTGGTAGAATTGTAGATTCGGGAGGGCTAGCCCCCCCCTGGATTTTGTTTTTTGTATGACCTTCTTTGGGATCCTAGCATTTTTACCCCCCCCATACGAACGCCATGATATGTTTGTCCAGCGCTTTGAAAAAGGCCTTGGGGATGTAGATCGGAATGGATCTAAACAGGAAGAGGAACCTGGGCAGTACGTTCATTTTGATAGTCTGGACTCTCCCCGCGAGGGAGAGCGGGAGTGTGTTCCATCTTTGCAGGTCCTTTTTAACTTCCTCCGTCAGGCTGGTGAGGTTCCATTTGTGGATCCCTTTCCAATCATGGGCTATTTGGATCCCCAGGTAGCGGAATTTATTTTGGGCTTGTTTGAACGGCAGCCCCTTTAGTGCTGCCCCCCGCCCCCCCCCCCCCCCCCCCCCCCCCCTTGCTGGTGTACTGGGAAGATCTCACTTTTGCTCATGTTGAGTTTGTAGCCCGAGAAGGCTCCAAACTCTTTCAGGAGCGCGATGATTCCGTCCATGCTGCTTTGTGGGTCCGAGATATAGAGGAGCAGATCATCCGCATAGAGTGAGACTCTGTGCTCTCTACCTCCCCTTCGGATCCCCCTTCAATTTTTTGCTGCCCTGAGCGCGATTGCTAGCGGTTCGATTGCTAGTGCGAACAGCAGCGGGGACAGTGGGCATCCTTGTCTGGTGCCCCTGTGCAGCTGGAAGTATTGGGAGTTGGTATTGTTGGTCCGTACACTCGCCATGGGAGCGTTGTATAGGAGCTTTACCCAAGCGGTGAACCCTGTTCCAAGCCCGAACCGCTCCAGTACCTCTATGAGGTATTTCCATTCGACTCTGTCGAAGGCCTTTTCTGCGTCCAGGGAGACGCTCACCTCTTGTGTTCTCTCCCCGGAGGGGGTCATTATCACGTTCAGCAGGCGCCTGATGTTCACGGTAAGCTGTCTACCTTTGACGAAGCCCGTCTGGTCCTCTGTGACCACCTCAGGTAGACCTGGTTCTCACTTGAAGAATTCACCAGACATACATCATGTACCCTCCTTTTTTTTGTTTCATCATATTCTCCACCTCCCTCATCATCCAAGGAGCCTTGGTTTTGGTTCCACTGCCTTTTGCCCTTGTTACAATGTATCCAGTCTATACCTGAAGCATCGCATAATTCTCCACCTCACGTCTCTGGTGGTGGAGTTCCTGGTGAGTCTGAGAATCCAGCGTCGGGGAGAAAACGGGATCGGTGCTGGGTGCCGAGCTGTTTCCGATGCTCTGGAACCCCCCCCCCCCCCCCCCGGCAGCAGGAACGAGGATAGCACCTGCGTGCCAGCGGGAAGAAGCAAATGGATCATTAAGACCCATCTGCATCCACTTAGTGGCCGGGCACCATATTCTCCGGGCCCGCATGATTCTCCGGTCCTATGGATCGGGAATCATGTGGGCGAGAATTATTACAGTTGTGGATAAGTGCGGCCCTTAAGGGAGTTGCCTCCAAAATCCACCTGAGGGCCACCCTGTCCAGCCCACCAGACCTCCCACATCCACCGCCCTCCTGAGACACCCTAAACAAACAGACCCCCATAAAGATTCCTAAAGAAGAAGACCCTCCCAGAGACCCCCTAAATTAAGTAACCACCCCACAGATCCCCCCAGAAAAGGGACCCTGTCAGGAAGCCCCCCCCCCCCCCCTCCCCCCCCCCCCCCTCCCCCCCCCCCCCCCCCCCCCCCCCCAGAGAACAGACCCCTGTCTGGGAGCAGAGAACAGTCCAGACAGAGGTAGCAAAAATAATTACTGTTGTAACACTCACCTGGGCAATACACCTGCTGGCTCAGGCAGAGAAAGCAGCACCTGTCAATTCCTGGATAGAGAGAACCAGTCAGCTAGGTATAAACCCCCTCAGATCCTTGAGCTGCAAGCCATTCATTCATATCGTTTACTGGGCTGTGATTGACAGCTTCCAAACACACACACAGCTGACAGCTTTGCTCTATTCAACTGCCTTCACTGGTGATTAACTCTGAAGTGCAATGTTTATAAATATCATCTTTGATTGACAGCTCCTGGCCCACTTCAAGTAGAATTAAGTGCTTTCCCTTCACGCTTGAGTGATTTTGAAGTGGTCAGCTGGAAATTGGCAGCACTTAACACTTGTAATGGGGGAGATGTTGGTGGGCAGCTATGGGACCTCACTATCGGACCGCCTGCTCAAAATGGCGGCCTGATTACCGGATTCCCTGGGCAACTCCTCGTAATCCTCACCATGTATAAATTTACATGGCAAAGGATTGGGATTCCCTTCCTGATTCAGCGCCGATGGGAGAACACAGCTGGATCCTCTGATTTTGTGGCTAGGTCTGGAGGAAGCGTCTGGTCTGATCTTACGACCAAAAAGTCGGCGTCACCCCTGCACCGATGCTCCACCCGGTGGGTGGCTCGCAGCCGCGCCACGTAAAGCCCCGGCTTTACCTGCAGA
Source organism: Scyliorhinus canicula (assembly GCF_902713615.1). NCBI lineage: Eukaryota > Metazoa > Chordata > Chondrichthyes > Carcharhiniformes > Scyliorhinidae > Scyliorhinus > Scyliorhinus canicula. The sequence goes on along the minus strand of NC_052154.1, from coordinate 152,700,498 downwards.
TACTGATGGAGAATGGCTGGGTCTGTGGCTGCGCCATACAACATGGCTCCGTCCGCGCACGGATCCGGCCTGCCAGATAATGCCCCTGTGTAACCCCGCTCGCCACCCCTGGACCACCCTCACCAGTCCACCCAGCCCCCGCCGAAGCCACCCCTGCCAGCAGAACAGTGCGCAGCCGCCACGCGAGGTCCCCGAAAATTGAGAGGACATGCAACCGACGCCGTTGGGATGTCAACCCATAGGTGGCAGAGCATCGGAGGAGGGCCTCAGGTGACGTCCTGGGGCCATCCCGACAGCATGCGATGTACTCAGCGAGTACGGTGTTTTTGAGAGGGCGGAGCATCCGAAAAGCGCGCCATCCCTGATTTTGGAGTAAAAACGGATTCTCCGGTCAATTGCCAAACGCAATTTCGGCCTCGGCAATCGGAGAAACCAGCCCAAAATCTCTCAAATGGAGAAGGTCACCCATTATTCTGTTTGAATTTTCCTGTCAGTCCTTGATTACATTTTACCCTGGTGGGATCTCTTCTCATCCCATTGAAATTAGCCCTCTTCCAATTTAGATCTTCTATTTTATAGCTTGTTCAATGGTCTTGCTGCATTATAAGTGTGATCCTTCTGGTACGATGATCACTTTTATCCAAGTGTTGCCCCACTGACGTTAGCCTACCTCATTCCCGAGTGTTAGGGCTATAATTCTCCAGCCATTCCCCGGGGGCGAGATCGTTGATCCCGCCAGCAGTGCACCCCCGTGTGGGGTGCGTGTGGGATTGCTTCAATGGGGATTGCCGTTGACAGTGGTGGGAGTGGAGAATCCCACCGCCAGCAAACAGCGTGCCACTTCCCAAGAAACATGCGGCTTGGAGGCCGCAGAATCCCACCTCGAAGATTCAGCAATGCCTCCATTCTAATTGGACAGAGAGCATACTGATCAGGGAGGTCCTCCTGAACCCATTTCAGAAATTCCTTCTCCTCCTTTCTCTTTACTCTGACACAATCCCAATCAGTATTTGGATAATTAAAGTCCCCAACATCCCCACTCTCTGATTTCCCTGCAGATTTGCTCCATGATCTCATTGTTTGGAGGCCTAGTGAATATCCCAGTAGCATGTTTGTACTCTTTTCACCTCTCAACTCTAACCAAATGGATTGTGTCCTTACCCCCTCAAGGACCCCCTCTTTCCAACACTACAATATCTTCCATTACCTGTACTACCACCCCACCTCTGCTTAATCCTTCTGTCTTTTTTGTACACTTTATATCCTTGAATATTTAGCACCCTGCCCTCACCATTTTTTCGCACCCTGCCCTCACCATTTTTCAGCCAAGTTTCTGTTGTCAGCACTACATCAATATTCTCGCATGACTATTCATGTCTGTAGCTTGCTTACCACGTTATCAAAGAATCCCCACAGTGCAGAAGGAGATCATTCAACCCATCGATTCTGCACTGACCCTCTAAAAGAGTACCCTACCCCGTCACACTCCCCTACCCTATCCCTGCAACCCCACCCAACCTGCACATCTTTGGACACTTCCCTGAAGAACATTTAGTGAGTTAGATTTTATTTTGAACAACAATCGGGCAGCTACACGGTCACGATACCCTCCCGACCAATGTTTAGCGTGTGACATGGCCAAGGTGAAAAATGATCGCTAAAATAACACAGAACAAAAAAACTTGATGCATATTTAATGAATTAGACTGAGAATTGTGATGTTGGGCAACTCAGTGAGCTACAGATTGGTTGTCACTGACAAGGAGCGGGAACAATGTACCTCCCCTGGGCAACGAAGGGATAAATCAGAAGGCAAGCCAAGCTTAAAAAAAAAGGAATTGCAGATCTCCTAGCAACCAATTATAGAGTAACACTGTCTGGTCATTCACACACACACATCTCACAACCTTTCTTCACCACCCCCAACCAAAGAGCAGGTAGCAGGCTGGGCACTTATCAGGAGAGGGGGGCAGCAGTGAGATATAAATATTTTCTGATTGACATACATCGACCTAAGATCTAAACAGATCGATTTAAACTGCTGTGCCTCATAATTTTGTTTACAGTCGCGGCTGAAACTAAATCTAACTCTGAACGTTTCGCTTTGGCACAATGTGTGATGAAGTAATATCAATTGAAACAAAACTCTTGTTACTTATCTTTGCTTGAAGCTTGCAGATCTTCAAGTCTGTGTCAAAACAAAAAAAAAAGAGATTTTCCCCAGTCCTTATCAAAAGAAAGCTCATTAAAAAACCAAGCGAGCGTTACTGGTTACAATTTGCACTGTGCTAATTAGTTCAATTGAGAATAAGTGTTAGGAGCACGGACAGTTCCATATTGTTCCCATTCCATGTTTTGGTCATTATTTTTCACTTCACTGTGAACCTCAGCTGCCACTTATGTCCCAACGGTGTTGCCAACTCTCCAGGATTAACCTGGAATCTCTACGAAATTAAGATTAATCTCCTGGATACCACTGGGAGCAAAACGCATGAAAAATATCACAGCGGGTAATTAAATCAAATTTTTATATTTTCTTGGAGCGCTTTCAGTTCTACATGCATCAAACGTGGGAGTGGGGGTGTGTGGATCAAAGACTGTTTGCCTGACAGCCATCAAACATCCAATCAGATAACAAGTTTGCTTGCTTTCTGATTGGCTGTGGGATGGTGGGGATGGGTGAGTCAGGTGACCAATGGCCGAAGCCCTGAGGGGTGGGTGAGTGACAGGTTGGGTGAGTGACAGGTTGGACAGGATATGAGGCCACCTCCAGGAAAACGTCCAAACAGAGTTGGCAACCCCTCGTCCCTTCTGGTATGGGACATCTCAATGTGTCTGGAGTGTAATTTTTGATGAAGTTGCGAGGGAGATTCCAGTTTGTGCCTCTTTCCAGATTAGAAGTGAGTTTCTCCTGAATTTATACTTATGCAGGAGATGGTGAGTTCCGAAGCTGACTGATGTGCCATCAATGAACACAAGACAGTATTTAAAGTATCTGAGGCTTTAATAAGTTAAACAGAAAGCCTCCTGGCCTCTGATCCCGAACTGGGCAGAGGCGGAGATCAGCCACCTTTATACCGAGCCCGAGGGGAGGTGGAGCCATCAGGCAGTGGTTTACCACATTACATGTAATACAGTAGCCGTTTACCACAATACACATATACACATGCCGAAGGGAACCCTGAGGAAGTGGTAAAGGCAGCCATCTGCCTCGAAGGCAGTGTATTGGCGATCCTCCGGGTGGATAGGGAACTGGTGGTATGCAGACTTCAAGTCAACTGCAGAGAAGACTCAAAACTGCGCAATCTGGTTGACCATGTCAGATACGTGGGGGAGGGGGTACGCATCGAGCTGCATGTACCGGTTGATGGTCTGACTGTAGTCAACGACCATCCGGTGCGCCTCCCCAGTCTTGACTACCATCACTTGGGCTCTCCGGGGGCTGGTACTAGCCACAATGATCCCCTCTCGTAGGAGTCGCTGGACCTCTGACCTAATAATAGCCCTGTCCTGGGCACTGTATCGTCTGCTCCTAGTAGCGGTCGGCTTACAGGTTAGCGAAGAGTGAGGGTGGGGCGACCTTAAGTGTCACAAGCTACAGACGGTGAGGGGGGGGGGGGGGGGGGGGGGTCCACCGAACTTTAAGGTAAGGCTTTGGAGTGGCACTGGAAGTCGAGCCCCAGTAATAGGGCAGCACAGAGATGGTGAAGGATGTAGAGCTTAACGTTAGTACGCCTTGTACAGTAATGGTCGCGACACAGTACCCCCGGATTTCTACTGAATGTGATCCGGAAGCCAGGGAGATTTTCTGGGTCGGGGGTAAAATAGGGAAGGAGCAGCGCCTTACCGTATCTGGGTGTATAAAGCTGCCTGTGCTCCCAGAGTCGAAAAGGCAGGCCGTCTCGTGCCCGTTGATCCGGACGGTCATCGTAGATTTTGTGAGTTGATGAGGCCGGGAGTGGTCGAGCGTGATGGAGGCGAGCTTCGGTGGGCTGGTCGGAGGTAGCGGCGGCCAGAGTAAGACTGGGTGAGCAGGGCTCCGGGAGGCTACGGAGTGGTCCCAAGATGGCGGCCCCCATGGGTCGCGCGTGGCAGGTGGCATCGGAGATGGTGGCGAAGATGGCGGCCCCCATGGCGGGTGGAGTACAAGATGGTGTAAAAGATGGCGGCCCAAATCGAAGATGGTGGCAAAGATAGCAGCCCCCACCGGTCGCACTCGGCAGTTGGGGGCGGCCCCGACAGGCAGCAGGCACGCTGCTGGGCCCAGGAGCTTTAGGGAGAGATCGGGTCTGGCAGGCTTTCGCAAAGTGGCCCTTCCTCCCACACCTGTTGCAAGTCGCGTTCCGTACAGTGCAGCATTGTCTGGGATGCTTACCCTGGCCGCAAAAGTAGCACTCCGGGTTCCGCCGTTGGCGGGCTGCTGCGCGGCACAGGCTTGCGCCGCACTCAAGTCGGATGATGGCGGCACCCACAAGGCCCACGAGGGTGCCTTGTGGTCGGAGGTGTAGGCCTCCATGTTCTGGAAGGCCACCTCTAGCGAGTTTGAGAGCTGCACTGCCTCTGGGAGGCTGAATGTACCCCCTTCTAGCAATCGCTGGCGGATGTAGTTCAATTTAATGCCTGCGACATAGGTGTCCCTGATCAACAGCTCCGTGTGTTGGGTAGCCGATACCAACTGGCAAGCACAGTTCTGGCCGTGTACCCGCAAAACATGCAGGAATTTGGCTTGTGATTCTCCAGGGCGTAGTCGCCTCGTGGCAAGAAGGTGCCTAACATACACCTTGTTTACAGACTTTACATATTGTCCCTTCAGCAGCATTATCGCCTCCGTATACGAAGTCCCTGATGAGAAGGAAAACTTGCGGGCTCACCTGTGCTTGAGGTTCTGCTGCTTCTGGAGGTCGGTGAAGTCTTCGGTGGAGGATCCGAGGTAAGCTTCGAAGCAGCTTAGCCAGTGCTTGAATGGTGCAGTGGCGCCGGCTGCCTGTGGGTCCAGCTCCAGGCGATCAGACTTGAGCGATGAATTCATCTTAGAAGTTTAGCTTATTAAATTGATGTGCCATCAATGAACACATGACAAGTAGTGAACCTAACTAAGGCTTTAATAAGCTAAACAGAAAGCTCCTGGCCTCTGATCCCGAACTGCGCAGAGGCGGAGACTAGCCACCTTAATACCGAGCCCGAGGGGAGGCAGAGCCATCAGGCAGTGGTTTACCACATTACATGTAATACAGTAGCCATTTACCACAATACACATATAATATACTGCAGTAGTTTACCACACTGACAATGGATAATTGTGCTTGAAAGATTTCAGACAGAGGACTGTGGTTTTCAGACTTTTCTGTGTGAGATATCATCTTCCTCCAGCTCTGCAGATAATGACACACTCCCCAGATCCTTCTGAAAATACTGATGCTCCCGCCTCTCACGAAACTGGGTGTTCCAGGAATATGGAGCCTTCCTTCCTGCACCTTGTGTCCCCAGCCAAGTGTTCACCTGTTCAATCCTCTTTTTTTCCACAGGAGGTGGGTGTTGATGGTTATGTCAGCATTTATTGCCCGTCCTTGGTTGTCCTAAGCAGTGGTGAGTTGCCTTCTTGAACTGCTGCAGTCCTTGTGGGTATACACTCACAGCGCTGTTAGGGAGGAAGTTCCAGGATTTTGACCCGGGGCCGTGAAGGAACAGCGTCATATTTCCAAGCCAGGATGGTGTGTGGTTTGGAAGAGAATCTGCAGCTGGTGGTGTTCCCATGTATCAGCTGCCCTTGTCCTTCTAGATGGTAGAACTTTCGCTTGACACTGGGTGTAATCTGGAGATTGCTAACTTTGAGGAACAGCTTGTTCTTCTCCATCCTAGAGCTCCCTAAAATTTGCTTGCAATACTCTTCCCTCGTTCTACCTATGCCTTTGGTACCAATGCGGACCACAGTCTTTGGCTGTTGACCCTGCGCCCAGAGTGCTCTGCAGCCACTCAATAACATTTTTGAGCCTGGCATCAAGGAGGTAGTGTGCTTTCCTGCATATACATTGGCCACAGATACAACTGTTGTTATCCGAACTATAGAATCCCTTTGCTTTTCTAATCCTCCCCCCCCCCATACAGCCCCCCCCCCCCCCCCCCCCCCCCCCCCCCTCTGTACAGCTGATCCAATTGTGGTGCCATGGACTTGGCTCTGGCTGCCTTTCCAAGATGAATGATTGCATCTCTTCAGTATGCAGACCTGGTCCAGAGCAGGTAAGGATAGCAGATTTCCTTGCTAAAATGGCCATAAGTGATAGGTTCTGATGACAATACAACAGTTTACTGTTCACTTTTTGTTTCTGATCCTAGCTTTTTATTTCCAGATTGAAAATTGAAAGAAGTTTAAGAGGTGATTTGATTAAAAAGTTCTTCAAAATTAGGGGGCTGGATTGTCCATTATTGAGACTATATCCGCACACCGGCGTAAAAATGGTGGGGTTTTACTCCTGAAGTTCCTGCAAAAACGTTCAACAATTTCAGAGCCCTGCAGGAGGCTAGCAGTGACCCGGAGTGAATAGAACATAGAACATTACAGCGCAGTACGGGCCCTTCGGCCCTCAATGTTGCGCCGACCTGTGAAACCATCTGAAGCCTATCTGACCTACACTATTCCATTTTCACCCATATGTCTATCCAGTGACCACTTAAATGCCCTTAAAGTTGGCGAGTCTACTACTGTTGCAGGCAGGGCGTTCCACACCCCTACTACTCTCTGAGTAAAGAAACTGCCTCTGACACCTGTCCTATATCTACCACCCCTCAATTTAAAGCTATGTCCCCTCGTGTTGGTCATCACCATCCGAGGAAAAAGACTCTCACTGTCCACCCTATCTAACCCTCTGACTATCTTATACGTCTCTATTAAGTCACCTCTCAGCATTCTCCGCTCTAACGAAAACAACTTCAAGTCCCTGAGCCTTTCCTCATAAGACCTTCCCTCCATACCAGGCAACATCCTAGTAAATCTCCTCTGAACCTTTTCCAAAGCTTCCACATCCTTCCTATAATGTGGTGACCAGAACTGCACGCAGTACTCCAGGTGCGGCCGCACTAGAGTTATATACAGCTGCAGCATGACCTTGTGGCTCCGAAACTCAATCCCCCTGCTGATAAAGGCTAGCACACCATATGCCTTCTTAACAGTCCTATTAACCTGGGTGGCAACTTTCAGGGATTTATGTACCTGGATGCCGAGATCTCTCTGTTCATCTACACTACCAAGAATCTTGCCATTAGCCCCGTACTCTGCATTCCTGTTACTCCTTCCAAAGTGAACCACCTCACACTTTTCCGCATTAAACTCCACCTGCCACCTCTCAGCCCAGCTCTGCAGCTTATCTATGTCCCTCTGTATCCTATAACATCCTTCAGCACTATCCACAACTCCACCGACCTTCGTGTCATCTGCAAATTTACTAACCCATCCTTCTACACCCTCTTCCAGGTCATTTATAAAAATGACAAACAGCAGCGGCCCCAAAACAGATCCTTGCGGTACACCACTAGTAACTGAACTCCAGGATGAACATTTGCCATCAACCACCACCCTCTGTCTTCTTTCAGCTAGCCAATTACTGATCCAAACCGCTAAATCACCTTCAATCCCGTACTTCCTTATTTTCTGCAATAGCCTACCGTGGGGAACCTTATCAAACGCCTTACTGAAATCCATATACACCACATCAACCGCTTTACCCTCATCCACCTGTTTGGTCACCTTCTCAAAAAACTCAATAAGGTTTGTGAGGCATGACCTACCCTTCACAAAACCGTGTTGACTATCGCTAATCAACTTGTTCTTTTCAAGATGATTATAAACCCTATCTCTTATAACCTTTTCCAACATTTTACCCACAACCGAAGTAAGGCTCACAGGTCTATAATTACCAGGGTTGTCTCTACACCCCTTCTTGAACAAGGGGACAACATTTGCTATCCTCCAGTCTTCCGACACTATTCCTGTTGACAAAGACAACATAAAGATCAAGGACAAAGGCTCTGCAATCTCCTCCCTGGTTTCCCAGAGAATCCTAGGATAAATCCCATCTGGCCCAGGGGACTTATCTATTTTGACATTTTCCAAAATTGCTAACACCTCCTCCTTTTGAATCCCAATTCCATCTAGCCTAGTCGACTGAACCTGAGTATTCTCCTCGACAACATTGTCTTTCTCCAGTGTAAAAACTGACGAAAAATATCCATTTAACGCTTCCCCTATCTCCTCTGATTCCACACACAACTTTCCACTACTATCCTTGATTGGCCCTAATCTTACTCTAGTCATTCTTTTGTTCTTGATATACCTATAGAAAGCCTTAGGGTTTTCCTTGATCCTATCCGCCAACGACTTTTCGTGTCCTCTCCTCGCTCTTCTTAACTCTCCCTTTAGGTCCTTCCTGGCTAACTTGTAACTCTCAAGTGCCCTAACTGAGCCTTCATGTCTCATCCTAACATAAGCCTTCTTCTTCCTCTTGACAAGTGCTTCAACTTCCTTAGTAAACCCTTGCTCGACAACTTCCTCCCTGCCTGACAGGTACATACTTATCAAGGACATGCAGTAGCTGTTCCTTGAAAAAGCTCCACATTTCGATTGTACCCATCCCCTGCAGTTTCCTTCCCCATCCTATACATCCTAAATCTTGCCGAATAGCATCATAATTGCCTTTCCCCCATCTATAATTCTTGCCTTGCGGTATATACCTATCCCTGCCCATTGCTAAAGTAAACATAACCGAGTTGTGATCACTATCAACAAAGTGCTCACCTACATCGAAATCTAACACCTAGCCGGGTTCATTACCCAGTACCAAATCCAACGTGGCCTCGCCCCTTGTTGGCCTGTCTACATACTGTGTCAGAAAACCCTCCTGCACACACTGTACAAAAACTGACCCATCTATAGTACTCGAACTATAGTATTTCCAGTCAATATTTGGAATGTTAAAGTCCCCCATAACAACTACCCTGTTACTCTCGCTCCTGTCGAGAATCATCTTTGCAATCCTTTCCTCTACATCTCTGGAACTATTTGGAGGTCTACAGACAACTCCCAACAGGGTGACCTCTCCTCTCCTGTTCCTAACCTCGGCTCATACTACCTCAGTAGACGAATCCTCAAACGTCCTTTCTACCGCCGTAATACTTTCCTTGATTAACAATGCCACCCCCCCCCCCCCCCCCCCCCCCCTCTTTTACCATCTTCTCTGTTCTTACAGAAACATCTAAATCCTGGAACCTGCAACAACCATTCCTGTCCCTGCTCTACCCATGTCTCCGAAATCACCACAACATCGAGATCCCAAGTACCAACCCATGCTGAAAGCTCACCCACCTTATTCCGGATACTCCTGGCGTTGAAGTAGACACACTTCAAACCAGCGTCTTGCTTGCCGGTGCCCTCTTTCGAACTTTTAACCCTATCCCTGACCTCACTACTCTCAACATCCTGTACACTGGGACTACAATTTAGGTTCCCATCCCCCTGCTGAATTAGTTTAGACCCCCCCGAAGAGCACTAGCAAATCTCCCCCCAGGATATTGGTACCCCTCTGGTTCAGGTGAAGACCATCCTGTTTTTTAGAGGTCCCACCTACCCCAGAATGAGCCCCAATTATCCAGGAAACCAAAACCCTCCCTCCTGCACCATCCCTGTAGCCACGTGTTCAACTCCTCTCTCTCCTTATTTCTCACTTCGCTAGCACGTGGCACGGGTAACAACCCAGAGATAAAAACTCTGTTTGTTCGAGCTCTCAGCTTCCACCCTAGCTCCCTGAATTTCTGTCTCAAATCCCCATCTCTCTTCCTACCTATGTCATTGGTACCTATGTGGACCACGACTTGGTGCTGCTCCCCCTCCCCCTTAAGGATCTCAAAAACACGATCAGAGACATCACGAACCCTGACACCTGGGAGGCAACACACCAACCGTGAGTCTCTTTCGTTCCCACAGAACCTCCTGTGTGTTCCTCTAACTATGGAGTCCCCAATGACAAGTGCTCTGTTCCTCTTCTCCCTTCCCTTCTGAGCAACAGGGACAGACTCTGTGCCAGAGACCTGTGCCCTATTGCTTACCCCTGGTAAGTCGTCCCCCGCAACAGTATCCAAAACGGTATACTTGTTATAGAGGGGAACGACCACAGGGGATTCCTGCACTGCTGCCGGTTCCCTCTCCCTCCCCTGACAGTAACCCATCTACCTTCTTCTTTTACCTGAGGTATGACTACCTCCCTATAACTCCTCTCAATAACCTCCTCCGCCTCCCGAATGATCCGAAGTTCATCCAGCTCCAGCTCCAGGTCCCTAACGCGGTTCTCGAGGAGCTGGAGTTGGGTGCACTTCCCGCAGATGTAGTCAGCAGGGACACTAGAGGTGACCCTTTCCTCCCACATTCTGCAGGAGGAACATTCAACTGCCCTAGTCTCCATTCCCACTGAACTAACTTCCCAACTACTGAAAACTAAAAAAAAACTTGTTAGTTTAGCAATCCAACGGACAGAACTTTTTTTTGGTTAGAGGAGGAGGATGGGTGGGAGACGTTTGCTGCAGATATGGGCCCCTGCACTTCCGGGTCAGAGGCCGCGCATGGCGCACTGCGGTAGCCTCCAGCCACAGCGCCGTGCTCCATGGCGGACTTGAACCGCGGAGCCAGACGAAGAAATAGACCCTGTGATTGGCCGTGAGCCCGACCCTCAAACCCCGCACATTAAATCCCCGGCTGCCTTCAAGGCCCTCCCTGGTCTCCGATCCGCCCGCCCCCGACCAGGGCGACTGAAAACTGAGTCCGCAGCCGCCACGCGAGCACCCCGACCGGCAATAGCAGGTTAGTTCCGCGCCATCGGAGGATTGCTGAGCGGGCCTCTGTCAATGGCCTCCCGGTGGCGGGGCATACTCCGCGGTGATGCAGATTTTCAGTGCCCGGAGAATCGCCGAAACGGCGCTGGGCCCGATTACGGCGTCAAACTGGATTTTCCGCCCCGCCGTCAGCCAAGATTTCACCGTCGGGATGCGGAGCATCCAGTCCAGGAAGTTGTTTGAAAGAGTAAGGGACTGCAGGGTTTCAAAAAGACAGATCACCACCACCTTCTCAAGGGCAACTAGTGATGGCCAAAATAGGCTGGCCTAGCCAGTGGCACCCCCATCCCATAAATGAATATATATTTTAAGACGTAAATCAGTTGCAGGAAGGTCAGGAACCAGAGAACACAGATTTAAGCGAATTAACAAAAGGGCCAGAAGGAGATAAAGCAACCTTTTTTTTCCATGCAATAAGTTATGATCTGGAATGAACTGCCTGAAAGGAAGCAAATTCAGTCGTAACATTCAAAAGTGAATTGGATAAGGGTGACACGGTAGCGCAGTAGTTAGCACTGCTGCCTCACGGCGCTGAGTACCCGGGTTCGAATCCCGGCTCTGGGTTACTGTCCGTGTGGAGTTTGCACATTCTCCCCGTGTCTGCGTGGGTCTCACCCCCAGAACTCAAAAATGTGCAGGTGAGGTAGATTGACCATGCTAAATTGTCCCTTAATTGTATGTTCCTGGTTTAGCTCAGTGGGCTAGACAGCTGGTTTGTGATGCGAAACAAGGCCAGCAGTGCGGGTTCAATTCCCGTACCAGCTTACCCGAACAGGTGCTGGAATGTGGCGACTAGGGGCTTTTCATAGTAACTTCATACTTGTGACATTTAAAGGTTATTATTATTGGGAAAAAAAGAATTGGGTACTCTAAATTTATTTTAAAAGGAAGGAATTGGATACATGCTTCAATAGTGCTTGAAATGTACTTGTAAAGGGATTGCAGGGGGGCTAATTTCAATGAGTTGATAATAGACCTGTCCCAGGTTAAGTGGAAAGAAAGATTGACTGGCAGAACTGTAACTATGCTATCTTTGAAAAGGGAGTGGTTCAGGTGCAGTGAAGGTACAATCCCACGAAAGGGAAAGGTCCAGTGCTCCCTGGAAGACAAAAGGGATAGAAAGTTAGGTGAAAGTGGAAAAGGGGGTTTATGGCAGATGTCAGGTTGTTAATACAAGTGAGAACCAGGCTGAATACAGTTCAGAGGGGCAAGGAAATAAGAGAGATAATGTGAGAATATGCAAAGTTACTGGCAGGTAATATTAAAGGGAATAGATAAAAAGTCTTTAGTCATATAAATAGTAAAAATCTCATAAGAGGTGTGGGCCTGGCTATGAACCAAAAAGGTTATTTACACATGGAGGCAGATGGCATGGCTGAGGTACTCAATTAATAATTTCCACGTGTCTTTGCCAAGAAAGAAGATGCTGCCAAAGCCATTGTGAAAGAGGAGATAGCTGAGACACTGGATGGGCTAAAAATTGATAAAGAATCGGGCTGGATTCTCCAGTCCCCCAGCCACGTGTTTCTTGGCAGTGCGCCGTTCGCTGGCCGCAGGGTTCTGTAATCCCGCCGCTTGTCAATGGGATTTCTCATTGAAGCAGCTCCATGCTGCCAGGAAACTCACAGACAGGTGTGCACTGCCGGCAGGAACAGAGAATCCCAACGGCCTGTCTAGGTATTAATATGGCTGGCGGTACTGAAAGTTGATAAGTCACTAAGCCTGGTTCAGATGCATCTGACAATACTGAGGGAAGAAAGGGTGGAAATTGTGGAGATATTGGCCATAATTTCCCAAACCTCTTTAGATACAAAGATTGGGCTAGAAAACGCTTAATAGAACAGTTAAAAAGTCACAGGGGATCTGGACTTTATAATTAGAGGCATAGAGCACAAAGGCAAGAAAGTTATGGCAGACACTTATAAAAACTGGTTTGGCCTCAAATTGGACAAGGAAGTATTCAATGAACGGCCTGACACTGGGAAGTTCCGAGGAACAAAGGGTCCTTGGGGTGTTTGTCCATAGATCTCGGAAGGCAGGAGGGCAGGTTAATAGGGTGGTGAAAAAGGCATATGGGACATTTGCCTTTATCAATTAAGGCATAGATTACAAAAGCAGGGAGGTCACATTGGAGTTGTATAGAACTTTAGGGAGGCCACAACTGGAATCCTGTGTGCATTCTGGTCACCACATTATAGGAAGGATGTGATTGCACTGGAGAGTGTGCAGAGGCAATTCACCAGGATGTTGCCTGGGATGGAACATTTAAGTTATGAAGAGAGGTTGGATAGGCTTGGATTGTTTTTGTTGGCGCACAGAAGACTGAGGGGTGACTTAGGGGCAGCACGGTGATGCAGTGAGTAGCAATGCTGCCTCATGGCGCCGAGGACCCGGGTTCGATCCCACCCCTCGGGTCACTGTCCGTGTGGAGTTTGCACATTCTCCCTGTGTCTGCATGGGCCTCACCCCCACAACCCAAAAAGGGTAATTGGGTACTCGAAATTTATTTAAAAAAGGACTAAGAGGAGACTTGATCAAGGTGTACAGGATTATGAGAACAGGGTGGATAGGGAACAGCTGTTCCCCTTAGTTTAAGGGTCAGTCATGAACGGACACAAGTTCAAAGTGAGGGGCAGCAGGTTTGGGGGGATGTGAGGAAAAACCGTTTTACCCAGAGGGTGGTGAGAGTCTGGAATGCACTGCCTGGGAGGCTGGTCGAGGTGGATTGCCTGACATCCTTTAAAAAATACCTGGATGTGCACTTGGCACATCATAACATTCAAGGCTATGGGCCACGTGTTGGCAAATGGGATTAGTTAGGTAGGTCAGGTGTTTGTCATGTGCCGGTGCAGATTAGATGGGCCGAAGGGCCTCTTCTGCACTGTGTGATTCTGTGAAGTACAGTGTCTAATTCTGAGCACCGCACTGGACGAAGGATATTCTCCTTAGAGAAGAGAAGGTTGAGTGAAGATTTCCTATTTTCACAAGGATCGGCAACCAGAGGACACTAATTTAAGGTGAATGACAAAAGAACAAAGAGGATATTAGAGAAAATATCTTTACACAGCGAGTTGTTAGGATTTGGAATGCACTGCCTGAGATCATGGTGGGTGCAGGTTCTATTATGGCTTTTGGATCATTGTCTGAAGATAAAAATTGGCAGTGATACGGGAAAAGGCAGGGGAGTGGGGGTGAGGGTGGAGGACATATGTTTCTTTGATTTACGGAGATATAAGGAAAGAACATGGGGAGTGCGATTAATTGGATAGTTTTCGAAGAACTGGCACAAACAAGATGGGTCAATGGTCTCCATCTGTGCACAGAATTCTATGAAATTCTCAGACTAATATGGGGAGTGTCAGATTGAAAAATCCGCAATCCTCAGACTAGTCACATGAGAAACAAGAAAGGTGCTAAAAATTATTTAAAGATATAGGGCCAGGTCTTTCAGCTGTTCACACTGTTGGGATATTCTGGTCGTGCTGACAGTGCACCTCCGCCACAGGTTTCCAGAAGATCCTGCCACCAGCCAACAGTGGGCTGCCTCGCACCGGCCCGCCGGGAAACAGGCCACAGAGAGTGACAGAATCGTACCCATACTGTATCTCAGAGTGAAGATTGTGTGCAGAGAATAAAATAAAGAGGATGGAAAATAGGTGAATGGCTGGAAATTTACTAGGCCTTTAAGGATGGGCTGGGGTGGGGGGAGGGGGGCGGAACGGTTGGCAAAATGGTGTGGGAGGTCTCGTGGAACTGCTCAGTGTCTTTTTGCTGCCATGACATTTGCCAGTGTTGGGGCGGTCTGCCATCTTGTGGAGAGGCCATCAGGTAAACCTTGGCAGCTTTCCGTCAGGCTAAAGGGTGGGTTGAGGGGGTGAGATGGTAGTGGTGGGCCACCATTTTTAGCACTCTTTGACCCTTGTACAGCAAGGGCCATCTCCACGGCACTGCTGCCTGCCCTCAATGATCCGCTCCCCCTTCGCCAGGGTCTGCCTGACTGGCCCAGCGTTCCCAGACCACACTTACTTAACTTTGAGGGCACACATCGATGTGCCCTCACCCAACAGTGACCAAGGTGGTGCTATGGGGGCCCCTCTAATTGGCTCAGCAGCTCCTCAGGGTAAACTGTCACTATTAATAGGATAGCAGTCCTGGTGCCCACAGGGAAAATGTCACCCTCACTTTTGGTCCCGGTCTCTGCAGCATTCTGCTCAAGCAATATGCCATTGAATTACGTGATCTATCAATCTTTCTGTATTATAGTGGAATGAAGTAGCTAACATAGGCAATCAAGAGTTTGACTATCAAACTGCCAAAAGCAAAGTTCAAATAATTTATAATGCTATTTGATACAGACATGCATCAACAGTTCTCAAACACCCTCATCCTTCTTTTAATCTAACTTGCCTGACAACAATGGGGTGGATTGGGGATGCTCGCCGAATTTTACAGGTTTCAAATTTACACCGACCTGCTTTACACCAACCTGATCTACACCAACCTGATCTACACCAACCTGCTTTACACCAACCTGATCTACACCATCCTGCTTTACACCAACCTGATCTACACCAACCTACTTTACACCAACCTGATTTACACCAACCTGATTTACACCAACCTGCTTTACACCAACCTGATCTACACCAACCTGATTTACACCAACCTGATTTACACAACCTGCTTTACACCAACCTGATCTACACCAACCTGATCTACACCAACCTGCTTTACACCAACCTGATCTACGCCAACCTGATCTACACCAACCTGCTTTACACCAACCTGCTTTACACCAACCTGCTTTATACCAACCTGACCTACACCGACCTGCTTTACACCAACCTGATTTACACAACCTGCTTTACACCAACCTGATCAACACCAACCTGATCTACACCAACCTGCCTTACACCAACCTGCTTTACACCAACCTGATCTACACCAACCTGATCTACACCAACCTGCCTTACACCAACCTGATCTACACCAACCTGCTTTACACCAACCTGATCTACACCAACCTGATTTACACCAACCTGATCTACACCAACCTGCCTTACACCAACCTGATCTACACCAACCTGCTTTACACCAACCTGATCAACACCAACCTGATCTACACCAACCTGCTTTACACCAACCTGCTTTACACCAACCTGATCTACACCAACCTGATCTACACCAACCTGATCTACACCAGCCTGATCTACACCAACCTGATCTACACCAACCTGATCTACACCAACCTGCTTTACACCAACCTGATCTACACCAACCTGATCTACACCAACCTGCCTTACACTAACCTGATCTACACCAACCTGATTTACACCAACCTGATCTACACCAACCTGATCTACACCAACCTGCTTTACACCAACCTGCTTTACACCAACCTGATCTACACCAACCTGATCTACACCAACCTGATCTACACCAACCTGCTTTACACCAACCTGCTTTACACCAACCTGCTTTACACCAACCTGCTTTACACCAACCTGATCTACACCAACCTGATCTACACAAACCTGCTTTACACAAACCTGATCTACACAAACCTGATCTACACCAACCTGATCTACACCAACCTGCTTTACACCAACCTGCTTTACACCAACCTGATCTACACCAACCTGCTTTACACCAACCTGATCTACACCAACCTGATCTACACCAACCTGATCTACACCAACCTGCTTTACACCAACTTGATCTACACCAACCTACTTTACACCAACCTGATCTACACCAACCTGATCTACACCAACCTGATCTACACCAACCTACGTTACACCAACCTGATCTACACCAACCTGATTTACACCAACCTGATCTACACCAACCTGATTTACACCAACCTGCTTTACACCAACCTGATCTACACCAACCTGATCAACACCAACCTGATCTACACCAACCTGATCTACACCAACCTGATCTACACCAACCTGATCTACACCAACCTGATCTACACCAACCTGATCTACACCAACCTGCTTTACACCAACCTGATCTACACCAACCTGATCTACACCAACCTGCTTTACACCAACCTGCTTTACACCAACCTGCTTTAAACCATCCTGATCTACACCAACCTGACCTACACCGACCTGCTTTACACCAACCTGATCTACACCAACCTGATCTAAACCGACCTGCTTTACACCGACCTGCTTTACACCAACCTGATCTACACCAACCTGATCTACACCAACCTGATCTACACCAACTTGATCTACACCAACCTGATCTACACCAACCTGATCTACACCAACCTGATTTACACCAACCTGATTGACACCAACCTGCTTTACACCAACCTGATCTACACCAACCTGATTTACACCAACCTGATTTACACCAACCTGCTTTACACCAACCTGATCTACACCAACCTGATTTACACCGACCTGCTTTACACCAACCTGATCTACACCAACCTGAAAGATAAAGATAAAAGGAAAGCTCCAGAATCTCAAATCAATACTGTCGGCATTTACGTGTTGTGTTGAAGGGGTGCTTCACTTTCACTGAAGGAACATTACAGGGTCAGTCCTGAGGAAGTGCTGCACTGTTGGAGGATGAATCCTGAGGGAGAGCGGCACTGTTGGAGGATGGATCCTGAGGGAGAGCGGCACTGTTGGTGGGGAAGGCTGCTGGACTGTCAGAAGGTACAGTACTGAGGGAATGATGCGGTGTTGGAACGTCAGTCCGGAGAACGGTTGCACTGTCAGAGGGGCAGTAGTAGATAGAGCTGCACTGTCAGACGTGCCAACCTTTGGATGAGACATGTCCTGTTGGCCCCCTGAGGTGGACATAAAAAAAGTCCCATGACCACTACTTTGAGGAAGAGCAAAGGAGCATAGATGCACTGGAGCATCAAGCAGACTTTCACATTATTGTCAGTGACTAAATAATGATATGTTTTTTTAAAATAAATTTAGTGTACCCAATTCATTTCTTCCAATTAAGGGGCAATTTAGCCTGGCCAATCCACCTATCCTGCATATCTTTGGGTTGTGGGGGCGAAACCCACACAAACACGGGGAGAATGTGCAAACTCCACACGGATAGTGACCTAGAGCTGGGATTGAACCTGGGACCTCGGCGCTGTGAGGCAGCAATGCTATCCACTGTGGCACCTTGCTGCCCACGATATATGTTTTTAAATAATTATATCTGTAGCTAGGAACATAGAAAATCCTGGATGAACAAAGACCAATTAGTTTGCCTTCTACCATCCTAGCTGTCATATGATACAATATTAAGGGAAATGTTGAGTGTGTCAGCCTTAGCTCAGTGTGTAGCACTCGTGCCTCTAAGGTAAAAGGTGATGGGTTCATGTCCTAACTTGAGCACAATTATCCAGGCTGACATCCCTACTGCAGCATTGATAGAGTACGGTAAAGGTAAAGTCTTCATAGTCCCTGATGACCATAGGCTGCTTTCTCTTTTGAGGGAGAGAGCTGAATGGTGGTGATTTAACTGGAGGATCACCACACCTCGGGTGAGGGGCAAGGTTGAGAAGATGGGGCCTACATGAATAACCTCAGCTGGGATGGGAATTGAACCCGTGCTGCTGGCTTTGCCCTACATCACTAACCAGTTGTATAACCAACTGAACTAAACCGTTCCCACCAGCCCCCTACACTGACAGAGTGTTGCACTGTTGGTTTTTCTGCTGTCCAACCAAGGCCTTGTTTATGGGTGAAGAAAGATCCGACGACAATCCTTATCTTGAAGAAGTGCTGGGGAGTGTCCTGGTCAACATTAATCCTGCGATCAACATCACAACAAATACATTATCCAGTTATTATCACATGTGGGAGCTTGCTGTGTGCGAATTGGCTGCATTTCCTACATTGCAACAGTGACTGTGCTTTGAAAGAATGCATCATTGACTGTAAAGTGCGGTGAGATATCCAGAGGTTGTGAAAAGAGTTTTATGTATGCAAACTTTTCTTTTGTTTAATCACAACAATCTCGCTCAATTAGTCTACAACAGACCCAGACACTATATCTAACTAAACATTACTGCTGTAATTGATGGTTTTACAGAATACTTTATAATTACATTGTAGTAGAATCCACAACGTCGTATATGATGAGAACCTTCATTTCACTTTCCTTCTTTTACAATTAATAACAATACTATACAATCCATGGTGTAAGGTGTATTTAAAATTTTTTGAAGGAATGATTTAGTGTTTGACAGGATTAGCCCGCATATACTGAGATCAAAGGGACAGGCTTGCTCTTGAGCTGGGTGAAATGTGATAGTTCTCTAGACTGTCGGAATGTTAAAACCATGAATACTATTACTGTATTACACTTGGAACCCTCTTGGAATGTTGGTGTGGAGAGGCAGTGTGAGCTTGTGAACGGTTTGGATCGATTTCAGAACAATGTGTCTGACATCAGACACTTCTTACAAGCAGCAAAACCGCTCGTCCAGGATCTCCTATTAGAAGGTAACAAAAAAAAACAATTAAGGGGACAGAATTTGATGGGAAAAACCAGCAATGTATTGAAGTCGTTGGACGTTATTGATATGCAGACAGCTACCCCATGTGCTGTCAATTGCCGCAAGTTGCCAGATTAATTGCACCCATCCTCTGTTAGCCTTGTGAAAAGGCCATCTTTACCTCCCTGCGACTTTG
Source organism: Scyliorhinus canicula (assembly GCF_902713615.1). Taxonomy (NCBI): domain Eukaryota; kingdom Metazoa; phylum Chordata; class Chondrichthyes; order Carcharhiniformes; family Scyliorhinidae; genus Scyliorhinus; species Scyliorhinus canicula. The sequence goes on along the minus strand of NC_052154.1, from coordinate 152,680,954 downwards.
GAGAAATTGCTCAATAATTGTCCATTAAACGAGCTGCAGAAGGTTAAGTCTTGTAATTATCAGCGCAAGTACCCTTATAACGATATGATAATTGACAAATGGCTGTCAATAATTGTTAATCAACCTCCCTGACCCAGAAAGTGAATTTAAGGAACAGGAGTCACAATATGCCTTTTGGTCCTTTGAGCCAGTCCAACCGTTCAACACGACAATGGCTGATCTTCTACCTAAATCCACCTTCACATACTACCCTCATATCCCCGGTTCGACACTCTTTCTGTATTCTAGTGGTTATCACATTTGTTTCACATGTGAAAGGTTCCTGGTTCGAGACAGAATACAACAATGTCCGTTAATTCCTTTAAGAGCCCCAAAAAGTGTATTTATCTCTATGAATTTACTGGATGACTGAGCATCCCCAATTCTCTGGGGTATTCACCACCCTCTGAATGAAGAAATTCCTCCTCGTCTCAGCCCTCAATGGCCGACTCCTTATTCTGAGATTGTTGTCCCGTGTTCTGAATTCTGAAACTGGGGAAACATTCTCAGCATCAGCCCTATTAGGCTTCTTACGAATTTTAGATGTTTCAATGCAATCACCTCTCATTGTTCTGAATTCCAGGGAATATAGTCTTAGTCCACTCAGTGGCAATCTTCAGAACACAGTGACCCTATTTAGGGAAACAAATTCATTCAGCATTATGTAAGCATTTCTGAGAACTAGTAAGCAGTTAATCTAACCATACAAACTGGATTTCTTCCAATGTATTTTTTCATTATTTTTGGCAAACCTCTCGAGACCATCAAGCAGACCCCAAGGGGACCATGGACTTCCAGTTCAGAACATCGGCTGTAAGGCAGTGAGGACATCCTGAGGTTTTGGGAGGCACTATATAAATGCAGATTCAGCTTGCTTTCTCAGGTTTAAACATTGCAGGAAGTTGACACACAGAAATCTGATGACCTTGGAGACCTCCCTCTGGTCTGGTATCTCAGCTTGCCAGCCTACGTTGCAGAAGGTAGAATGGGATTAACAGATGGCTACGTGAAGGTTGCAAATGTGCAAAACATCTAGGCTTACAGTACGCCAGTTCCCATTTGAGTAATACCACTAAAGTTTCCATGACCTGGGAAGGTAGCTGAACCCTGCTTCTACTCCTTGTGTTGTGTGAGGGAGTATGTCAAATTTTTTGCACCAGTATATAAAGAGATTCCTCCATCTTATCACTTTCACTTCTTATTCCTCCTCTCTGATGTTGATACCTGAATACCTGAGTTGTTAGTTCTTGGGAACATGATGCCCTTCAGGTTGCCCCAATCAAAGCGACAGTACGGAGGGAGCATGCACTGACAGGAGGACTGTACTGAGGGAGCATGCACTGACAGGAGGACTGTACTGAGGGAGCATGCACTGACAGTAGGACTGTACTGAGGGAGCATGCATTGTCAGAGGGATTGTATCATGTAGTGGGCACTATTGGAGGAACTGTACTGATGGAGTGGGCACTGATGGAGGGACTGTACTAAGGGAGTGGGCACTGATGGGGCGTCTGTACTGAGGGACTGTTGTACTGTCAGACAGACTGTATCAAGGAGTGGGCACTGTTGGAGGGGCTGTAGTGAGGGAATGGGCACTGAAGGAGGGACTGTACTAAGGGAGTGGGCACTGAAGGAGGGACTGCACTAAGGGAGTGGGCACTGAAGGAGGGACTGAACTAAGGGAGTGGGCACTGAAGGAGGGACTGCACTAAGGGAGTGGGCACTGAAGGAGGGACTGCACTAAGGGAGTGGGCACTGAAGGAGGGACTGCACTAAGGGAGTGGGCACTGGTGGAGCGACTGTACTGAGGGAGTGGGCACTGAAGGAGGGACTGCACTAAGGGAGTGGGCACTGAAGGAGGGACTGCACTAAGGGAGTGGGCACTGAAGGAGGGACTGCACTAAGGGAGTGGGCACTGAAGGAGGGACTGCACTAAGGGAGTGGGCACTGGTGGAGCAACTGTACTGAGGGAGTGCTGTACTGTCAGACAGACTGTATCGAGGAGTGGGCATTGTTGGAGGGACTGTACTTGTCACAATATCCACTCATGTATATCATGAGATGTAGACAGGCAGTGATTGACACACAGGATAACCAATGAACACACACGACACAGAACAACCAATCACCAGACAGGCCACCACCACTATAAAGACCACAGGGCATTAAGACTCTCTCTCACAGGACACGGCTGAGGAGATAGTCACAGTGCACAAGCCAGTGAACATCATCATCATGTGGTAGAGAGCTAGTCTGGTCAAGCCAGTAGGAGGTTATCAGTTAAGTTAATAGAGTGTCAACCCACAGCAGATTATGTACAGCGATCAGCAGGTTCAATAAAACAGTGTTGGACAGCGCCGGCCCTAAGGTTGCTGGCGCCCCGGGCAAGCTGAACTTCGGCGCCCTTGGGGGGGGGGGGGGGGGGGGGGGGGGGGGGCTGGGGGGGGGGCGGGGCCGGGGCGGGGCCGGGGCGGGGCGGGGTGGACCCGCGGGGGGCGGGGCGGATCCGAGGGGAGGGCGGGGGGGGGCGGACCCGAGGGGAGGGCGGGGGGGCGGACCCGAGGGGAGGGCGGGGGGGGCGGACCCGAGGGTAGGGCGGGGGGGGCGGACCCGAGGGGAGGGCGGGGGGGGCGGAACCGAGGGGGGGCGGACCCTGGGGGAGGGCGGCCACCGCGCATGCGCTGGTTGGCACCGGCCCAACTGCGCATGCGCAGGACCCGAGTCTGGCGCCCCCTAGCACATGGCGCCCCGGGCGACTGCCCGAGTTGCCGGTGCCTTGAGCCGGCCCTGGTGTTGGACAATCTCCTGTGTCGGAAGCCTGTTTCTCGTTTCACTGCATCCAGGTGCAGTCGATGTTAGACCAACACAGATAACACATCATGGTGCCAGAGAGATATTAACACTAACAAACCTACCTCGAGTGAGCCTGCAACGACCAGCACGCAGCCATCCAACGGCATGGAAAAGATCCAACCTCCTCCGCAACTCTGGATCTCCGGCAAACTAGGCGACAACTGGAAAGTCTTCAAACAGAAGTTCCTCCTATATATCAAGGCCTCCGACCTCGAGGCAGCATCGGATGCCCGAAAGATTATTATTTAAAAAAAATAATAATTCTTATTCAAATTTTCACATTTTCACAAAAAAGAAAACAATAACAGAAAATTCTAAGAACAAAAAAAAAACAGAACCCTCCCCGCCGTAAATACAAAAGAGAAACAATAAATTAACACCCGTCATTGGCAAAAAACAGATATTCAACCCAAAACAACCCCCCCCCCCCCCCCCCGAGTTGCTGCTGCTGCTGCTGACATTTTGTTTTTACCGTTCTGCCAGGAGATCCAGGAATGGTTGCCATCTCCAGAAAAACCCCTCACTGACCCCCTTAGGGCAAATTTCACCCTCTCCAATTTAATAAACCCCACCATATTGTTGACCCAGGCCTCCACGCTTGGGGGCCTCGCATCCTTCCACTGAAGAAGAATCCTCCACCGGGCTACTAGGGACGCAAAGGCCAGAACACCGGCCTCTTTCGCCTCCTGCACTCCCGGCTCCACTGCAACCCCAAATATTGCGAGTCCCCAGCCTGGATTGACCCTGGATCCTACCACCCTCGATACCGTCCTTGCTACACCCTTCCAGAACTCCTCCAGCGCTGGGCATGCCCAGAACATGTGGACATGGTTTGCTGGGCTCCCTGAGCACCTAATACACCTGTCCTCGGTCCCAAAAAACCAGCTCATCCTTGTCCCGGTCATATGAGCCCTATGCAGTACCTTAAACTGTATGAGGCTAAGCCTCGCACACGAAGAGGAGGAGTTCACCCTTTCTAGGGCATCCGCCCACGTCCCCTCCTCAATCTCCTCACCCAGCTCCTCCTCCCATTTATCTTTCAGCTCCTCCACCGAGGCCTCGTCTACCTCCTGCATCACCTGGTACACTTCCCAGATCCTCCCCTCTCCAACCCATACCCCTGAGAGCACCCTGTCCTGGACCCCACGCGGCGGCAGCAGGGGGAACCCACCACCTGCCGCCTGACAAACGCCCTTACTTGCATGTACCTAAAGATGTTCCCCGGGGGGAGCCTGAACTTCCCTTCCAGCTCACCCAGGCTCGCAAACTTCCTGTCTATGAACAGGTCCCCCAGCCTCCTGAAACCTGCTCTGTGCCAACTCAGGAACCCGCCATCAATTCTCCCCGGAACAAACCGGTGGTTCCCCCATATCGGGGACCCCATCGAGGCCCCCACCTCCCCCCTGTGCCGCCTCCATTGCCCCCAAATCTTGAGGGTAGCTGCCACCACCGGGCTCGTGGTATACCTCGTCGGAGGGAGCGGCAACGGCGCCGTTGCAAGCGCTTCCAGGCTCGTACCCACACAGGATGCCATCTCCAGCCTCTTCCATGCCGCTCCCTCCCCATCCATTACCCACTTACACACCATTGCTGCGTTGGCAGCCCAATAATACCCACAGAGGTTGGGCAACGCCAGCCCCCCCCCCCCCCCCCCCCCCCATCCCTGCCCCACTCCAAGAACACCCGTCTCACCCTTGGAGTCCCGTGCGCCCACACAAACCCCGTAATGCTCCTGTCAACCCGCCTGAAAAAGGCCTTCGGGATAAGGATGGGGAGGCACTGGAACAAGAACAGAAACCTCGGGAGCACTGTCATCTTGACTGACTGCACCCTACCCGCCAAAGACAGCGGCAGCACGTCCCACCTCTTAAACTCCTCCTCCATTTGCTCCACCAGCCTTGTGAGGTTTATCTTATGCAAGGCCCCCCAGCTCCTGGCCAACTGAACCCCCAAGTACCTGAAGCTCCTCTCCGCCCTTTTCAGTGAGAGCCTCCCAATCCCCCCCTCCTGGTCCCCCGGGTGTACCACAAACAGCTCGATTTTCCCAAAGTTAAGCTTATACCCTGAGAAATCCCCAAATTCCCGGAGAATCCCCATCACCACCGCCATTCCCCCCACCGGGTCTGTCACATACAACAATAGGTCATCCGCATAGAGCGACACTCGGTGCTCCTCCCCACCCTGGACCAGCCCCCTCCAATCCCCCGACTCCCTCAGCGCCATAGCCAGGGGTTCAATTGACAGCGCAAAAAGTAGGGGGGACAGGGGATACCCCTGCCTCGTCCTGCGGTATAGCCGAAAATACTCCGACCTCCTCTTATTCGTGGCCACACTCGCCATCGGGGCCTCATACAACAGCCTCACCCAACTGACAAACCCCTCCCCAAACCCGAACCTTTCCAGCACCTCCCACAAGTACCCCTACTCAACCCTATCAAAGGCCTTCTCCGCATCTAGTGCCACCACTATCTCCGCATCCCCTTCCACTGCCGGCATCATAATAACATTCAAGATCCTCCGTATATTAGTGTTCAGCTGCCTCCCCTTCACAAATCCCGTTTGATCCTCGTGGATAACCTGCGGCACACAATCTTCTATCTTCGTGGCTAAGATTTTTGCCAACAACTTGGCGTCCACATTCAGGAGTGAGATGGGCCTGTATGACCCACACTGCAGGGGATCCTTGTCTCGCTTAAGGATCAAGGAGATCAGTGTCCGAGATATCGTCAGGGGCAAAGCCCCCCCCCCCCCCCCCCGCCTCGTTGAAGGTCCTAACCAACAGGGGGCCCAGCAGGTCTGCATACGCCTTGTAAAATTCAACCGGGAACCCATCCGGCGCCTTCCCCGACTGTATGTTCCCTATCCCTTTAACCAGCTCCTCAAGCTCAACTGGTGCCCCCAGACCCTCCACCCGTCCCTCCTCCACCCTCGGGAATCTCAGCCGGTCCAAAAAGCGCCCCATCCCCCCCTTCTCCGCCGGAGGTTCGGACCGTTAAGACCCTGAAGACCCCATTAATGTCTACCCCCCTCCGCACCACATTTCCTCCCCGGTCCTTAACTCCACCAATCTCCCTAGCCGCATCCCGCTTACGGAGCTGATGTGCCATCATCCTACTCGCCTTCTCCCCATACTCATACACCGCACCCTGAGCCTTTCTCCATTGAGCCTCTGCCTTTCTGGTGGCCAACAAGTCGAACTCAGCACGAAGGCTGCGTCACTCCCGCAGCAATCCCTCCTCCGGGACATCCGCGTACATCCTGTCCACCCTCACCATCTCCCCCACCAATCTCTCCCTTTCTCTCTGCTCCCCTCTCTCCCTGTGGGCCCGAATGGAGATCACCTCCCCCTGAACCACCACCTTCAGCGCCTCCCAGACCGTCCCCACTCGGACCTCCCCATTATCGTTGGCCTCCAGGTACCTTTCGATGCATCCTCGAACCCGCCCCCTCACATCCTCGTCCGCCAGGAGCCCCACCTCCAAGCGCCACAATGGCCGCTGGTCCCTCTCCTCCCCCAGCTCAAGGTCCACCCAATGCGGGGCATGGTCAGAAATGGCTATCGGCGAGTACTCAGCATCTACTACCCCCGCAATCAGAGCCCTTCACAAAACAAAGAAGTCGATCCGGGAATAGGCCTTATGCACATGAGAGAAGTATGAAAATTCCCTGGCCCTCGGCCTCACGAACCTCCAAGGATCCATCCCCTCCCATCTGGTCCATAAACCCCCTCTGCACCTTAGCCGCCGCAGGCCTCCTATCCGTCCTGGAACTGGATCGATCCAGTGGCAGATCCAGCACCGTGTTGAAATCCCCCCCCCCCCCATTATCAGACCCCCCACCTCCAAGTCTGGAATCCGGCCCAACGTGCGCCGCATGAAACCCGCATCATCCCAATTCGGGGCATATACATTGACCAGCACCACCCGCTCCCCTTGCGGCTTTCCGCTTACCATCACATACCGCCCGCCACTGTCTGCCACCACACTCGACACCTCAAACAACACCCTCTTCCCCACCAGGATCGCCACCCCCCGGTTTTTTGCATCCAGCTCCAAATGAAACACTTGGCTCACCCACCCCTTCCTCAACCTGACCTGATCCGCCACCTTCAGGTGTGTCTCCTGAAGCATAGCCACGTCCGCCTTCAGCCCCCTCAGGTGCGGGAACATGCGGGACCGTTTGACCGGCCCATTCAGTCCCCTCACATTCCAGGTGATCAGCCGGATCGGAGGGCCACCTGCCCCCCTCCCCCGTCGACTAGCCATCTCCCTTCCGTAGTCCGCCACGTGCCCGCGCCCCCCGCTCAGCCCGTTCCCCACAGCGACAGACCGCCACCCTGATCCCCTCTGCACTCTCCAGCTCCTTCTTGGCCATTCCAGAAGCAACCCGGTATCCCCCCCCCCCCCCCCCCCCCCCCCCCCCAAGCTAGGACCCCCCCCAAGCTGCATAACCCCGGTCATTGTACTTCCGTAAGTCAGCCGACTCCTGCTGACCCCGGCTGCTCCCGCCACCCCCAATTACCCTCCCCAGTGTCCCCCAACCATTCCCCCAATGCCAACCCCGCCCCCTGCTTCTCCAGCACGGGAGAGAGGCCCGCGCCCCCCATCCCAAGCCCTGCCCCGACCCAAAACGTGGGAAGACAGGCACATGACCCAACAGGGCCGCGAACCCCACCCAAACCCGTAACCAGTGAAATTATAAAAATCCCAACATGATATGATAAAACACCCAAGTAAACAGATAGCAGTCCCGAAAAGCAGAAAAGAAAAGGCAAGACAGCAAAAAAAAAAACATCGTCCAATAGAACCAAAAAGAGCGAAAGGATATCAAGGAGGACAAAGCCTCCGGGCTGCGTACAACATTCCCCAGCCCCCAGCCCCCAGTCCAATTTCCAGCTTCTCTGCCTGGACAAAAGTCCAGGCCTCCTCCGGGGAGTCAAAATAAAGTTGGCGGTCTTTATAAGTGACCCACAGGCGTGCCGGCTGTAACAGGCCAAACTTGACCCCCTTCTTGTGGAGCACTGCCTTCGCCCGGTTAAACCCAGCCCTTCTCTTCGCCACCTCCGCACTCCAGTCCTGGTAGATCCTGATCTCCGTATTCTCCCACTTACTACTGCTCTCCCTCTTCGCCCAACGAAGCACACACTCACGGTCAACCAAGCGTTGAAATTGGACCAGCACCGCCCTGGGTGGCTCGTTCGGCCCGGGTTTCCGCAGCCGCACCCGATGGGCACTCTCCAGCTCCAGGAGTCCCCGGAACGACCCTGCGCCCATCAGCGAGTTCAACATCAGGACCACGTAAGCCCCCAAATCCGAACCTTCCAGCCCCTCCGGGAGGCCCAAAATCCGCAGATTCTTTCGGCGGGAGCGGTTCTCCATCTCCTCCATCCTTGCCAACCATTTCTTGTGAAGCGCCTCGTGCGACTCCACCTTCACCGCCAGGCCGAGGAGTTTGTCCTCGTTCTCCGAAGCCTTTTGCTGCAGCTCCCGAATCTCCACCGCCTGAGCCGTCTGAGTCGCCTCGAGCATGTCCAGCGATGCCTTCAACGGCTCCAGGATCTCAGCTTTTAGTTCCTGGAAGGAGCGCAGCAGCAGCTCCTGCTGCTCCCTCGCCCACTGCTGCCACGCTGCTGGTTCCCCGCCCGCCACCATCTTGTCCTTTTTGCCTCGCACCTTCTTCAGCTGCAAAGTTGATTTTCTGGTCGCTCCACTTCTAGTCCAGCCCATCCACCGTCCACCAAGCACCGAGGCTGCGTTCCCACCTGGGGAGAAATCAAATCAACGCCGTTGCGGGCCCTTAAAAGAGCCCTTGGTGAGATATTTTCCAGTTGTTCCCTTTGCTGCGAGAATCCAGCTTTCACAAGGGCCCTCAGGTCAGCTTGAGGCCTCTAACACAGCCCTTCCCCCGCCTGCATGCTGAATAGGCTTTTGTCTCTCTGCTGCAGCCCCAGCCAAATCCTACACTGTTTCCGCGGGACTGGAAACCAAGAAACATATCATTCCTGGGTGAAAAAACTCCTCCTACATTCACCTATACTTTTTCATAAAAATTCCACTCCATATTGCTTAAAAAAGAGCTCTTTTCTGTGATCTTAGCAGGAGCTGCTGTGTGTGTGACCACTCATTCCATGGTGCACACCGGAAGTCCGGATGCCCAAAAGATTGCGCTGTTCCTGTCGACTGCGGGGGATCACGCCATCCACACCTATAACTCGCTCATGTTTGCCGATGGCGAAGATAAGACAAAGTTCAAGACGGTTCTGCTGAAATTCGATAACCGCTGCGACATTGAGGTGAATGAGAGCTTTGAACGGTACATCTTCCAACAGAAGCTTCAGGGTAAGGATGAACCTTTTCAGTCCTTCCTGACCCATCTCCGCATCCTGGCGCAGTCATGTAATTATGACTCGACGGCTGATTCCATGATCTGGGATCAGATAGTTTTCGGGGTCCAGTCAAACTCCATGTGGGAGCAGCTCCTCAAAATCAAACCGTTGACCCTCTCCGTCGCCATCGAAATGTGCGTTGTCCATGAGCATGCCAGGAATCGTTACTCCCGCATCAGGGCGGCAGAAAATGCAAAGCTAGCCTCCCACGAGGCAGAAAGGGTGCAGGCCATCGCAAAAATGCAAGGCCTAAGCATTCACGCGCTTGTCCCGGGTCGCTACGCATGCACGCCACGACCGGGTGGGCGATGAGGCTGAAGACCCCGATGCGCATGTGCAAACGTCGGCCGGCCACACTGCGCATATGCGATGGCGCACAGAACCCGCTGACGTCAGCGCCATGACATGTCCAAATTGTGGCTCCGCCCATTTAAAGTGGCAATGTCCAACCAAAGGAAGGCGATGTCTACAGTTTGGAAAACCTGGCTCTACGCGGCCTTATGCAGGTCTGCTCCACCGACCAACAGCCAGCGATCCCAGCTGCAGCGCAGACGTGTCCGCTGTGTACAACAAGGCAAGCAGGATTCGGATCCTGACAGCCCAACGGACCCCGATGCTGACTGCTTCGAGTCTCCATATCGGGTGGGCATAATCACCACGCGCGAGCTGGCTTCCACCGTGCCTGCAAACCGCCTTTCAATCCTCACTGTGGATCCTGACGACGAGTGGTGTGCTGTCATCACGGTTAACCAGTCTCGCATCCGATTTAAATTGGACACTGGCGCATCTGCAAACCTCATATCACAGTTGGACTTCGACAGCATCCGAGGCCAACCTAGCATTCTTCCCCAGCATGCCAACTCCTTGACTACAATGGCAATGCCATAGCTGCCAGTGGATCGTGTCAGCTAGGTGGATCTCACAAGGCAATCAAAGCGACGTTACGATTCGAGATCGTCCAGCCTGACAAGGCATCCTTGCTTGGTGCTCGCGCATGCAAACTCCTAAATCTGGTCCAGCACGTCCATGTCATGTCCTCGACACTGGCGACTGCCTCGCCCAATGTTAATCTCCAGGCTGAGATTTCTCTTAGAACAGTACAGCACAGAACAGGCCCTTCGGCCCTCAATGTTGTGCCGAGCAATGATCACCCTACTCAAACCCACGTATCCACCCTATACCCCCAACCCAAACAACCCCCCCTTAACCTTACTTTTTAGGACACTACGGGCAATTTAGCATGGCCAATCCACCTAACCCGCACATCTTTGGACTGTGGGAGGAAACCGGAGCACCCGGAGGAAACCCACGCACACACGGGGAGGACGTGCAAACTCCGCACAGACAGTGACCCAGCCGGGAATCGAACCTGGGACCCTGGAGCTGTGAAGCATTTATGCTAACCACCATGCTACCGTGCTTCAATCTGTTACACCAGTTAAGGGACGACATTCTCACGCACTACCACAACGTTTTGATGGAATGGGCACGTTCCCATATCGTTACAAGATATTGCTCAAACCGAATGCCATCCCAGTCATCCATGCACCACACCGGGTGCCGGCTCCTCTCAAGGATTGTCTGAAAACGCAGCTACGAGAGCTCCAAGACCAGAGCATCATCTCAAAGGTCACGGAACCAACAGACTGGGTCAGCTCCATGGTCTGCGTTACTAAGCCCTCTGGTGAACTCCGCATTTGCATTGATCCCAAAGACCTGAATCGCAACATAATGCGGGAGCACTACCCGATCCTGAAGCATGAAGAGTTTTAAAAAAAAATAATTTTTATTGGAATTTTTTACAGAAAATATAAAAATATAACAACAAGTATAGCAACAAGCAGTAATATGCAACTAACAGCTCCATAACACCCACAATTCCCCCATACCGTAACATCACATGTACCACACTCCCCCCCCAACAAGAGAACTTAACCATAAATTAAAATTAAATAAATCAAATTTAAATAAAATAAGCAAACATAATCAACGTCCCCCCCCCCCACCTCCCCGGGTTGCTGCTGCTATTGTCCCCGTACCCTATCGTTGAGCCAGAAAGTCGAGGAAAGGTTGCCACCGTTTAAAGAACCCTTGCACCGATCCTCTCAGGGCGAATTTAACCTTCTCAAGCTTAATGAAGCCCGCCATGTCATTGATCCAGGTCTCCACACTTGGGGGCCTTGCGTCCTTCCACTGTAGCAAAATCCTTCGCCGGGCTACTAGGAACGCAAAGGCCAGCACACCGGCCTCTTTCGCCTCCTGCACTCCCGGCTCTACCCCAACCCCAAAGATCGCGAGTCCCCATCCTGGCTTGACCCTGGATCCCACCACCCTTGACACCGTCCTCGCCACCCCCTTCCAGAACTCCTCCAATGCCGGGCATGCCCAGATCATATGGGCATGGTTCGCTGGACTCCCCGAGCACCTGACACACCTATCTTCACCCCCAAAGAACCTACTCATCCTCGTCCCAATCATGTGGGCCCTATGCAGCACCTTGAATTGGATGAGGCTAAGCCGCGCACACGAGGAGGAAGAATTTACCCTCTCCAGGGCATCAGCCCATGTCCCGTCTTCGATCTGTTCCCCCAGTTCCCCTGAAGCGTGAAGAGTTAACCTGTGAGATGGCTCATGCCAAATTCTTTACCAAGCTGGACGCCTCCCGTGTGTTCCGGCAGATACAGCTGGATGAGTCCAGTCGAAGCTGTGCACGTTTCACACTCCGTTCGGCAGGTATTGCTACAACCGCATGCCTTTTGGTATCATATCGCTTCTGAAGTATTTCATCACATAATGGAGCAAATGATGGAGGGCATCGAGGGGGTGCGAGTCTATGTGAACGATGTGATCATCTAGTCCACGACGCCCGAGGATCTCATCGCTCGTCTCAAACAAGTTTTCCAGAGGATTCATGAAAACGCCCTCCAGCGCAACAAATGCTCATTTGGTCGGTCCGCTATCAGGTTTCTGGGTGACCACATTTAACAGCAGGGTGTGCAACCTGACACTGACAAGGTGCTGGCAATCAATGCCATGAAGACCCCAGAGGACAAAAAGGCGGTCCTCCGTTTCCTCGGGATGATGAATTTTCTCGGGAAATTCATTCCCAACATGGCATCCCACACCACAGCCCTCCAGCATCTCGTAAAAAAGTCGCCAGTGTTCCAGTGGTTTCCCGCACATCAAACGGGGTGGCTTGAGCTGAAGGTGAAGCTCACCACAGCCCCAGTACTGGCGTTCTTTGACCCAACCAAGGACACCAAGATATCCACAGACGCAAGCCAGGACGGCATTGAGGCGATGCTCCTCCAGCGAGACGACTCCTCGTCCTGGGCTCCAGTGGCATACGCCTCCAGGGCCATGAGTCCGACCGAACAACGATATGCCCAGATCGAAAATGAGTGCTTGGGTCTCCTGACAGGAATAGTCAAATTTCATGACTACATATACGGCCTGCCAAAGTTCACGGTGGAAACAGACCACAGGCCTTTAGTCCACATAATCCAGAAGGATTTAAATGACATGACACCTCGGCTGCAGCGAATTCTTCTTCGTCTCCGCTGATATGACTTCGAACTCGTCTACACACCGGGTAAGGAGCTGATCGTCACGGATGCCCTATCCCGATCCGTCACCATGCCGTGTGAACAGGGCGACTTCATTCGCCACATTGAGGCACAGGTGCAGTTGTGTGCCAGCAACCTCCCAGCCACTGATGAACGAGTTGTACAAATACGCGAAGAAACTGCCAAAGATCCTCTACTGCAGCGCGTGATGCAACACCTTGCCCATGGCTGGCAAAAGGGGCAGTGCCCCCAGTTCTTCAATGTTAAGGACGAGTGGACGGTTGTTGAGGGGTTCCTTCTTAAACTAGATAGAATCGTCATGCCCCAAAGCATGCAAAACATGGTGCTCAGACAGATCTAGGAGGGTCACCTGGGGGTCGAGAAATGTCGACGCAGGGTTCAGCAGGCAGTTTACTGGACATTGCCAACATGGTCCTCAACTGCACAACATGCCAGAAGTTTCAACCAGCTCAGCCCAAGGAAACGCTGCAACAGCACGAGATCATGACCTCTCGTGGTCCAAGGTGGGGATAGACCTCTTTCACGCAAATGGGGTCGATTACGTCTCCAGCTACCCGGAAGTGGTGAAACTGTTGGACCTCACGGCCAAGTCCGTCATCAAAGCCTGCAAAGAGACGTTAGCCAGGCATGGGATACCACTCACGGTAATGAGTGACAACGGTCCATGTTTCTACAGCCAAGAGTGGTCCGACTTTGCACGGTCCTACCACTTTCGTCATATCACACCCGCAATCAAACGGGAAGGCCAAGAAAGAGGTCCATATTGTCAAGCGGTTACTGTGCAAGGCTGCAGACTCAGCCTCGGATTTCAACCTGGCGCTATTGGCATATAGAGCAACACCTCTGTCAACTGGTTTGTCTCCGGCGCAGTTGCTCATGAACCGCAACCTGAGGATGACTGTTCCAGCCATCCATGTTCCAGACCTTGACCACCTCACGGTGCTGCAGAAAGTGCAGCGATCCAGGGACCAGCAGAAGATGACGTATGATGCTCATGCCACGGATCTGCCTGCACTGGCTCCAGATGATGTTCGCGTTCAGCTGCCTGAGGGAGGTTGGTCAGCCCCAGCTGTTGTCATCAGACAGGCTGCTCCCAGGTCTATCGTTGGCCAAATGGCTGATGGCTCCATTTTACGGCCCAACAGGAGGGCGCTGCGTAAAATTCCCTGCCCATCACCCGACCGCACTTCTCCGCATGTCATCATGCCTCCTCCGGACGTCTTGCACCACGAGGCCACCGATCTGGCAGCGATCCCACCTATCCACAATGCCACCGAGATGGCAGCCATCACGCCTGTCCAGGTGCCGGCGTCCCCCCCTCCACCTCTCCGGCGATCGACAAGAATTTGTCGCCCACCACAAAGACTGAATCTGTAGACTTAAATCTTGTAAATTTTGTTCAGTTTGCTCTGTATCTGCACGATAGACACCTTATCATGTACATATGTTCATTCATTCCCCACTTGTACATAGTATTGCATGTATATACAGCCAAGTTCCAAAATTTATTTTAAAAAGGGGAGATGTCATAATATCCACTCATGTATATCATGAGATGCAGAAAGGCAGTGATTGACACACAGGATAATCAATGAACACACACGACACAGAACAACCAACCACCAGGCAGGACACCACGGGCGGAATTCTCCGCAAGGCCCGACGCCGTCGTGAAATCCGGAGAGGTTCACGACGGCGTCGGAAGCCTCTCCCTGGCCCCCTATTCTCCCCTCCCCAGGGGGATAGGAGGGCCGTACCGGGAAACTCGGCCACCACCTAATGATGTCAGCCGCGCATGTGCGGGTTGGACAGCTCAAACCCGCGCATGCGCGGTTGCCGTCTTTCCCCTCCGCCGCCCCGCAAGACGTGGCGGCTTGATCTTGCAGGGCGGCGGAGGGGAAAGAGTGCGTCCCCTTGAGACGCCGGCCCGACGATCGGTGGCACCGATCGCGGGCCCGTCCCCTCCCGAGCACGGTCATGGTGCTCGATCCCCGATCCGCCCCAACAGGCCCCACACTTACCTGGCGCGCCATGTTCACGACGGCAGCGACCAGGTGTGGTTGCCGTCGTCGTGAACAGGTCGGGAACGGCAGGCCGCTCGGCCCATCCAGGCCGGAGAATGTCCGAGCGGCGTGTCCCAAAACCGGACACGCCATTTTGGGGGTGGGGGGGGGGGGGGGGGGGGGGGAGAATAGCGGGAGGTGCGGGAGCGGCCCTCCCGCTATTCTCCCACCCATCGTGGTTGCGGAGAATCACGCCCCACCACTATAAAGCTCACAGATCATTAAGACTCTCTCTCACAGGGCTAAGGAGATAGTCACAGTGCACAAGCCAGTGAAAATTATCACCATGTGGAAGAGAGCTAGTCTGGTCAAGCCAGTAGGAGGTTATCAGTTAGGTTAATAGCGTGTCAACACACAGCAGATTATGTACAGCAATCAGCAGGTTCAGTAAAACAGTGTTAGACCATCTCCTGTGTCGGAAGCCTGTTTCTCGTTTCATTGCATCCAGTTGCAGTCGATGTTAGACCAACACAGATAACACGTCAGTACTGAAGGAGTGGGCAATGAGGGAGGGACTGTACTAAGGGAGCGGGCACTGATGAAGGGACTGTACTGAGGGAGTGCTGTACTCTCAGAGGGACTGTATCGAGGAATGGCCACTGTTGGAGGGACTGCACTGAGGGAATGGGCACTGATGGAGGAACTATACTGAGGGAGTGCTGTACTCTCGGAGGGACTTTATCGAGGAGTGGGCACTGTTGGAGGGGAATCAGTAAGGGAGTGCTGCACTGTTGGAGAAGGAGCACTAAGGGAGTGCTGCAGTGTTGGAGGATCAGCAGTAAGGGAGCACAGCAATGTTGGAGGGACTACTAAGGGTGCACTGCCCTGCCCTCTCTGAGGGTGAGCACTAAGGGAACACTGCCCTGTCTGAGGGGGAGCACTAAGGGAGCACTGCACTGTCTGAGGGGGAGCACTAAGGGAACACTGCCCTGTCTGAGGGGGAGCACTAAGGGAGCACTGCCCTGTCTGAGGGGGAGCACTAAGGGAGCACTGCCCTGTCTGAGGGGGAGCACTAAGGGAGCACTGGCCTGTCTGAGGGACTGTACTAAGGGTGTACTGCCCTGTCTGAGGGGGAGCTTAAGGGAGCACTGCACTGCCTGAGGGGGAGCACTAAGGGAGCACTGCACTGTCTGAGGGGGAGCACTAAGGGAACACTGCCCTGTCTGGGGGAGCACTAAGGGAGCACTGCCCTGTCTGAGGGGGAGCACTAAGGGAGCACTGCACTGTCTGACGGGGAGCACTAAGGGAACACTGCCCTGTCTGAGGGGGAGCACTAAGGGAGCACTGCCCTGTCTGAGGGGCAGCGCTAAGGGAGTGTGGTGATATGATTTGCATAGCTGTCTGCCATTGGGGCAGAACACCGGCTTACCATTGGCCCTGGTTGGTCATGTGCCTCTCGACCGATTGGTTGAGACCAGTCATGTGACAGCTCTCCGATTGGTCGAGAGGCTGAATTAACCACGCCTCCTTGCCGAGGTATAAATAGTCAAACGTCCGGCGGTCGTCCATTTTATTGTAGACAATCGCAGGGCTAAGTTCTAGTTTATTAAAGCCTAACTTTTGTAAAGCAACTCGTCTCTCGTGCAATTGATGGCTCATCAGGGAGCACTGCCCTGTCTGAGGTGGAACACTAAGTGAGCACTGCCCTGTCTGAGGGGGAGCACTAAGGGAGCATTGCCCTCTCTGAGGGACTGTACTAAGGGAGCACTGCCCTGTCTGAGGGAGAGCACTAAGGGAGCACTGCCCTGTCTGAGGGAGAGCACTAAGGGAGCACTGCCCTGTCTGAGGGGGAGCACTAAGGGAACACTGCCCTGTCTGAGGGGGAGCACTAAGGGAACACTGCCCTGTCTGAGGGGGAGCACTAAGGGAACACTGCCCTGTCTGAGGGGGAGCACTAAGGGAACACTGCCCTGTCTGAGGGAGAGCACTAAGGGAGCACTGCCCTGTCTGAGGGGGAGCACTAAGGGTGCACTGCCCTGTCTGAGGGGGAGCACTAAGGGAGCACTGCCCTGTCTGAGGGAGAGCACTAAGGGAACACTGCCCTGTCTGAGGGAGAGCACTAAGGGAGCGCTGCCCTGTCTGAGGGACTGTACTAAGGGAGCACTGCCCTGTCTGAGGGGAGCACTAAGGGTGCACTGCCCTGTCTGAGGGGGAGCACTAAGGGAGCGCTGCCCTGTCTGAGGGACTGTACTAAGGGAGCACTGCCCTGTCTGAGGGGGAGCACTAAGGGTGCACTGCCCTGTCTGAGGGGGAGCACTAAGGGTGCACTGCCCTGTCTGAGGGGGAACACTAAGGGAGCACTGCACTGTCTGAGGGGGAGCACTAAGGGAGCACTGCCCTGTCTGAGGGACTGTACTAAGGGAACACTGCCCTCTCTGAGGGGGAGTACTAAGGGAACACTGCCCTGTCTGAGGGAGAGCACTAAGGGAGCACTGCCCTGTCTGAGGGGGAGCACTAAGGGAACACTGCCCTGTCTGAGGGACTGTACTAAGGGAACACTGCCCTCTCTGAGGGGGAGTACTAAGGGAACACTGCCCTGTCTGAGGGAGAGCACTAAGGGAGCACTGCCCTCTCTGAGGGGGAGTACTAAGGGAACACTGCCCTGTCTGAGGGAGAGCACTAAGGGAGCACTGCCCTGTCTGAGGGGGAGCACTAAGGGAACACTGCCCTCTCTGAGGGTGAGCACTAAGGGAGCACTGCCCTGTCTGAGGGGGAGCACTAAGGGAGCACTGCCCTGTCTGAGGGGGAGTACTAAGGGAACACTGCCCTGTCTGAGGGACTGTACTAAGGGAACACTGCCCTGTCTGAGGGGGAGCACTAAGGGAACACTGCCCTGTCTGAGGGACTGTACTAAGGGAACACTGCCCTGTCTGAGGGACTGTACTAAGGGAGCACTGCCCTGTCTGAGGGACTGTACTAAGGGAGCACTGCCCTGTCTGAGGGGGAGCACTAAGGGAACACTGCCCTGTCTGAGGGACTGTACTAAGGGAACACTGCCCTGTCTGAGGGGGAGCACTAAGGGAGCACTGCCCTGTCTGAGGGGGAGCACTAAGGGAGCACTGCCCTGTCTGAGGGGGAGCACTAAGGGAGCACTGCCCTGTCTGAGGGACTGTACTAAGGGAACACTGCCCTGTCTGAGGGGGAGCACTAAGGGAGCACTGCCCTGTCTGAGGGGGAGCACTAAGGGAGCACTGCCCTGTCTGAGGGAGAGCACTAAGGGAACACTGCCCTGTCTGAGGGGGAGCACTAAGGGAGCATTGCCCTGTCTGAGGGACTGTACTAAGGGAACACTGCCCTGTCTGAGGGGGAGCACTAAGGAAACATTGCCCTGTCTGAGGGGGAGGACTAAGGGAACACTGCCCTGTCTGAGGGAGAGCACTAAGGAAACACTGCCCTGTCTGAGGGGGAGCACTAAGGGAACACTGCCCTGTCTGAGGGGGAGCACTAAGGGAACACTGCCCTGTCTGAGGGGGAGCACTAAGGGAGCACTGCCCTGTCTGAGGGACTGTACTAAGGGAGCACTGCCCTGTCTGAGGGGGAGCACTAAGGGAACACTGCCCTGTCTGAGGGGGAGCACTAAGGGAGCACTGCCCTGTCTGAGGGACTGTACTAAGGGAGCATTGCCCTGTCTGAGGGAGAGCACTGCCCTGCCTGAGGGGGAGCACTAAGGGAGCACTGCCCTGTCTGAGGGGGAGCACTAAGGGTGCACTGCCCTGTCTGAGGGACTGTACTAAGGGAACACTGCCCTGCCTGAGGGGGAGCACTAAGGGAGCACTGCCCTGTCTGAGGGAGAGCACTAAGGGAGCACTGCCCTGTCTGAGGGGGAGCACTAAGGGTGCATTGCCCTCTCTGAGGGAGAGCACTAAGGGTGCATTGCCCTGTGTGAGGGGGAGCACTAAGGGAGCACTGCCCTGTCTGAGGGACTGTACTAAGGGTGCACTGCACTGTCTGAGGGGGAGCACTAAGGGAACACTGCCCTGTCTGAGGGGGAGCACTAAGGGTGCACTGCCCTGTCTGAGGGGGAGCACTAAGGGTGCACTGCTCTGTCTGAGGGAGAGCACTAAGGGTGCACTGCCCTGTCTGAGGGGGAGCACTAAGGGTGCACTGCCCTGTCTGAGGGGGAGCACTAAGGGAGCACTGCCCTGTCTGAGGGACTGTACTAAGGGAACACTGCCCTGTGTGAGGGGGAGCGCTAAGGGAACACTGCCCTGTCTGAGGGACTGTACTAAGGGTGCACTGCCCTGTCTGAGGGGAGCACTAAGGGAGCACTGCACTGTCTGAGGGGGAGCACTAAGGGAACACTGCCCTGTCTGAGGGGGAGCACTAAGGGAGCACTGCCCTGTCTGAGGGACTGTACTAAGGGAGCATTGCCCTGTCTGAGGGAGAGCACTGCCCTGCCTGAGGGGGAGCACTAAGGGAGCACTGCCCTGTCTGAGGGGGAGCACTAAGGGTGCACTGCCCTGTCTGAGGGACTGTACTAAGGGAACACTGCCCTGTCTGAGGGGGAACACTAAGGGAGCACTGCCCTGTCTGAGGGAGAGCACTAAGGGAACACTGCCCTGTCTGAGGGGGAGCACTAAGGGAGCACTGCCCTGTCTGAGGGAGAGCACTAAGGGAACACTGCCCTGTCTGAGGGGGAGCACTAAGGGTGCATTGCCCTCTCTGAGGGAGAGCACTAAGGGTGCATTGCCCTGTGTGAGGGGGAGCGCTAAGGGAACACTGCCCTGTCTGAGGGACTGTACTAAGGGTGCACTGCACTGTCTGAGGGGGAGCACTAAGGGAACACTGCCCTGTCTGAGGGGGAGCACTAAGGGTGCACTGCCCTGTCTGAGGGGGAGCACTAAGGGAGCACTGCCCTGTCTGAGGGACTGTACTAAGGGAACACTGCCCTGCCTGAGGGGGAGCACTAAGGGAGCACTGCCCTGTCTGAGGGAGAGCACTAAGGGTGCACTGCCCTGTCTGAGGGGGAGCACTAAGGGTGCACTGCCCTGTCTGAGGGGGAGCACTAAGGGAGCACTGCCCTGTCTGAGGGACTGTACTAAGGGAACACTGCCCTGTCTGAGGGGGAGCACTAAGGGAGCACTGCCCTGTCTGAGGGGGAGCACTAAGGGAACACTGCCCTGTCTGAGGGGGAGCACTAAGGGTGCACTGCCCTGTCTGAGGGACTGTACTAAGGGAACACTGCCCTGCCTGAGGGGGAGCACTAAGGGAGCACTGCCCTGTCTGAGGGAGAGCACTAAGGGAACACTGCCCTGTCTGAGGGGGAGCACTAAGGGTGCATTGCCCTCTCTGAGGGAGAGCACTAAGGGTGCATTGCCCTGTCTGAGGGGGAGCGCTAAGGGAACACTGCCCTGTCTGAGGGACTGTACTAAGGGTGCACTGCACTGTCTGAGGGGGAGCACTAAGGGAACACTGCCCTGTCTGAGGGGGAGCACTAAGGGTGCACTGCCCTGTCTGAGGGGGAGCACTAAGGGTGCACTGCTCTGTCTGAGGGAGAGCACTAAGGGTGCACTGCCCTGTCTGAGGGGGAGCACTAAGGGTGCACTGCCCTGTCTGAGGGGGAGCACTAAGGGAACACTGCCCTGTCTGAGGGACTGTACTAAGGGAGCGCTGCCCTGTCTGAGGGGGAGCGCTAAGGGAGCGCTGCCCTGTCTGAGGGGGAGCGCTAAGGGTGCACTGCCCTGTCTGAGGGGGAGCACTAAGGGAGCACTGCCCTGTCTGAGGGGGGGCACTAAGGGAGCATTGCTCTGTCTGAGGGGAAGCACTAAGGGAGCACTGCCCTGTCTGAGGGGGGGCACTAAGGGAACACTGCCCTGTCTGAGGGACTGTACTAAGGGAGCGCTGCCCTGTCTGAGGGGGAGCGCTAAGGGTGCACTGCCCTGTCTGAGGGGGAGCACTAAGGGAGCACTGCCCTGTCTGAGGGGGAGCGCTAAGGGTGCACTGCCCTGTCTGAGGGGGAGCACTAAGGGAGCGCTGCCCTGTCTGAGGGGGAGCACTAAGGGAACACTGCCCTGTCTGAGGGGGAGCACTAAGGGAACACTGCCCTGTCTGAGGGGGAGCACTAAGGGAGCGCTGCCCTGTCTGAGGGGGAGCGCTAAGGGTGCACTGCCCTGTCTGAGGGGGAGCACTAAGGGAACACTGCCCTGTCTGAGGGAGAGCACTAAGGGAGCACTGCCCTGTCTGAGGGGGAGCACTAAGGGAACACTGCCCTGTCTGAGGGGGAGCGCTAAGGGTGCACTGCCCTGTCTGAGGGGGAGCACTAAGGGAACACTGCCCTGTCTGAGGGAGAGCACTAAGGGAACACTGCCCTGTCTGAGGGGGAGCACTAAGGGAGCACTGCTCTGTCTGAGAGACTGTACTAAGGGAACACTGCCCTGTCTGAGGGGGAGCTCTAAGGGAGCACTGCTCTGTCTGAGGGACTGTACTAAGGGAGCACTGCCCTGTCTGAGGGACTGTACTAAGGGAGCACTGCCCTGTCTGAGGGGGAGCACTAAGGGTGCACTGCACTGTTGAAAGTAGTGCACTAAGGGAGCTCTACACTGTTAGAAGGGCAGCAGTAAGGGAACGCTGCAGTGTTGGAAGGGGAGCACTAAGGGAGCACTGCCCTGCCGGAGGGGGAGCACTGTGTGTCGGAGGGTGAGCACTGAGGGAGCGCTGCAGCGCTGGAGGGACTGTAGCAAGGGAGCGTTGCCCTGTCCGGGGGGAGCACTAAGAAAATGCTGCATTGTTGGAGGGGGAGCACTCAGGAAGCATTGCATTTTTGGAGGGACTGTACTTAGGAAGCGCTGCACTGTTGGAGGACTGCACTAAGGGAGCGCTGTACTGTTGGAGGGACTGCACTAAGGGAGCACTGCACTGTTGGAGGGTCTGCACTAAGGGAGCGCTGTACTGTTGGAGGGACTGCACTAAGGGAGCGCTGCACTGTTGGAGGACTGCACTAAGGGAGCGCTGCACTGTTGGAGGGTCTGCACTAAGGGAGCGCTGTACTGTTGGAGGGACTGCACTAAGGGAGCACTGCACTATTGGAGGGACTGCATTAAGGGAGCGCTGCACTGTTGGAGGTACTGCACTAAGGGAGCGCTGCACTGTTGGAGGGAGAGCACTAAGGGAGCGCTGCACTGTTGGAGGGTCTGCACTAAGGGAGCGCTGTACTGTTGGAGGGACTGCACTAAGGGAGCGCTGCACTGTTGGAGGGACTGCATTAAGGGAGCGCTGCACTGTTGGAGGTACTGCACTAAGGGAGTGCTGCACTGTTGGAGGGACTGCACTGAGGGAGCACTGCACTGTTGGAGGGAGAGCACTAAGGGAGCGCTGCATTGTTGGAGGGACTGCACTAAGGGAGCGCTGCACTGTTGGAGGGGCTGTACTAAGGGAGCACTGCACTGTTGGAGGGGCAGCAGTAGGGGAGTGATGCCTTGTTGGAGGGGGAGCAATGAGGGAACGCTGCCTTGTCGGAGGGGTAGCATTAAGGGAGCACTGTACTGTTGGAGGGGCTATATTGAGGGAGCGCTGCAGTCTGCAGTGTCGGAGGAATAATATTGAGGGAACACTGTACTGTCAGAGGGCAGTACTGAGGGAACGCTGAATTGTCAGAGGGACTGTATTGAGGCAGCGCTGCACTGTTAGGCGGGCAGCTCTGAGGGAGATCACAGATGACCTGTGCCATTACTCCATTTAGCCACCTTGATTTACTTTCCGGTACCCTACTCACCAAGTGACCATAATTCAGGCATTTGTGTGACCACAACTCCACTGTAACGGAGAAGGCTTTTGCCCTGCTTCATTGGAGTGTTTATCTGCAGTTTCTTTCTAGACAGGAGGTAGCAATGTGGTAGAACATCAAGAGAAGTATAATTCTTTATTCAATGAAACTTCAACACCTGGGGCCTGAACACTGAATAACATGGTGATGAATGATGGGCAAAATCCATTTTTAGCTTTATAAAGATTGCTGAGAGAGTTGTAAGGCCAAATGCAACACCAGGAATGTCAACATGCAGGGTTCCTGTAGAATTCCTTTGGGTGCAATAGGTTGACATTAATATGACCTGCTTTCATGCTTTCATGCTGGGAAAATTATAAAATGATACAAATACAGTTAATGACGTTGTGCAGTCACTGTAAGGCACGTGGCAGAAAATCTGCATAAAGCAAGATGCCAAAAACAGCAATGATATAAATGGTCAGATAATCAGTTTTTAGTGATGTTGGTTTTTTAAAAAAATATTTTTATTAAGGTATTGAAAGTTTTTATAATAATAACAATAACGATGAAGTAAACATGGTATAATAAACACTTCCACCCCCATCCCAATCTTCACACACCCCAACCATAAAACATCAATACCCCCCCCACCCCCCCCCCCCCCCCACCTCCCGAATACTGCATCTGCTGACATTTTAATTTTCCCCAAGAAAGTCGACGAACGGCTGCCACCTCCGGGTGAACTCAGCCATTGACCCTCTTAAGGCGAACTTTATCTTCTCGAGACTGAAAAACTCAGCCATCTCACTAATCCAGGTCTTTATACTCAGGGAGGCTTCGAGGCCCTCCACATTAACAAGATCCGTCTCCGGGCTACCAGGGAGGCAAAGGCAAAAACGTCGGCCTTCCCGCGCACCTCGCACACCTGTCCTCTACCCCGGAAAACTTGCTCATCCAGGCCACTGTCATGTCTGCCCGGTGGACTACCTTACATGATGAGGATGCCTTAACCCTGCTTAAGGCATCCACCCACAGACCTGCCTCTATCTCTCCTCCTAACTTGTCCTTCCACTTTCCCTTAAGCGCCTCCACTGGAATTTCCTCTGCCTCCGAGAGCTCCTGGTAAATATCCAACATCTTCCCTTCTCTCACCCAGGTACTGGAGACTACACTATCCTGTATCCCCTGTGGCGGAAATGCCGGAACCTGTTTTCTCAGGAAGTCTCGCACCTGCAAATACCTGAACCCGTTTCCTGCTGGCAATTCAAATTTATCCTCCAATGCTTTCAAGCTGGGGAAGCTCCCGTCTATAAATAGATCCCCCATCCTTCTAATTCCTGCCCTTTGCCATCTCCGGAACCCACCATCCAGCCCACCCGGTACAAACTGAGGGTTATTATAAATCGGGGTCCAAACGGATGCTCCCTCCACTCTCTTATATCTTCTCCATTGCCCCCAGATTCTCAGAGCCGCCACTGTCTTGTTATGCTCTTGGCGTAGCATATGCGGCTTCCTTGATGTCCACTCTGACAAAGGAAGGTTCATACGTGGAGATGACTTCAACACGTTTAGTGAACTATTTACAATTCTATTACTTAGGTTCACCCCTACTGTTGATCCTTCTATAGGTACTCAGACTGACAAACCAGTCTGCCACAATCTACGTGGTGGGTGTGATGTTGAATCAGCCTTGTGTCTCTACTCACTGAGTGTCTCCACTGGAAAGAGGAAAGTCATGTGTGTGGTGTCCTTTATATATGGGTTGGTGTAATGCCCTCCTGTGGTGGTGTCACCTCTGTGTGCATCGTGAATGGCCATTGGTCGTGTCCTATCTTACTGACCTATTGGTTGAGTGTGTGTGTGTGATGTCTCTGGTGCTCCCTCAAGTGTCTAGCTAGTCTACATGTATTTACATTAACCCCTTGTGTATTTACAGTGATGCATATCACCATAGCCACCACCAGCGGACCTGTGGAGTTTAGTGATTTTGTTTGAGCGATGAATATTCCCTAGGGCATCAGAAAAGTTCTTCCTGATCATCTTCAAAATAGTGCCAGGGTTTATCAAACATCCACCTGACAGGGCTGACAGGACTTTAGTTTGGTGTCTTATTCAAAACACAGCACCTTCAATACTGTAGCACCACCTCAGTGCTCAGACCCTTCTGTGCTGCCCCTCAACAGGTCAGCGCTCTCTCAGTACTGCCACTGCGACATTGCAGGTCTCATTCTGGACTGCCCTTCTGACAGTCCAGTGTGCTCTCAGTACTGAGCCTCCATCGATGCAGCGATCTCTAAACACTGCCACTATAACAGTGCAGCATTCCCTCGGTATTGCCTCATCTAACATCAAAGCACACTTTTAATACTAGCCTTCCAACTGTGCAACACTCCCTCAATGTTGCCCTCTTTAATTGTAGACCGCTTCCTCAGTACTGTCCCTCTGATTGTGCAGTTCACCTCCAGTGCAGCATTGGCGTGTTGCCCTGGATTATGAGCTCATCATGGTTTTTTGCTTTTCGTTTCCAGTGGTATAGGTAACCATGGGACACAGAAGTGAGTAAAAGAACTAGTGGGGAGAAAGAATGATAAGGCATTATTTTGGATGGTGGGAGTGCCTGAAGAGTTAGCAGGGAAATCTAAAACATCAGCTGTGAAAAGCAATGCTTGGCAGTTAATTGTCAGTGACCATCGACTGGTGCATCGCCCATGGTAATGCTTCTCCTAATGATGGTTTACTTGCCAACCAATTAGCGCTCCTTCCTCATACAGTATACGTTTGTTGTTTCTCCTGACATTGGTATTCTTGTGAACTGTTCTGATGACTGCAGGATTCAACAAAGAAAGCCTCCTTTATCAGCAATACTCAAGTTCTGTACTACCAAACGACTATTCTGATGTTTGTTCCACTGAACCAAGCAATGTATTACCTAATCTAACAATTGGTGTCCATGAAGTGTCTTCAATGTCAAAAGAGAATTGGACAAGTTGAATGAAAATCACTTATTGTCACAAGTAGGCTTCAAATGAAGTTACTGTGAAAAGCCCCTAGTCGCCACATTCCAGCACCTATTTGGGGAGGCTAGTACGGGAATTGAACCGTGCTGCTGGCCTGCCTTGGTCTGCTTTAAAAGCCAGCTATTTAGTCCAGTTTGCTAAACCAGCCCCAAGTTCTTGAAAAGGAAGAAGTTGCAGGGCAATGGGTAAGAAAATGGGGATGGGGGCTCTAGTGGAATAGCTCTTTCAAAGGGCCAATGCAGGCACAATGGGCTGAATGGGCTCCTTCTGTGATGTGCAATCCTGGGCTGACTAATCGTCCTTTGGCCTGGAATCAACAGAACATTCCGCTTTCAGCGACATAAACACACTCGACACAAAGCTGTTGGCAGATTCCACTATTAAACTGTGAAGAAAATAAACGTGTTGTCATCGTATGTGTTAAGAATTGGGGACAATTAAGATTAAAGAATGAAATTGGGATAAAATAAAAGGGGAATTGATAAGGGCAGCTGTCTGAAGGGTTTTCTTTTGATCTGCTCATAGAGTTATTTATATGGGATGTTGTTTGGAAAAAGGGGAGTCTCAGAGTTCAGGAAATATAAGTAGTTGGGAACCAAGGGGTAACTTCATGAGCTAGTATGTGTGTGTGTAATTAAGTGTACTGTGTAGTACATTATAGTCCTTCTTGTCGTGTGTTTTTAATTTAAATTAATAAATATAATTGATCAAAAACCGACTGGATTATTCTACCCTGGTTTGCAGATCTATTCTCACAGTATACCAAATTAAAAATATACATCACTCAGGACCTGTGTTTCAAGTTACCCTTATGGGTTTTGGCATACCCTCACATTTAACATCAGCAGGATTCTTAACAGTATGGGACCAAGAAAGAAATGCAACAGGATTTTCTATGTGACGGTAGGGGAATGGTTTGTTCCTTTCCAGAATGTATGTGCAGGCTAATGAGAAGAAATACTGGGCACGATCTTCCAGCCATGCTACCGGTGAAAGCCGAGATATCCCGCTCCCGGGATCCACCTCACCCTGCGCGCAACGCCTCAGGAGATTCACCGCAATCTCGCAAGACGTTGCAAGGAGAATCCAGCCAACAGTGGGCGGGATCAGCATATTAGAGTGAGGCAGTAAGCCTTACTCTAATGTGCAGATTCCCGAGGTACCTGAGCATTTGGGATTCAATACCTTTGCCTTGGGGATCTCGGGCGAGCGTCGTTTATTACTTGTCCCCACAAACGGGGACCAGACACAATGGCACTCGTGGGGGTCTCCAAGGGGATCGGAGGACCCCAGCTGCATGACTTTTGGGCAGGGTGGTACCCTGGCACTGCTGGTGCCATCTGGGTACCCTCACATCGCCACCTGAGTGCCTCCTGGCACTGCCAAGGTGCCAAGGTGGCACTGCCAGCTGGCAGGGGCCCTGCCATGGTATCAGGTTGGCACTGTCAAGGTACCAAGCGGGCAATTTTTGCAAACGCGCGATTGGGTCGGGTTGCCAATGTGGGTGTTAGAGGGTGCCGGGAGGGGGACCTTTCCTTGTTGCGTTCGGGCTGGGGGGGGGGGGGGAGTACGGGGATTTTATTTGTGGGCCTTGGAGATCAGGGTGCCTTTTAAAAATGGTGTCCTGATCTCTCACTACAACGGGCAGTTCCGGCAAGCGGAACTCCCTGTTGTAAAAAACGAGGCCAAGTGCGGCTTCGGCCGCACATTCCCTGTTCAGGCCCTTTATTCAACACGAGTAGCATTGAATAGCCACGTGTTTCTCAGCACTGCTCACTGGGAGACTTTGTTCCCTTTTGGGAAGATCGAGCCCACTCTACCTTCTCCCCATTCGTCTGGTGGTCTAAAGGTTTGTAGTGCAGCCTCTGTTTAGCGTTACATCTGCTCTGTTTTCTGCGGAGCACAGTGTGGCTATGTTTCCTTTGAGAATTTGGGGAGAATGAATGAAGAGAAAAATATATAAATATATATATATCAACAAGGGACAGAATGTAAAAGGATCACCAACTTTGTGTACCTTTGGAGAGCTAAAAGCCCTTTTATTTCAACACGAAACAGATCCTGCATTGTTCCTTGGGTTCAGCAATTGCTTGTAACTTGTTCGAAATCTTTTATTCCTGTCTGAAACAGTAATGATCATCTGTAATCTAACCACCTGCTGCATCACTGGGACAAGATGGTGGTGAATAGTGAGTAGCTGGGAGGTAATTAAAGCAGACAGGCATGCCCTTGATTTGTTTCACTAAGATGCGTCCGTACGCATTGAGCATTCTCACCGAGTGCCAGACCTCAACCTGATACTGGATCTTTTTGAACAGCACAGGAAATGGCAGCACACAGAACTCAAAGCAGTTTTCTTCTCCAATGCGAGGAACACACACACAAAAATATTCGCCCCCAAAAAAGCCAGATTTTTTTGCCCCGTCTCTGTGGGTAGCACTGTGGCCAATACAGCAAATGGTTGAGCGTTCAAGTTCCACTCCAGACAGCTGAGCACAGTGATTTTGGCTGGCACTGCCCGACTGTGGGCCGCAGTGTTGGGACTGCTGTCTGTCAGATGAGATGTTAAACTGAGGCCCTGTTTGCCCTCAGATGGATGTAATAAATCCCACCACTCTAATTTTGGAACAGCAGGGGTGTTCTCCCTGGAAGTGGAGATAATCAATGAGTTCAAATTGGCTGCTGGGCACTGAAGTGGAAGAAAGTTACAGGAGTATGGGGATGGAGTTGGGGGAGTGAGACTGACTGAATTGATCGACAGAGAGCTGGCATGGATTTGACTGGCTAAATGGCTTCCCTCTCTGCCATAATGGCTCTATGACCCTCGGGTGCTCTGGCCAATAATTATCTCTCAAGCGACATCACTGAAATGGATTAGCTGTTGTGAGTGGGGGCCTTGCTGTGTTCAAATTAGCTGCTGCATCTCACACCGGCTGGAAAGTGCAGAAATGCAAGTCTTCCATTATTTTGTTTTTTAAAAGGGTCCAAAATGTACAGGTGCCTCTTTGGGGGATCTATATAGTGAAGAATAACACAGCAGAAGTATTACGCCACCTTTGAAAAATGTTTCTGAAAAAATCACAAAGGGTCCCGTTTCAATCGCCGACACTTTGGAACTCTGCCAATGCTATGCATCACACGGTTGAACTGTGTTTCCCTCTCCCCCCCCCCCCCCCCCCTTGTGTCTTGTGGTAAAGGCAGTGTCCAACACAGCTCAATTCTTAGCTGGTCTTCCCCTCGACTGACACTTCTTTGAGTGTCAACTAAGCCTCTGAAAAATGACATTTGAGGGTCCAAATGTGACAAAAGAGTAACATTAAACTCTAAATGCTAATTTCACAGATGCATCCATCATAGCAGTGCCCCATCGCTTGTATTTTCCAGGACAGATCACCCTGTTCTGCGTCAAACTCCACAATATATCATTTTCAAATGGACTCTGTTGCACAAATGAAAGAAAGAACGGACAATTCGTTCTCAAAAGGTTTCCTTCAGAAACACAAAGCTTGAGAACTATCCTGAGCATTGTGACGCTGTTTTCTGTAACCAGGAATGCTCATTAAGCTTGTTAGTATTTGTCTGTATAATGTCATTTGAATCATACTGAATGCAGGGTGTGTTTGTGTGGTAACAGACACCTGAAAGAGGCTAGTCTTTCCAGGCCCTCCTCCTCTAATATCATTGATGCTGATTTTAAGCAGCTGAAATATGTGTTACTGGGATGCCTGAAATGGGGTTGTTGGATTTATTCATCTGTTGACCCCATAATCGACCTTTCACAATAACAACAATTTCCATTTATACAACGCCTTTAATATAGTAAAGTGTCCCAAGATGCTCGACTGGAGTGATAATCAAACACAATATAGGGCAGCACGGTAGCTCAGCAGTTAGCATTGTTGTTTCACAGCGCCAGGGTCCCAGGTTCAATTTCCGGCTTGGGTCACTGTCTGTGTGGAGTCTGCACGTTCTCCCCGTGTCTGCGTGGGTTTATTCCGGCCGCGCCAGTTTCCTCCCACAAGTCCCGAAAGACGTGCTGTTAGGTGAATTGGACATTCTGAATTCTCCCTCTGTGTCCCCGAACAGGGACCGGAATGTGGCAACTGGGGAATTTTCACAGTAGCTTCATTGCAGTGTCAATGTTAACCTACTTGTGACAATAAATATTATTATTAGCAAACACTGAATCACATGTGGATATCAAAAGCTCGATCAAAAGAGGTCAATTTTATGGAGTGTCTTTAAGGAAGAAAATGAGATTGGTGGAGAGGTTCGGGGAAGAATTTCGGGGCTTAGGATCCAGACAGCTGAAGACACTGCCGCTAATGGTGGAATGAGGGCAGAATTAGAGGAGCGCATTGTTGTAGGGCTGGAGGAATTTACAAGAATAGGGAGGGGTGAGGCCACTAGGGACTTTCCGTTGGGGTGAATAAAGACTGCCTGTTTCGAGCAGTGTCCACTTTTAATAGGTAAATTAGAGGATGCATGACATATGTATGACCCAGATGCCACTTTGGACAAAATTGGCATGTGCTCAATGACTGAAGGATCTCCCAGAATGGCAGGTTTCACACTATGCTGAGGGTTCAAGAGAAGTAAGAGTGATATCGAGGGCCACATAGGTTTACCACAGGCCGCTGGCAGCCCGCGTTCACTCATCTGCACCCGGGAAGCTGACAGTCATCTAGATCTATCCAACTGAGCCAGGAGATTGTTGGTTAAAATCTCACACTTGAGCACAGAAGCTGATGTTCCCAATGCCAGCCCTGAGAAAGTGCTGCACTGATGGAGGAATCATCTTTCAGCTCCATAGTGCCATCTGCCCTCTATCAGTTGGACTTAAAAGATCCCATCTGACCACCATTATTAAGCAGCAGGGGAGTTCAGCCTAGTCAACATTTCGCCTTCAACCAATATCACCAAAAACAGATGTTCTGGTCATTATCACTATTCTGTTCGTGGGAATGTGTCATGTAACATTGATTCCACATTTTCTACATTGCAAAAGTGACTACACTTCAAAAGTACTTCAGTTGTTGTAAAGCACTTTGACCATTCTGAGATTATGAACTATTTGTGCGAAAGCAAGTCTATTAGGTCTTCCTTTTTTAATTGACTTCTCACTGGTTAATGGTCCACTGACATGAGCCTGGTACCATCCTATTTTTCTCATTCTCGAGATGTGGAATCATTGGCAAGGCTAGTGTTCAGTGCAATTCCCACAAGAGGTATAAGTGAGGCATTTTCCAAGAGTCAGTAACATTGGTGGGGCAACTGGAGTCACCTAGAAATCAAGGGTTCAAATTGGTATTCTGCTCTTATTTTGATATTTGAGAAATGATTTGTGAGCAGATCACCAGGGGACAGCAGATTGTTAGAACTGAATGGCTTATTTCAAAGTTCTTTGCAGTTTTTAGTTGCTTCTACCACAGGAGTCAACGAAAGAGACATTGGCAATCTTCCCACCAAAAAGAACAGGTTGGCAATTCGCTATTAAATGAGCTTTTCATTGAGGAGAGAACTGTCGGTGCGACATTGCCCGTCTCAATTTCTGTGCTGGTCTCACCCACTCTAACCTGTCCCCCCTTGAACTTGCTCCATTCTCCTAGGTCCGGCCCTGACCATGTGATCAAACCTGTTGACAAGGATGGTCCGTTGTTGTCTGATGTACTGACCTCTACCTCGCAGAGGCTGAGCGCCAACTTTGTGATACTTCCTTCAACTCCCCCTGGACCACGACCCCATCAGTAAACACCACGCCATTGTTTCCTGGATTATCACTGACCTCATGGCTTCTGGAGATCATTTGTAATTTCTCGGATGTGCCACGTCATATCAACAGTTTTCAGTTCCCTGGCCCTAACCGCCTTTTCATCATTAAGGATGTCCAATCCCTCCACACCTCCACACTCCACCAGGAGGGTCTGAGGGCTCTCACATCTTCCTTGAGCAGAGGCCTGAACAATCCCCATCCACCACTCTCCTCCACCTAACTATCACTCAACAATTTCTTCTTTAATTTATCTCACCTCCTGCTGTAAAAGGTGTGGTTATGGGTACCCGCATGGGCCTCAGTTATACCCATCTTTTTGTGGGTTATGTGAAACACTCCTTATTTCAATCCTACTCAGCCCCTCTCCCACAACTCTTTCCCCGTTACATCGATGACTGTATCAGTGCAGCTTCATGTTCTCATCTGGATGTGGGCAAATTAATCGATTTTGCTTCTAATTTCCACCCCTCTCTCACCTTTGCATGCTCCCCGAGGACACTTCCCTTCCCTTCCTTGAGCACTCCGTCTCCATTTCCTGTGGTAGACTGACCACCAATATTCATTGCCGACCCACCGACTCCCATTGCTACCTCAACTACTACTCCTCACATCGTGCTTCCTGTAAGGTCTCCATTCAATTCTCCACCTCCACCTCATCTGTTTCAATGATGCCACCTTAGAAAATAGCACTTCTGACATGTCTGTCTTTTTCTTTACTGAGACCCCCCCCCCATTGTGATTGGCAGAGTACTCAACCAGGTTCGACCCATTTCCCGAACCTCTGCCCTCACCCTGCCCCTCCCTTACAGAACCATGACATGTCCCCTTTGTTGTCACTTTCCATCCAACCAGCCTCCTCATTCAGAGAATCATCCTCCACCATTTCCACCAACTCCAGCATGATGCCACCACAAAACGCATCTTCCCCGTCAGCATCCTGCATGAACTGCTCCCTCCTTAACACTGTGGTCCTCTCCTGCTTCAACCCCAACTTCTCATCTCCTTCCTCAGGCACCTTCCCTTACCATCGCTAATGGTGCAACATCTGCCCCTTTACCTTCTCACCCCTCACCATTCAAGGCCCCAAACATTCCTTTCATCTAAAGGAATGTTTCACTTGCTTCTCCTTCAATTTTGTGTACTTCATTTGCTGCTCCCAATGCAACTCCTGTACATTGAGGGGACTAACTGCAGGCTGGGGTGGGGGGTGCGCTTTGCAGAATACCTTCGCTCAGCTGTAAGAATGACCCCAACCTTTCTGTTGCCTGCCATTTTAACTCAGCATCTTGCTCTCCTGCCCACATGTCCGCCCTGGACCTGCTGCAATGCTGCAGTGAAACCTATCGCAAACTGGAGGAGCAGCATCTCATCTTCCGATTAGGCATGCTACAGCCCTCAGGACTCAACATTGAGTTCAATAACTTTAGACTGTCATCTTTCTTCTCTATCTTGAGCTTTTTTTTAATATCCAAAACATTTTTTGTCCCAATGCAAAACACTCCCCCACCGGGCCACCTGTCAATTGTTCTTGAGTGTTGCTTTCACTTAGCATTAACCCTGTATTCTCCTATTAACACATTCTGATATTTTACCTTTATGGCACACTAGCATCTTCATGCTGCCATTAATGCTTCCTCTGTCTTGTGACCCACACATTTTTGTTGCAATCTCTCCCAGCTCCCACCAATCACTTCTGCTCTGCTTCAGCAGCTCCACCCCCTCTTCCACAGTCTATAATTAATCACATTTCTCCCTCTCTTTAACTCCGAAGATGACTCATGCAGACTCGCAATGTTAACTCTATTTTCTTTCTCCAAATATGCTGCCAGACCTGCTGAGGTTTTGTTTCAGATTGCAGCATCCACAGTATTGTGCTTTTTTTAAATGAAGGGGCAATTTTAGTGTGGCCAATCTACCTACCCTGCACATCTTGGGGTTGTGAGGGTGAGACCCACGCAGACGCAGGGAGAATGTGAAATCTCCACACGGACAGTGACCCGGGACGGGGATCAAACCCGGGTCCTCGGCGCCATGAGGCAGCAGTGCTAACCATTATTCCACCGTGCCACCCAGTAATTTGCTATCATTGACAATTTGTTCCTTCGGCGCCTTGATTAGAAGCCTCATCAATCGTGCCACCAATCACCAAGTTTCGATTTCCTAGATCTTCTTGTTCTCCAGAAAGACAGGCTTTATATCACATTTTATCATATGCCTCGGGCAATTTCAAAGTGTTTTCTCTTTATCCAGTTCTTGGAAGTAATTGGATAGCTCGTACAAAGAGCCGACAGAGGCACAAAGGGCCAAAGTGCCTTCCTCTGTGCTGTATGGTTGCATGATTGAGCAGATTAATTAAAGAGTCACAGTGGGCCAAATGACCTCCGGTATGAGTCTATGTGGGCACTACTGCCCAGTTACTCTGAGATTTCATACGATTGAGTGCATTGCTTGGCCACTTCAGGAGCCATTGAAGAGTCAGTCCTACTGGTGTGGGATTGGAGTCCAATATGGACCCAGAATGGGTCAGGACGGCAGGACTCCCTCTTGAAATAAACAGTTGTAAAATTTCATCAGCTTCATGGTCTGATTTTTATTTCCAGATTAATTTACAGCCAGTGAACTGATTTTTTGTTTGAAGCACAGGACAGTTGCTGTGTGGGTGCCAATTTGTGTACAACAGGGTCTCACAAGCAGCATATGCGATGCCTAACCAGTTGAACGGCATTGGATTTTGTTGGCTGAGAGTGGAATGTTGGCCAGGACACTGGACATTCTGTTCGCACCTCATCAAGAAGTGCTGGACATGAATCGATGCACAGGGCCTCGATACACGATCCCAATTTCTTGAGGCACTTGAAACTAGGGCTGAATTTTAGCCGTAAGATTGGATGTGGTCCACAAACTGATGTTGGTCAATGTGCCAAACCAGGGACAATGGGTCCACTATCTCGGTGTAGAGTTACCTAACCTTTCACAGCTGAAATATATGCAGACAAAGTTTTGAGTTTTGGAAGCTGAACAAAGCTGACACCAGGATCATTTTCAAATTCAAATTCATTTCCAACTTTACAGAGAATTGCAAAGAGTCTAAAGGACAGAAACAGGTCATTTGGCCCAACTGGTCCTTTCTCCTTCATGTGCTTATCTCGCTTAACATTGAATCCGTCTATAATGTTTGT
This sequence comes from Scyliorhinus canicula, assembly GCF_902713615.1. Taxonomy (NCBI): domain Eukaryota; kingdom Metazoa; phylum Chordata; class Chondrichthyes; order Carcharhiniformes; family Scyliorhinidae; genus Scyliorhinus; species Scyliorhinus canicula. The sequence continues at coordinate 152,646,353 of NC_052154.1, read as the reverse complement.
CTCAGCTACTTCTTGTGGGAACATGTTCCATATTCTCATCACACTCTGGGTAAATAATTTTTCCTGAATTCCTTATTGGATTTCTTAGGGTTATATTGATTATATTCTATTTAAAATCATACTTAAAAACATACACAGAAAATAGAAGCTGGAGGAGGCCATTCAGCCCTTCGGACCTGCTCTGCCATTCATTATGATCATGGCTGATCATCAAGTTCAATACCCTGATCCTGCCTTCCCCTCCCCATATCCCGTGATTCCTTTTGCCCAAAGAGCTATATCTAATTCCTTCTTCAAATTGCACAACATTTTGACCTCAACTACATTCTGTGGGAGTGAATTCCACAGATTCACCACTCTCTGGGTGAAGAAATTTCTCCTCACCTCAGTCCTAAAAGGTTTAACGCTTATACCGAAACTGTGGCCCCTAGGTCTGGACTCACCCACCACCGGGAACATTCTTTCTCTATCTACCCTGTCTAATCATGATAGAATTTTATTAATTTCTATGAGATTCTCTCTCACTTTCTAAACCCCCAAGAATATAATACTTTAAAAGAAAAAAATTTAGAGTACTGAATTCATTTTTTCCAATTAAGGGACAATTTAGCGTGGCCAATCCAACTAGCCTGCACATCTTTGGGCAGTGGGGGCGAAACCCACGCAAACACAGGGAGAAAGTGTAGACTCCACAAGGACAGTGACCCAGAGCCAGGATCGAGCTGGGACCTTGGTGACGTGAGGCAGCAGTGCTAACCACTGTGCTGCCTGAATATAATCCTAACCGAATTAGGCCGGGATTCTCCCGCAATTGGCGGGACGCCCCGAACCCTGGCCCCAAGAGTGGCGCGAACCATTCCGGCGTTGGGCAGCCCGGAAGTTGCGGAATCCTCCACACTTCCGGGGGCTAGGCCGGCGCTGGCGGTGTTGGCACCGCACCAACCGGCGCTGAAGGGCCGCCGTGGGCTGGCGCGAGTTGGCACATGCCCAGAACTGCCAGTGTGTTCTGGCGCATGTGCAGAACCGCCGGCGTGTTTCCTGCACATGCGCAGGGGGGGTTCTGCTCCACACCGGCCATGGCGGAGCCTGAAAGAGGCCACGCGGAGGGAAAGAGTGCCTCCATGGCACAGGCCCACCCGCGGATCGATGGGCCCCGATTGCGGGCCAGGCCATCATGGGGTCCCCCCGGGGCCGGATCCCTCCGCGCCCCCCCGAGAACACCGCTAGCCGCCCTCCAAGCCAGCTCCCGCCGGGATAGACCATGTCTATTTCACGCCGACGGGACTGGCCGAAAACGGGTGGCCGCTCGACCCATTGTGACCTGGAGAATTGCCGGGATGGCCGCTGCCAACGGCTCCCGACTGGTGCGGCGTGATCCCCGCCCCAGCCTGAAAACCGGCGCCGGAGAATCTGCCAGCCGGCGTCGGTGCGGCGGGGCGAGATACACGCCGTCCCCCCCCCCCGCCGATTCTCCGACCCAGCGGTGGGTCAGAGAATCCCGCCCTTAGTCTCTCCTCATATGGCAGTCCCGCCATCCCAGGAATCAGCCTGGTTAACCTTCACTGCACTCCCGCCACAGCGAGAATATCTTTCCTCAGGTAAGGACACCGAAACTGCATACAAAACTCCAGGTGTGGTCTCACTAATTCCCTATACAATTGCAGTAAAACATCCCTATTCCTAAACTCAAATCCTCTCACTGTGAAGGCCAACAAACCATTTGCCTTCTTTACTGCCTGCTGTACCTGCACGCTTTCTTTCAGTGGCTGATGCACAAAGACACCACAACCTCGCTGAGTATCCACTGCTCTCAAATTGCACCCATTCAATTAATGATCTGCCTTCTTATTTTTGCTACCAAAGTTGATAACCTCACATTTATCCACATTATACTGCACCTGCCATGCATGTGCCCACTCACTCAGCCTGCCCAAATCTCAGCATCCACCTCACAGTTCACCCTCACACCCAATTTAGTTTTGGTCTCGCCTCAATGGAAACATCTTCTCTACGTCTACCCTCTCCTAATTTTAAAGACCTCGGATGGGATTCTCCGACCCCCCCGCCGGGTCAGAGAATTGCCGGGGGGCGGCGTGAATACCGCCCCGCCACTCCGATGCCGGCTGCCGAATTCTCCAGCGCCGGTTTATCGGCAGGGCCGGGAATCGCGTCGCGCTGGTCAGGGGCCGTTGGCAGTGCCACCCCCGGGCGATTCTTCGGCAGTCCCCCCTGCGGGACCTGGCCCTGAAATGAAATGAAAATCGCTTATTGTCACAAGTAGACTTTGATGAGACCATCAATTCACTCGGAACACGATTGGAAGTAAACTGTGGTTTTAATAGTCTTACAACTGAGCCTGCCTGCCACCAGAAGAACTGAGGGCAGGCTCACGGCTGCAGCACTTTATACTTCCGGTAGTGGGAGGGGCCATGGGCGGAGCCATGGGCGGAGCCAAGGGTGGAGCCCTGTACAAGCTCCTCATCTCCCCTATGGGCAGAGCCGTGCAACGGCTCACAGACACAGCCCACAAGGACATAATATAATACAATACAATAGAGTGTGAGTTACATTCACCACATTCACCCCCTGTAAAAAAATCAAGTCCGGCGGGGGTGATGGGTCTACACGTTGAGCCGGTCCGGTGGCCGAGTCGTCCTTTGGGATCGGCGGAGCACCGGGTTGCAGCCTCTTTAGGTGGCTGGGTGGTGACGGTCGTTGTGGGTATGAGGGTGGACTCCGGGGGTGTTTCGGTCCGAGCTTCATTCCTGACCGGTGCGACGGGCGAAGGGGGGCGCAGGAAACCTATAGGCGCGGGAGCGCAGAGCGTGAGCAGGGAACCTATAGGCGTGGGGTCACAGGGCGTGGGGGGTCGGGTGGGGTGTAGTGTGAGGGGTACCTCGGCGGTGGTGGTGGTGGTAGTAGTGGATCCTGCAGGCGCCAGGTCCCGGAGGGAAAGGGTGTCCTGATGGCCATCGGGGTATTCAATGAAGGCGTAGTGGGGGTTCGAGTGAAGCAGCAGCACTCGCTCTACTAGCGGGTCCGTTTTGTGTGCCCGGACGTGCTTCCGGAGGAGAACCGGGCCCGGTGTCCTCAACCAGGATGGGAGCGAAGCCCCCGTGGTAGTACCCCTAGGGAAAACAAATAATCGTTCGTGAGGGGTCTGGTTGGTGGCGGTGCATAGGAGGGACCTAATTGCATGGAGTGCGTCAGGGAGGACCTCCTGCCAGTGGGAGGTCGGGAGATTCCTGGACCGGTGGGTCAGTATGACGGTCTTCCAGACCGTCGCGTTCTCCCTCTCCACCTGCCCGTTCCCCCTGGGGTTGTAGATGGTAGTCCTGCTCGAGGCAATGCCCTTGTTGAGCAGGTACTGACCCAACTCGTCGCTCATGAAGGACGAACCCCTGTCGCTGTGTACGTAGCTGGGGAAACCGAACAGGGTGAAGATAGTGTGTGGGAGGTCATATCGGGGCATGGGATAGCAAAGGGGAAGCGGGAGAATTTGCGATGACGTTGAGAAAGTACCCATTTCGATTGGTCGAGGGGAGTGGCCCTTTGAAATCGATGCTCAGGCATTCAAAGGGCCGGGAGGCCTTTACCAGGTGGGCCTTGTCTGGTCTATAGAAGTGCGGTTTGCACTCCACGCAGATCGGGCAATCCCCGGTGATGGCTTTTACCTCCTCGGTGGAGAAAGGCAGATTTCGGGCTTTGACGTAGTGGGCAAGCCGGGTGACCCCCGGGTGGCAGAGGTCATTGTGGATAGCCTTCGGGCGGTCGTCTTGCGTGCTGGTGCATGTGCCGCAGGACAGGGCACCTGGGGGCTCGTTGAGCTTCCCCGGTCGATATATGATGTCGTAATTATAGGTGGAGAGTTCAATCCTCCACCTCAAGATTTTATCATTTTTAATTTTGCCGCTTTGCGAGTTGTCGAACATGAAGGCAACCGATCTTTTGTCGGTGATGAGGGTAAACCTCCTACCTGCGAGATAGTGCCTCCAGTGCTGTACAGCTTCCACAATGGCTTGAGCTTCCTTTTCGACCGAGGAGTGTCGAAGTTCCGAAGCGGAGAAGGTTCGGGAGAAGAAGGCGACTGGTCTCCCTGCCTGATTCAGAGTGGCGGCGAGAGAGACCTCTGAGGCGTCTCTCTCCACCTGAAATGGGATGGATTCATCCACCGCCCGCAGGGCGGCTTTGGTGATGTCCTCCTTGATGCAGTTGAAGGCCTGGCGGGCCTCAGCTGACAGTGGGAAGAGTGTGGTCTTAAATAGTGGGCGGGCTTGGTCCGCATACTGGGGGACCCACTGGGCGTAATAGAAAAATCCAAGGCACCTCTTGAGGGCCCTGGAACAATGAGGGAGAGGGAGTTGTAAGAGGGGGCATACGGTCCGGGTCGGGGCCCAGGAATCCGTTTTCCGCGACATAGCCGAGAATGGATAGTCTGGTAGTGCAGAAAACGCATTTCTCCGTATTGTAGGTGAGATTGAGTTTCTGGGCGGTTTGGAGAAATCGGTGGAGGTTGGCGTTGTGGTCCTGTTGATCATAGCCGCAGATGGTGACATTGTCCAAATACGGCAACGTGGCCCGCAGCCCGTACTGGTCCACCATTCGGTCCATTGTTCGTTGGAACACCGAGACTCCATTCGTGATACCAAAGGGGGCCCAGAGGAAATGGAAGAGGCGGCCATCTGCCTCGAACGCCGTGTAGTGGCGGTCCTCCGGGCCGATTGGGAGCTAGTGGTATGCAGACTTCAGATCCACCGTGGAGAATATGCGGTACTGGGCGATCTGGTTGACCATGTCTGCAATTCTGGGGAGGGGGTACGCATCGAGGTGCGTGAACCGGTTAATGGTTTGGCTGTAATCAACCACCATCCGGAACTTTTCCCTGGTCTTGACGACCACCACCTGAGCTTTCCAGGGGCTGTTACTGGCCTCTTTGACTCCCTCATGTAGGAGGCGCTGGACTTCGGCTCTGGTGAATACCCTATCCTGCAGGCTATACCGCCTGCTGCGAGTGGCTACTGGCTTACAGTTAGCCGTTAGATTAGCGTAGAGTGGAGTGGGGTCGATTTTTAGAGTCGCTAAACTGCAGATAGTGAGTGGAGGTAGGGGTCCGCCGAAGCTGAGTGTGAGGCTCTTGAGGTTACATTGGAAATTGAGTCCAAGTAAGAGGGGGCGCAGAGGTCGGGGAGTATGTACAGCTGGAAATTAGAGTAGCTGGCGCCCTGAATCGTTAGGGTCGCGACGGTGCGCCCTTGTATGTAGACCGAGTGCGAGCCCGAGGCGAGGGAAATAGTTTGCCGTGCAGGGAAGATAGGGAGCGAACAGCGTCTTACCAGGTCAGGGTGTACGAAGCTCTCGGTGCTCCCGGAGTCGAAGAGGCACGGTGTCCTGTAACCGTTGATTTTAACGGTCATCATCGAGCTCTGGAGGTGCTTCGGACGCGACTGGTTCAACGTGACTGTGTTGAGCTGCGGGTAGTCGGCGGCTCGATCAGCAGTGCTGGAGTGGCCCCGTGTTGACTGCCCGCTGAGGTCGTAGTCGTCGAGGGGAACTTCGGTTGATGGCCAAGGTGGCGGCCCCGTTGATCGCACATGGCGGGTGATGAAGAAGATGGCGTCCAAGATGGCCACCCCGTGGATCGTACGTGGCGGGCGGCGAGGAAGATGGCATCCAAGATGGCGGCCCCCATGACTCGCACATGGCCGGCCGCGTGGAGCAGGATTGCCAGGCCCCCATGAGTCACACATGTCGGGTGGAGGCAGAGTCGGCAGACACGCTGCAGCATTACGGGGTCTGTGGGCCTGCGAGTTTGGGGGGGGGGGGGGGCGAGTGCGCTGGACTGCGGGTAGTTAGAGTTAGAGAGTTTCAATTTCGCCAGGCATACTCTGGCATAGTATCCTTTGCGACCGCAGCTGCTGCAGGTCGCATTGCGGGCCGGGCAGTGCTGCCGTGGGTTTTGGGGCTGGCCACAAAAATGGCACGCTGGCGCTCCATAGTGAGTGGGTGGCCGCGCGGCGCAGGCCTGGGGCAGTCGCTGGTCGGGGGTCCACGATGGGGTCGCTTGGTTCGCGGGGAATGAGTTTAGAATACGGAACGTGACCTCCATAGTAGTTGCTAGCCCTACCTTGTCCTCCAAGTTCTGGACCCCTTTCTCAAGTAGTCGCTGGCGCACATAGTTGGACCTTAGCCCCGCAACGTACACATCATGGACAGCGAGTTCCATATGCTGGGAGGCCGTTACAGCCTGAAAGCTGCATTCCCATGCAAGGGCTTTTAAGTCGCACAGGAAGTCTTCCAGCGACTCTGCGGGGCGCTGGCGGCGGGTAGTAAAAATGTGCCGCGCGTAGACCTCGTTTACCGGCCACACGTACACGGTATGGGACAATTGGCGCGGCCGTTTTGGCGCGGCCGTTTGGACGCAGCCGTTTGGGCGCCATGGGACAATTGGGCGCAGCCAATTTGGCGCGGCCGTTTGGGCGCAGACGACAGAAATTTTTTTAGTTTTTGTGGCTAGTAAATTGTTGCAAGTAAATTGTTGCAAGATTCAAAGCAGATATATTAGGAATGGCTGGTAGACTAGCTTGGGATATGTCTGTCAAACATTCATTAACAACTACAGTCGGTGCCTCAAGGGTTTCCTGTGTTCTCTTTTTTATTTTAGTTTTCACGAGTGCAACCTCTACTTGTGCAGCAGATGCATCATGCGAATGGCTGTTCAGCTGCCTCACCACGTTTGCAGCTTTAGAATGGAGCCGTGCTTTGCACCGTTTTTTTTGCTCACAATGCCAAAATTTCACTTCGCTGTCACCTTTGTTTGTTTTGTCAAAGACGTAAAGGAATCCGTTATGAACAAATTTTTCTTTACCACGTTTCGTTGATACTTCCTCAGCCATCATATGGGTATGTGAATTGGTTTAGTTAAAAAATATGTAAAAAGATGGTGATAGAACGAAACACTTGTGACAGCGGACCCACACCAGCAGCCAACTCAACTGAGGCTAATTTACAAATAAAGAAATGTTATTTCATCCGGCACCAAAACGACCGGCGCCAAAACAGCCGGCGCCAAAACGGCTGGCACCAAAACGGCCGCGCCACAACGGCCGCGCCCAAATGGCTGCTCCAAAACGTACCTAACCCACACACTACAATCGGTCGAGCATAGCAAGGGCCTCGGTATATGAGGTGGTACAATTGAGTTGCGTAGAGATGCGATGGCACACCCGTGCGTGCAGTAGGCTGAGTTTCTGCTCCTCTGTAGTCTCGGATGTGCTTGATTCAGCCAGGTAGGCCTTGAAACACCGAAGCCAGTGTAGGAAGATTTCCTTTGCCTCTGCAGCCTGCGGGTCGAGTTCTAGTTGATCAGGTTTGAGGGCTGATTCCATAGTAGTTTTCTTCAAGTTTTCTAAGACTATTAAATTGATGAGACTATCAATTCACTCGGAACACGATTGGAAGTAAACTGTGGTTTTAGTAGTCTTACAACTGATCCTGCCTGCGACCAGAAGAACTGAGGGCAGGCTCACGGCTGCAGCACTTTATACTTCCGGTACTGGGAGGGGCCATGGGCAGAGCCATGGGCGGAGCCAAGAGTGGAGCCCTGTACAAGCTCCTCATCTCCCCCTATGCGCAGAGCCGCGCAACGGCTCACAGACAGAGCCCACAAGGACATAATACAATACAATACAGTGTGAATTACATTCACCACAGACTTCAAATGAAGTTACTGTGAAAAGCCCCTAGTCGCCACATTCTGGCGCCTGTTCGGGGAGGCTGGTACGGGAATTGAACGTAGCTGCTGGCCTGGCTTGGTCTGCTTTAAAAGCCAGCTCTGTAGCCCTGTGCTAAACCAGCCCTGTGGGCGGCCTGCAGAGTCCTCGGGGGGCGCAGGCGGATCTGGCCCTGGGGGGTGCCCCCTCGGTGGCCTAGCCCGTGATCGGGGCCAACTGATCCAGGGCAGGCCTGTGCTGCAGGGGCATTCTATCCCTCTGCGCCGGCTGCTGTCAACCTCCGCCATGGCCTGCGCGGAGAAGAACCCCCTCGCATGTGCTGGGATGATGCCAGCACACGCTGGAACTCCCGCGCATGCACCAACTTGCGCTGGCTGGCGGAGGCCCTTCGGCGCCGGTTCGTGCGCCGTCAAATCCTTCCGCGCCGGCTGGCATGGCGCCAACCCCACGAGCCTGAAGGTGCGGAGGATTCCGCAGCTTCCGGGCGGCCCGACGCCGGAGTGGTTCACGCCAAACCTTGACGCCATTACGGCCCACCCCGCTAGGTAGAGGAGAATGCCACCCCTCTTCTTTAGAGGTCACCCTTCTGTTTTCTAGAAAGGAAAGCCCCAGTCTGTTCTATCTCGGTTTGCTTGCTGCCTGTTGATGGCATTTTATTTGGTTCCGGTAGCTATTCTGAATAAGTGGAAAAACAAATGTCAAAAGTTGCAAACAGGAGCAGAAGCAGAGTGATTGTTTTACTGGGATAGTAATCCAGAGTTATGGGCCAGTATTTTGAATCCTTTATTCTTTCATAGGGTCTGGGGTGTCACTGGCTGGATTTGTTGCCCATCCCTAATTGCCCTTTGATCTGTGGGACGTGCCAGGCCGCTTCCGAGGTCAGTTAAAAGGCAACCACGTTCCTGTGGACCTGGAGTCACACGTAGATCAGACTGGGTAAGGATGGCAGTCTCCCTTCCCAAGGGCATTTGTGAGCCTGATGGGTTTTTACAACAATCGATGAGACGTGTCAAGGTCAACATTACTGAGGCTAACTTTATAGATTCCAGATTTGATTTAATTGAATTTGAAGGAAGGGAGTACATTATTGGGGTGGGTGCCCAGTGCACATCGGGGGCACCCCCCTCCAAGATGATATCCCGCCACCGCTACCCCACCTTTATTGCCCCTCCCAAAATTTCTGGACTTACCCGAGTGTGGGTGCGCTGGGATCTACTGTCGTCTTCTTCCTGGGCCAGCTTGCAGTCCCAGTTGTGCCCACCACTAAATTCTGGCACTGTTGAGGTTGCTAGAGCTGCCAGACGATCTGATTTGTCAGCTACTCTCAAGGGTGGTTCTTCACCCCGCTGAGGGGCAACTGTCCCATTCTCTGCTTGTTTATACCGCTGGCGACGTGTTTCGTTGCAGGGCAGCTTTTATTTTAAGGCGACCAAACTAACCGACTTTTGCAAGTGGGTAGGAGTGATACCTCTCTTCCCCCCATAAAATTCACCCATGAGTTCAAATCTCACCATGGTAACTGAGACGTTTGACTTCAATTAATTAAATAAAACTGGGCGAGAAAAGGCTGATCTCAGTAATGGTGGCCATGAAATAACTGGATCGTTGGTTCATCAATTCCCTTTAGGAAACGAAGCCTGCTGGCCCAACCACTAAGGCCTGGATGTGACTCCAGACCCACAGCAAGGTGGTTGATCCTCAACGGTCCTCTGATATGACCAAGGAAATCACACAGTTGTATTACGAAGATGATGGGAAATTAGGGATGGGCAATAAATGCTGGCCTTGCCATCAATGCCTACAGCCTGTGAATGAATTTTTAAAAATCTAGTTGAGATATAAGCAAATACCGTGGCCCTTTCGGATTTTCTTTTTCTTTTAAATACTGCAAAATTACAAGTAAGATGTGTGGTTTATTAACTTGAGTTCACAGTGTGCATTCAGTCATTCTTAGTACAGGCCTGGTTTTCGGGAGATGTGAGCAGAGGTGACTGTTGACTTTCTGTGATCACTGACTTACATTCACTCTTGGTCCCGGATCACCCCAATTTTAAAATTCTTACACTCATGTTATCATAGCGTACCCTCCATTCACGATCTTTGAAAAGTCCTCCAACAAGACAACCTTCCAAAATCACCGTACTCCTCCAATTCTGCCTTCTTGCACATCTCCCATGTTAATCGCTCCACAACTGGTGGCTGTGCCTTCAGCTGCTTAGGCTCTATGCTCTGAAATTCGCACCCTAAACCATTCTGCCTCTTCCTCTTCTTTAAGACACTCCCTAAAACCTACCTCTTAGGCCAACTGCCTAAAAATCTCTTTTGTGTAGCCCATGTCTAATTCTGGTTAGTGCTTTATAAATGTAGGTTGTTGTTGGTCATCGTTCTGAGTTTCTTCAATGCACCCTCACCCTAATGCAGTCTGAGGTTAGCGGACTCTGACACCAATACGACCTTGTTGAAGGTTTTTAAGGCAAAGATAGATAGATTTTTGAACAGTAAAGGAATTAAGGGTTACGGTGAGCAGGCGGGTAAGTGGAGCTGAGTCCACAAAAAGATCAGCCATGGTCTTATTGAATGGCGGAGCAGGCTTAAGGGGCCAGATGGCCTACTCCTGCTCCTAGTTCTTATATTCTCATGTTGTTCAAAAAATGCTTTGGAAAATCGAAATTCATGAAATATGCCATCTATCCAAATTCTTTCTTTACTTATATTTGTAAACACTATTCTTTGTTTCAACAATATTCGAACTGTCAAGGTGAAGGCAGTCTTTTACTTTATGTCACCTGGAGGCCTCATTAGTGAGGACATCTCAACAGAAAACAAACTGACCCGAGAAAGCAAATGTCCTCGGTCACATGGAGTGTTGTCAGGATCTGGAATGCTCCACCTGAAAAGCTGGTGGGAACAGATACCATAAATAAATTTAAAAGGGAGTTGAAAGGTGCTTGAGGATGAGGAACTTAGAGGTTTACAGACAAAAATATAGAATGTGGGACTAGGCAAGATTGCTCTTTCAAAGAACTAGCACAGGCATAACAGGCTGAATGGCCTATACTGCTATAATTCTAAAGTCACCTAACGCTGCGGATAAGCTTTCCCGTCCAATAAACCCCTCACGGGATCAATTGGTCCCACAGCAATTAATTATATGATTGGTCATTAGACTGTACACAGAAATTATACATGGCAGGGTGGGGAGGATATAAAAATTACTTATGGACTGTTCTGGGGCATTTGGGCTCAAAATGGGTCCTCAGATCTCAGTTACACCATTTGTGCGAGTTTGAAGATCGGTGTCAGCCTGCTCTCTTTGTCTGTATGGATGGTGGGACAGATACAAAGATGGGGACTTAATTACAGTAACCTAGGAAGGAGGGGGAAAAGCTGATCCACTGGTTTGCACAGCAACGCTTCTTGAAATCAGGGGCTGGATTCTCTGATTTTCAGGCTATGTCGACGCCAGCTGGTGCTCCGGTTTCCTCCCACAGTCCAAAGATGTGCAGGTTTGGTTGGATTGGCTATGCTAAATTTCCCTTAGTGCCCAAAATTGCCCTTAGTGTTGGGTGGGTTACTGGGTTATGGGGATAGAGTGGAGGTGTGGGCTTGGGTAGGGTGCCCTTTCCAAGAGCTGGTGCAGACTCGATGGGCCAAATGGCCTCCTTCTGTACTGTAAATTCTATGAAATCTATGAAACGTCCTGAGGCCATCGTTACGGTGTGCGGCGTACTCCTAAAGTATGCCACTTTGGAGGGGGTGGCGCATCGCGAACACGCCGTGGCCCCCGATTTTGTTGCAAACGGGGATTCTCCGACCGTTCGCCGAATGCAATTTCGGCGTCGGAGATTGGAGAATTCCGCCCCAGTTCTCCTTAAGACGTGACATTGCATTGATGGCTACTGCTGGATCATGACTGAAACACACCACCTCACCCCTAACCGATTCCTGCAAACCGATCACACTGGACCAATTAGTTACACACGCTCTTACTTTCAAACAGCCACCTGGGCCGTGGTTACGGGTGAGATGCAGGATGTCACACTAATGAAATTAGACCTCCTCCCCCATCCGGAGATAAAGAACTCGTGCCCAAACTGTAGTAAAACTTTGCTAGGCGCTTCACAGAGTGTTAGCGGACACTGAGCCCCAGAAGGGGGATGCAAGCTCAGCTGACCAACCAGCTGTTAGTTTTTCTCAGCTCCCCTCTGCTTCTCTTTCCAATGACCTTAAAACAACCGCAACAACTTTTGTTTATGGAGCACCTTTCCCATCATAACAATTTCCCAAGTCCTTCGAAAGCAACCTAAAATAGTGTTCTTCACGCTGAGGACTTTTCAAGTGGTGAGAAAATAGTAATCAAAATGAAGAACGGGTGACGGTTTCCAATGGGATCTTTCTCTGCCGAAGGTGGATTTAAAGAAAGACTTGTGTTTCTAGCAAACCTTTTGCAAGCTCAGAACATTCTGAGGCTTTTCACAGCCCAACAAATTATTTCAAAGTCACAGTCACTGCTGTAGTGTAAGATTGGCATGGCTCAGTGGGCAGCAGTCTCATCTGTGGGCTAGAAGGTTGTGTATGTCAGTGCCTTATCAATGACATTGTTACAGTTCAATGACAATCCCATTGTTGAGGTTTAACGGCAAATATAGTGATCAGCAGGTGATGGGTATTTGTACATCTATCAATGGGGAGTCTGTTGCACATTATTGCCCCCCAGAATAACATTTTAATTTGCATTTGTGTAAGTTTTCTTTGTAAGTTTGTTATTTATTAGTATCCCTTTAAGGGACTGATTCCCTGTTAATTTATTTTGTTTACTTAATGGGCAGTATGGGCAGCACAGTGGTTTCACAGCACTAGGGTCCCAGGTTCGATTCCCAGCTTGGGTCGCTGTCTGTGCAGAATCTGCATGTTCTCCCCGTGTCTGCCTGAGGTTTCTCCGGGTGCTCCACTTTCCTCCCACAGCCCAAAGATGTGCAGGTTAGGTGGATTGGCCATGCTAAATTGCCCCTTAGTGTCCAAAAAAGGTTAGGTGGGGTTATGGGGGGTAGGGTGGCTTAGGTGGGGTGCTCTTTCCAAGCAGTGATCAGATTACATCTGTAACTCATTCCCAGGTACCCATTATTTTCTATAATTCATGTGTTTTCACTGAATTGCAATTAAAATGCACTCTCAGTTTCAGCTGAACAGCTGGTGTTGGCCGGTGCCGGAGACGGCGGCCATCTTCGCCCCAGCCAACACGCGCGGCTCGTGGGGGTTGTGATTCCACCGACAACACGGGCAGCACGGTTGCATTGTGGTAGCACAATTGCTTCACAGTTCCAGGGTCCCAGGTTTGATTCCCTGCTTGGGTCACTGTCTGTGCGGAGGCTACACATTCTCCCTGTGTCTGTGTTGGGTTTCCTCCGGGTGCTCCGGTTTCCTTTCACAAGTCCCGAAAGATGTGCTGTTAGGTAATTTGGACCGTCTGAACTACCCCTCTGTGTACCCGAACAGGCGATAGAATGTGGTGACTAGAAGCTTTTCACGATAACTTCATTGCAGTGTTAATGTAAGCCTACAATAAAGATTATAATATTATTATTATGCTTAACCACGATTGCCAATTCCCTATTAGCATTAGGGGAGGCTAAGCGGTTTTGTCGCTGGACAAGTGATACAGAGACCCAGAGTCAAGCTCTGGTGCCTGGGTTCGAATCCCACCATGGCAAACGGTGAAATTTGAATTCAATAAAAAATCTGGAATTGAAAGTCTAAAGGTGACCATGAAACCATTGCCGATTGTCATAAAACCCATCTGGTTCATTAATGTCCTTCAGGGAAGGAAATCCATCATCCTTACTTGGTCTGGCCTACATGTGATTCCAGACCCACAATGATGTGGTTGCATCTTAAAATGCCGTCAGCCAGCGACGACAACATCCCGTGAACGAATAAAAAAAATAGCCTTCAGCCGCACGGCCAGAGGCCTTGGCAGTTGGTAGGGGTTATGGGAGCTCGTTGGGGCAGACCAGCAGGCAGGCAGGGGCTAGGGTTGCTCCCAGAACGGGATCAAGGCAACTTGCATTACCTACTAGTTAAAGGAAAGAGAGAGTGAAAGTTAAGATGTCACTTGTGTGGTTCCATGGAGTGATCCCAGAAAAAGGCATGGAGAAGACTTAGGATCCGATCAAGTAGCTCAATAAAACAACAAAGTTTACACACAATCTGAAGTGCAGTGATCAGATTACATCTGTAACTCATTCCCAGGTACCCATTATTTTCTATAATTCATGTGTTTTCACTGAATTGCAATTAAAATGCACTCTCAGTTTCAGCTGAACAGCTGGTGTTGGCAAAATTCCACCTTTAATAGGATCATGTAACTCACGTGAGTGGAACACGAACAACCTAAAGATGTCATTGTGAGCCGATTGCACCATCACAAACTGCTAGGAAGCATCGTAAATGTGTTGCTTTCTCATAGCAGATTGAGATGAGGGACTTCAGTAATGTGGAGAGACTGGGCAAGTTGGGCTGGTCTCCTTCGAGTAGAGAAGGTTAAGAGGAGATCTAATAGAGGCGTTCAAAATTTTTGGGGAGTTTTGAGAGAGTAAATATGGAGACACTGGGTGGGATGGTGGATTTTCACAGTTACTTCATGGCAGTGTTAATGTAATACTAATAATACTAATTGTGATACTAATAAGGATAATAAATATTATTATTTTCCAGCCATTCCAACTGCTGGGATCTTCCGGTCCTGCCAATGGTGACCCCCTGCTGCAGATTCCCCGGCAGTAGAGGATGCAAAAATGGGAAATCCGGTTGACAGCCGCTCCTGCTGCCAGCTAATGATAGGTCATCTTTGCTGCAGCAAAATAAGCTAAGGTGGGGGTTGGCAGGGTGGGGGGGAGGGGGGAGGGATCCTGCCCCCTATTTTCACTGGTGGGAGGGTCAGTAACCAGAGGACACACATAAAAGATAAAACAGCCAGAGGGAAGAGAAGGAGAGTTTCCTTAAATGCAGTGAACTGTTGTGGTCTAGAAAGCATTGCCTGAAAGGATAGAAGAAGCCATTTTGTTTGTTAAATTGTTCGTGAGATGTGAGCGTTGGTGGCTAGGCCAGTATTTAGTGCCTGTAATATCCCCACCTACGGGGTGGGAATGATTATCTTCCCCATGATCCTTGTGAAATACGAGCTCCCCTGCTAGGGGCGGGAGATCGCGATTAATCTTTGTATAAAATAATGTAATAATAATCGCTTATTTTGTCACAAGTAGGCTTCAATGAAGTTACTGTGAAAAGCCCCTAGTCGCCACATTCCGGCGCCCGTTCGGGGAGGCCAGTACGGGAATTGAACCCGCGCTGATGGCCTTATTCTGCATTACAAGCCAGCTGTTTAGCCCACTGTGCTGAGCCAGCCCCTATATAAACCAGACCCTATAAAAGGTCGGCCAGTTAGGAGCCGACCAGAACAGGAACCTGATTGGGATCTACCGGGTTGTGTGCATATCGTGTTGTAAATAAAACTGTGTTTCTTTATTTCACTCGGTGTGGAATCCCGTGTCCTTATTAAAGTGCTGATCGCCAATTGCACTTGAGAAGGTATGGTGAGCTGCCTTATTGAGCCATTGCAGTCTATGTGGTGTAGCTATACCCACAGTGCTGTTAAGAAGGAAGCTCCCAAGATTTTGACCACTGACGGAGCAGGAACGGCGATTCCAAGCCAGGATGGTATGTGTCTTGGAGGGGAACTTGCAAGTGCTGGTTTTTCCATGCATCTATTGTCCTTATCCTACTACGTGGTAGAGGCAGAGGAGGTAGAAGGTCACAGGTTTGGAAGGTTATGTTGAAGGCCCTTGATGAGTTTCTGCAGTAGATATTGAAGATGGTACACACTGCTGCTACTGTGTGTCGGTGGTGGAGGAAGTGAATGTTTAAGATGTTTGATAAGGTGCCCATCAAGCACCCATCATGTTGAGCTTCTTGAGTGTTGTAAGACCTGCACTTATCCAGGCAAATGACCACTGATTCCATCAGACCCCTGATTTGTAGGCACAGAACATAGAACATAGCACATACAGTGCAGAAGGAGGCCATTCGGCCCATCGAGTCTGCACCGACCCACTCAAACCCTCACTTCCACCTTATCCTCCTAACCCAATAACCCCTCCTAACATTTTGCATAATAAGGGCAATTTACGATGGCCAATCCACCTAACCGGCACGTCTTTGAACTGTGGGAGGAAACCGGAGCACCCGGAGGAAACACAGACACGAGGAGACCATGCAGACTCTGCACAGACAGTGATCCAGTGGGGAAATCGAACCTGGGACCCTGAAGCCACAGTGCTAACCAATATGCTACCATGCTGCCCATGATTTGGGAAGTCAGTTGGTGAGTTACTTGGAGCAGAATTCCCAGCTTCTGACCTGCTCCTGTAGCCACAGTATTTACTTTTGAATAGGAATTGGGTATAAAAAAGGAAAATTTGCAGGTATATGGGGAATGATCCAACACTTAGAACATAGAACATAGAACAGTACAGCACAGAACAGGCCCTTCGGCCCTCGATGTTGTGCCGAGCCATGATCACCCTACTCAAACCCACGTATCCACCCTATACCCGTAACCCAACAACCCCCCACCCCTTAACCTTACTTTTTAGGACACTACGGGCAATTTAGCATGGCCAATCCACCTAACCCGCCCATCTTTGAACTGTGGGAGGAAACCGGAGCACCCGGAGGAAACCCACGCACACACGGGGAGGACGTGCAGACTCCGCACAGACAGTGACCCAGCCGGGAATCGAACCAGGGACCCTGGAGCTGTGAAGCATTTATACTAACCATGATTGGCCATGTCATTTAGTTTTGCCCATCACGCAACTGAGTAATGTGGTATATGAATTTCAGTGCCAGTGTGATGCTAGGTACATCCCAAAGACTGGCAGATCATATCAAACAACACGTCCTTTCCGATTTTTGCAATGGGCAAGGTACAGAGTATAGCCCGTGTTTGCAAAACTCAAAACACAATGAATCGGTGATTGGGCAACATTTGCTAAATAATCCTCAGTCTACTCAGATTTGCACTGACAATCAATTTAAGATTATCAGTCTGGCTTGCAGTGTGGCACATTTGCGCTCACTGGAAGCTACATATATTAATACAGAGGGCCCTGTTCTTTGTAGACAGAACATGTGCACATATGGTGCCTGTTTCAACTAAACAAAATAAGTGATGGCCATTGACTGGTTGATTCCTCATGGCAATGTTTTGACTAATAAGAGTCAAGCTGCCTGGTCTAAATTTCAAACAATGTTTAGCAGTTAATTGTCAGTCACCATCAACTGGTGCATTCGCTATGCCAACACTTCTATCAGTCAGAGTCCACTTACCAACGAACAAGCTCTCTCTCCTCGTACAGCATGAATTTGTTGATCTCCCTTACATTGTATACTTGCGAATGTCCTGATGAGTACAAGATGAAAAGCTTCGACAAAAAAATTATCTTTTTCAGCAATACTCGAGTTTAGTTTTTAGTGTAAAATCATTTTGCAATTATTGTTAATTTTGTAAATTAAGTTTAATTGCTATGGTTTATTTATTCTTCCACTTTGAATAAGCATCCTTACAGCTGAAGGAGATAATAGCCACAATGCAATGCCTGTATTTGTTAATTATTGACAAGCAATACAGCCTAAGTAAGATGACTCCTATTAATTGTAATGATGCAGTGGCCTATGGTTCGGCATAGCATTGGATCGCAAAGGTTCCCTTTGAGTGTCAGGTCCCACACAGAGAGCATCTTCCTGGTGTGTGGGACACGACCCAACATATTTTCCACTGCCTCAGAATATTGAACAGAACTGGGGCTTCTCTCACTCTGCTGAAGACCTTGAAGCAGGCAGACTTCATAAAATCCAAAAGTACTTTGCCAAAATGAACGCTCAAGTAATTTGCTGATACGCTTCGGAAACTCTTCACTGGGGACTATTCAATTATGGAAGGACAGGAGCAGACGATTATAAAATATTAAGTAACTCCCAGCAGAATAGAGTCACCTCTTAAAAGATTACCAGGAGAATGA
This sequence comes from Scyliorhinus canicula, assembly GCF_902713615.1. Taxonomy (NCBI): domain Eukaryota; kingdom Metazoa; phylum Chordata; class Chondrichthyes; order Carcharhiniformes; family Scyliorhinidae; genus Scyliorhinus; species Scyliorhinus canicula. The sequence continues at coordinate 152,628,544 of NC_052154.1, read as the reverse complement.
AAAAACCCTAAGCTTTTATTGCAAAAATAATAAGCCACTTGCAGACCCCCCCCCCCCCCCCCCCCCCCCCCACCCCCCGCCCCCTCCCCCAACATCAATCCAACTCCATCCTCTGTATTCAGCTGGCAACAAGTGAAAGGCTTCTCAGAAATACAATACAGGTGACAAAAGTTGAATGTAATTAAAAATTCATTCGGGCGCAATTAAAGCTACCATGAAATACAATACATAGTCAGTATTCCTACCAGGCAATTCTCTGCCCAAGATCTATTCAATCAAATACTAAAGCAGCCAGTCTGCGCTGGATTGCATTACAAAAAGGTTTAGTGGCCAACTGCTTTACGTTACAAGAAAACTCGAAGATGTCTGCATCAATGTTGGGAGCACTCTCTCTTCAAGTGGTTCAAGGTCTAAACATAGAAAAGAAACTGGAAAAATAGGAGCAGGAGGAGGCTGTTTGGCCCTTCAGGCCTGCTCCTCCAGTCATTATGCTCATGGCTGATCATGGAATCATAGAATCATCAAGTTTACAGTGCAGAAGGAGGCCATTCGGCCCATCAAGTCTGTACCAGTCCTTGGAAAGAACACCCCCCCAAGCCAACACCCACACCTCCACCCTATCCCTGTAACCCAGTAACCCCATCCACCCCCACCTAACTGCACATCTTTGGACTGTGGGAGGAAACCGGAGCACCTGGAGGAAGCTGCAGACAGTGACCCAAGCCGGGAATTGAACCTGGGGCCCTGGAGCTGTGAAGCGACTGTGCTAACCACTGTGCTACCATGCTGCCCCTGATCATCCAACTCAATAGCCTAATCCCGCTTTCCCCCATAACCTTTGATCCCCTTTGCCCTAAGTACTATATTTAATTGCTTCTTGAAACCATACAATGTTTTGGACTCAACTACTTCCTGTGGTAACAAATTCCACAGTTTAAATTCCAAAGACTAGACTATAAAATCCAGATTGATTCTCCCAGTGCAATGCAGTATTCCACCGTCGGAGGTACTGGGCTGGAATCTCCGCTGTCAGGATGTTCTGTTTTGCCGGCAGTTAGGGATTTCCTGACGTCGTGGGGCTGCCCCATTGACCAGCTGGCAAAACGGAGCATCCCGCCGGCGTGCTGAACCAGAAACCTGGCGCGGCAGGATGGAGAATCCAGCCCGCTGTCTTTGGAATCAGACATGAAACTAAGGCCCCATCTCCCCTCTCAGGGTGGACATAGATCCTGAGGCACTATTTTGAAGACGAGCAGGGACTTCTCCCTGGTGTCCCTGTCAATATTTATCCCTCAATCAGGTTCACTAAAACAGATTAACTGGTCATTTATTACATTGCTGGCTTGTCGCAGTTTGGTGTATCTACTTGTATAACAAAAAATACTACACTTGAAAAGTATTTAATTAGCTTTGAGAGGGTTTTGGACATCCTGAGGGTGCTGAAGGTGCTGTATGAATACAAGTTTCTTATTTTAGTAAGGCGACCATCAACAAAAAGGCAGAAAGATAAAGCTTTAAAGTTGTGTTGGAGATCATTGTCCTTTGCAGCCTTCCAATAGATGGACATGGTTACCTTCGATTCCGCATAGTCCTATTTTCCTAAGGAAGTTCAGATAAATGAGCGCCCCCATCTTCCGATTAGTCACATTACAGCCTTCCGAACCTAACCTTGACTTAGGATAGAATAAAAGAGACACCTATAGTACAGAAAGAGGCTATTTGACCCATTGAGTCTGTACCAACCCTCTGAAATACCACCCAACCTAGGCCCAATCCCCTGCCCTGTAAACTCAGCCTAAGGGGCAATTCAGAATATCCAATCAACCTAACCTGCTCAAGCTTGGACTGTTGGAGGAAACCAGAGCACCCGGAGGAAACCCATGCAGACACAGGGAGAACGTACAAGCTCCACATGGACAGTAACCCATGGTGGGAATCAAACCCGGGTCCCTGGCGCTTTGTGGCAGCAGTGCTAATCACTGGGCCACCGTGCTGCCCTCAACTTTCGACTGTGAATATCTCCACTATCTTCATCTCATTTTTATTTCTCTCAACTTCTTTTCATTTCTTCCATTGATCGTTTTTTCCTTCACTATTGTCCCCCCCCCACCCGACCTCACCTGGGCCGTATGTTCCATGTTCTAGGTTGTCCTGTTATACATTGCTCACTTTTGTTTTGCCATTAACACATTCCGATCTCTTAAAGTGCCACTGTCAGCACCCTTCTTAGTCATTACCTCCACCATTTTCATTCCCATTGTCCTTTTGTCCATGACATCTTTGTCAATCTCCACCTATCACTAACCCTCTATTGCTTCACGCTCGCGCCCCCCAGCAACACAACAATATGGATCTCATCCTATTTCCAGTCCTCTCTAGCTTTGACAAAGAATCATCCAGACTCAAAACGTCAGCACCCTTCTCTCACCACAAAGAAGCTATCAGACCTGCTGAGATTGTCCAGCATTTTCTGTTTTTGCTTCAGAAAAATTAGTTTTGGATTACTTTAAAATGGTACATCCAATGATATGGCATCAGGGGATATGATCAGTAAGTTTGCAGATAACACAAAGATTGATGGTGTGGTAAATAGTGAGGAGGAAAGTCTCAGATTACAGGACGATATCGATGAGCTGGTCCGATGGGCAGAACAGAAATGGAATTTAACCCTGAAAAGTGTGAGGACAAAGAATCCTGACAGCGGAGAATCCAGCCCTGTGTATTTGAGATCACCCAATCACATCTTTGTTACAATGCAGAAGAAGGCCATTTGGCCCATCATATCCGCACCAGCTCTCAGAATGAGCAATTCAATTAATGCCATTCTTCTGCCTTCTCCCCATAACTTGGCACATCACTGCTTTTCTAATAACAATCCTTTTAATTACCTCGTTTGAACCTACATCATCACATTCTCAGACAACACATTTCAGACTTTTTTTTTTTAAAATTTAGATTACCCAATTATTTTTTCCAATTAAGGGGCAATTTAGCGTGGCCAATCCACCTAATGTGCACATTTTTGGGTTGTGGGGGCGAAACCCACGCAGACACGGGGAGAATGTGCAAACTCCACACGGACAGTGACCCAGAACATTTCAGACTTTTAACTACTCGCTGCGGGGAAAAAGGTGTCCTCAATATACTTGGATCTTGGATCTTACTGTCTGTGAGGTGTCTGCACGTTCTCCCTGTGTCTGCGTGGGTTTCCTCCGGGTGCTCCAGTTTCCTCCCACAAGTCCCGAAAGAAGTGCTTGTTAGGTGAATTGGACAGTCTAAATTCTCCCTCTGTGTACCCAAACAGGCGCCAGAATGTGGCGACATGGGGCTTTTCACAGTAACTTCATTGCAGTGTTAATGTAAGCCTACTTGTGACAATAAAGATTATTATCTTGCACCACTGTGAACCCTGTGCTATCTAAGTGAATTTTATTTGGATTCACTGAGGGTCTTGTGATTCGCTGGGATTTTCTCGTTATACTTAGGTCACCAACAAAGTGCCAGTAAATTGGCCCTTGGGATGAGGGGGTTGTTGTGTGATGCCAGTCTGAGTATATTGGGCCTAAATTCTCTGAAGTTTAGAAGCATAAGAGGTGAAACATTGAAACATACAAGATTGTGAAGGTACTTGATTTTGTGGATGCTGAGAGATTGTTTAAGCTGGTTCAGTATAAGGACGCATCATTTAGGACTGAGATGAGAATAAATTACTTTACTCAGAGCATCGTGAAACTTTGGAGATTTCTAGCCCAGAGGGTTGTGTGCGCTCCATTGTTAAATACATTTCAGACTGAGATAGGCACATTTGGGTCTCACAGGGAATCAAAGGAGTGAGCAATAAAGTGGAGTTGAAACCCAATATCAGCCATAATTGTATTGAATGGTGGAGCAGCTTCAATGGGCCATGTAGACAAGGCCTGCTGTTATGTCCTGTGTTCTTGTGACTGGAAAAGATGGATCCATGGATATTGAGGGAAATAAAGGTGAAAATTGCAGAGGCACTGCCTAGAGTTTTCTATCCTAGGCAGATATATGGATTGTACCGGAGGACTGGAGAATTGTAAATGGTAAACATTCTTGTTCAGAAAAGGATGCAGGATAAGCCAAAATCTTTAGCCCCTTGGGAAAGTCTGGAAGAAACTGAAGGCCCATGAGGATAACACAGGAGAAAAGTGGGAGTCATTGGACAGCTCATTTCAAAGAGCTGACACAAGCAGGGTGCCTGAATGACCATCTTTTGTGTTGCAAATCTGTGAACCCTGTGCCATCTGAGTGAATTTGTCTTGGATTCATTCAGGGTCTTGGGATTCCCCAGGAAATGACCTCACCTTCCGCCGACTCTGTAGCCTCACCCAGCCCTGGTGCTCTCGGAGATAGCTGTGTGGAGTCTGCATGTTCTCCCAGTGTCTGTGTGGGTTCCCTCTGGTTGCTCTGGTTTCCTCCCACAGTCCAAAGATGCGCAGGTTTGGTGAATTGTTCATGCTAAACAAGCGGCCCTTAATGTCTAAAGATGTGCAGGTTACGGAAACAGGGCAGGGGGAGTGGGCCAAGGTAGGTTGCTCTTTCGGAGAGTCAGTGCAGCCTTGATGGGTCGAATGGCCTTGTTCTGCACTGTATCTCATTCCAACCTCTTTTCTACATCTGATTTCAGTTGCTCCACCTTTAGGAACCTTCCTTTAGCAGCTGTTCCATGAGCTCCAAAGGCCCTGAGTTCTGGAATTCCCATCTAAACATCTCCATCTTTCTCTCCTCCTTTACAAGTCGACTTAATCCTTCCACTTTGGCAAAGCTTTTGGTCACCTGCCCTGAATATATGCTGATGTGACTCAGAGTTAGGCTGTGTTTAATAACTCTCCTGTGATGTGCTTCAGGATGTTTTACTGTGTGACAGGTGCTATGTAAACACAAGTTGTTGTAAATAATGAAAGTCTGACTTGCAGCAAGACAGATTCTGATATGAAATAAGACACAGAATGGATGTTAAAGAGGCTCCTTTATTAGTAATCAAAAATGAACGAGACAGAACAAGAACGGGGCTGGTTTAGCACAGGGCTAAATCGCTGGCTTTTAAAGCAGACCAAGACAGGCCAACAGCACGGTTCAATTCCCGTACCAGCCTCCCCAAACAGGTGCCGGAATGTGGCGACTAGGGGCTTTTCACAGTAACTTCATTTGAAGCCTACTTGTGACAATAAGCGAATTTCAAGTTGGTTTGAAGTGGCGTTGCTGATAGTGAGGTAAGGTGATGGGCTGAATGGCTGAAAATATAGATAAAATGAATAGATATTGGGAGAACAATATTGGGTAGGCATTATTGACTGAGCCATCAGTTTGTTTTCTGACCACTATCCGTGAATGTGGACGCCATTGGATTTTCTTCAACTGACTTCGTTCCAAAGGAGAGCAATCACAGCTTCTCCAGTCTCCCCATGTGGCTGAGATCCTTTATTCCTGGTCCCATTCTAGTAAATATCCTCTGCACCTTCCTTAAGGCCTTTACATCCTTCTTAAATACCATAGACCCAAAAGACGTAAGAGAAGAGGTAGGACATTCAGCCCTTCGAGTCTGCTCCCCCATTCGATGAGATCATGACTGGTTTGATATAATCCTCAACTCCACTTTCCTGCCATATCCCTATAAACGTTGATTCCCTTACTGATGAAAAATCTGTCTATCTCAGCCTTGAACATAGCTGTTCTTCAGCTCTCTGCGGTGGGCGGCATGTAGCACAGTGGTTAGCATTGTTGCGTCACAGCGGCAGGGTCCCAGGTTTGATTCACGGCTTGGGTCACTGTCTGTGCAGAGTCTAGACCGTCTACCTGTGTCTGCGTAGGTTTCCTCCGGGTGCTCCGGTTTCCTCCCATAAGTCACGAAAGGCGTGCTGGAAGGTAATTTGGACTTTCTGAATTCTCCCTCTGTGTACACCAACAGGCGCCGGAATGTGATGACTAGGGACTTTTCACAGTAACTTCATTGCAGTGTTAATGTAAACCTACTTGTGACACTAATAACGATTATTATTATATTATAAAGAATTTCACAGATTCACTATCCTCTGAGAGAAGAAATTCTCCCTCAACTCTGTCTTAAATGGGTGACCCCTTACTCTGAGATTATGCCCTCTGGTCCTAGACTCTCCCACAAAAGGAAACATCTCAGCATTGACCCTGTCAAGCACCCGGAGAATCCTATATGTCTAAATAACTCAACCTCTCATTCTTCTAAATCCAATGAATATAGGCCCAACCTACTTAATCTCTCCTCATGAGAAAATCTCTAAGACCTGGCCAGTATGATTTTCCTTAGATAAGGGGATCAAAACTGTTCACAGTATTCCAGGTGTGGTCTAACAAGTGGCTTCTGTAGTTTTAGCAGGACTTCTCTACTTCATTCCCTTTGAAATAAAAGCCAACATTCCATTTAGCTTCCCAATTGCCTGCTGAACGTGCACACTAGCTTTTTGTGATTTATGCAAGAGGATCCCCAAATCCTTCTGTACTGCAGTTTTCAGCCGTCTTTCTACATTTAAATAATATTCAGCTCCTTTATTCTTCCTACCAAAGTGCATAACTTCACATTTTCCTATGTTATGCTCCATCTGCCAGGTTTTTGCTCTTGCACCTAACCTGTCTATATCCCTCTGTAGACTCTGTCATCCTCATCACTTGCCTTCCCACCTATTTTTGTGTCATCGCAAACTTGGCAATAGTGCATTGACTTTCCTCGTCCAAGTCATTAATATGTATTGTGGCCCAGAATTGATCCCAGAATTGGACACAATATGACAGGCTGTTTTATGAAAGTTGAATGCGATGCACAATCAATAACTCCAGAAGCGAGATTGGAGACAATTGAAGGCTTTATTGCACTAGATGTTTCCCCCAGCAGCGCAGGTACAGAAGGCAGCTGCTGGGGAGACACGGGCTGTTATACCCCATCTTACTGGGTGGAACCAGCAGGCAGGCTTAACCAATGAAACAGCAGTCTCAGGTACCTCCCACACCAATGGTCTTACAGCATATTCAGAGGTATCAAAATACCTCTAATACCGACTACCACAGAATGTAACTAATACCGCGCAGGATCAGGACATTCAATCTTAAAGACGTGTGTGCCACTGTCACATGAACTTCCTCCCTACTGCCCCTGAATGTACCATCCCTTTTTTTCTTTCTCCCATATATGATTATCCTGCTTCCTCTTCAATGCATCAAGGCTAGCCACCTCAGCCACTCCACGTAGGATTGAGTGCCATATTCTAACCACTCTCTGGATAAAGAGATTTCTCCGGACTTCCCTATTGGATTTAATAGCAACCATCTTATATTCATGGTCTCTCAGTCTGATCTTGGCTTCAAGTAACATTGGACAAATTTGCCCTCTTACTCCCAGATTGGAAGACTCTGCAAATTGCCTTTGTCCCTCCCCACCAATCAGATGGTCTGAATGAGTTGGAGCCTTTTGATAATTCTCCGGCCATTGCGATTCTCTTTTCCCAGCAGCACTCCCCCACCCACGGGTTTCCTGGTGGTGCGGCGGCCTCAATGGGAAATCCCATTGACAAACGGCGGAAAGATAGAATCCCACCGGCAGCGAAACACACGCCGCTGAGAAACATGGGCTGGGGAACCGGAGAATCCAACCCAATCCAGATTGCAATGTGCACTGTATGAAGAGCGGAATAACACTTGGATCTGTATGAGTGCAATGGGAGTCAACACTGGCACCGTTGCACTCCCTGTACAGGTCAGCAATGCATGACATTAAGCAGGCAGGTGTGTAAACTGTTTGAATAAACTAAAAGAAGTTGGCTCAAAGTTGAGGCTGAGGGGGAGTAAGAATTCTGGATAAGCATTTGATTGTAGGAATTCCACAGGTCCGCCTTTACAAATGAAACTGATCAAAGTTTGAAGCCCGAGAAAGGACAAAAAAAACTTATCACCTCGCTTTTACAGAGCCAACACACTTCCACAGCAAAGAGTCTGACAGAAAACTCCACCATCCCCACCTCCCAGGAACGGCAAAGTCTCTCTTGAAGGTGGAGCCTGCTGGGCTCAGTGGGTGGGTACACAATGCTTTGTCCTCTCTGTCACGGGCCAATTGTCAAACTCAAAGAGGTCAAGAGAGATTCAGGACCTTCAAACTATTCTACTATCACTTTTTGTCTCCTTAAGAGTCATGTAATGGATTGACAAAGGACGAAGGACACATTTCGAAAGGGTAAGGAGGGAAGCAATTGTTTTGCTAGCGAGTACCTACCACTGAAGACTGGGAGGGGGGTGGAGCACCTCAAATCACCATGGCGCTGGGACTGCCCATGGTGCTTATGTATTCACTGGGCATTAAAATGCCACACATCGAAAGCTAATGCCTCTTTTACAGCCTCGATCAATTGTGGAATTCTCCTGGAAGCTATTGGTCTCTCTCCTGTCACGATCAGATTTGTTTAGCTCAACCTTTCCCTCCTGTGCCCTGGGGTTGTTACAATCTTAAGAACGCTGCACACATATTAAACTGACATTATAACACAACACAGATCCTGTTGAAACTGTGATGTAAAGCACAAACACTTCAGATCCACAATAAAATAGAAAATACTGGAAATACACAGCTCCGGTAAAAATGAATAGGCAGATTAGGGATGTTTCACACCTTTATCAGGGCTGGATGCAGTAGCATGGGAGAGATTGATGAATGAAAGACTTGCATTTATAAAGCACCTTTCATAACCTCAGGATGGCTCAATGCATGTTACAGTCAATGAAGCATGTTCATGGGGCCTCACGGTAGCATGGTGGTTAGCATCAATGCTTCACAGCTCCAGGGTCCCAGGTTCGATTCCCGGCTGGGTCACTGTCTGTGTGGAGTCTGCACGTCCTCCCCGTGTGTGCGTGGGTTTCCTCCGGGTGCTCCGGTTTCCTCCCACAGTCCAAAGATGTGCGGGTTAGGTGGATTGGCCATGCTAAATTGCCCGTAGTGTAAGGTTAATGGGGGGATTGTTGGGTTACGGGTATACGGGTTACGTGGGTTTAAGTAGGGTGATCATTGCTCGGCACAACATCGAGGGCCGAAGGGCCTGTTCTGTGCTGTACTGTTCTATGTTCTATGTTCTATGTAAAGTAATACAGGAAATGTAGCAGCCAAATTGCTCCATGGTAGGACCCCACAAACAACAGTATGGTGATCAACACATCGACTGTTTGGTTAAATGTCGGTGGAGGAGTAAAAATCAGCCTGGACACCGAGTTAAGCACCACCTTTAGAATGAGATGAGATGCGATGTCTCTGACAGACATGAAAGATACCATGACACAGTGTCACAGTGGTTAACACTGCTGTCTCACAGCAGTAGGGATCCGGTTCAATTCCAGCTTTGGGTAATGTGCAGGTTAAATGGATTGACCTTGCTAGGGATGTCAGGTTAGGTTACGGGGGATAAGGCTGGTTGGGCGGGCCTAGGTAGGGTCCTCTTTCAGAGGGTCTGTCCAGACCTGATGGGCTGAATGGCCTCCTTCTGCACTGTAGGGATTCTATGGAAACTATGATTTTGAAGAAAACTAGGGCTGGCATGGTGGTGCAGTGGTTATCATTGCTGCCTGCGGCGCTGAGGACCCGGGTTCGATCCCGGCCCCGGGTCACTGTCTGTGTGGAGCTGGCACATTCTCTCCGTGGCTGCGTGGGTTTCACCCCACAACTCAAAGATGTGCAGGTTAGGTGGATTGGCCATTCTTTTGAGGTCCACCAACAAAACAGAAGAAAGGAAAACAAACCGAGGGACAAAGCTCCTATTAAGGGCACTGCCCGAACATAACAAAGAACAACAGCAACTTAAAAAACATCAAATAAGAGTGCAGTTACAGGGGTCACTAAAGCACCCCAAACCCTGTGGTGCCCACCGGGCACGGAAGGCCTCGATGGTGCTTGTGGACACCGCATGCTCCCTTTCCAGGGACACCCGGCCGCAAATGTAGCCGCGGAAGAGGGGCAGACCCCTTCGCTTGCCCGCTGCCTGGACCTATAAATGGCGTGCTTTGCCAGGCCCAGGAACAGGTTCACAAGGAGGTCCTCCGCCTTCCCCGCCCCCCTCCGCACTGGGTGCCCGTAGATTAGGAGCGTGGGGCTGCAGTGCAAACAAAACTCCAGCAAAAGATTGGCTAGAAAACTAAAAAGGGAATGCAGACTAAAACACGTAACATAGACATGGTCCACAGACTCCACAAGGTCACACAAATGGCAGGATTCTTGGGAGTCCGTTAACCGGTGCAATCAGTGATTGTACGGCATTGCTGCATGCAACATTCTCCACCCCAGGTCCCCAAGATTGAGGGGGAGGACTCCTCCATAGAGGGAGCTCCAGTGGGGACCTCCACCAACGGACGGTAGCAAGGCACGCCATGGTGTATCCGGACGACGGGCGAGGGTAAGGAGGTGAAGTGTGTGCAGCAGCAGCCCGGATAGGAAACATCTCTGCACAGTGCGAAAAGGCACGGAGGGTATTTCCGCGAGGTGGCACCAGCTCACTCCTGATGGAGGGAGCTGCGGTGGGAGGCGACCATGTTCCAGACTTTGAGCAGGTCCTGGTAAATGACCGACATTGCCTGCAGAGGGTAACGATGACCCTGCAGATCTATGAACAGGAGCTGCATGTCATAATTTGGGCCGTGCACCTGGCGGAAGGAATGCATCGCCAGGGCACACTATCATGGAGGGGGCTCAACGTGAAGGTATCGTTGCAGGGTCTGAAGGTGGAAGATCACCACCTGGGTGCGAAGGGACACCGGCACCTGGCCACCCTCCCTAAGCGGGAGACTCAGAACCTCGACAGCGACCCAGTGCAGTCTCTTGTCCCAGAAGAACTCTACAAGTATTCTCTGGCTCTTTGTGACAAAGGCAGGGGGAGGGGTCAAAGTGACCAGCCGGTACCACAACATCAGCTGGTTTATGACGAGAACACGACCCCTGTAAGACAGCACCCGGAGCAGTCCTGTTGATGCGCGATCAATGAACACAGAAACAAAGGAGTAGTCCGAATCGAAGGCTTTAATCTACAAGAAGTGTGCCCAGCAGCAGGAGTACAGAAATAACGGTGGCTGCTGGGAAACAAGGGTTCTTATACTCCGCCTCGTAGGCGGAGCTACCTTCCTCTCGACCAATGAGAAGACAACACTTTGGGCCAATGGGCAGCGAGCCTTCTACACCAATAGCAGCTCACACTCCCAGGTACCGTAGTACCTCTAGTCATTCTACCACATTCACCCCTTGTTGAGAAAGGAACTGGGGGGGGGGGGTGCTTTTTGAGAAGCCGGGGGAAGGGAGGGGCGTCCCGTGCAGGTGGGATAAGATACTGGTAGTATGACTAGTGATATGGGATCGTACCTCTCCAACGGTGGCTGCCCATTGGCCCGTAACTATATACAGGTACGTGTTAGCACATGGTAACTATTTACAGAGTTGGAAAACAAGAGAACAAACAAAAAAAAGTCCATTAACAGTTCATATCGACTTGATCAGCTGATCGGGGGCATTGGACGTCCTCTGCGACCTGCGGAGCTTCGTTGGAGACGTTGGAGATGCGGGCGTCCATGACTCCGGGAGCGATGATCCGGTCCTCGTCGATGTTTCCATACCCCTAGACGGAGCTGGTGAGGGCCGGGCCATGGGGGGGGCGTCTGGTCCTCTGGGCGGCGCGGGTGAGGAGGTTGGCGGGCCGGGGGGGGAGCGCCTGCGGGGAGCAGTTGCAGTTGGAGGGGGGGGGGGGCTGGTGCCGGGGGCGATGGCGGGGATCCGGCGGGCGTCAGGTTCCGTAGGGAGACTGTGTCCTGTCGGCCGTCGGGGTACTCCACATACGCGTATTGCGGGTTTGCGTGGAGCAGCTGGACACTCTCGATCAATGGGTCTGACTTGTGCACCCGCACGTGTTTCCGGAGCAGGATGGGCCTGGGGGCAGCCAGCCAGGTCGGGAGCGGGGTCTCTGAGGAAGACTTCCTGGGGAAGACAAGAAGGTGTTCATGGGGCGTTTGATTGGTAGATGTGCAAAGTAATGACCGGATTGAGTGGAGGGTGTCTGGGAGGACCTCTTGTCAGCGGGTGACTGGGAGATTTCTGGACCGTAAGGCCAGCAGGACGGTCTTCCACACTGTACTGTTCTCCCTCTCGACCTGTCCATTACCCCGGGGGTTGTAACTGGTCGTCCTGCTTGAGGCAATGCCCTTGCTGAGCAGGAATTGACGCAGTTCGTCACTCATAAAGGAGGACCCCCTATTGCTGTGAATGTAAGGGGGGAATCCGAACAGGGAGAAAATGGTGTGTAGGGCTTTAATGATGGTGGGTGTGGTCATGTCGGGGCAGGTGTTGGCGAACGGGAAGCGGGAGTACTCGTCAATCACGTTGAGGAAGTACGTGTTGCGGTTGGTAGAGGGGAGGGGACCTTTGAAATCCATGCTGAGGCGTTCAAAGGGACGGGAAGCCTTAATCAGATGCGCTTTTTCGGGATGGTAGAAATGCGGCTTGCATTCCGCGCTGATGTGGCAGTCCCTAGTGACTGTCCTGACCTCCTCGATGGAGTAGGGCAGGTTGCGGGTCTTGATAAAGTGAAAGAAGCGGGTGACCCCCGGGTGGCAGAGGTCCGCGTGGAGGGCTCGAAGGCGGTCCACTTGTACGTTGGCACAGGTGCCGCGGGACAGGGCGTCGGGAGGCTCGTTCAGCTTCCCAGGACGATACAAGATGTCGTAGTTGTAGGTGGACAACTCGATCCTCTACTGCAAAATCTTGTCGTTCTTTATCTTGCCCCTCTGTGCATTGTCAAACATGAAGGACACTGACCGTTGGTCTGTGAGGAGGGTGAACCTCCTGCCGGCCAGATAGTGCCTCCAGTGTTGCACAGTTTCTACTATGGCCTGTGCTTCCTTCTCGACCGAGGTGTGGTGGATTTCGGAAGCATGGAGGGTACGGGAGAAGAAGGCCACGGGTCTGCTCGCTTGGTTGACGGTGGCTGCCACAGCTACATCGGACGCGTCGCTCTCGACCTGGAAGGGGAGGGACTCATCGATAGCGTGCATCGTGACCTTTGCGACATCTACTTTGATGCGGTTGAAGGCCTGGCGGGCCTCCATCGACAGGGGGAATGTGGCTGTTTGGATGAGGGGACAGGCTTTGTCGGACCCCACTGAGCGTAATATGAGAAAAAGCCGAGGCAGCGCTTGAGGGCTTTGGGGCAATGGGGAGGGGGAGCTCCATCAGGGGGCACATGCGTTCCGGGTCGGGGCCTATCACTCCATTTCGCACTACGTAGCCAAGGATGGCTAGGCGGTCGGTGCTAAACATGCATTTGTCCTTGTTGTAAGTCAGATTCAGGAGCGTTGCGGTTTGGAGGATTTTGCGGAGATTGGTGTTGTCTGCTGATCATGGCCGCAGATGGTGACATTATCGAGATACAGGAAGGTTGCCCGTAAACCGTATCGGTCGACCGTTTGGTCCATCTCCCTTTGCAAGACCGAGACCCCATTTGTGACACCGAAGGGAACCCTTAAAAAATGGTAGAGCCGCCCTTCCGCTTCGAACGCAGTGTACTTGCGATCGCTTGTGCGGATGGGGAGCTGGTGGTAGGCAGACTTGAGGTCCACCGTGGAGAAGACCTTGTACTGCGCGATCCTGTTGACCAGGTCAGATATATGGGGGAGAGGGTACGCGTCCAGCTGCGTAAACCTGTTGATGGTCTGACTGTAGTCTATGACCATCCTATTCTTCTCTCCGGTCTTTACCACCAGAACTTGTGCTCGCCAGGGGCTTTTGCTAGCCTCGATGACCTCCTCCTTCAGAAGCCGTTGGACTTCGGACCTGATGAAGGTCCGGTCCTGGGCACTGTACTGTCAGCTCCTGGTGGCGACAGGTTTGCAATCCGGGGTGAGGTTTGCAAACAAGGACAGGGGATTGACCTTGAGGGTCGCGGGGTTGCAGACAGTGAGGGGGGGGGGGCATAGAGCCGCCAAATTTAAATGTTAGACTCTGGAGGTTACATTGGACGTCTAACCCCAGGAGTGCGGCCATGCAGATGTGGGGGAGGATGTAGAGTCTGTAGTTTTTAAACTTCCTCCCCTGGACCGTGAGGTCCGCTATGCAACACCCGGTGATCAGCACTGAATGGGAGCCAGAGACCAGGGCAATTTTTTGCTTGACCGGGTGGACAGGGAGAGCGCAGCGTCTTACCATGGTGGGGTGGAAACTCTCCGTGCTCCCGGAGTCCAGTAGGCAGGTCGTCTTGTGCCCGTTGAGCAGTATCCTTGTTGTTGCCGGAGAGAGGGTGCGGGCTCGAGACTGGTCCAGGGTGACTGAAGCGAGTCGTGGCAGATAGCCGGAGTCTTCATTGGGCAGTGAGTAGTCACCCGCGGGGTCATTGGAGCTGATCCAAGATGGCGGCGCCTGTCGGTCGCACATGGTGGCGGGTGAACATAATGGCGGCGCCCGTCCCCCGCACGTGGTGTCGGAGGCACAAAATGGCGGCGCCCGGGGGTCGCTCATGGCATCGGGGGCGCAAAATGGCGGCGCCCGAAGGTCGAACGTGGCGTTGGGGGATGGGGGCAGCGAGGTCCGCGGGCCGCACGGGGCTCCTGGAGAGAGTGAAGGGGGAGTTCCGCGGTCGCTGCCCGGGACCGCAGCGACCGACTTGGCCTGGCAGACGGCCACAAAGTGGCCTTTCTTCCTGCAGCCCTTGCAGGTTGCAGAACGGGCTGGGCAACGTTGTCGGGGGTGCTTCGTCTGGCTGGAAAAATAGCAGCGTGGCCCCGCGGGTTTTTCGGGGTGCCCTGCGGTGCAGGCCTGGGGGGAGTCTGAGTCCGTGGGGGAGAGAGACGCTGAGTTCCACGCTGCCCAGGGGGCCGCTGCGTGGTCGGGGTCTTATGAGCGTGCGTTTCTGTTCGCGACATCTAGGGAGGTAGCGAGGGACCGTGCCTCCGTGAGGCTCAAGGTTTCTCTTTCTAATAGTCTCTGACGGATCTGTGGGAAATGCATGCCTACAACAAAGGCGTCTCGGATGAGGAGCTCCGTGTGCTCATTAACATACACCTGTGGGCAGCTGCAGTTTCTCCCCAGTACAAGGCGGGCATGGTAAAAATCGTTCAGTAACTCACCAGGGATCTGCTGCCTTGTGGCTAGTAAGTGCCGAGCGTAGACTTGATTTACCGGCCGGACAAAGTGTCCATTGAGCAGGTCCATAGCCGCGTCATAGTCGGTCGTGTCCTCGATGAGCGTGTAGATGGCGGTGCCGATGCACGAGTGGAGGATGTGTAGTTTCTGCTCCTTCGTCAGTACGTTTTTGCCGTACTAAGGTAGCTGTTGAAACAAGCCAGCCAGTGCTTAAATGTGGCTGTTGCATTCGCTGCGTGGGGCCTGAGTCGTAGACACTCAGCTTGATGCAGAGCTCCATCCTTTAAAATCTTGTAGATTAAATTGATGTGCGATCAATGAACATAGAAATGAAGGAGTCGTCTGAATCGAAGGCTTTAATCTACAAGAAGTGTGCCCAGCAGCAGGAGTACAGAAATAACGGTGGCTGCTGGGAAACAAGGGTTCTTATACTCCGCCTCGTAGGCGGAGCTACCTTCCTCTCGACCAATGGGAAGACAACACTTTGGGCCAATGGCCAGCGAGCCTTCTACACCAATAGCAGCTCACACTCCCAGGTACCGTAGTACCTCTAGTCATACTACCACACCTGTCCAGCGTCTCAAGCGAACGGTGACCTTGGTCTCTAGCTCCTGCCAGTTAGCCGGCCAGGATTCCTCAGCCGGTCAAAGATGGACTCCCAAATAGAGTAGGCTGGTCCTGCTCCAGGTGAAATGCCTGAGCTCCTTTGGGAGGGGACCGTCTACCACAGACCGACCAGGAGTCCTGAACACTTGGACCAGTTGATCCTGGCAGAGGACGCGTCGGAGTACACAGCCTGGCACTCTTGCATCCTTCGCAGGTCAGCAGGGTCAGTGAACATGAGGAGCACGTTAACAGCGTAAGCCGAAAGGACCACCCCAATGCCCGGCCTGCGCAGAAGCAGTCCCGACAGCCTCCTCCGCAGGAAAGGCTCCACGCAAATAGAATAAAGTTGGCCAGACAAAGGGCAGCCCTGACGCACTCCTCTCTCAAAGCGAAGGGGCGCCGTCAGAGACCCGTTAACCTCAACAAGACACTCTGCGGCAGCGTACAGAAGCCGGATCCGGGCGACAAATTGCGTCCCGAACTCAAATGCTAGTAGAGCCCGAATAAATATTCGGATTCCACCCTGTCGAACGCCTTCTCCTGATCAAGGGACAGGAAGGCACTCGACATACCAGCCCTCTGGGAATGATGGACCAGGTCTCGGACTAGATGAATGTTGTCATGGATTGTGCAGCACGGGACCATGTAGGACTGGTCAGGGTAGATCATGTGGTCCAGCACAGTGCCAAGGCGCAAACTCATTGCCTTGGCGAAAATCTTGTAATCCGTGCTGAGAAGAGAGACCGGAAGCCAGTTTTTAAGGTGGCGGAGATCCCCCCTCTTTGGCAGCAAGGTAATGGTGGCTCAGCGCCATGAGAGAGGCATCTTTCCGGTTGTGATACTTTCCCCCAGGACCCCTGTATAGTCGCTCACCAGGACTACGTATGGAGCTGTTGACGGACCCTGCGTTTTTTCTAGCGTGTAGAAGAAGGGGGAGCCGCGGTCTATGTCCGTAAGGATCTGGATCTGCGAACTCACATACGCACCCAGGACCTGACAAGTTGCAGGTCCCGCAGCGTGCTCTTCCTCTCTCTGTACACCATTCGCAGGGCCAGGTCTTCATCGGGCTGACTGAGACGTGACTCCAGGTCGGGCACCTCCTTTTCCAACTTCTTGACCCTGGATGTCTGCCTCTTTATCGAAACCCTCGCATACTCCTGACAGAAGCTACGCACGTGAGTCTTGCCCATGTCCCACCATAGCCTCAAGGCAGGGAAACCTACCCGCTTCCTTCTCCAGCCGGTCCAGAAGTGATGAAACGAGCCCAGGAACCACTCGTCCTCCAGCAGCAGGTTGTTAAAATGCCAGTACGTGCACCGCGACTGAACGTGAGACAGGGCGAGCCTTGCCCACATGAGACAGTGGTCCGAGCATGGCACCAGTGGAAAGAGGCCGTCGGGACATGGGGCAGGTAAACCCTTGAAATGTAGAGGCGGTCGATTCTGGATGTTCCAACACTAGGCCCCACAAAAGTGAAGACACTGAAATCAGTATGGAGAGTCAGCCAGACGTCCACCAAGCCAAAGAACCCGACCAGGTTCCTTAACCTCACCACCGCACGAGAGCTGCACTGCGTACCAAGGCAGTCCTTCGTCCGAGGGTGCAATTAAAATCCCCCCCCCCCCCCCCCAGGACGATGCACTCGCCCGCGGCGATGGTGCCAAGAGGGTGGGCACTTGTTCGAAGAAAGTCGTCTGCTGCTGGCCAACCTGGGAGCGTAGACATTCACAAATTGAAGTACCTCGACCCCCTCGGGGACCATCAAGTGCAGCAACCGGCCTGGCACTGGCTCCTTGACCCCCAGGTTCCCCCCCTCTAAGGAATGGCACCACTTGCGGGGGGTGCCCTGCGCCGAAGAAATCTTCATTCTTGCAACGTCCCCCCCCCCCCTTCCGTCAACAGTTTGCCCCCGGGTTCAGGATAGATAGATAGATAGAGATAGAGAAATACAGCACAGAACAGGCCCTTCGGCCCACGATGTTGCGCCAAACTTTTGTCCTAGGTTAATCATAGATCATAGAATTTTGGACACTAAGGGCAATTTATCATGGCCAATCCACCCAACCTGCACATCTTTGGACTGTGGGAGGAAACCGGAGTACCCGGAGGAAACCCACGCACACACGGCCCAATGACCCAAGCCGAAATCGAACCTGGGATCCTGGAGCTGTGAAGCAATTGTGCTATCCACAATGCTACCGTGCTACCCTTAAGAACAAATTAATCTACGCTCCATTATCCTATCCTAATCCATGTACCTATCCAATAGCCGCTTGAAGGTCCCTAACGTTTCCGACTCATCTACTTCCACAGGCAGTGCATTCCATGCCCCCACTACTCTTTGGGTAAAGAACCTACCTCTGACATCCCCCCTATATCTTCCACCATTTACCTTGAATTTATGTCCCCTTGTAATGGTTTGTTCCACCCGGGGAAAAAGTATCTGTCTACTCTATCTATTCCCTTGATCATCTTATAAACCTCTATCAAGTCGCCCCTCATCCTTCTCCGTTCCAATGAGAAAAGGCCTAGCACCCTCAACCTTTCCTCGTGAGACCTACTCTACATTCCAGGCAACATCCTGGCAAATCTCCTTTGCACCTTTTCCAAAGCTTCCACATCCTTCCTAAAATGAGGTGACCAGAACTGCACACAGTACTCCAAATGTGGCCTGACCAAAGTTTTGTACAACTGCATCATCACCTCACAGCTCTTACATTCAATCCCTCTGCTAATGAACGCTAGCACACCATAGGCCTTCTTCACAGCTCTATCCACTTGAGTGGCAACTTCAAAGATCTATGAACATAGACCCCAAGATCTCTCTGCTCCTCTACATTGCCAAGAACCCTACCGTTAACCCTGTATTCCACATTCATATTTGTCCTCCCAAAATGGACAACCTCACACTTGTCAGGGTTAAACTCCATCTGCCACTTCTCAGCCCAGCTGAGAACAGGGATGTTGCCGTCTTCTGCGCTGGCCTGAGAGCACGCGCATCACCACCCTCCCCTTTTGCTGACAATCGCCAAAACGACGACTGGCCCAGTACCCGACGCTGAGGCGTCATGGGCCTGGGATGAGCTTGAGTGTCCGCGGTGGCCCTCAGGCCTGAATTCTGGATCGCAGGGGTCTCTAGGTTGATGGGGTCTGGGGTATTTGCAGTTGATCCCCGCCTTGCCTCCTGGGGGGCCCTGCGGTCCAGTGGATGCCCTTCCTCCTCCACTCCAGCAGCCGACTGGCCAGTCTGCGCCAGCACGGTGTCCCCCTTTAGGGTCGGGGTGGTAATGCCAATGGAGGGGGAGGGGCCAGCGGTGCCAGTCGCAGCCACCTTGGTGTCAGTGGTGGCTTTGGCAGCGGGGCAATTCCTCCGTACGTGCGCCACCTTCTTGCAGGCGTGGCACCGCATGCCATCTGCAGACCAGAAGATGCGGAAGGTCTCCCCTTGACGGGAGAATTCGAATCCCCCCCCCTTCTAATACATCCTTCCGGGCCAAGCGAATGAAAGCCTGGCACTGGAAGGAGTAGATGTGCCTGATGGGGGCGTCCTTCAGGCCGAGAGGGAGCGGCGTTACCTCAGAACAAACCTCCCCCAGTAGTTGAAGGTGGGGGAGGAGGAGCTCGGTAAGGAGGTAAGGCGGGACATTGGACAAAATGACCCGCTCAGCAGTGGCCTCAAGAAGGTCCACTGCCACGTAGGTCCCGCCCACCACGAGCCCCTTTTCAAGGACGAGGTGAACTGCCCTCTCAGCCCTCAGGAAGAAAACGGCTTTCCCGTACATTCGAGAGGTGGCCACAATGGCCGACGACCCCGGCCATTGTGCAAACGCACGCCTCTATGGTGACGGTGGGGGAGCGTAGCACTTGACGCCCAGCTTTCAGGTCAGCAACCGGTAAGGTGGCGGGGCAGCAGGAGCAGTGGAGGCCGAAGGGGCTACTTACCCCATATAAGTGGACCTGGTCGGCCCTGCCACTGGCGTAGGTGGAGTGGCCATCAGGACAAGTGCCACACCCACCCCAATGTGGGCTTTGTCGCGTTGGAATTTAATTGACAAAATAGATAGTGGGAAGGGGCTGTCAGGGGAAGAGCATGGTGGAATGACATACTCTCCCCCTTGGAAGGTATGCGGGGGAGCAAAGCAGGGAAGGAAAGAGAAGAGAGATCAGCCAAGTATTCCACTCAGGGCTGGACTCAAAGACCAGGGGAGTAGCGATCTTGATCAGCGTACGAGTGGCATTTAAGGCAGGGAGAATCATGTCAGGTAAGGGGGGTAGGTACATAATGGTGAGTGGGAAGCTGGAGGGGGTGCGGGTGGTACTTGTGAACATATATGCTCCGAATTGGGACGATGTGGAATTTATGAGGCAGGTTTTAGGTAAGATCCCAGACTTAGAATCACATAACCTGATCATGGGAGGGGACTTTAACACAGTCATGAATCCGGATTTGGACCGATCCAAATCCAGGACAGGGAGAAGGCCGGTTGCGGCAAAGGAATTGAATGGGTTTATGGAACAGATGGGGAGAGTAGACTCATGGAGGTTTGCACGGCCGAGGAAGAAAAAGAGTTTTCCTTTTTCTCACATGTCCACAAGGTATACTCTCGCATCGACTTTTTTGTTCTGAGCAGGGCGCTAATACCGAAGATGGTGGATACTGAGTACTCGGCAAACGCAGTGTCGGATCATACTGAAACATGGTTAAAGGATGGTCACGACTGGGAGTTAAATATCCGAGGGCATCAAACTATTCGGAAGGACAGAGTGGATGGTAAGGGAGGTGGTGTTGCTCTATTATTTAAGGATGACATCCGGGCAATAGTAAGGGGTGATATCGGTGCTATGGAGGATAAGGTTGAATCCATTTGGGTGGAAATCAGGAATAGTAAGGCGAAAAAGTCACTGATAGGAGTAGTCTATCCGCCACCAAATAGTAACGTTATGGTGGGGCAGGCAATAAACAAAGAAATAACTGATGCATGTAGAAATGGTACAGCAGTTATCATGGGGGATTTTAATCTACATGTCGATTGGTTTAACCAGGTCGGTCAAGGCAACCTTGTATCCGCGATAGTTTCCTAGAACAGTATGTAATGGAACCTACGAGGGAACAAGCGGTCCTAGATCTTGTCCTGTGTAATGAGACAGGATTGATTCATGATCTCATAGTTAGGGATCCTCTCGGAAGGAGCGATCACAATATGGTGGAATTTAATATACAGATGGAGGGTGAGAAAGTAAAATCAAATACTAGTGTTTTGTGTTTAAACAAAGGAGATTACAATGGGATGAGAGAAGAACTAGCTAAGGTAGACTGGGAACAAAGACTTTATGGGGGAACAGTTGAGGAACAGTGGAGAACCTTCCAAGCGATTTTTCACAGTGCTCAGCAAAGGTTTATACCAACAAAAAGGAAGGACGGTAGAAAGAGGGAAAATCGACCGTGGATATCTAAGGAAATAAGGGAGAGTATCAAATTGAAGGAAGAAGCATATAAAGAGGCAAAGATTGGTGGGAGACTAGAGGACTGGGAAATCTTTAGGGGGCAACAGAACGCTACTAAAAAAGCTATAAAGAAGAGTAAGATAGAGTATGAGAGTAAACTTGCTCAGAATATAAAAACAGACAGTAAAAGTTTTTACAAATATATAAAACAAAAAAGAGTGGCTAAGGTAAATATTGGTCCTTTCGAGGATGAGAAGGGATTTTTAATAATGGGAGATGAGGAAATGGCTGAGGAACTGAACAGGTTTTTTGGGTCGATCTTCACAGTGGAAGACACAAATAACATGCCAGCGGCTGATAGAAATGAGGCTATGACAGGTGAGGACCTTGAGAGGATTGTTATCACTAAGGAGGTAGTGATGGGCAAGCTAATGGGGCTAAAGGTAGACAAGTCTCCTGGCCCTGATGGAATGCATCCCAGAGTGCTAAGAGAGATGGCTAGGGAAATTGCAGATGCACTAATGATGATTTACCAAAATTCACTAGTCTCTGGGGTGGTCCCGGTGGATTGGAAATTAGCAAACGTGACACCACTGTTTAAAAAAGGAGGTAGGCAGAGAGCAGGAAATTATAGGCCAGTGAGCTTAACTTCGGTAGTAGGGAAGATGCTGGAATCTATCATCAAGGAAGAAATTGCGAGGCATCTGGATAGAAATTGTCCCATTGGGCAGACGCAGCATGGGTTCATAAAGGGCAGGTCGTGCCTAACTAATTTAGGGAATTTTTTGAGGACATTACCAGTGCAGTAGATAACGGGGAGCCAATGGATGTGGTCTATCTGGATTTCCAGAAAGCCTTTGACAAGGTGCCACACAAAAGGTTGCTGCATAAGATAAAGATGCATGGCATTAAGGGTAAAGTAGTAGCATGGATAGAGGATTGGTTAATTAACAAAAAGCAAAGAGTGGGGATTAATGGGTGTTTCTCTGGTTGGCAATCAGTAGCTAATGGTGTCCCTCAGGGATCCATGTTGGGCCCACAATTGTTCACAATTTACATAGATGATTTGGAGTTGGGGACCAAGGGCAATGTGTCCAAGTTTGCAGATGACACTAAGATGAGTGGTAAAGCGAAAAGTGCAGATGATACTGGAAGTCTGCAGAGGGATTTGGATAGGTTAAGTGAATGGGCTAGGATCTGGCAGATGGAATACAATGTTGACAAATGTGAGGTTATCCATTTTGGTAGGAATAACAGCAAACGGGATTATTATTTAAACGATAAAATATTAAAGCATGCTGCTGTGCAGAGAGACCTGGGTGTGCTAGTGCATGAGTCACATAAAGTTGGTTTACAGGTGCAACAGGTGATTAAGAAGGCAAATGGAATTTTGTCCTTCATTGCTAGAGGGATGGAGTTTAAGACTAGGGAGGTTATGTTGCAATTGTATAAGGTGTTAGTGAGGCCACACCTGGAGTATTGTGTTCAGTTTTGGTCTCCTTACTTGAGAAAGGACATACTGGCACTGGAGGGTGTGCAGAGGAGATTCACTAGGTTAATCCCAGAGCTGAAGGGGTTGGATTATGAGGAGAGGTTGAGTAGACTGGGACTGTACTCGTTGGAATTTAGAAGGATGAGGGGGGATCTTATAGAAACATTTAAAATTATGAAGGGAATAGATAGGATAGATGCGGGCAGGTTGTTTCCACTGGCGGGTGAAAACAGAACTAGGGGACATAGCCTCAAAATAAGGGGAAGTAGATTTAGGACTGAGTTTAGGAGGAACTTCTTCAACCAAAGGGTTGTGAATCTATGGAATTCCTTGCCCAGTGAAGCAGTTGAGGCTCCTTCATTAAATGTTTTTAAGGTAAAGATAGATAGTTTTTTTAAGAATAAAGGGATTAAGGGTTATGGTGTTGGGGCCGGAAAGTGGAGCTGAGTCCACAAAAGATCAGCCATGATCTCATTGAATGGCGGAGCAGGCTCGAGGGGCCAGTTAGCCTACTCCTGCTCCTAGTTCTTATGTTCTTAAGCCCCGCATTGGGTGGATCTACGGGTTAGTGTGAAGAGAGGGCAACGCCCTCTGTGGAGACTGGATGTGGGGTTGCTAGCGGACGAAGTGGTCTGTGGGCGGGTTAACAAGTCCATCCAGAACTACCTGGAAAGAAATGATATGGGGGAGGTCTCTGCAGTGACGGTTTGGGAAGCTCTAACGGCAGTGGTCAGAGGGGAATTAATCTCGATACGGGCCCGTAGATAAAAGGCGGAATGGGCTGAGAGGGAGGAGATACTCCAAGTGGACAGGAGATACTCAGAGACTCCGGACGCGGGGCGACTGAGGGAGCAGCGGAGGTTACAGCTGGGGTTTGGGCTGTTGATCACAGGGAAAGCAGTGGAACAGTTGAGGAAGGAGTCATAATATCCACTCATGTATATAATGAGATTCAAACAGGCAGTGATTGACACACAGGATAACACAAGTTTTAACTGGAAAGTCTCTGAGAGTACTGTAGTGTGTTTTTGGATGTGTTCTGGTGCATTTGCTAGGGGGTGTTGCTGCATCTGCACAGGGAGGGCAGAGGATTTTGAAACCCATCCATACACAGGCTGCAACAGGTATGGGGGGCAGCAGGGTCAGTGCCTCTGGGCCTGCAGCACAGCAACAAAATGGAACAGAGGCTGTAGAGAGATCAGGTTCTGCACGATGCTCTCTGCCAACTTGGAGCCAGACTCCATGCTCCTTAACAGAGACAGGAGGCTTCCTTGCAGGACAGGCAATAATACCCTTGGTGTCATGGTGTGCACGTGGATCAGCATTTGCCTGTATCCTGCCCCATCAATGTTCTCCCCTGAGACTCCTCCTTTAGCAGCATTTTTCTGCCACCTTACCCACCTTACACTGGCAAAGAACTATACTTTGGCAATGGACCTTCAATCACAATGTAATTACCTTGTTAAGGGAATTGCTAGTTAAACATGAGACATTAATTATCCTATAAATACAGAGAGCTGGAGAACTTGGGGTGAGAGCTTTTTGTGGCTTAGTAGCTATGAGGAAGTGTCTTACACTATCAGCTTGAACCTTAAAGACAAGGCTGGACTGAATCTTCCATTGTAGCTCCTGGTTGTAAGTAGAACCCTATCAAACTGGCCCGTTTGCAGTCCACTCGTGCCAAATGCTGAATGAAACTCCCAAAATATATGCAGTGCCAGTATCTGAGCTGGTGACTATGTGTCAGCTCATGTTTTTAATTCTTCTTTCAGAGGGTCTGGGTGTCGCTGGCTATGCCAGCATTTATTGCCCATCCCTAATTACCCTTGAGAAGGTGGTGGCGAGCCAGATAAGGAGCCTCTTAGCAGTGCCTTTCTGATGCCTTTTTTCCTTTTCCTGGGCGTGGGCAGGTGACAGTTCCTGGATGTCTGGAAGCAGGAATTTAGAGGGAAGATTGAGATGAGAGAAGGGGATGAGTAGAAAAGCAAGAGGGCCGTGATCACGACTTCCAGTGCAGCGATATGAAGTAGCAGCCGCACCTCCGGTGGCTCCCAGGCAGGCTCCGGCACTTTGGGCATATCAGCCCGATCGGAGGAATTTGTGTTTTTTAAAAACGGACTTGCCCGGCCGTAATGTTGAAATTGACATCGAAGAGTGGTGGAGGGGTGAAATTGGAGATGTCGAGCCCGAACAAGGAGGCATCAAAGATGGCGGGGGAAGCAGCCATGCCTATCATCCTCGACATGATGGCAGGAGTGGTAGCCAGAGAATTAAAAACAATTGGTGGGGAAATGGACAAAAGCTTTCAAGAAACACGGTCAGGAATTGAAGGCTTCATTTAAAACTATGGTGGAGGAAGCTTTGGGCCCAGTCAGGGAGCAATTAAAGTGGTAGGCACGCAGGCGGGAAAACTGAAAGCGATGGAGGAGGCCTCATCCCAGCACGAAGTCAGACTTGCGTCCGTGGAGGCTGAAATGGTGATTGTTGGAGACAGGGAAAAGGGTCACAAGGCGAAGCTTGATGATTTGGGGGGGGGGGGGGGGGGGGGGGGAGATCCAGGCGTACGAACCTGGGGCTGGTGGGTCTACCCAAGGGAGTTGAGGGCGCAAGGCTGACCGAATACTTCGCTGTAAAGTCTTCCCAGTTGATGAGTGGTGGTGAGGTATTTGGTGCCCCGGAGGTTGACCGAGCTCACAGGGCCTTGAGGCAGAAACTGAGGTCGAAGGAGCTATCTCGAACGGTGATCGTTCGATTTCAGAGAAAGAAGCGGGTCCTGGAATGGGCAAAAAAGCCCGACACGATAAGGATTTGCCAGGACATTGGCACAGAACTGGCGTAACGACGGACGGTCTTCAATAAGGTGAAGACGGTCCTGTTTAATCGAAGTGTGTGATTTGGGGTTGTGTACGCAGCGAAAATAAGGGTCACGTTTGAGTCAAAATATTTCTTTTTTTAAACTCCCGTGCAGGCGGAGGTCTTTGTCACCGATCGTGGTCTGGGCATGGCTTCAGGGATGCAGGAAGGCAGTTGGTCAGTTGAGATGTTCATACTTTACTGTTTTTATTGTTTATGTTCATGTTGTTAAGGTGTTGAGTTGGGTTAATAGTGGAGGTGTTTTGATGGGGTAGTTTCCTCTTCTGTTTTTGAAAAGATTTTCCTTCTTTAAGGGACAACAGGGGATGGGGGTATTTTCCCTCCGTTTTAAGGCCTTCGTTTATTATGGGCGGGAAAGAGGATCGGTGTGGGGGGAGGTGGAGAAACGTGCTTGGGGCAGATATGAAGGCAATCGTTAAGGAATAGGTGGGACCTGGGGTGGGGTGGTCATCTTATTAGCACTAGAAAGTTGGCTAGTTAAGTCAAGCGGGTGGGCCTGCAACGTATCGGGCTATTTTGGTTAAGCCCGATGGATCTAGCACGATGGGTCTGGAAGGGGAGGGGTTTAAAGAGATAGGGTATCTGTTGAACTGGGGTTTGGGGGGGGGGGGGGGGGGGACTGACCATGCGCAGTTTTTGTGCTCCACCATTTAGGTGGGACTGGTCGCATATCAGGTGGGCCTGCGACCTGGAAATCACCTGAGCCGATGTGTCATTCCTCCAGGAGACCCACATGCTTGAGGAAGATCAGGCACGGCTTCAGAAGGCTTGGGTGAGCCACGTTTTCCACGCTGGATTTGACAGCAGGGTGGGGGGGGGGGGGAGTTGTGATCCTTATTAATAAGAGTCCAGATTTTGTTCGGAGAAGGTATTAGCCGATGCGGGAGGGAGGTATGTTATAGTAATGGGGATGTGGAGATGCTGCCGTTGAACTGGGATGGGCACAGTAAGAAGTCTTACAACACCAGGTTAAAGTCCACCAGGTTTGTTTCAAATCACTAGCTTTCGGAGCGCAGCTCCTTCCTCAGGTGAATGTAACGGGGGTGTTAGAAGGGATACCGGTGGTGTTGGTGAATGTTTATGCCCCGGATTGGGATGATATAATATTCATGAAACAACTGCTAGAAAGGATGCCAGATCAAGAAACCCATTAGCTTATTATGGGAGGAGACATGAATTAGGGTAGATCGTTCTTGGCCAAGATCGTGATCCTGAGGGGTATAGCACAGGCATTAATTGCCCCGGGGGGGGGGGGGGGGGGGGGAAGAGTTCTCGTTCTTCTCCTCGGGTACAGAATGTTTTTTCCAAGAGTGACTATTTTGTCATAAGCCGAGCGCTAGTGGCAGGGGTGAAGAAATCTTGAGTACTCGGCAGTGGTCATTTCTGGCCATGCCCCACACTGGCTAGACCTTGAGTTGGAGGTGTGTAAAGGGCATTGAAATGGGTGACTGTTGAATGTGGGTCTGTTAGCGGATTTTGGGTTCCGTGCAAGGATCTTAGGGGCTCTCCAGCATTATATTTTTAACAATGACAATGGGAGGTCTCGCCTTCAATACTATGGGAAGCACTGAAGGTTGTAATTAGAGGGGAAATTATATCTTTCAAGGCCCATAAAGAGCTGGAGGCAAGGAGGGAGCAGGAAAAACTAGTAGACAATATTATAGAGGTAGATCGTAAGTGTGCGGACAGCCCATCCCAAGAACTATTAGTGGTGAGGAGAAAGCTGCAAATGCAGTTTAATCTGATCACTCTAGATAGGGTGGTATGACAGCTGAGGCAAGCTAAAGGGGCTATTTAAGAATATGGGAAGAAGGCAAATCAGCTCCTGGTATATAAACAGAGAAAACAGGAGGCTAAGAGGAAGATTGTCCAGATTAGGACATGGGATGAGGGGAATGGTCCGGATTAATCGAAGGTAAATGAGGCATTTAAGACCTTTTTTACCAACATTTATACAGTTTAGACTCTCCACGGGATGAGAAAGATAATGTGGAATTCCTGTGTGAGTTGGAATTTCCCAAGGTGGAGGAGGAGTTGCGAGAGGACCTTAAAGCTCCCCTGGAGTTGGATGAGATCAAGGAGGTGATGAAACTGATGCAGTCAGGGAAGGCACTGGGACCTGACTGGTTCCCAATGCAAATTTTATAAAATATTCATGAGACCTCATTCACCTGAGGAAGGAGCAGTGCTCCGAAAGCTAGTGATTCGAAACAAACCTGTTGGACTTTAACCTGGTGTTGTAAGACTTCTTACAACACGCGCCAGCAGCATTGAAAAGGAAGGAACAGGGCTGGACAGGTTCACTAGCTAGCACAGAAGAGGAGGTTGATATATGTCCACCTCAATGTGAATGGGTTCAGGCACCCTGCAAATTGGGCCAGAAAAATGTTGCACCCCAGATGTCTACAACGTTTTACACCAACTTTCACAGGCACAGGACATCCAAAGCATCAAATGAATTAAGATTGTCAATGAATCAAACTAGCTAGACAAACGGGTACTGCCTGTAACCAATAATCACTTTGATGTCGAACCATGTCATTAAGAAAATTGTGTTTCTTTACTGTTGCTTTGTGTTTTACAATGTTTAAGAACAGTGCACTGTTCAAACTGTTTACCGCTCCCTACATCTTTTCACAAGTGTTCTTGTAAAGTTTTATTGTGCTGTTTGACCGGCACCTGCCTGTGATCTCGAATTAGCTCTTCGACGAATGCAAACCTGCACTTGCTGAGCTCTTGATTTTCTGCTTTTATCTCTGAGACACTACATAAAATGTTTCACCGTCACGCCAAAATCCAGTGCCACCGTGTCTGTTTGTGCAGTTGAGAAATTTCTGCCATGTCTGACATCGTGCACTGTTTCAGTTAAAGGGCCCGGGGGGTAGTGATTTGACTGGGAGAAAATCTAGGGCAGCTATTCTCCAACTTGACTCTCTTCAGCCATAACAACAATTTTACACAGTGGGAAATATTTGAAAGGTTTATTGCGTGTCAAAATGCTGCCGCCCTCAATGCGCCATCTCCCATTAAGTCATTCGTGACAGCTCAAGAGCTATATCTGTACAATCTTTAGATCGAAGATATTCTTTTTTGTGTGTGTGTGAAGAAAGATGGGAGCAATCTTGAGTATTTAGAGAAAATGCTTAAAGAATACAGTCTTGTGTCAGTGCTGTGTTTTGCAAGTCAGAAAATTATGGGGCACATGTCCCCCATCTCAGTGCGGGTACCCCCTGGAATTGGCGCAATTGGCAGGCGGGTCCAGAAGAGGACGTGGGAAATGTCCTTCCAGCTGCGATTGGAATGTGCTTTCAGGCTGGCTGGCCAGTGAACATGCAGCCAGTGGGAAACATGCTCGATGCCGCTGGGGAGAGCGGGACTGTCTGCTGGGCTCCCTCAATGTGGACAGATGGGGAGAGCGGGAACCTCCATTGGGGTCGCTCAGTGCGGATAGCTGGGGAGAGCGGGAACCTCTTGTGGACAGCTGGGGTGAGCGGGAACCTCTATTGGGAATTCTCAATATGGACAGCTGGAGATAGCAGGAACCTCTGCTGGGCTCCCTCAATGTGGACAGCTGCTGCAGACAAATAAAAGTGGTGAAGAAAATGCAGCAAACTCTATCCAGTGCATCACAGTTAAAGTAGTATTCAGTCCCTAGACAACACTTTTTTTCAATTAAATTGCGTCTCAAGTCATTTGTCCTGTCCTGGGTTGAGATGGCAGGAAAAACATAAAGGCCGCATGGCCAATTGACCCAAGGGTGAAAGTTGACACCGTTGTCAGGCTGAGTGGCCGGTTCATTGTCGGCGGCTGTGCCACTGACTCCCAGATGCGCCCGTCCAGCCTGATGTTAGGGATTCCTTTTTTAAAATAAATTTAGATTACCCAATTATTTTTTCCAATTAAGGGGCAATTTACCGTGGCCAATCCACCTACTCTGCACATTTTTGGGTTGTGGGGGCGAAACCCATGCAGACACGGGGAGAATGTGCAAACTCCACACGGACAGTGACCCAGAGCCGGGATCGAGCCTGGGATCTCAGCGCCGTGAGGCGGTTGTGCTAATCACTAGGCCACCGTGCTGCCCTATGTTAGGGATTCCTGCCCGTCCACTCGAACCACGTAAAATTCTGAAACATGGTTTGTAAACTAGAGAAAATCCCTCAATAGTGCTGCCTCCATTTTTTTAGCGCAGCCACTGTCATGCTCAGTTTTTTTTTTTAAACAAACCACGCTTTGCTCACAGCCTCCCCGCTCCTCACTTCCTCCCACTTGCCATTTCTCTCTCCTGATTACCCTCCTCACCGCTCTCTGTTATGTTCTTGTTGGATGGCCTGATTTATATTACAAGAACACTTGCAGCTATAGCTATAAATGATTTATTAACATTAACTGTGGGTAAAATATATACAAAACAACAGATGAATAAGAGTATCAACATGCACAAGCAACCACTCTCCCAGCTCCCTTGTCAGTCTGAGGTTATCTGACTCTAACATACTAATGAGACTCCTAGTGGTTAGTTAGTGAATTACAACACAACTATATCATTACACCTCACTGCTTTCCTCCTCCTCACTGCTACCCTCAATCCACCCTCTTCATCGCTTTCCCCCCACCCTCCAAACTGCTTCCTTCCACCCAACCTCCTCCTCACCACTTCCCTCTCTGCAGCCACCCTCTTCAACGCTTCCCTTCACTCCACTTCTCTCCACCCCACTCTCCACTTCCCTCCTCTCTGCTTCTCTCCACCATCGTCATCTCCGTTTCCCTGCATTCTCCTCTCCGCTTCCCTCTACCCACCCTCCTCTTTCTCACCTCTTCTATCTCCTATTCCAGCCCTTCTGCTCACCATTCCCCTCTCCCTCTGAGATATGGTGTGGCAGAAATTGAGAAGGCGGAGAGAGCGAGGGAAGAAACGAGAGAGGGTGTGGGGAGGCGGGAAGGGGAGGGGGAGTGGGGGGAGGGAGGTGAGCAGGAGGATCAGATGAGGGGGGGGAAGCAAGCAGGAGGGTTGGGGGAGGTGAGCAGGGGGGTCGAGCAAGGGAGGATGCCGGGGGGGGGGGGGGGGGGGGGGGGCAGAGGGGAGGAGGGGAGGTCAGACAAAGGGTCGAAGGCTTGTGGGAGGTAAATAGAAAGAGTTAGTAATAGTTAATGGGTGTGAATTAAGAACATAGAACAGTACAGAACAGGCCCTTCGGCCCTCGATGTTGTGCCGAGCAATGATCACCCTACTCAAACCCACGTATCCACCCTATACCCGTAACCCAACAACCCCCCCCCCCCCCCCCAACCTTACTTTTTAGGACACTACGGGCAATTTAGCATGGCCAACCCACCTAACCCGCACATCTTTGGACTGTGGGAGAGTCCTTGGTTCCCCAATGGTCATTATGCGCAGCAAGTGCGACTGATTGCGGCTTTGGTGGGGCGTTGGATAGCGGGGTTGTTCCTAGCGCTACAAGCACTGGGATCGACCCCTCTAATCCCACCCAGAACAGACTCTGTTTTCTATTAGATCGTGCCCAATAACATTTGGCAGGAGTTAGAAATTTGGAGGATGTTTGGGCCAGTTAGGTTCAGGACAGCCAGTTAAAGTTTTAATTTAACCCGGATTTGATCCTGGCCTTGGGTAACTGTCCGTGTGGAGTTTGCACATTCTCCCCTGATCTGCGTGGGTTCCCAGGATGTGCAAGTTAGGCGGATGGCCATGCTAAGTTGCCCCTTAATTGGGGGAAAAATGTGGGTACTCTAAATTTATTTTTAAAAAGTTTCAATTTAAAAAATACAGGTCAGGAACATAATCCACTCATTACATTGGCAAGTGATATTCATGTCGCCCGTTTCCATTAGCATGTAGCTCATTAGAATTTCTAAACAAGGGATTGCTGTACGTTCGGAATTGCTGTCTTTCTGAAGAGACATCAAACCGAGGCACTATCTACCTACCAAAATATCTACCTGCCTTGTCTCTTTACAAACGCTGATAGACCTGACGTGTTTGCCACCATTTCCAGTTTTTATTTCAGATTTACAATATTTCCATTCACTGTCCTGGAAAATTAGAGCTAGGTTGCTGAGGGTTGATATGAAATGAAAATTGCTTGTTACGAGTAGGCTTCAATGAAGTTACTGTGAAAAGCCTCTAGTCGCCACATTCCGACGCCTGTTCGGGGAGGCTGGTATGGAATTGAACCGTGCTGCTGGCCTGCCTCGGTCCGCTTTAAAAGCCAGTGATTTAGCCCAGTGTGCTAAACCAGCCATATCATGAAGTATGCAAAGACTAGTGTCCATCTGGAACTCTTCCCCCCCCCCCCCCCAAAAAAAAAAGACCTTTCAAGGCTAGGGGGCCTATTGAAAATTTGAAAACTGAGGTTGCTAAGTTTGTTGGTTAAGGACAGTAAGAGATTAATCCAAGATGGGATAGTGGAGTTCAGATGCAGATCCACCATGATGTCTTCCTCCTTCTATGTTCCACATCGGAGGTTGGAGTTGATTCCTTAACACCCACCTGATCCCATCATCTGCAAGATAAATATATCCTCATTATTAAGGCTAAATCTTTCATACAATTTTTAGCCAACAAATGTAATGTGTGGTCGACAGGCTGAGGAGGGTAGTGTAGACTGAACATCAGATGCTTGAGAGACATGACAAGGGTTTGGTGCCATTTCTTTGCCGTCATTAGCTGATATTATGACTACAGCTCTGCAGCTTCAGTCTACCCATTCTTGCAAACATAGCAACCTGGTTTCATTGCACTGAGTTAATTGCTTGGAGCAATTTAAAAACATTTTTGTAATCTGAAGAAAGAATCAAGCCTACAGGAGATACCTTTCTACTGCCAAAACCTAGACCCATAACTCAGAAATATAAAACATGTAATGACAAAGATGGTACTTAAAGCAATCACATCAACTTTCTGTGAGAAAAGAGATTTGCTGGAATATAGGGCATGCCAAATTTGCATGTGGAAAGTAATTTGGCAACTAATTTACCAATAAATTTGAGGTGACAAGTGTATGAGTAACTTTTTTTCTTTCTCGGGGTTTTGTGATAAGCTATAGTCCTGTGTGAGGTTTGCCCTCCTGCTCGAGCAATGCCCTGAATTCAAAATTCTCATTCTTGTGTTCATATTCCTACAAGCCCTGCACTGTGACCTCCTCCAGCTCTGCAACCCTTGAGCACACAATCCCATCTAACAGTCCCATGGCCACTACTGAGGGCATGCTGCACAGTCAGAGGTGCTGTCTTCTGGATGAGATGCTAAACTGCAGATCCAGCCGCACATCTCGGCTGAACTTAAACTATTTTGAAGAAAAATTTGTGTGTTATTCCTCATGTCTTGGCTAACATTTATCCCTCAACCAACTTTATTAATAGAAAGTTTGTCCGGGCATTAATCACATTGCTGTCTGTGGGAATGTACGTTGCCTGCTACTTTTCCGATTATAATAACAGCGACTACACTTCAAGCATTTCATTGGGTGTAACCTCCAGAGGACCTGAAATTCATTTTGGTTGATATTTCCAATATTGAAATAAATGATTCATGTGTATTTCGCAGCTTACACAGAGAATGTCTTGTACAAGAACAGGTTATTCAGTCCAACTAATACCTGCTGGTTCTCATGCTCCACACAAGTCTCCTCCCACCCTACTTCATCTTAGCCTATCAGCAAATCCTTCTGTTCCTTACTCCCTCGCATGCATATTATAAAAGCTCAGGAGTCCTGAGAAGGTAAATCCAAATTCGGCAGCACAGCTTACAGCTCCAAGATTCCAAATACGAATACCATTCTCGCCTGCCCCTGTCGGGCTGGCTTTTATGAGGCGATTTCTATGAGCCATAGCTGATGGACCTCTGTCCCCTAGCGGGGCAGCCACGGGTCCCATGGGGAGTTCAATTGGGGTGTCCCTGTGGGTCTCGTGAGGGTTATTATACATATAGCTTCCTCTTAAATGCATCTACACCATGTGCCTCAACCACTCCTTGTGGTCATGAGTTCCACATTCTCACCAGTCTGGGTAAGAATGTTTCTTCTGAATTTATCGATTTATTAGTGCCGATCCCATATTTATGGTTTTAGACTTCCATGCAGTGGAAACACCTTTGCCATGCCCTGAGTAGTTCCTCATGAACTCTGCTTTTCCCATCTATCCAGAATTCTTTATGGTTGATAAAGAAATATAAAATCCCATCTCGCACATTATGGGCCTTTGAATCTTGAACTAAGCATTTGTTTTGAGGATTGCATTGGTTGGTTCTGAAGGTTGGCATTGCCACAGAATATTACAGTGCTAAAGGAGGCCACTCGATCCATCGTGCCTGTGTTGGCTCTTGGAACAAACTATCCAATTAGACCCACTTTGTTCTGTTCTTAATCGCCCAGAGCTATACTGAGCTAAAAGGGTTAAATTATGAAGATAGGTTGCATAGACTAGATTTGTATTTTCTTGAGTTTAGAAGAGTTGGGGGTGATCATAGAATTTACAGTGCGGAAGGAGGCCATTCAGCCCATTGAGTCTTCACAGGCCCTTGAAAAGAGCACCCTACTTAAACCCACATCTCCACCCTATCCCCGTAACTCAGAAACCTCACCAACCTTTTTATTTTGGACACAAAGGGAAATTTAGCATGGCCAATCCACCCAACCTGCACATCTTTGGACCTTGGGAGGAAACCGTAGCACCCGGAGGAAACCCACGCAACACGGTGACAACATGCAGACTCCGCACAGACAGTGACCCAAGCCGGGAATCGAACCTGGGATCTTGGAGCTGTGAAGCAACAGTGCTAAGCACTGTGCTCCCGTGCCGCTCAATTAGGTGCTTAAGATGATTAAAACTTTGACAGGGTAGATATATAATAATAAACTTATTAGTGTCATAAGTAGGCTTACATTAACACTGCAATGAAGTTACTGTGAAAATCCCCGAGTCACCACACTCAGGCATCTGTTCGGGTACTGAGGGAGAATTCAGAATGCCCAAATTACCTAACAAGCACGTCTTTCGGGACTTGTGGGAGGAAACTGGAGCACTCGGAGGAAACCCATGCAGACACTGGGAGAACGTGCAGGCTCCGCACAGACAGTGACCCAAGCTGGGAATCGAACCTAGACCCTTGCTGCTGTGAAGCAACAGTGCTAACCACTGTGCTACCATGCTTTGCTTCGGTGGGGGAAATCCAGGACAATTAAAATTGGAATCAAGGGGGATTGTCAGTATTTCTTCACTCAAAAGGGATATCTGGAACTCATTCCCCCAAAAGATCTGTTGAGGCTGGGGATCAATTGAAAAAGTCAAAACTGAGATCAATAGATTTCTGTTGGGTAAGGGCGTTAAGAGTTACAGAACCAAGGTGAAAAAATAGAGTTAAGGTACAGATTAGCCATCACCTAACTGAATGGTAGGGCAGGCTTGAAGGGCTGGAAGATATCTTCCTGAAGACAATTCAGTGCACCTAGCAAAAAAAGCCTGTGTTTATATAGCACCTTTAGCACACTAAAACATCCCTATGCACAGTGATAGTCTTAAGCTTTTAGTTTTGGAGTGAACTCTGGTGGGCTTTCTTCACTGATGTATCTTTAACGGACTCCAAATTTGTTTTGTGCCAGACCCCTTTGGGGCATTTACCCTCAATGTGACTCACATTCAACAGCTGCCACCACCCATCTTGCATTCTTAGCTGAATATAGATTTGCCTCTGGATATGAAACCTTGTCTTGAGTCACTGATTTACTGCGTTGAATTTTTTTTTTTTTAGGTTTTCCTGTCAAATTTTGCCCGTAATTCCTTTAGTATTAGGACCACAGCTGCTGCTGGAAGCAAAGACAAACAGGTAGAAAAAAAAAGAAAGACTTGCGTTTCTATAGCATCGTTCACAACGTTAAGATTCCAGAAGTGATTTACAGAGTGTGTAGTCGCTGTATGTAATGAAGGAAATGTTGTAATGAAGGAAATGCTGTAACTAATTCACACACAGTAAGCTCCCACAAACAACAATGCGATAAATGAACTGATGAGCTGTTTGTGGTGATGGTTGTCACGTGACAAATGTTGGTCAGGAGACTGGGGAGAATCCTCTAGTTCTTTGGTATAATGTCATACATCCGCCTAAGAGGGCAGATGGGGGACCTCAGATCTACCATTGAGAGAGTCAGTCAAGATTCTGTGCTTGAGTCTCTCGAGTGGCACTATGAACACACTAGCTTCTAACTGAGATATGAGAGTACATCCCACACTGGGCCGCTGCTTGACATCTTGCTCTAAACACCTTTCAGAACAGATTTGGAAGACATGCATTGATCTTGTGCTCTATCACGCCTCTCAGAAAGGTCCCAGAGTGTGTCACACAAGTGAGGTTGATTTTGTGTGCCATTGCTTAGCATTAACTGGCATTACTATCCCACTGCGTGGAGTTTGCACTTCCTCTGTGTGGGTTTCCTCTGGGTGCTCCAGTTTCCTTCCACAGTCCAGAGATGTGCAGGTTAGGTGAATTGACCATGATAACATTGCACGGGGATCCCTCAGATTGACTAACCCCGGCATCAATCCCGTCCACCCACACTGCCCACTCTCCATGATTTCCCCTGCTGTACCCAGCTCTGGCACAAACTGCAGCCTCTAATTTGGTGAGCTCGATCTGAGCACCCTTTGCAAACAATACTGGAGGCTGAAAGTTATGGAGCGGTTTCCTCTTCACCTGAATAAAATCAATATAGACCCCAATAAATTACAATGACATGCTGATGTTATGAGAACACAACAAATACACATGCGTGCCTGTTTTGGCTTAGTGTCTCTGAGGTAGAAGATTGTGGGTTTGAGACCCACGCCAGAGTCTAAAACATTAATTTGGGTGAGATTTTAACTGATTTAAAACCCATTCATTAACGCAGAGTTAAAATGGGTCCAAAATCTAGGCTAAAATTCCCACTTCTGGAGGTGCTGATCTTTCAAATGGGATATTAAATCGATCTCCCATCTGACCTCCCAGGTGGAGGTGAAGGGAAAAAAAAAATTGCTTATTGTCACAAGTAGGCTTCAATGAAGTTACTGTGAAAAGCCCCTAGTCACCACATTCCAGCACCTGTTTGGGGAGGCTGTTACGGGAATCGAACCGTACTGCTGGCCTGACTCGGTCTGCTTTCAAAGCCAGCCGATTTAGCCCAGTGTGCTAAACAGCCCCAATATGATCTCACAGGGGTGCAGGGGAGTTCTCTAATGAACTGAGCCTACATTAATCCCTCAATCAAAACCAACAAAACAAACCACCTGGCAGCATCTGTGGAAAGGAAAACAGAATTAATACTCCAGGTCCACATTCTGAAGAAAGGTCATCGACCTGAAAGGTTAACTCAGTTTCTTCCTCCATAGATACTGCCTGGCCTGCTGAGTATTTCGAGCATTTTCTGTTTCATTTCAGAATTCCAGCATCCACAGTATTTTGCTTTTGAAATAAATATTACCTGGTCATTACCATGCTCTTTGTGGCATCTTGTTGTGTCTGAATTGATAACTGTGTGTCCTACATTACAAAGGTGACTATTCTTCAAAAATGCTTCACTGTAAAGTGCTTTGAACGTTCTGAGATCATGCAAGTTTTCTTTTTTCACACCATAAGTCATCAGAGCAGAATTAGGCCATTCGGCCCATGGCGTCTACTCTGATATTCAATCATGGCTGATATGTTTCTCATTCCCATTCTCCTGCCTTCTCCCCATAGCCTCTGATCCCCTTATTATCAAGAACCTAGCTCGCTCTGGCTTTAAGATGCTGAGGGAAATGGGCAGCACGGCGGTGCCGTGGTTAGCACTGCTGCATCAAGGCACCGAGGTCCTAGGTTCGATCCCGCTCTGGGTCACTGTCCATGTGGAGTTTGCACATTCTCCCTGTGTTTGCGTGGGTTTCGCCCCCACAACCAAAAAAGATGTACAGGGTAGGTGGATTGACCATGCTAAACTGTGACCCTGGTGAGCTGCTGCCCGGACCTGTAATACCTGACTGTGAAGTGCTGCCCATACTACCTTACACAGGAGTTCACTTCTACACCGTACCTCAGGCGGAAGTGAAGAAGACGCTTGATGAATTGTACACCACTAAACAGAATACCCGGAGGCCTTGTTCATCGTGGCCAGGGACTTCAACCAGGCCAATCTCGAGCGTGTACTGTCAAAATTCCACCAACATATCGCCTGTCCCACCAGAGACGCCAACAT
This sequence comes from Scyliorhinus canicula, assembly GCF_902713615.1. Taxonomy (NCBI): domain Eukaryota; kingdom Metazoa; phylum Chordata; class Chondrichthyes; order Carcharhiniformes; family Scyliorhinidae; genus Scyliorhinus; species Scyliorhinus canicula. The sequence continues at coordinate 152,590,764 of NC_052154.1, read as the reverse complement.
CCTGATCACTGCTACATAACCATCAAGGGCACCTACCTATCCATCCACTGAACGTACTTTGGAAAATCGGACCATGAGACGGTGCTCCTTCTCCTGGCATACAAGCAGAAACTTCAGCAGGAGAATCCGATTAAGAAGGTCGTGCAGGGCTGGTCTGAGGCAACAGAAGCACTCCTATGTGACTGCTTGGGGTCAGTAGATTGGTCCATATTCAAGACCTCAGCAGTTAATTTAAACGAGTATTCCACCACAGACTTCATCAGCAAGTGTGTAGACGATTGTTTGCCAAAGAACGTAGTATGTATGTTCCCCAACCGGAAACCATGGTTTAATTGGGAAATTCACTCCGTACTGAAGGCCAGGTCTGAGTCATTCAAGAGAGGCGCCCCTGACCTATACAAGAAATCCAGGTACAACCTCTGAAAAGCCATCAGGGATGCCAAGAGACAATACCAAACTAAGATAGAGTCACAGACTAACGACACGGACTCTCGTCGGTTGTGACATGGGTTAAACGACATAATGGGCTACAAAGCAAAGCCGAGTAGAATCTCCAGCAGCAGCGTACCCCTTCCCGATGAACTCAATGCATTTTATCCTCAGTTCAAGCGGGGAACATTAAACCGTTGTCAACTGCCCCAGCAGCCTTGGATACACCCATACCTACCATCACAGCTTCCAAAGGTAGATTGGCCTCTTGAAAGTGAACCCTTGGAGTGCAACGGATGCTGACAGAGACACTGGTCGTGCACTCAGATCCTGCATGGACCAACTGGCGCATGTGTTCGCAGACATCTTCAACCTCTCACTACTCCGTTCCGAGGTTCCCATCTGCTCCAAGAAGACCACCATCATACCGGTGCCAAAGAAGAACCAGGCATCGCGGTTCAACGACAACCGTCCGGTGGCCTTGACATCTATCATGAAATGCTTTGAGAGGTTGATTGAGATACATTGGGCGGAATTCTCCGCTCCCGTGGGAAATCGAGAAGGGCGTCGTGAACTCGGCCGAGTTTCACGACGGCCTCGGAGGCTGCTCCTCTCACCTTATTCACCCCCACCCCGGGGGGCTAGGAGTGGTGCTCTGTTATTCTCGCTGGCGTCATGGCCCGGTGCGCCGAGAATGACAAGGCCGGCGCGCCTAATGTCGTCAGCCGTGCATGCACAGGTTGGCCGGCGCCAACCCGCGCATGCGCAGTTGCCGTCTTCCCCTCAGCCGCCCCGCAAGACGTGGCGGCTTGATCTTGCGGGGCGGCGGAGGGGAAGGAGTGCGTCCCTTTGAGACGCCGGCCCGACGATCGTTGGGCACGGATCGCGGGCCAGTCCCCTCCCGAGCACGGCCGTGGTGCTCACTCCCCTCTCTGCCCCCACAAGCGTCAAACCAGCGTTTGGCGTCATGTTCACGATGGCAGCGACCAGGTGTGGTTGCCGCCGTCGTGAACCGGTCGCGAACGGCAGGCCGCTGTCGGAGAATCGCCGGTCGCCGTGAAAAACGGCGAGCGCCGATTCTTCAGAGCGGGGGGTGGGAGAATTGCGGGGGGCGCCAGGGGGGCGTGTCGTGAGTCGCCCGGCCCTCCCGCGATTCTCCCAACCGGCGTGGGGAGCGGAGAATCGCGCCCCACAACTCCAAACTTCCAGACTGCAATTGATCCATTGCAATTCGCATACCGCCACAACCGGTCCACAGCATCTCCCTGGCCTTACACTCATCCCTGAAGCATCTCTACAACAAGGACTCCTACATCAGACTCCAATTTGTTGATTACAGCTCAGTCTTCAACACCATAATCCCAGTCAAGCTCAGATCAAAACTCCAAAACCTCGGACTTGGCTCCTCCATGTGCAACTCGATCCTTGAATTCCCTTCCACCCGGGTTATTGTCTCTTCCAACCTCTTCCATAGCGCAGATTCTTCCCCGCTGTTACCCATAGACCACAATAAGTAAGAGTAAACAATGACACCTCCTCCACAATAGTCCTCAATACTGGGCCCCGCAAGGCTGCGTACATAGCCCCTTGCTATACTCCCTATACACACAATGTGGCTCCAACTCCATCTACATATGTTTGCTGATGACATGACCTTAGTGGGTCGGATCTCGAACAACGATGAGTCAGAGTACAGAAGGGAGATAGAGAACCTAGTGGTGTGATGTAACAACATCGATCTCTCCCTCAACATCAGCAAAACCTTTTGAAATAAATTTAAAGTATCCAATTAATTAAGGGACAATTTAGCATGGCCAATCCACCTACCTGGCACATCTTTGTGTTGTGGGGGTGAGACCCACGCAGACACGGGGAGTATATGCAAACTCCACACGGACAGTGACCTGGGGTGGATCAAACCCAGGTCTTCTGTGCCATGAGGCAGCAAAGCTAACCACTGTGCCACCTTAATGTCAGCAAAACCAAGGAGCTGGTTGTGACTTCAAGAAGCGAAGTGTTGTTGGGAGCTTCCGCTACTTAAGGACTTTTGGGCCGATTCGAGGGCCCCAAACGGCGCTGTTTTGACGAATCCCGGTGGGGGAAGGTGTCTATAGGAGCATTCCCCATAATTTATGTTCACCCGGAGTGGGGCAAAGGAAAAAGCTGCAGCAGCTGCCCAAGAAAAGCGGGGGAAGAAGGACAAAATGGCGGCCGGCGGAACACCCGAGGACTGGTGGAAGTGGGCGCAGGAGCAGCAGGCCTCTCTCCTGCGCTGTTTTGCGGAGTTAAAGGCTGAGCTGCTGAACTCCCTGAATGCGACTACCAACAAGCTGCTTGGGGCCCAGGAGGCGTCCATTCGGGAGTTGCAGCAGCAGGCCGCTGAGAGGGAAGAGGAGGCTTCGTGGGGAAAGTGGAGTTGCACGAGGCACTTCACAAAAAGTGGCAGGACTGCTTGGAGGAGCTGGACGTTCACACGAGGCGAAAGAATTTGAGGATCCTGGGCCTGGCGGAGGGGCTGGAGGGGTCCGATCTCCCGGCGTATGTGACCACGATGTTGAGCTCGTTGATGGGGCGGGGTCCTTCCATTTGCCCCTGGAGCTTGAGGGAGCTCACAGAGTGCTGGCCAGGAGGCCTAAGGCAAATGAACCCCCGCGGGCGGTGCTGGTGCGGTTCCATCGATTTAGTGACCGGGAGTGTGTGGTGTGCTGGGTCAAGAAAGAGAGGAGCAGTAAATGGGAGAATTCGGTAGTGAGGATCTACCAGGACTGGAGTGCGGAGGTGGCTAAGCGGCGGGCCGGGTTCAACCGGACGAAGGCGATGCTGCATGTCAAGCAGGTCAGATTTGGAATGCTGCCGCCTGCGCGCCTGTGGGTGACATATAAGGACCGGCACCACTACTTCGAGTCCCCGGAGGAGGCGTGGGCCTTTGTACAGGCGGAGAAGTTGGACTCGAACTAGGGTCTGGGGACACACTATGGCCGTTGCTGGTTTCGCTGTTGCTGTTCTTCAACTTTGACACGTGTGTTTTTTATGCTGGTTTTCTTTTTGCTTTGTTTCCGGGTGGGTCTGTCTGTTGGGTATGGGTGTGGGGTATGTGGGGAATGTTGGGGGTTTGTATTTAATATGTTCTCTTCTGTCCGGGGCTGGGGGTTGGGGTGAAACTGGATTTTGGGGAGGTGCGTCAGAAGGCTGGGGTGTGGCAGTGTGAAAGCGCGGGCTTTCCTCTGGTTTCCCGCGCTGCAGGGCAGAGGGGGCGGAGCTGGCGGTGGGGGCTGGTTTTCTTTCCCGCGCTGAAGCGGTGCCAAGGAGGTGTGGCAAGAGGGGGATGACCCCATGCCGGGAGGGGATGGGTTTTGGCGGGAGCTGCCGGGGTCAGCAGAAGTCCGCTGACTCACGGAAGTACCATGGAGGGTGCGTCGTGGCTAGGAGGGGTCCTAGCCTGGGGGGGGGGGGGGATACCGGGTTGCTGCTGGTGTGGGCCGGGGGGGTAGAGGAGAGGCGTTATCACCATGGGGAACGGGTCGGGCGGGCGAGCTGGCCTGGGGCGAGCAGTCGATAAGCTATGGCTAGCCGGCGGGGGAGGGGGGCGGGTTGTCCTCTGATCTGGCTGTTTACCTGGAACGTGAGTGGGCTGAATGGGCCGGTTAAGAGAGCTAGGGTATTTTCTCATCTGATGGGGCTGAAGGCGGACGTGCCTATGCTCCAGGAGACCCACTTGAAGGTGGCGGACCAGGTTCATCTGAGGAAGGGGTGGGTGGGCAGGTTTTTCACTCAGGATTGGACGCGAAGAACCGGGGGGTGGCGATTCTGGTGGGGAAGAGGGTGGCGTTCGAGGTGGCTGAGGTGGTGTCGGACAAGGAGGGCAGAATTATTATGGTGAAGGGTAGGCTGCAGGGAGAGAAGGTGGTGCTGGTTAATGTATATGCCCTGAATTGGGATGATGCTGGCTTTATGAGGTGCGTGTTGGGCCGCATTCCGGACCTGGAGGCAGGGGGCCTGATCATGGGGGGAGACTTTAACACAGTGCTGGATCCCCCACTGGACCGGTCCAGTTCAAGGACGGGTAGGAGACCGGCGACGGCCAAAGTACTGAGGGGATTCATGGACCAGATGGGAGGGGTGGATCCCTGGAGGTTTGGGAGACCGAGAGCGCGGGAGTATTCCTTTTTCTCTCATGTCCATAGGGTTTATTACCGAATAGATTTTTTTCGTCCTGAGCAGGGGATTGATCCTGAGGGTGCAGGATGCCGAGTATTCGGCCATAGCGATTTCAGACCATGCTCCGCACTGGGTTGATCTGGAGATGGGGGAGGCGCGGGACCAGCGACCGCTCTGGCGCCTGGATGTGGGGATGCTGGCTGATGAGGTGTGTAGGAGGGTCCGGATAAGCATTGAGGGGTATCTTGATACCAATGACACGTGGGAGGTCCGGGTGGGGGTGGTCTTGGAGGCTCTGAAAGCAGTGATCCGGGGGGAGCTGATCTCCATCCGGGCCCATAGGGAAAGGAGGGAGAGGAAGGAAAGGGAGAGACTGGTGGGGGGGCTCCTGGATGTGGACAGGAGATACGCGGAGGCACCGGAGGAGGGGTTGCTGGGGGAACGGCGTAGTTTGCAGGCCAAATTTGACTTGTTGACCACCAGGATGGCGGAGGCACAGTGGAGGAGGGCGCAAGGCGCGGTATATGAATATGGGGAGAAGGCGAGCAGGATGTTGGCGCATCAGCTCCGTAGGCGAGATGCGGCTAGGGAAATTGGTGGAGTGACGGATGGGGGTGGGAATGTAGTGCAGAAGGGGACAGAAGTAAATGGGGTCTTTAGGGACTTTTACGAGGAACTGTACCGGTCGGAACCTCCGATGGGGAGAGGGGGGATGGAGAGCTTCATGAACAGGCTATGTTTCCCAAGGGTTCAAGAGGAGCTGGTAGAGGGGCTGGGGGCGCCGATAGAGTTGGAGGAGCTAGTCAGGGGGATTGGACAAATGCAGTGAGGTAAGGCGCCGGGACCGGACGGGTTCCCGGTGGAATTTTATAAAAAGTATGCGGATCTGGTGGGCCCCCTGTTGGTGCGAGCCTTAAATGAGGCATGGGAGGGGGGGGCTTTGCCCCCGACGATGTCGCGGGCACTGATCTCTCTGATCCTAAAGCGGGATAAAGACCCCTTGCAGTGTGGATCATACAGGCCTATCTCGCTCCTCAATGTTGACGACGAGTTGCTGGCGAAGATCCTGGCCAGCAGGATAGAGGATTGTGTGCCAGGGATGATACACGAAGAACAGACAGGATTTGTCAAGGGAAGACAGCTTAACACGAATGTGCGGAGACTGCTAAATGTTATCATGATGCCGGCAGTGGAGGGGGAGGCGGAGATAGTGGTGGCGCTGGACGCAGAGAAAGCGTTTGATAGAGTTGAGTGGGGGTACCTGTGGGAGGTGCTGGAGCGGTTCGGATTTGGGGAGGGATTCATCAAATGGGTGAGGCTGCTCTACGCGGCTCCGATGGCGAGTGTAGTCACAAATGGAAGGAGATCGGAGTACTTTATAGAACATAGAACATAGAACAGTACAGCACAGAACAGGCCCTTCGGCCCTCGATGTTGTGCCGAGCAATGATCACCCTACTCAAACCCACGTATCCACCCTATACCTGTAACCCAACAACTCCCTCCCTTAACCTTACTATTAGGACACTACGGGCAATTTAGCATGGCCAATCCACCTAACCCGCACATCTTTGGACTGTGGGAGGAAACCGGAGCACCCGGAGGAAACCCACGCACACACGGGGAGGACGCAGACTCCACACAGACAGTGACCCAGCCGGGAATCGAACCTGGGACCCATTTATGCTAACCACCATGCTACCGTGCTATACCGTGCTTTAGGCTCTACCGTGGGACCAGGCAGGGGTGCCTCCTGTCCTCCTTGCTTTTTGCACTGGCGATTGAACCTTTGGGTATGGTGTTGAGGGAGTCAGGGAGATGGAGATGTCTGGTGCGGGGTGGGGAGGAACATCGGGTATCGCTGTATGCGGACGACCTGCTGTTTTATGTGGCGGACCCAGAAGGGGGAATGCCGGGTGTGATGGAGCTGTTAACGGAATTTGGGGGCTTCTCAGGCTATAAGTTAAATTTAGGCAAGAGCAAGGTTTTTGTAGTACACCCGGGAGATCAGGAGGAGGGAATTGGGAGGCTCCCGTTGGGCAGTGAAGAGGTTCAGATACCTGGGCGTGCAGGTGGCCAGGAGTTGGGGGACTCTCCATAAGCTTAATTTTACCAAGCTGGTGGAGCAGATGGAGGAGGAATTTAAAAGGTGGGACACGGTGCCGCTATCGTTGGCGGGTAGAGTGCAGTCCGCCAAAATGACGGCTCTCCCGAGGTTCTTTTCCTCTTCCAGTGTTTGCCCATCTTTATCCCTAGGGCCTTTTTTAGAAGGGTGACCAGCAGCATCATGAGCTTTGTCTGGGTGCATGGGACCCCGAGGGTGAAGAGGGTCTTCTTGGAGCGGGGTAGAGATGTGGGGGGGGGGGGCTGGCGCTACCCAATCTCTCGGGGTACTACTGGGCGGCCAATGTGTCGATGGTGCGCAAATGATAGCATGGAAACGGATGGAGAGGGCATCCTGTGGAGATACAAGCCTGGGGGCCCTGGTAACGGCGCCGTGGCCGCTCCCTCCTACGAGGTATACCACAAGCCCGGTGGTGGCGGCTACCCTCAAGATTTGGGGGCAGTGGAGGCGACATAGGGGCGAAGTGGGGCCTCGATGGAGGCTCCGTTAAGGGGGAACCATCGGTTCGTCCCGTGGAACATTGATGGGGGATTTCAGGGTTGGTACAGAGCGGGCATCAGATAGGTGAATACCTGTTTATTGATGGGAGGTTTGCGAGCCTGGGGGAGTTGGAGGAGAAATTTGGGCTCCCCCCAGGAAACATGTTCAGGTATCTGGAGGTAAAGGCATTTGCTCGACGGCAGGTGGAGGGATTCCCTTCGCTTCCCGCGAGGGGGGTGAGTGACAGGGTGCTTTCGGGGGTCTGGGTCGGAGAGGGGAAGATATCTGATATCTACAAGGTTATGCAGGAGGTGGAGGAGGCGTCAGTAGAGGAGCTGAAAACTAAGTGGGAGGGGGAACTGGGGGAACAGATCGAAGACGGGACATGGGCTGATGCCCTGGAGAGGGTTAATTCTTCCTCCTCGTGTGTGCGGCTTAGCCTCATCCAATTCAAGGTGCTGCACCGGGCCCACATGACTGGGACGAGGATGAGTAGGTTCTTTGGGGGTGAAGACAGGTGTGTCAGGTGCTCGGGGAGTCCAGCGAACCATGCCCATATGTTCTGGGCATGCCCGGCACTGGAGGAGTTCTGGAAGGGGGTGGCGAGGACGGTGTCAAGGGTGGTGGGATCCAGGGTCAAGCCAGGATGGGGACTCGTGATTTTTGGGGTTGGGGTGGAGCCGGGAGTGCAGGAGGCGAAAGAGGCCGGTCTGCTGGCCTTTGCGTCCCTAGTAGCCCGGCGAAGGATTTTGCCACAGTGGAAGGACGCGAGGCCCCCAAGCGTGGAGACCTGGATCAATGGCATGGCGGGGTTTATTAAGCTAGAGAAGGTCAAATTCGCCCTGAGAGGATTGGTACAAGGGTTCTTTAGGCGGTGGCAACCTTTCCTCGACTTTCTGGCTCAACGATAGGGTACTGGGAAAGTAGCAGCAGCAACCGGGGGGGGGGAGGGGAGACGATGACTGTTTGTTTATTTAATTTTAATTTATTTTTAAGTTCTCTTGTTGGGGGTGGGGTGGGGGGGGGGGATGTGATACATGCGTTGATACGGTCTGGGGGGGGGGGGGGGTGTTATAGATGTTGGGTTATTTTGTTGCATTTCATGTTTGTTGTTATATTTTCTGTAAAAAATTCCAATAAAAATTATTTTTTAAAAAAAGAAGCGAGGGGACGATGACTCTGTTTGTTTATTTAATTTTAATTTATTTTTAAGTTCTCTTGTTGGGGGTGGGGTGGGGGGGGGGGGATGTGATACATGCGTTGATACGGTCTGGGGGGGGGGGTTATAGATGTTGGGTTATTTTGTTGCATTTCATGTTTGTTGTTATATTTTATATTTTCTGTAAAAAATTCCAATAAAAATTATTTTTAAAAAAAAATGAAGCGAAGTGTTGTACACAACCCCTGTCTGCATCAATGGTGATGCGTGGAGATGGTTGACCGCTTCAAATTCCAAGGTGTGCACATCACCAGCAATCTGTCCTGGTCCACCCACATCGACACTACGACCAAAAAAGCACGACAGCGCCTGTACTTCCTCAGGAAACGAAGGAACTTCGGCATGTCCACATTGACTGTTACCAATATTTACAGATGCACCATTGAAAGCATCCTATCTGGCTGCATCACAGCCTGGTATGGCAACTGCTCGGCCCAAGAAGAGTCGTGAACACCGCCCAGTCCATCACACGAACCTGCCTCCCATCCATTGACTATGTCTATGTTTCACGCTGCCTTGGGAAAGCGGGCAGCGTAATCAAAAACCCCTCCCACCTGGGTTATTGTCTCTTCTTACCTCTTCCACAGCGCAGGCAATACAAAGTCTGAGCACACGCACTAACAGATTCATTAAAAAAAGCTTCTTCCCCGCTGTTACCAAACTCCTGAATTGCCCTCTGATCTCTTCACACATTTTCTCTGAGTAGTACTACACTCCGTATGCTTCACTTGATATCTTTGTATTTACGTTGTGTATTTATGTATTATGGGATTTTTTCATGTATGGAACGATCTGTATGGACTGTACAGAGAACAATACTTTTCACTGTACCTCGGTACACGTGACAATAAATCCAATCAATCAATAGATTTTTAGGCACTGAGAAAATCAAAGGGATATATATATCAAAGGGCAAATGGAGTTGATGTAGAAGAGTAGCCAGATCTTATAGAGCAGGCTTGAGGGCCTGTATGATGAACACTGATGCTGCTCCGATAGCTTACGCTATCTGACCCACATGATTGAACTATGACCAATAACTAAGCCATCTGGTGGTCTACACAATTTGTATGTTGGTCATGACGATCCTGTAAATTGCCCACTCCGCATATATCAAATATGAAAATGAAATAATTGTGCACTGCTTAATATGTTCTTTCGACCAATGCACTCTAGGGAGAGTGTCCAAAATTATGCTGATGAATCCAAAACCTCATAAGTATAAGGAGAAACTTGCTAGACGTGTTAAGTCATGACTGGTTTTGATTGGGTAAATAAGGAGAAATTGTTTCCACCAGCTGGAGGGTTGATAACTGGAGGACACAGTTTTAAGATAATTGGCAAAGGAACCAGAAGGGATTTGAGAATTTTTTTAATGCAGCGAGTTGTGATCTGGAATGTGCTGCCTGAAAGAGCAATGGAAGCAGATTCAGTCGTAACATTCAAAAAGCAATTGGACAAATAATTGAAGGGGATAAACTTGTTGGGCTCCAGGCAAAGAGCAGGGGAGTGTAACTAATGGGATAGTTCTTTTAACATATTTTGAGCTAATCATTTTATCACATTTCCATGATTCTAAAAATGCAAGTGGCTGCTATCTCTGTTTGCTGTATAGTTTCCAAAACAACATTGGTTTCACATGTTTGGTGTCACTGTTGGGACATGTGGATTCTTCAAATGCTTTATACCCAACTGAGTGGGCAGATAGGACCTTAGTTTAACATTTCATCTGAAAGATGGTACCCCCGGCACAGCAGCATAAGTACACATTTCATGCTTGAATTTGGACTTGAACGTACAAAGCCTCATGACTCCAAATGAGTGGACTATTCACATCTAACACCACATAATGACACAGCATAGAAGAAGACCATTCAGCCCATTGTGCCTAGGCTAGAATGAAAGTCATCATCTTTGATTGCAACTTTGGAGATGGCAATCAAAACAGTATTATTTCTGATTGCAACTTTGGAGATTACGATCAAAATATTATTAAAGTGCATATTGTAGAAAATCATTTGATACCAAAAACTCAACCCGTCTCCTTAATGGGGCAAAATGTAACTGTTGTTAAAAAAAAGAATCTGTTTGACAGAGTAAACAAAACATTTGAGATTGCTAGTATCTCAATGCTGGTCTGTTCTTTCAAGTTCCCTGACATATTTTGCTCCCGTGTTCCCACCTGTGTTTTGTGATTGCGTCTCATGTCAAGTCTGGCTGCAGTTTAAAAAACAATGTATGAGGTCATGAGAGAATGCTCATCACGAGTGTGTGAGTTCAAATTCCACAGTATAAGCTGAAAATTACAGCAGCACTTTTTCTCCCCTCCCTCTAGAACACCTGTCACGATCCTACACAAGAATAAAGCTTTGTCCATTGTGAAATGAAACCGAATTTAAGAGTTCATTATCGCTATAATGGGGCTTTGTGATAATAAAGTTGAGAGCTAGGATGGAGTTTAGTTCTTGTGGAGGTTTATCTTCGGCTATTGTTGGAAAGTTAATGCAATCCTTCAACTTCAACAATACTTAAGTAAATCATTTCTTTTGAAAATCAGGGGTCCCAAGATGCAGATTACTAATTAATGTATAGGTAATGCGATCTTGCAAACAATCAGTCAAATGGCTGGATATGGTGGTATAGTGGTTATGTTAATTCAAAACCCACCATGATATTTTAAGAAAATAGGACGATACAGCACCAGAGGAGCCATTCTGTACATCATGCTCTTTGATAGAGCTATCTAATTAGTTTCTTTCCCCATAGCCCTGCAGATGTTTGCTTTTCAAAGATTTATCCGCTTCCCGTCTGCAAATTACTACTGAATCTGATTCCACTGTCCTTTAAGGCAGTGAAATCTTGTTGTTTTATTAAAAAACAGGAAATGTGACCATGAAGCTGTCAAATTGTTATAGAAACCCACGAAGATTGGATGTGGAGGGATATAAGCAAGAATGGTAACTGTGGCAAACATGACACAAAGACAAGTGGTAAGGGACTACTATATAGTCAAGAAGATCATTGGTCAGATTAGGGGCTGGTTTAGCATGGGGCTAAAGAGCTGGCTTTTAAAGCAGATCAAGGCAGGCCAGCAGCATGGTTCAATTCCCGTACCAGCCTCCCCGAACAGGCACCGGAATGCGGCGACTAGGGGCTTTTCACAGTAACTTCATTTGAAGCCTACTTGTGACAATAAGCGATTTTCATTCAATAGCTGAAAATGTATGGCTGCCCATCAGTCTTGACCACGCCAGATTTCTCCTCCGCCAAGTCTGCAGCTTCGACTAGAGCTACCAGTCCTTCTGGTGTGTCCAAGAGTCTCCATGGATTCAATGATTAACCTCCAGGACCCTGCTGCAAGCAACCGAGGGGAAAGGTTGTTCAAATTTTGTTTTGAACACTCGGGGCATGATTTAACGACTGCTTCTCCATGTCTGAGCCGGTGAGCCAGCAGCCCCTATTAAATGGCACTTAGTGACAGAAATGATCCCTCATGAGCTTCACGGCGTGGAGGAGGAGGACATCTGCTCCCGATGACCGTGAAGGTCAAAGCAGCCCTGAACATCTATGCCACTGGTTCATTCCAGAGAACAGGATGCCCCATCTCTCATTCACAGCATTGAGAAGCCTGTCCAGGTCGGCATCTCCAAAGTGAGGAGCAGGTCTGCTGCCATGCTTGTGTGTCCTCCTTGTTAGCAACAAGACGCTGAGATGTAAGTTGGGCCAATCAGCCGGCGAGACAGCCATTAATGGCAAGATGCTTGTGAGGGCTCATTTTCGGCTGTTAAATATGGACCTGTTTGGCTTTCCACAGTCCCAGAAGAGAATCAGCGCAGACGATATGAGGTAGTCAGTGATTTTCCCAGAGCGGAAACTGTAGTGGATGATCTTTCAGTCTATGGATGTTGAGACATGATGGAAGAAGTCATAGCTGACCATGATCAGAATTTAATACGACTGCTGGAGAGAGCTCATCAGATGAATCTGAAGTTGAACAAGAAAAAATTGCAACTGAAGATCATAGAATTTACAGTGCAGAAGGAGGCACTTCAGCCCATCGAGTCTGCACCGACCCTTGCAAAGAGCACTGTACCTAAGCTCACACCTCCACCCTATCCCCGTAACCAAGCAACCCCACATAATCTTTGAACACTTTAGGGCAATTTAATGTCACCAATCCACCTAACCTGCACATCTTTGAACTGTGGGAGGAAGCCAGTGCACCCGGAGGAAACCCACGCAGACAAGGGGAGAAAGTGCAGACTCTGCACAGACAGTGACCCAGCAGGGAATCGAACCCGGGTCTCTGGCGCTGTGAAGCAACAGTACTAACCACTGTGTTACCGTGCCTGAAGTAAAGTACATGGAACATGTCTTGACGGCAAAAGATCTCTGCTCAGATCCTGACATGGTGAGATCTAAGCAGCGACCTACGGATGTGAAAGCTGTGCAACAATTTGTTGGATTTGTGAAATATTTAGCTATGTTTTTGCCTCATTTGTCAGCTGAGTGTGAACTATTACGCAAGCTCACTGCTGAAGATGTGCTGTGGTATAAGGAAAAAGAAAAAGAAGCAGCGTTCACTAAAATCGAACAAGTAGTGATGACAATGCTGGCGCTGAAGTACTTTGATATCAATGATGGTGCCACCTTGCATTGTGACCCTTACCCCAGCGAGGTGAGTCTGGGACCAATTGTGCTGCAGCATGGACAACTGGTCATACTTGCATCAAGGGCATTAACTGAAATGGAAAGCCGCTGTGCTCAGATTGAGAAAGGGTGCCTGGCTATTATTTTTTTGCCTGTGAGCATTTTCACCAGTACCTCAGGAGAGACAAAGTAACAGAGGAGTCCGACCGTAAGCTCCTTCAAAACATCTTTTGCAAACTACTACTATATCCTTCAAAGCGACTGAAGAATGTTACTTTGCTTACAAAGATATCATTTGGACATGACATACAAACCAGCAAAACAGATGTACATCACAAACTGGGGCTGGTTTAGCACACTGGGCTAAATTGCTGGCTTTTAAAGCAGACCAAGGCAGGCCAGCAGCACGGTTCAATTCCCGTAACAGCCTCCCCGAACAGGCGCCGGAATGTGGCGACTAGGGGCTTTTCACAGTAACTTCATTTGAAGCCTACTCGTGACAATAAGCGATTTTCATTTCATTTCATTTCAACATGCTGTCAGGAGCAGTGGTCCCCATGAAGAAAACGGAGGAGGTTACATCAGAATGTGACATCTTCCAGATTCAACATGAAGCAGAGCTATACATGATCTGGAAATCATTAACGCAACAGGGAAATCAAATCTGACAGACCAAAGCCGTGCTCAAATCAAGCCAACAGAATGGAACTCTACAAGTACCACAAGAAGTAGTGACAAAAGTATGGTCTGAGAACATTAAGGACACCCAGCTGTGGTCACAAGAACCTATTGTGCATACTGAGATGAACTGATGGTACAAGATGATATTTTGTGCAAAGATAATAGAGTTATTATCCCTAAGGAGATGAGAGGAGAGATACTGAAGCAAATCCATGCAAGATATCATTGCATTGAATGGACTGAGAGTTTTTCACTGGTCAAACATGAGCAATGAAATTCAAGATCACGTTGACCAGTGTGGTGCATGCAATGAGTACAAAACTAAGCAAGCTAAGGAGCTGTTGGTGATGCATAACATCCCAAGCAGTCCATGGATTAAGCTGGAAATCAACCTTTTTACTTTAGCAGGAACTGATTGTCTTGTCATGGTATACTACTATTCTGAGACTAGTTGACTTCTGTGATGATGAGAGAAATAGTAGCATGCCTGAACGCCCATTTCATTTGGAATGGCATTCAAGACATTGTGATGAGTGACAATGGTTCTCCATTCACAGGTGGAGAATTCAGCCAATTCATAAAAATTGGGAAATTCAGCATTACACCATCTCTGCACTATCCGTAGTCAAATGGAATGGCTGGGTGGCAGTGAAAATCATCAAAGGGCCTATTAAGAAATCAAGTGAATCTAGAACTGATGTAAACAAGGCACTCCTTGAGTGGAGAAACACACCAATTAAGGCATGGAAAGTAGTCCTGTCCAGTGATTGATGTCATTCCACGTGCACATTACTCTTCCAATAGCAGAAAAAGTACTGAAACCAGAAGTAGTAACAGGGGTGAAGGAAAAGCTCAAGGTAAATGATAAAAAGCCAAATGTCAGTTTGACAAGACCGCCAAACCATTATCAGAGCTGAGCATTGGAGAGCCAGTTGGCTTCAAAGCTCTCCACAGGAGTCAGCCCACGTGGAAACTTGTGGCACGTGTAGAGAAATTGTCACCTCGATTGTACACAGTGGAAGTGAATTACCAAATATACCGGCACAATTGCAAGCATCTCCAAACTACAAGCAAAGTTGTTCCTTCACAGCAATTAGCTGGTTTGGGGGAAGGGGTCGCACCAGATGTCCTTGAGTGCAAAACCACCATCAACCCTTGAAATCCAAGAGTCCCCAACAACCACTATGGAACAACACTCACCAAGGCAACAAGAGCCACAGGAACAACCCTCTCTGGACAAAGAATATCACCCAGAAGAACAGTCAACATGCATGCATTCCATAGTCATGTGGCCATGCCATGTCTGTACCTTGGCAGATATCTTACGGTCAGTTAAATAAAAGCCTCTCACAGAAACACACTAATGAAGGCTAGCCCTTACAACAGGTCGCACTGTTATGTCTTCGTCAGAAGATTGTGGGATAAAGTCCTACTTTCAGGGAATAACATGACACACTTGTCTGACAGGTCCGTGCAGTGCTGTACTATTAGAGATGCTGCCTTTCAGCTGTGACATTAGATTGGGGTTCCATCTGCACTCTGAAAGAACCCATGATGCTGTTTTGATGAAGAGGAGAGGAGTTCTCCCAGCCGTTCTGGACAATGTTTACCTCGCAACCAAAATTATTATTGCGTTGCTGCTTGCGGAGTCTTGCTGTGCGCAATTTAGCTGCTGCGTTTCCAATGTTACAAGAGCAACAACTACACTTGGAAAGTATTTCACTGGCTGTAAATTGTGCTGTGACATCCCGTGACATCCTGAGGGCATTGTGTAAATGCAAGTCTTTCTACCTTTACAGTCACAGACTGAGGGCCAGATTTGTCGGACCAGAACATCAGTGAAGTTTTTTTTGCAATTCTAGCGGCCAGAACACATTCTTTTAGTTACTTCAGGCAAAAACATTCCATCAACGTGATTGGTTTTCTGGTGATAGCAACATGTTGCGGCGAAGTCCTTCGAAGCTGAATTGGAAGAGCACAGAGATCTTGGAGGGTTGTGGGGCTGGGGAAGGTTACAGGTATAGGGAAGGGGTGAGGTCATGGAAGGATTTGAAGATAAAGTTGAGAATTTTAATGTTGAGGCTTTCCAGATCGGCGACCAATGTCAGCCTGCACAGTTTCTGGTACAGACGTGCAGCTGTGGAGTCAGTGAAATTCTGTCCAGTGACTGCTTGAAGGGAGGTCAGAGTTCAGCACCAAGCCCTCAGGAAGATTTGTATCATGAGTAAAGAATGGGTTCTTTTTGTTTTACCCTACGCTGCACTGACTTTCCTCGCGATTTGTTTTGATTTGATTGGCATCATTCTTATAGACTGAACACACAAGTAGGGCAGATAAAGAAGAAAACACAGGAAGTCAGAATTGAAAACAGGAAAATGCTGTCAGTGTCTGAAGAGATAGGCTGATGTTTTTCATCAAGGGCCTTGGGCGCGATTCAACCACCACGTTCGGCCTGGCGCGGGTCTGGGCGCACCGGGTAAATAGCGGAAAAGGTCAAAACCGAGATTGGCGCAATTCACCCAGCCTGTTCCCGATGGGGCATGTTTGGGATCTTGCTCAAAGAGCGAGAATATCATTAACCCTTATTTGCATTCATTTCAATCTCATTAGTGAAGTTGAACTCGAATACAGCGGACTCCAGGGAATCACCCAGCTCGCCAGCGTAAATCTTGCAGGTGTCGTTTAGTACTCTTTTTTTTTAAACGTGAAGCTGGTGCAGTGGCTGCTGAGGGGAACTGAGGGGGTGAGTAGTCAATTCCATTTTCGGGCATGCAGCTCAAGGGCAGTGCAGCTGCTGCCCCAGTGCTGGGGGGCAGGGTACACCTGCCATGCCATGGAGGATAATTAGCCTCTCAAGGAAACATTGAAGCCTGAACACTGCCTGAACTCTTGGAGCATCAGCACCATTGAGACAGCTGCCAACAGTCAAACACTAAAGAGCAGGGCTTTACCACTGGAGATCCTCTTGCGGCTAAAAGGTATGTGTCTGGATCAGGGGAAGGCACCTGAGCGCTATCTCCCGGCAGGAGTCTGAGGATCCTGATGTGGCTGGGGGTGAGTGTGCAGAGCAAGGTTTTCCAGCACAACTGGCTCACTGGATGGCACACTGAGAGAAGGCTGGACAGTCATGTTAAGGATGGGGGGGCAGGCACTGCTTGTGGGATTTGAGTGCTCCGCGATGTAAGCC
Source organism: Scyliorhinus canicula (assembly GCF_902713615.1). Classification (NCBI taxonomy): domain Eukaryota; kingdom Metazoa; phylum Chordata; class Chondrichthyes; order Carcharhiniformes; family Scyliorhinidae; genus Scyliorhinus; species Scyliorhinus canicula. The sequence goes on along the minus strand of NC_052154.1, from coordinate 152,573,835 downwards.
CAAATGGATTGTTGCTCTCTCTCTCCTCAGATGCACTCCAGATTAAAAAATGTTTGTTCCTGCAGAGGCTGCCCTCGAACTGCTGGTGGTAGCTGATGCAGACCACTGGATAAGGGGGCAGCAGAGATGACTCAGCTGGAGGTGGCACCCCATGTGCAAGGAGTCACCACATGCCCTGAAGACCCGGCCGCCCATCAGGCTGAGAAGGAACCCAGAGGGGGACGCCAGCGGTGGCCCAAAGTGTACAGGCATAGAACAGTACAGCACAGAACAGGCCCTTCGGCCCTCAATGTTGTGCCGAGCCATGATCACCCTACTCAAACCCACATATCCACCCTATACACGTAACCCAACAACCCCCCCCTTAACCTTACATTTATTAGGACACTACGGGCAATTTAGCATGGCCAATCCACCTAACCCGCACATCTTTGGACTGTGGGAGGAAACCGGAGCACCCGGAGGAAACCCACGCACACAGGGGGAGGACGTGCAGACTCCACACAGACAGTGACCCAGCCGGGAATCGAACCTGGGACCCTGGAGCTGTGAAGCATTTATGCTAACCACCATGCTACCCTGCTGCCCATGTTCGATGTTGGTCTTTCTGAGAAGATGGAGAGCATGTGCCGCAGTAGACTTCATCGCGGGGGCTTGGCACCCGGCGGAGGAGGAGGACACCCTCTTCTGGTGGCTGTGAAGGTCACCACAGCCCTCAACTTTTATTTATTTTATTTTGTTTTTTTAAACATATTTTATTCAAACTTGTATGTATCAAAGTAGGTTACAGCAAATAAACACCCCGGGAAACATTCTTCCCAACAATCAACTATACAGTTTGTACAGATTTTTGTACCTCCCCCCCCCTCCCCCCCCCCATCATCCACCCTCTTGCGACGAACAGCTCCTCAAACACGGTCACAAACATCCTCCAACTTTTCTCAAACTCCCCTGCTGAGCCCCCTAACTCATACTTGATCTTGTCTAATTGCAGGAAGTCATACAGGTCACCCAACCAAGCTGCTACCCCCGGTGGCGATGCCGACCGCCACTCCAGCAAAATTTGTCACTGTGCAATCAGAGAGGCGAAGGCCAAGACATCGGCCTTCCTCCTCTCCATGAGGGTTTCTCTGAAACCCCAAACATCGCCACCAAAGGGTCCGGGTCCACTCCCTCCTCCACTATCCTGGCTGAGACCGCGAACACTCCCGCCCAGAATCTTCCCAATTTCTCACAACCCAAAAACATGTGCGCATGATTCACTGGCCCCTGCCCACGCCTCTCACACTCATCTGCTCCCCCCTGAACGAACCCACTCATTCTCGCTCGTGTCATATGCACCCTGTGCACCACCTTAAACTGTAAAAGGCTCATCCTTGCACAAGAGGAGGTCCCGTTTACCCTTCACAGTGCCTCACTCCATACTCCCCAATTGATCTCCATTCCCAACTCCGCTTCCCATTTCTCCTTGATCTTCACCATCCGCTCGCCTCCCTGCTCCCCCAGCGACTTAGCCCTCAACGTTTATGCAACCAGCTAATTCCAGGGCATTTCACAAGCTACAACCCACAGGTGTAACTGGGAACTCACAGATGCCCTGTATGCCTCAGCATCCAACAACTTCACCTTTGAGCTGGACAGGACCACCAAGGTTCCTGGGCTGCAGGATTCTCCACCATTGACGGGATGTCCCAGGTCTAAGGGGCGTAAATGGCATGCATGTCGCCTTGCGCGCACCTTTATTAAAAAAAGGATTCCACTCCTTGAATGTTCGGATTGTGTGTGACCACCGCCTCTGTGTAATGTATCTGTGCGCGTACGGCACCCAGGGAGGGTGCATGACGCTGCATTCTGGGGAACCCAGAGATCCTCAGTGTCTTCGAGGACCACCCAAGGATTATGGGTTGGTTCTTGCGGGGACAAGTGGTATCCACTGAAGGCCTTGGCTGATTCCATTGTAGAGGCCTGAGACCGACGGCAGTCCTCCTGGTCATGTTGCCTGCATTGACAGCCGCTGCACTGCCTCCCAGGCTGCACTGCTAACACTGCTGTTGGGCCTCCGATCCTCTTGGGGAAACAGTATGTTCCATCTCGCATCGATGGCATTGAGTAGCCTGGGCAGGTCGGCATCCCCAAAGCGAGGAACAGATGCTGTCATGCTAGTGTGTCGACTGGGAGTGAGTGGCGAGGAATCGTTTAAAAGCAGCTAGCCCTTGTTAGCTGTGAGATGCTGAGGAGCGAGTCTGGCGAATCAGTTGGCGAGACAGTCAATAATTGCGAGAGTCTCGTGGGGCTCATTTTTGGCACTAAGTAACGGTGATCTCGCCAGTGCAGGCCGTCGAGAAACACCCTGTCGTACACGCCCAACATGACACTTGTAAATCTTTCCGTTGAATCTCGTCACATATGTCAATAAAGAGTCTGGGAGTGATTCTCTGGAAACATTTTTCAGAGTTGTAGGAAGCGGGAATTCACGCGACTTCCTGGCACTCGGCCCAGCGAAGCTGGCAATGCTATTCATCGTTAATTGGATCACTTAAGGAGGTCTCATGGGATTCTCACCGCGAATGAAGGCTCGCCAGCTGATTCGCCAGCCCCCTGCTAACAAGGTTGAGCAGCACATAAGCAGCACTTGCTCAACCAACCCCAACCAGCTCACAACAATGGCGGCCAGGAGACCAGCCCCAAGATTCGGGGACGCAAACCTGGGGAGGCTGGTAAACGCTGTGGAGGCAAGGAGGGATATCCTGTTCCCCCGAGGGCCCAGGAGGGTTAGCCTTAGGGCAGCCAGTGCTGCCTGGAATGAGGTGGAGGCAGCTGTGAGAGTTCGGGGACTGTGACCACGATGACTGGCCTACAGTGCAGGGAGAAGGTCAATGACCTACACTGGGCAGCACAAGTGAGTAGAGCCCCCCCGAGACCTTTCTGCAACCACAGGAGCATCCACCCCCCCAATGTTCCATGCGACCCCAATCCTCCCTCCATCCCCCCTCCTTCAAACCCCTCAACCCTTCCTTTACAACCCCCTTCCATCACTTTCAACCACGTGTGTGGCTAACGATGCCCTCTCTGTGTCTCCTCAGGAAAAGGTCTCCCACAATCGCCGGAAGAGGGCTCTGATTGGCGGTGGGGTGCTGGACATCAGATCATTACGACTGTCGGGGAGCGTGCCCTGGAGATGACTGGACCTGTGGAAGAGGTCATGATGAAGATGTTGGTGAGTGGCCGGGACATTCAGAGGGAGATGTCTGTGTCACCCCAGTAGAACCATGGCCGATTGGAGTAGGGGCTATGGGCGCAGGAGATGGTGCCGGCAATGCGTGGCACTGAGGCCAACACTGCTAGGGTGACAACTGCAGTGGAGAGCCTGGTACATGACTTTGTCACCATTAGTGAAGGTGTCCAAGGCGTCGCGCAGTCAGTGACAGCCATGGCTAAGGGTCCCGACAGATTGTCCGACTTGCTGGGGGATGGCACCCAGTACCAGATCGACCTTGATGAGGTTCTGCGGGACATGTCCCGCTCTCAGGTGGGCATGGCCAAGGTGCTGCAGAGCATGTCCCAGTCACTGAGGAGCATCGCCCAGGGCGTCTACACGATGGTACAGACCATAGGGAACCTCCAGGGCTGGCAGAGTGGGGGTTATGGTGGTCGGTGGGGCAGACAGGCAGGGACAGGAGTTGCCCCTAGAACAGGGACACATGATCCAGGGTTGGCATGGTCGTGCCGCACACAGTTGCTGCCGCTTGCCGCCTCAGCACCTCCCCCCCCCACCCTCCCATGTCGACCCACCCCCAGCCGAGGGTCCCCCACCTCCCACTATGATGACAAGTCCAGTGTCCCAGGCTCTGTGCCAAAGAGCAAAGATGGCTACTCACCTCCTCGGCTTTCCATAGAAGCCCTACCGCCAGGTTCACGTTTTTCAAAAGGAGTACTAATCGGCGCCAGCGCGACCACTTGCTAAATGACGGGAGTCTGTTGGATATGGGATGGCTCTTGTTAATTGTATGAAATAGGACTTAAGTGGTGATAATTGGTTTTGCCTATGGGCCGGTTGCATCGCAGAATGTTTGGCGCCTGGCGCAGTTCTCGTTTTCTGTCTCTCCTGCTATTCATCAGACTCATTTCGACTGAGCGAGAGCGTAACAAGGTCGGGGAATCGCGCCTTCCGTTTCAAAATCTTTAACCTCTGTTTTCCCCTTTCAGGTGATGGCAAACTTGGTTTTATTTTACATGAATAGATGGTCAACGTTCTTTGTCCCACCTAATTGTTCCCAAAGGCTTGCATTTATAAACCACCTTTCATGACCTCAGGATGTCCCAAAGCATGTTGCAGCCATTTTCTCCTGCTTCTAAGGACTTTCCTCATCCATGAAGATCATTGCTCCACAATCGGTGGCTATGCCCTCAGCTATCAAGGCCTTAACACCTGAAATACTCTCCCTAAACCCTCTGCCTAACTTCCAATCTCCCATCTTTCAAAATGTTCCTCAAAACCTACCTCAAAATCCCATTGCTTTGCTGCATCCAATGCGTTCAACTGTTTCTTGATATCACATGGAGTGAATCGAAGTGCCTGAAGACTGGCACCTGTGATGTTGGGGACTTCAGGAGGAGGCTGCGATGAATCATCCACTTGGCACATCTGGTTGGGAGATGGTCTCAGATGCTTCAGCCTTGCCCCTTGCTACTTGCTTTCTGTTTTTCCCTTGGGCTGCCTGCCAAAATAGTCCTATTCCCTATTCATTTATTTTCTTTTTCAAATATTCATCCACTTCTCTCATAAACAGTGAGATTTGGTTTTTAATCAGCCATCTATCCTAATGCCTCCTCCTTTGGCTGAGTGTCAACTTTTGTCAGATAACACCCCTGTCAAGTGCCTTGGGCATTTAACCGCGTTAAAGTGTTATAGAAATGCAAGTGGCTGCTGTTGCTGGATTTGCAATCATTCATTGCAGAAAATGTATTTGCAGAGCCACGATAAGAGGGAAGTGAGTTCTGAGATGTTCTTTTTACATTACCATATGAAAAGGAAGAACTTGCATTTATGTCGCGCCTTTCATGACCTCAGAACATCTCAAAGCTCTTTAAAGGAAAAGTAATCACTGTTCTAATGTAGGACACAAGGCAGCCAGTTCATAGAATCACAGAATTTACAGTGCAGAAGGAGGCCATTTGGTCCATCGAATCTGCACCGGCCCTTGGAAAGAGCACCCTACTTAAACCCACGCCTCCACCCTATCCCTGTGACCCCACCTAACCTTTGGACGCTTCGGGGCAATTTAGCATGGCAATCCACCTAACCTGCACGTCTTTGGATCGTGGGAGGAAACCAGAGCACCCGGAGGAAACCCACACAAACACAGGGAGAACGTGCAGACTCCACACAGCCAGTGACCCAAGCCAGGAATCGAACCTGGGACCCGAGCGCTGTGAAGCAACTGTGCTAACCACTGTGGTACTATGCTGCTCATTAAGTAAACAAAAAGTGCACACAGTCACCCGAGGCCGGATTTGAACCCGGACCCCTGGCGCTGTGAGGCAGCAGTGCTAACTATTGTACCACTGTGTCTCTGTTTGTGCACAGCAAGCTCCTCCAAACAACAGTGTGATGTTGATCAGAAACTCTGTTTCTATTGAGGTTGAGTGATAAACAGTGGATGGGAAAACTCCACCCCCCTTCCCCCGGGCTCTTTATATTCGTCCGACAGGGCAGAGGGGGATCTCGGTTTAACATCCCACCCGTGTCCAACCTGTCATGTCTAGCAACGCATCACTTCCTCAGGACTGCACTGGGAGTGTAAGCCTAGATGTTGTGCCCAAGTCCCTGATTCAAGCATTCATTGGAAACAGGAAAGATATAAATAATCTTTATTTGAAAGTCTGGAAAGAACCCAAATCCCCTGAAATACACAGGATAGTAGGTGCACTGTCACAACACTAGTTTCTCAGCCTTGCTTGTTTACACATACCATGCCCTCACATCCTCATCTAAAGCTATGGATGACTGAAAGCTGCTTCTCCTTAACCATTTTACAGCCGATCCCGTACAAAGCATTATTTCTTTGTAAGTGTCCTGATGATACCTCTTTCCTCCTGCCTTGAGGACAGAGACTCAATGATAGCACCTGCGACACAACATTCAGAATGTAGATGCTGGTCCAATGACAGCTGGTTGTGAAGTAACAAAACCGGCATGTGTTGCTGAGGAACTTTTAAACAAGGTCCAGATTTGTGTAAGTGTTTCAGTCCTGTGAGCTAATCATAGCATCCTACAACATGGAAAGTGGCTATTTGGCCCATTGAGTACGTGCTAGCTCTTTAAAAGAGCTATCCAATAATCCCACACACCTCCCTGCTCTTTCCCCACAGCCCTGAATTTGTTTTCCCCCCCTCAAGTATTTATCTCATTCTCTCTTGAAAGTTACACTGCCCCTTCAGGCAGGGCATATCAGATCACTGCATTATCTGCCGGTGCAGCCTCAAGGGACTGAAGGGCATTTTCTGCATTGTATTTTTCTGTGATTCTGAACACGTTTCCTCATTTCATCCCTGGTTATTTTGTCAATGATCACCATGTACCTTGGTTAGATCACACTTGGATCTAGGGCGGGATTCTCCCCTACCCGGCGTTACGGGGGGTCCCGGCGTAGGGGAGTTGCGCCAACCACTCCGTGGTCGGGCCTTCCCAAAGGTGGGAATTCTCCCCACCTTTGGGGGCTAGCCCCGCGCCGGAGCGGTTGGCACCAGAAGACTGGCGCAAAAAACCGGCGCCCCCGGCAGCGGGGCTGGCTGAAAGGCTTTCGCCGGTCGGCGCATGCACCAGCAGTGACGTCAGTGGGCAGCTGCCGCTGACGTCACCACCGGCGCATGCGCGATGTGGGTTTCTCTTCCGCTTCGCCATGGCGGCCGCGGAGGAGAAATAGTGCACCCAGGGCACTGGCCCGGAGTCTGAGCGGGGGCCCCCGATCGCGGACCAGGCCACCGTGGGGGCACCCCCCAGGGTTCAATCGCCGCCCCCCCCCCCCCCCCCCCCCCCCCAGGACCCCGGGGCCCGCTCGCACCGCTGATCCCGCCGTTACAGAGGTGGTTCAAACCTCGGCGGCGGGAGAGGCCTCCCAGCGGCGGGACTTCGGCCCATTCGGGCCGGAGAATCACCACAGGGGCCTCGCCGATCGGAGTGGCGAGATTCCGCCGCCGCCACTTCCCGGGTGGCGGAGAATCTCTGCCACGGTGGGGGCAGGATTTTCGGCGGCCCCAGGCAGGGGTCGGAGAATTTCGCCCCAGATATCCATGTACCTTGGTTAGATCACACTTGGAATACTGCGCACAGTTCTGATCTCCATGAACCTTGGTTAGACCACACTTGGAGCACTGCGCACAGTTCTGATCTCCATGAACCTTGGTTAGACCACACTTGGAGCACTGTGCACAGTTCTGATCTCCATGAACCTTGGTTAGACCACACTTGGAGCACTGTGCACAGTTCTGATCTCCATGAACCTTGGTTAGACCACACTTGGAGCACTGTGTATGTTCTGATCTCTTGGGCTTCATGGAGACTCTTCTTCTCCTTGGTGATAGCATCACTCCAGCTAGGGGTGGCATAATTTTTTTAATGTAAATGGGGGTGGAGCTCTTGATGTGGTTGGTGAGGTACAAGATCGGCTGCGGTATAGGTTTTGGGGTGTGCTGGAGGTCTTGCGAGTACTGATTCCTGTGTGTTAGAATGTGCGGGGCTAGGCCAGGTCAGGTGCTGTCGTTGGTATCCTGTTGCCCTCTGGAGCTTGGGATGTCCCTTCTCGAAGGCATTTACTGAGGACAAGAGGCTGGGTTCTGCTTCTGTGCACGGGGGTCTGGGGTTGAGCCAAGTCCTGTACTTTGGTTGATATCCTGTTCCCCCTAATGGTCAGGACACTTTCTTGTTTGAATGAACAGCTTGTTCTCTCCATCAATGGGTGATGGCCATGAGCTGGGGGATTACAGGCCCAGGGTGGGATCCTGATCTTTTGTTATCCTGTGATCCACTCTTGGTTGTTCTAGTTCTCCTTTGTGTTTTCTTGGGAGGTGTTGATGGCTCCGATCATAATGCGAACATGTTGCTGCTGGTCCTCTCTGTATAAATAATGGAATGATATTGGTCCTGTACTGGGCCTGAGACTGGGATTATATTATGTTGTGTTGTGTGATATATATGTAACACCCTTTTAGAGCTGGGGGTCTCACCTATTCCCATTGTATGCTTCTTCTTCTTTAGGGGTGGGTTTAAATAATCCGTGATTGGTTCCTGCGTGGGTGCAAATGAGTCTGATATCCGAGGAGAGGAGGTTACAGTGAGTCACTGGTATCTCTGGAGCTGCTGGAGTGAAGTGAGATATGTATTAGTGCCCACTCGATCATGGCGCAAAAAAATTATCCTGAACTCTCTCGCTGCGTGGGAAGGTGCACACCATTTTACCATGTTTTCATGGCCTTATCCGGTTTCTCCCTTGTTCTCTCGTTGGGTTTATAGAGGCATCAAATTATGTCTAATGATTCTTACACCACTGTTCTCCTGTCCCCCTCTGTACCCATGTATGTTGAGCCTTTTATTTTGTTTGCTGTTCTGTATCATTCTTGAAGTTTTGTTGTATTGTTTGTCAAAATGTAAAACCTAATGTACTTTTGAAAAATGATTGAGCGGTTGGAAGAATTAGGGACGGTTGTGCTTCTTTTCCCTGGAAAAGAGACCAGATAGAGATCTTCAAAAATTATAATGAGGTTTGTTAGAGATCTTCAAAAATTATAATGAGGTTCAATAGGGTGGATTTGATTGAACTATTTCCTGTTGGGTGACTCCATAACATAAGGGTATAAATATAAGAGAGTTACGTATAGGGTGGGAAGGGGTAAGTGGACTGGAGGAGGTTCGTCTGGAGTGCAAACATGGGCACAGAGCAGAATGGCTGTTTTTGCAGTGTACATTTTATGAAGGAGGAAGTAACTTCAGGTAAAATTTCAGTATCAGAGCGGGAGCAGTTCCGAGGAAATTCTTAGAACTTCTGAAGGATGTTAAAACCTTGGGTCAGTGAGACTACATCAGTCTTGTACTGGGTTTCAATTCACACATTGTCAGCCAAGTGTTTACCTCAAACAAGGACCAGCAGATTATTTTGCACATTGTTGCATTAAGTAGGTGTGAAGATTTCCAAGCTTTGTCAGATATTTTCCTTCAAATGCCGCACTCGCTCTCTCTCCACACGACACAGAGAAGAGATATAGTTGAAAAACACCTCTGCAAAGTCAATTAGATCTGCAGACCTGTTTCTATGTGACTTTCAGTTACGAGGTACAGGAAGGTACAGAATGTACAGGATTAATCTAGGTTATTTACTGCTTGGAAACATTAGAGAATGTTTTAAAAGGCTAAAAGGGTTTCTGCAAAGGCAGTGATCAGCCTCCCACACCTTTCAAGCACTGATTATAATCAGAGCTCCGTAATTGAAAAAAAATTTAGCGGTAAGTGGCACAAACTATGTGCATTTAGCTTGGCGCAGCTCAAATCAAACTGACTGTTTTATATCCAAGTGAAATGTTTATACAATTGATGTTGCTCTTCACAATATAGTGGGCAAAGGCAAGAGGCAAGTCTAGAGGCTTTTAAAGGTGCTTATATTAACTGAAGTTCCCTAAAAGGTGCCAATTACCAGGGCAGGTTTTTTCTATGTACTTCTCTGTATTAAAAGGAAAATAACATCCCAGGTTTTCACTATAACAGAGGGACTTTCTATTCTGGCAAAAAATGGCAGATGAGCTCGTAAGTCCTTAATCCTGTCCCAGAACATGGAAATTCCTATTTTTGAGTGAGCAGGACTGGAGCCTGTCAGCGTTCGCACATGCGGTTTATGGAGGCAGCAAGTCACTTAAATCATCGGTTGTATCCACTGAAGTGAGAATTTGGTAGGCCAGAAATGTGAAACCCAGAGTGTGCAGTTTAGACCAGGCAAAAACAAGTTTGAACTTGGTGGATTAGTTTGGATAGCTAGCCCTTTGGTGAGGTAGTGTACACCTTTGAATATGGTCTTGGGAGCAGTAAGGCACACATCACACTTTGGGATAGGTAATGCATCCTTTGGAAAGGTAAGTCACACTTTGGGATAGGTAAGGCATCCTTTGGAAAGGTAAGTCACACTTTGGGATAGGTAAGGCATACTTTGGGAGAGGTAAGGTACCCGTTGGAATTGTTAAACACAGAAACATAAAAAATAGAAGTAGGAAGGGGCCATTCGGTGCTTCGAGCCTGCCCCACCATTCATTATGATCATGGCTGACCATCAAGTTCAATACCCTGGTCCTGCCTTCCCATCATATCCCTTTATCTTGTTAGCCCCAAGAGCTATATCTAATCCCTTCTTGAAATTACACAACGTTTTGGCCTCAATTACTTTCCATGGTAGCGAATTCCACAGCTTGCTGAAGAAATTCTCTTGCTGAAGAAATTTCTCCTCACCTCAGTCCTAAAAGGTTACACCTTATCCTCAAACTATGACCCCTAGTTCTGGACTTCCCCACCATATGGAACATTCTTTCTGAATCTACCCTGTCTAATCCTATTAGAATTTTGTGAGTTTCTGAGATCCCCTCTCTCTTTTCTAAAGTCCAATGAATATAATCCTAACCAAATTAGTCTTTCTTCATATGACAGTCCCGCCATTCCAGGAATCAGCCTGGTAAATCTTTGCTGCACTCCCTCCATAGCAAGAACACCTTTCCTCAGATAAGGACATCTGAACTGCACACAATAATTCAGATGTGGCCTCACCAATACCCTATACAATTGCAGTAAAATGTAAACATGATTGTGTGTAAAGGCTGCATAGACTCACTGGAACTGCCAACGCTGTCAACAAACTGTCAAAGGTGAGTTGGCATGGAGGCAGTAAGGGCAAAAGGTGGTGGATGGGCAGATTGGGTTGGCACTAACTTGGTATAGGGCTATAAAGAATCATGGAATGTGAAGGGCATAGGGGTAATGATGGGCCATGGGGATGAATAGAGGGATGTGGGTTGGCATGGGGGTTGAGGGGTCAGACATGAGTTAGTATAGGGAGTTTGAGGGACTATGAGGTATGGGTGGTGGACAGAGAATTGAATGGATGGGGCATAGAGAGTGTGTGGGTGGGGGGGGAGGTCTGGAGGGCTATTTTTGTTTCCACTTTTTAAAAGTTCAATTCAACAAAGTGCGGGAGTGCACTAACTGCAAGTTAGTTCATGGCCTAATTCAGTGATACTGCGCAGAAGGAGGTCATTTGGATCCATTGCACCTTTGGAAGAACTATCCAGTTCATCTCTCACCTCCTGCCCTGCCCCATGGCCCTGTAAACAAAACCTTCCCTTCAACCCGTTATTCTGTTGCCACACAGCCACATGCAATCCTGAAGTGGTTTTAGTTCCACTATACTTCCTATCAATATAGAACATAGAACAGTACAGCACAGAACAGGCCCTTCGGCCCTCAATGTTGTGCCGAGCAATGATCACCCTACTTAAACCCACGTAACCCGTATACCCGTAACCCAACAATCCCCCCATTAACCTTACACTACGGGCAATTTAGCATGGCCAATCCACCTAACCCGCACATCTTTGGACTGTGGGAGGAAACCGGAGCACCCGGAGGAAACCCACGCACACACGGGGAGGACGTGCAGACTCCACACAGACAGTGACCCAGCCGGGAATCGAACCTGGGACCACTGGAGCTGTGAAGCATTGATGCTAACCACCATGCTACCGTGAGGCCCCAATAGGGCTCTGCTCGCACATATCTTCCTCCAGTAGCTGGAGTTTGTCATGGATTGCAAGCACTCGATACCTCATAGAACTTGGAGCATTATAGGACTAGAAGAGCTCAGAGAGATAGGAAGGGATAAGATCCAGGAGTATTTAAGCAGAATTGTGCAAATTCTAAAATGGATCAGTTTTGTTATTGTACTGGTCATGGTACTGAACTAGATCCCCAGAGGTTATAAATATGGATATAAACCCAATAAGTTAACAAAAATTTAATTGCATTTCTACAGCGCTATTCACAACCTGAGGATGTTCCAAAGTGCTTTGTGGCCAACGAAAAGTTTTGAAATGTAGTCACTGTTGTAACAGATAGCAAGTTCCCACAAACAGTAATCTGACAAATGACCAAATACAATCTGATGTTATTTAGTGATGTTAACCAACGGTTAATATTGGCAGGAGAAATCCCTTCTACTTTTTTGAAATAGTGGCCATGGAACCATTTATGCCCAGTGGAGTGGACAGACAAGCGCCACGTTTAAATGTTTCATTCGAAAAACAGTACCTCTGACAATGGGACATTCCTTCAGCACTGCACTGTGAGTGTCAGCCTGGATTCTGCCCAGATTTAGATTTACTGCTTTGATCGTGTACTGTTGGGGGAAAATTTCCATGGGTGGGGATGTACCGGAGAGTATTTACCGGTTAGACTGTGAGGGCAGGTACTATATAGACTAAACTTAATCAGAGAAAGAACTTTGCAATCTACCATGCCGAGACATCACTGACTCGGGGCACACTTGCAAAGTCCTAGTTGGCAAAGATATTCAACGACCCAGAGCTAAACGCACAACATAAACTCAAGCAAATTTAATTCCCCTGAAAGCTGATTGGGTGAAATAATTGGATTTTAGTAATGACACTTTGATCTTCTAATTTTAGCGCAGTCCTTTTATTGAACCACCAATGAAGGCAAAAGGCACTATGCTATTTGTCTCATTCTCCAGTCATCTCTGACATCTTTAGCTTTGCAATGCAAAAAACACTTGGTCATTACCATTTGAGTTATTTCATATCCCTGTTTTTGAAAGATTAATGGCCCCAGCTGACTTTGATAAAGGTGAAATAATGACTTGCAATTGATGTGCAGGTTTTATTCAGAATGGGGTGGTGCAGGGTGCCTGACTGGCAGCAAGGTTTGGTTCACTGGTGACTGTACAACACGGACCAACACCAATATCTACAACTTGCATTAACCAGGTAAAATGGCCCAGGAGTGTAATCAGACAGTACTTTTCTTTTGTGAAATATTTTTATTGGTATTTTCAATATTATATACATTGCTGTCCCTTTCTGTTTACTGTGCCGTACACAGGTTTTTATCTATTTACAGTTTGCTGCAGTCTAGATAGGCATGTAATCCTCCTAACCCCCAAACCCCCTGTATCCATTCCCCCCACCTGACTAGCCCCCCCCCCCCGATGCCCTCCCTACTTGTTCTCGGGGGGGGGGGGGGTGTTCCCCCTCTTCCTCGCTTCACCCCCTCATCCCCCATTTTTTTCCCCTGCCAATTTTGGCCATGCCTATCTTGTTGGATGGGGGGGAGGGTGCTACCCCCTCCCCCTCACTTTGTGTTGTTTCTTTTGTCCCTCTCAGAATCATTCCCCCCCCCCCCCAACGTTCCTCTTTGTTTTTTTTTACTTTTCAGTTTTCCTCTCTGCTAGTTGTTGCTGGCCTCAAACAGGTTTTGGAACAGGCTGACAAATTGTCCCCATGCTGTAAGGAAGCCTTCTTCTGACTTGGTGTATTGATCTTCTCCAAGTGGAGAAATTCCGATAGATCTGCCGGCCAGTTTGCAGCTGTGGGTGGTGCTGGTGATCGCCAGCCGAGCAGGATTCTTCGGCGAGCGATTAGGGAAGCGAAAGCTAGAGTGTTGCCCTCTTCCCCATGTGTAGCTCTGGCTGCTCTGGTATCCCGAAGGTTGACACATTTGGGCATGGCGTCACCCTCACCCCCACAACCTTGGACATTGCCTCGGAAAAGGCTGTCCAGAAGCCAGGGACAAGCCCAGAACATATGGTTGTGGTTGGCCGGGCCTCTCTGGCACTGTTCACATTAGTTCTGCACCTCCGGGAAGAACCTGTTCATTTGGTTTCTGGTCAGGTGTGCTCTGGGCACCACTTTCAACTGCATGAGGCTGAGCCTTGCGCAGGAGAAGGTGGAGTTGGCCCTGCTCAGTGCTCCGCTCCAGAATCCCCAACCCACTTCTGTCCCCAGTTCGTCCACCCATTTCCGTCTGGTGTCGTCTAATGGTGCACAGGCCCTGTCCAGTAGTTGTCCATATATTTCCCACACAGTCCCCCTTCCTTACTATCCGTGTTCATCAGGTCCTCTAATAGTGTGGTCTCCGGGGCCCTGGGGCATCCTACTTCTCTTTGCAGAGGAAGTGTTTTATTTGTAGGTGTCTCATTTCCTGCCCTGTTAGGTAGTTCCCATTCCTCCGTTAGTTCATTAGCATCGCTAGCCTGTTTCCTATGTAGAAGTCCTTAAATGTCAGCGTTTCCCAGTCCTGTCTCCATTTTAAAAAAAAGTGGTGTTAAGCATGGCTGATGGAAACCTGTGGTTTCCAAAGAGCTTGGTTAGAGAAGTCAGTTTTAAGCAATGTTGCAAAGGAGGGGAGGCAGATAAGTTTAGAGCTTAGGGCTCAGGAAACTGTAGGCAAGGCTGCCAATGGTAGAACGATTGAAATTGAATTAGAGGAGCTCAGTGACCTCTGAGGGTTGTAGAGCTGGAGGTGAGTCCAGAGATAGGTACGGTGTAAGGCCATGAAGGAATTTGACCAGAAGAATGCAAATTGTAGAATGGAGGCATTCAGCAGTCTAAAGCCAATGTAGATCAGCGAGCACAGGGATTGTTATATCAGTACAGTATTCTAATTGTTGAGCCATAAGGATCTACTTTATCACACTTGATGTCCTCCACCTTCAGTCTGGGCAAATCGCGTATAAAATGCCTTTACTACATTCTCAAACTTTTTTCTCAGGCCCTATTAGAGTGGGTATGTCTAGGGCCCAATTTACGCTCGGATAGGGGGTCAAGCAAGGCTGTGTCATTGCACCAATGCTCTTCTTGATCTTCGTTGCTGCAATGTTTTGTCTCACACTCCGCAAACTCCCAGCTGGAGTGGAGCCAAACTTCTGAACAAATGGGAATGTTTTCAAACTCCGCCACCCGTAGGCCAGATCCACGGTCATCCCATCCTTTGTCATTGAATTACAGTATGCAGATGATGCTCCAGACCATCATCAATGCTTTCACCGAGACGTATGAGAGAATGGACCTTACACTAAACATCTGTAAGACAAAGATCTTCTATCAACCTGCCCCCGCCACACAATACTGTCCCCTGGTTATCAAGATCCACGAGGAGGCCTTCGACAACGTGAACCACTTTCCATACCTTGGGAACCTACTATCAATAAGGGCAGACATTGACAAAGAGGCTCAACATTGCCTTCAGTGTGCCAGTGCAGTCTTTGGTCATCTGAGGAAGAGAATGTTTGAAGGCCAGGACCTTGGTCTTGGCACCAAGCCCATGGTCTACAGAGCAGTAGTGATACCCACCTTCCCATATGGCTCGGAGACATGGTCTATGTCCAGCAGGCACCTCAGAACTCTGGAGCAATACCACCAGTGCTGCCTCCACAAGATCCTACAAATCCATTGGCAAGATTGGCACACCAACATCAGTATTCTCACTCAGGCCAACATCCCCAGCACTGAAGCATTGACCACATTCGATCAGCTCCACTGGGTGGGCCACATCATTAATAACATGCCTGACACGTTACTCCCGAAACAAGTAAACAAGTGCTCTCCTCAGAGCTACGACACAACAAATAAGCCCCAGGAGGGCAGCGAAAATGCTTCAAGCATACCCTCAATGTCTCCTTGAAAAAGTGCAACATCACCAACAAGACCTGGGAATCATCCCTGGCTCAAGACCGCATGAAGTTGAAGAAAAGCATTGGGGAAGGAGCTGAACAGTTCGTGTTTCATTGCCGAGAGCAAGATGAAGCCAAGTGTGAACAATGAAAGGAGAGCATGGCAACCTGGGCACCCTAGCTACCCGCTCCTCCAACCACCGTCTGTCCCACCTGTGACAGAGATTGTCGGTCGCACATTGGATTCCTCAGTCATTCAGTAGCTCATTTTTTGCGTGGCTGCAAGTCATCCTCAACCCCGAGGGACTGCCTGAGAAGAAGATGCCTAGCGGTGCGATATTGGGTACAGGTTAACAGAGACCATGATTTCCAAGCACATTGGGCCTTAAAATAACAAGACATCATGCCGAGAAAAAAAGTAAGACAACTACTGAATGTCTCAAAACACTTTACAGCTCGTTAAGGATTTCTGAAGTCTAGTTACTGTTGCAGTTAGGAAAAGGAGCAGCTAATTTGCACACAGCAATTTCCCACACACACCAATGTGGTAATGATCAGATTTTTTTTTGTATTGATTATTGAGGGATAAATATTGGCCTGGATGCCAAGGATAACTCCTCTGTTCTTCTGCAAAATAGTGCCATAGGATCCTTGATATCAGTCTGAGAGGGAAGATGGGGCCTTGGATTGGTATCCCATCCAAAAGCTAGCACCCCTCTCGAGTACTGCATTGGAGTGTCAGCCTATAGATTACGTTGCTTAAATCCTGGATAAGGACTTGAACAGAGTCAAGAGTGCTGGCATCTGAGCCGTGGTTGGCACAGCATGAGGTATGAGGGAATACAAACAGAAAATGCTGGATTAACTCAGCAGGTCTGGCAGCATCCATGGGGCGAAAAACACAGTTAACATTTCAAGTCCGTATGATAGGGCCTGTACGGAAAGGATCTGTAGAAGGGTCATATGGATTTGAAACATTAACTGTGTTTCTCTCTCTACATATGCTGCCAGACCTGTCTGAGTTCATCCAGCATTTTCTGTTTTTATTTCAGATTTGCAGCATCCACAGTATTTTGCTTTGAAATGAGGTATGGTCTTAGGAGTGGAACTTCAGGAGGATTCAGTCCTGCACAAGGCACTGAGAACTCCAAGCATGAGTCAGCCTCACCTTATCAAAAGACTCACAAGCAGAGAGCACCAGCTATGTCTCGGTGGGCAATGCTCTCACTTCTCAGTCAGAAAGTGATGGATTCAAGTCTCACTCCAGAGATTTGAGCTGACACTCCCAGTACGCTACTGAGGCAACACTGCACTGTTAGAGGCTGTGGTTGTTAAATCAAGGCCCGCCAGCCCTCCTAAGTAGGCATCAATGAGCTGATGACCATTATGTTGTTGAAGAGCAAGGGAGTTCTCCCCGGTGTCCTAGCCATTACTTCTACTTCATAAGAAAATGATCTGGTACTTTATTATTTTGCTGTAGTTTGTGGGAGCTTGCTGTATGCAGATGGGCTGCCATGCTTCCCTCCATAACAACAGTAATTACATTTCAGAAGCATTTAATTTAGTACTTTGGGATGTCTCGATGGTGAAAGAGGATGGAGAAATACATTTTTGTTTTGATCGGCAAGGACGTTGATGCAGGCAGACTTGTAACCAAAGAGCAACCTAAAGACTCAGAGTTCTCTGTGGAAGTAAAAACACTGAATCAGAGGGTCGGTGCAGACTCGATGGGCCGAATGGCCTCCTTCTGCACTGTAGGAGTTCAATGGCTCTGTGAATTATTGTGCGAAGGGCCCTGACTTTGAATGCAGCAGAAAAAAAATCTCATAATTTAGGATGCTTCTTCTACAGTTTATCATGCCAGACAATGATAGTTGGAGAAACATGCATATTGGTGAGAGTATCAATAATTTAACTCACTGGATAGGGAATCAAGCCAAAAGCTGGAATTGTTGGGTTGGAAAATCAGCATTGTACTTGACTACGTGGATTTCCATGAGTTAGATTAATACTAGCCCCATTCTTACACATATGTGGCATTCTAGGGTTAGAATCGTAAAGTGGTTACAGCATAGGGGCCATTCGGTCCATTAAGCTAGTGCATGCCCATTGTGATAGCACTTTAGCTAGTCCCACATCCCTGTCATTTCACCGTAGTCCTGCAAATCCTTTTCTCTTCAGGTGCTTATTAAATTTCCTTTCGAAAGCCATGATTGAATCTTCCTCCACCGTACTCTCAGGTAGTCCCAGATCCTAATCACACGCTGCTTAAAAAGATTTTCCTCATATCGCCTCTGGTTATTTTACCAGTCATCTTATATTGGTGTTCTCTGATTCTCGATTCTTCTACCAACGGGAACTGTTTCTCTCTATCTACTCTGTCTGGACTCCTCATGATTTTTAACACCTGCATCAAATCTCCTTGCAACCTTCTCTAAGGAGAACAGACTCCGCTTTTTCAATCCATCGACAAAACCCCTGTCATTCTTTCCTGCATACCTTTGCCTCCTTTTTCAACGCAGTGCCTAGAACTGGACACAATGCTCCAGTTGCGGTTGAACCAGTGTTTTATAAAGGTTCACCACAGAAGTTCCTTGTTTTTGTACTCTATGCCTCTCTTTATAAAGCCCAGGATACCATCTGTCTTTTTAACCACTTTCTTAGCCTGCCCTAAGATTCCAGGCAACTGTTGACTGTAGCTTTTTATGATCCTTGCCACAATGCCAGTCCTTTTGAGAACAGAAAGGGTTAACTGCTCACTCAATATGCAGACAGCATGTGACCACAGGCTTAAAACTATGTGAGTGAGTACTCCTTTCTCTAACCGTGGTGCACACAGTCTGTGAGAATCAGGTTGCAAAGTAGGTTCCTGGGAGACATAGGCTGCTAACACACTGGGGAATCTGAGTGCTATTTAGCAAAGGACTCTTAACAAAACACATTGTACAGGACACCGTCCAGGACAAAGCAACCAACTTGATTGTCAGTCCATCCACCACATTATAGAAAGAGAGAGTTTGTATTTAAAAAGCTCCATTCGCTCGGGACCCCAGGAAGTCCCAAAACACTTCACAGGCAATGGAGTACTTTTTTAAGTGTTCTGTTGTCATGCAGGAAATGCAACAGTCAATTTGTGCACAGCAGGATCCCACAAACAACAATTTAATAAATGACCAGATAACATGCTTTATTTAGTGATGTTTGTGGAGGGGTAAGCATTGGACCAGGGCACTGGGGAAATTGTCCCTGGTCTTTTTTCAATATTGGGATCTTTTACATTCCTGTTGAGAGGGCACACAGTTTAATTTAGTTCAATATCTCATCCAAAATATCCACTTCCTCCACTGATGCAGAGTGGCAGCAGTGTGCACCATCCACAAGATGTTCTGCAGCAACACGCCAAGGCTACTTTGACAGCACATTCCAACCCATAACCTCTGCCACCTGGAGGTAAACAAGGGCAGCAGGCAGATGGGAAGCCCCCCACCTGCAAGTACCCCTCTGAGTCGCACATTATCTGGATCTGTGCACGTAATCAAAATTCATTCATTGTCGACAAATTAAAGTCCTGGAGATTATAAAAGCACCGTGGGAGCACCTTCGACACATGGACAGCAGTGGTTTGGGAAGAACGCCCACCACTGCCAGAGACAGTGAGAATGAAGGATGCGCCACAGAAAATTGTACAGAGGAAAGTGAGATAGTGTTGTGGGCACAGCTTCTGAATTAGAGAAGCTCCTTCCATATATCTGAATAATATTTCTCAGTTGCAATCTGGCAGGAGTGTGTTTTTATAGCAGACGTTTCTGATTATGCAATGTACACAGTTGTTTACTGAGTGACACTTTAATTGATGGCAACACTATTATTTACTGAAAACAATACGCAAAGCAATGCTGGCACCTGCTATCTCCTTGCTTTTCCATTGACATCTGTGGACAATAGCCATATGCAGATCATGTCACATCAGGCCTCTTTGTGTACAGTGATTATCGGTATATACTTGTATAAGCTGCCTAGAATCATCCTTCATACTCACCTAGGCAGATTTCTTTCAATCAGAGAATACAGCACAGGAAACCCTTCAACGCACCATACCTGTGCTGTCTCTTCAGAAGAGTTAGCCCCACTTCCCTGCATTTTCCCTGTGAACATTCCTTTTCAAACATTTATCCAATTCCCTCTTGAAAGTTACTGTTCAATTTGCTTCTGCTGCTCTTTCAGGCAGTGCATTTCAGGTCATCACAAATTGCTGCGGCTTTTGCCAAAAACATAAATCTATTTGTGTTATTATTTATTGGATGAATGACGTTGCTAGCCATTTCAAGAGTAGTTAAGTATCAACCGCATTGCTGTGGGTCTGGAGTCACATATAAGTCCAGACCATGGCCGGGATTCTCCCCTACCAGGCGGGGCGGGGGGGGTCCCGGCGTGATGGAGTGGCGTGAACCACTCCGGCGTTGGGCAACCCCAAAGGTGCGGAGCACCTTTCGGGGCCAAACCCTAACATTGAGGGGCTCGGCCCGCGCCGGAGTGGTTGGCGCTCCGGCGGCTGGCGGGAACGGCCTTTGGTGCCACGCCAGCCGGGGCTGAAGGGACTTCGCCGGCCAGGGGAAGTCCGCGCACGCACCGGAGCGTCAGCGGCTGCTGACGTCATCCCCACGCATGCGCAGAGGAGGGGGTCACATTCGCCTCCGCCATCGGGAAGACCATGGCAAAGGCAGAAGGAAAAGAGTGCCCCCACGGCACACGCCCGCCTGCCGATCGGTGGGCGCCGATCACAGGCCAGGCCACCGTGGGGGCATCCCCCGGGGCCAGATTGCCCCGCGTCCCCCCCAGGACCCCGGAGCCCGCTTGCGCCGCCTGGTCCCGCCGGTAAGGTAGGTGGGACCAGCATGACAGCGGCAGGACTTCAGCCCATTGTGGGCTGGAGAATCGCCGGGGGGGGGGGGGCCCCGTCGACCGGCACGGCGCGATTCCCGCCCCTGCCGAATCTCCGGTGCCGGAGACTTCGGGACACGGTGGGGGCGGGATTGACGCCGGCCCCCAGCGATTCTCTGACCCAGCGGGGGGGGGGGGGGTTGGAGAATCCCGCCCCTGGTCAGCGCCGGACCTAGGGTTGCTGGCGCCCCGGGCAAGCTGAACTTCGGCGCCCTTGGGGGGGGGGGCGGACCCGAGGGGGGGGGCGGACCCGAGGGGGGGGGGGGGGGCGGGGGTGGGTGGACCCGAGGGGGGGGCGGACCCGGGGGGGGGGGGGGGGCGGACCCGGGGGGGCGGACCCGAGGGGGGGGCGGGGGAGCGGACCGAGCGGGGCGGACCGGGGGGGGGGGGCGCCTTGGGGGAGGGCGGCCACCACGCATGCGCTGGTTGGCACCGGCCCAACTGCGCATGCGCGGGACCCGAGTCTCTGGCGCCCCCCAGCACATGGCGCCCCGGGCGACTGCCCGAGTTGCCGGTGCCTTGAGCCGGCCCTGCCCCTGGTTAGGATGGCAGATTTACTTCTCTAAAGAGCATGAGTGAAACAGATGGGTTTTTAACCACAATCTAGTAGTTTTGTGTCCATTACTGAGACTAGATTCTTAATCCAGATTTATTTAATGATTTGAATTGAAATTTTCCAGCTGTCATGGTGGGATTTGAACTTGTGCCTCTGGATCATTGCTCCAGTAACATAAGCATTATTCTACTGTACCCCTGACCATCACTGAACCATCTGTCATTGGAAACAATTACTCCCCATTTACTCTATCAAAACCTTTCATGATTATTTATAATTACAAAATCAGCTCTCCGCATCAATCCTGCTTTGAGTGGAGGGCTGAATTATTCAATGGGTTACTTAGTTTCACCTCTGTGTTGGCCCACAGCCAGTGATGGTTGGGATGAAAGCTTTCTCTGCTCGAGTGGGTGCTAAAGTTGAGTGGCTTTGGCACCATCCAGGACTCCACATCACAGAAAAATACCTTTGCAGCTCTGGGTGGGATGGATTTGAGCTGGAGCGGCTGCTCTATTCCACATCAAAGCCCTTAGATTGATACAAATGAAAACAAAACTTGGAAGTCCGAAATGCTGGACCTGCACAGCAAGTTCCATCAGCCTCTGTGAAGGGAAAAAGGAACGTAGGAACAGGAGGAGGCCATTAATCCCCTCGAGCCCATTCAGTCACTCAAGTTTTTAAAAAATTTGTTCATGGTATGAGCATCACTGGCAAAGCCAGCATTTGTTGCCCATCTTCAATTCCAATTGAGAAGTTTGCACTAAGCAGCCTTCATAAACTGCAGTAGTCCATATGGTGTGGGTACACTCAGTTTTACTGGAGAGGGAGACAGTGACTCAGCAACAGTGATACTGTTCCAAGTCAGGAAGGTGTGTGGTTTGAAGGTGAACTTGCAGGTTGGGGTGTTTGTATGGATTTCCTGCTTTAGCTCTTCTAGGTGATCAAATTCATGGGTTTGAAAGGTGCTACTGAAGGAGCCTTGGCAAGATGCTGATGCAGTGCATTTTGTAGGTGGCATGTACTGCTGCCAGTGTGCGCCGGTGAAGGAGACAGGATGGGATTCTCCAGTTCCCCAGCCGTGTGTTTCTTGACAGTCCGCCTTTTGCTGGCGGCAGGATTCTCTATTCCTGAAACTAGTCAGTGGGATTTCCCATTGAAACCAAGCTATCTTTAATACAGGTACTTCTAGTTTTTGAATAAGTCTGTTACATGGTACTTCATCAAACATCTCTTGAAAGTCAAAAAATACAGCGACTGCAATCTCTTCATCAACCTTCTACCATTTCACTAACTCATTCAATTTAGTCAGACACAATTTGTCTTTATCAAATTCATGCTGCTTGTCCTATGCTTCACCAAGTGGTAGTTAATTTTGTCCATAATAATGATCTAGAGTGGTTTTCCCCAAGACTGATTGTCATATAGGATGTGATTTAACTGAAACATTTTGCTGTCCGGATTTGCACCTGCAACACCAAGAAAGACCCCGCTACCCAACTTCACTTTACTGTTTTTTTTGCCTCGGCGAGGAATGCCCTGTCAAGGCCGTACATACACCTCGCGGATCGGGGCGGATCTCCCCAGTGACCCCACCGCAGCCCCCGGACCTCCCCACTTCACCCAACCTACCTCTTCTGGGTTCCTTGAACTCCCACTCACCCTGCCTCTTATGGGCAAGACACCCCTGGGCCTAGGCATCCTGGCATGCAGGCACTGTCACTGCCAACCTGGCAGTGCCCTTGTCCAGATGGGACATTGAACCAAGGTCCCATCTGCCCTCTTAACTGGATGTAAAAGATCCCAGTGCACTATTCTAAAGAAGAGCAAGGGAACTCTCCCCAGCATGTTGGCTAATATTTATCCCTCAGTCAACGCCATTAATACCAATTCTCTGGTCATTCTCACATTGTTGCTTATGAGAGTTTGTTATTCACAAATTGGTTGCCCTATTTTCCACATCACAAGAGTAACTAGATCTCAAATATACTTTGTTGCCTGTAAAGCAGTTTGAGACTATCTGAGGTTGTGAGGGGTGTTAGAGAAATAAAGTCTATCGTTCCTCAGCCTCCTCCACCTTTTATTTATTCTTTCATTGATTGTGGGTGTAACTGGCAAGGTCAGCATTTGTTGACCATCCCTAATTGCTCTTGAACGGAATGACTGGCTAAGCCATTTCAGAGGCCATTGCTCTGGGTCTGGAGTCATATGTAGGCCAGCAGATTTCCTTCACTGAAGTACGTTAGTGAATCACGTTTTAACAACAATCAACAAATGGTGGAATTTGAACCCATATCCCCAGAGCATTAGTCTGAGCCTTGCGTTACTAGCCCAGTAACGTTACCACTACGCCACCATCTTCCAAACCTATTATGCATTTATCTGGACTGAATGACTTGTTAACTTGGAATGATGCCAATCTCTTCAGCAGCTACTTTTTATGCTATTCAATATCTCTACTCTCTCCTCCTATAGTGCAACATTAAATTCATCCTCTTTTGTTGTGAAGATAGGTGCAATGAATGCTTTTCTCAGTTATACCCTCTACCTCCACAAGATTTCCTCAGAAACACAGAACTGTCATGGCGCAGGAGGAAGTCATTAGGCCCAATGTGTCTGTATCGGCTCTCCAAATGAGCATTATATCTCAGTCCATTCCCCTGCCTTTTCCCCCATACCCATTGTCTTTTTTCAAATAATCATCGAATGCTTTCTTGAATGCATTGATCAAACCTGTCTCCACCACACTTCCAGGCAGTGCATTCCAGACCTGAGTCATTCGCTGTGTGAAAAGGATTTTTCCCACATCACATTTGCTTCCTTTACAAATCATTTTAACTCTGTCCTCTCTCGTTCTCAATCCTTTTATGAGCGGGAACAGTTTCTCCCTATCTATTCTGTCCAGCCTACTCATGACTTTGAATACCTCTATCAAATCTCCTCTTGGCCACCTTCTGTCCAAGGAGAACAGTCCAGACGTCTTCAATCAATCCTCATAACTGAAGTTTCTCATCCCTGGAACCATTCTTGCAAACCGCTTCTGCACTCTCTCCAATGCGTTCACATATTTCCTATAGTGTGACGCCCAGAACTGTGCACAATATTCCAGCAACTGAGATCTAACTAATGACTTGTAGAAGATCAGAATAAACCCCTTGCACTTGTACTCTATGCGTCTATTAATAAAGCCCAGGATACGCTGTGTTTTATTAACTACTCTCTCCATCTGTCCCGCCACCTTCAATGATCTGTGCCTTTTTGTTCCTAATCTACTACCGTCTTTTAACTATCCATAAGACCATAAGACATAGGAGTGGAAGTAAGGCCATTCGGCCCATCGAGTCCACTCCACCATTCAATCATGGTTGATTTCAACTCCATTTACCCGCTCTCTCCCCATTGCCCTTAATTCCTCGAGAAATCAAGAATTTATCAATTTCTGTCTTAAAAACACTCAATGTCCCGGCCTCCACCGCCCTCTGTGGCAATGAATTCCACAGACCTACCACTCTCTGGCTGAAGAAATTTCTCCTCATCTCTGTTCTAAAGTGACTCCCTTTTATTCTAAGGCTGTGCCCCCGCGTCCTAGTCTCCCCTGCTAATGGAAACAACTTCCCTACGTCCATCCTATCCAAGCCATTCATTATCTTGTACGTTTCTATTAGATCTCCCCTCAACCTCCTAAACTCCAATGAATATAGTCCCACGATCCTCAGACGTTCATCGTATGTTAGGCCTACCATTCCTGGGATCATCCGTGTGAATCTCCGCTGGACCCGCTCCTTTTACATTTCTATGTCTAGAAGAGATTTTTGTATTTCCCACTAATCTTTTCTCATATTCTCTCCTTGTTTTTCTTATATCCATTTTCAACCTCCCCCTCCCATTTTGCTAGGTTTTGGTTGCAAACTGTGCCTGACATTTGTCACAACTGTCCTTGTGTTGTTTTATTTTAACCCACTATTTTCTTTCTTATCCAGGGAGCTCCAGGTTTTGATGCCCTATTTTTTCACCTTTTTGGAAAATGCTTAGGTTGTATGCCAATTATTGCTGCCTTGAAGAACTGCAATTGTTTACTTGTTCTTTTCTTCGCTAATCTTTGTTCTGAGGCTATCTGTGCTACACCACTTCTGAAGTTGTCAAAATTGGCTCTCTTCCATTTGGGTATTTAAAGGCTTAACAAATAAGAGGTAGAGAATTCCAAAGAGTCATCATCCTCTGAGAAAATAAATTCCTCCTCATACCCATCGTGAATCCTGAAACTAATTTGAGTTTTGCCCATAAGGAGATACTCCTGCTAGTAAAGTCTCAAAAGCTTTATATGATTCAATAAGAATTTTCATTGTTGATTTTTCTTTGACTACTTTAAACCAAATTGCAGGGAGGAGTCACATGTACAGGCTGGTTGGGATCATTGTGGTTCAGATGGTATCCCCATTATGCTCATAAAGCACATTAAACTCTGTATTTTCAGCTCCCAGTGGAGTTATCATCCTTTCAGACTATTGGTAACTGATGTCTTTTAGCAGCGATGCCCTTAATCTGGCATGGATTTGGGTCTTTTTTGGAGGCCTCAGTGGGAATCAGGACAACTTTTTGCTGGCAGGCTGAAGCCTTTAATTCCAAGGAAAGTATGGAAGATCCTCAAAAGCAGCTCCATTGACATGGTACCATGGGGTGGGATGGGCATGTGCAAGATCGTTCTTTCGTACCCATCATGACACCCCATCAATAGCTGCAACAGGCTTGGGCCAGGCAGAATTGGGTTGGACCCCAAGATTCATGATCCCTGTGGGCAGAAATATTCCTTGAAGCGCTCTCCAACACTAGCACAATTTTGGGGGCATGTGGGGAAGCGGAGAGATTTGTTTTTGTAATCCTTCTTATGAGGCATTGAGCCCCTGGGATGAATGGACAGAGAAAACGAGACAGTGGAAAGGAATTTGAGACTTTTTTTTTAATAAAACCTAAGAGCGCATTTCACTAAACACAAGTGCATCAGTGACAAAGTACAAGGACTGTCACAGCATTTAAAACATATATTTAAGAGAGAAAGTTATTTAACTAGGCATGTTTACGAACAAAGAACATGGAATCAGTAGCATTGGACACATAATTACAGAGTCAAAATATCGGCTCCTATTTCAAATATTTTTCTTTACTAAATTGGACGAAGAAACAATTGCTCTTTATTGGTCACCTGCTGATTGCAAGTCCGACCTAGTGCTTATCGGGAAGTTCTCTCGCTCCTGCTCTTCCCACTGTTCACCTTCCTTGTCTGCCCTTTGTTGTTGAGGGTGGTAGATCGGCGTTTGGCGTGACCATGGATAATCAGTGCTTTGTCCTGTGGGAGACTCTCCTTGTGGCCTTCGGACATTTGCCGCAAATCTTGCAGGTAACATCGGGCTATCTTCAGCATCTTGGTAAGTGTGTTCTTCAACGTCTCTTGTTGCCCAGTTCCTTGTACAACAAAAAGAAACACCATGTTATTAATTGGGAAAAAAATTCAAAGTAATTTGCAGCATAATTTCAAAGTAAGGGGAAAGGAAGCCACGTAGGACCGAGATGCAGAGTTTTTTTTTACTCAGAGGGTTGTGAATCTTTGGAATCCTCTACCTAAGAGGGCTGTGGAAACTCAGTCATTGACTGTGTTTAAAGCAGAGATGAACAGATTTCTAAATACCAATGACGTAAAGGGATATATGGATAGTGTGAGGAAAGGGCATTGAAGTGGATACCGTATATACTTGCGTATCCTTTGATCTCGCGTATCATGCGACCCCTAAATTTTCGTCCCCAAAACATGATTTTATGGTATACCTCATGTATCATGCGAGTGACTTTTTTGGAAATTAATTTTGGAAACTAAAACTTCCAAATGGTATCATTGTGTGTGGTTTCTGCAGAGTTGATTCTGCTGTGAAAGCTGTTCGCGATTCGAACAGCTTTCCAGCTGGCTTTACTCCCGTTGTTCAGCCACTTGCCGTTTCCATTCATAAAAAAATGAATGGAAACGTCAAGTGGCTGAACATCTTCCCATCAGAATGCTGTGGTCAAAATCTGAAGAGTAGTATTCTGATGGGAAGATGTTCAGCCACTTGACGTTTCCATTCATGTTTTTATGAATGGAAACGGTAAGTGGCTGAACGACGCTAGTAAAGCCAGCTAGATGCTATGTGACTTATCTTGGCCAGCATTTCACACCCGCGATTTTTGTACCTCGCGTATCATGCGACCCCCGAAATTTAGGCTTCAAATTAGGTGCTCAAAAGTCGCATGTTACGCGAGTATATACGGTAATCAGCCATGATCATGTTGAATGGCGGAGCAGGTTCGACAGGCTGAATGGCCTACTCCTGCTACTATGTTCTTAGCACAGAAACAGAATATTCAGCCCAACTAACTAGTGGTAATGATTAGCTTAGCCTTCTCCTCTCCCTCTTCATTTATGTATTTTCCTGATTCCCCTTATTCTGTGGCTTTTGCAGACATGCGCATTTTGGTCGGAAGAATGAAGAGAGGCAATATGAGCTAATTGGGGCAATTTTAAAAAGGCGTATATACACCTGAGGATGTATATACAAAAATCTTTGAAGGTGGTTGGACAGATTAATAAGGCTGTCACAAAAACACATGGGATATTAGCCTTTATAAACAGAGATATAGGGTACAAAAGCTATGCTAAATCTTCATTAATCACTAATGAGGCCTCAAATGGAATATTGCAATCAGGTCTGGATACCTCAATTTAGGAAGAATGCCAAGGTTTCAGAGATGTTGCAGAGGAGAATTTGCTAGGAAGGCACCAGGGATGAGGGACTTCAGTAATGTGGAGACCTGGAGAAGCAGAGAAGTTTTAGGCCAGGTTTTAATAGAGGTGCTCAAATTTAGTGAGGGATTTTCAAAGGTCTACCAGGGATGGGAAAAAAGATGTTAGGGGCAGTGAGGGACACGCACTCCGAGAAAGGGCAAGAATGAAAAATGAACATTCTGTGATGCAACCTTATAAGCACTACAGACATTAAACAGAACCTGGCTCATTAAATGATAAATTCAGTAAGCGGTTATGAATAAAATGAGACAGAGCAAAGTACCAATTACTTTTAATCCCACGTAATTGAGGAATCTTTTCTTTTGATGTCACCACTAAATTATGTTACTACAGGAGAGTTCAGAGGAAGGCATACCAAGCATAATTCTCATCCAGACATTGAATTCCAGCTTGGTATGCTCACTGGGGTGAAGGTTTGGATCCAAACAGAACATTTCTCGATGACTTCGCTGCCAGTTTTCAATCCCCTAAGGTTCAAAATTTCTCCTAAATTTAGCTGTCATTATTCTAGGGGTTAATTTTGATGATACCTTCTGTTTTTGGTTTGTGCGGCTGTCATCGAGACCAGCAATTCAGTTCAGACCGCTTAAGGTCCAAATGGGCACATGTTTCAATATTAAAGCAACTTGAAGGGTTTTAGATTTGAAATGCTTGAAGGAAGAAAAATAACAGGGGAATGGGAAATAAGTGAGGACATTTACAAAACAGCCGGCTTGACCAATGCTTCATCCATCGCTGTAAACATTCACACCCTCCCCCACCGGTGCACAATGGCCGCAGTGTGTCCCATCTACAAGATGCACTTGTAGAAACTCGCCAGGGCTCCTTCAACAGCATTTTCCAAACCCGTAAACAATAGCACCTAGAAAGACAAGGGCAGCAGATTCATGGAAACACCACCACCTGAAAGTTTCCCTCCAAGCCACACATCATCCTGACCTGGAATTATATTGCCATTCATTCACTGTTACTGGGTCATAAACCAATAACTTGCTTCCTAACAACATCATGGGTGTACTTTACAAAGGAATTGGAGTAGTTGGTTCAAGGAGGCTACCAACTTCTCAAGGGCAAGTAGCCAATGCCGGCCTTGCCAGCAACTCTGACATCCCATGGAAGAATATAAAAAATAAATAAATGGAAGCACTCGTTGTTATCCCAGAGCTGAGGGATTCAAACTGGAGGCTGGAGAAATCGAGGCTGTTTAATAATCTTTATTAGTGTCACGAGTAGTCTTACATTAATACTGCAATGAAATTACTGTGAAAATTCTCTAATTGCCAAACTCCGACAGTACACTGTTCGGGTACACTGAGGGAGAATTCAGAAAGGGCTGGTTTAGCACAGAGGGCTAAATAGCTGGCTTTTAAAGCAGACCAAGACAGGCCAGCAGTGTGGGTTCAATTCCCGTACTAGCCTCCATCAAGAGGCACTGGAATATGGCGACTAGGGGCCTTTCATAGTAACTTTATTTGAAGCCTACTTTTAAAAAAGGATGTCCAATTCACCTAATGGCACGTCTTACGGGACTTGTGGGAGGAAACCAGAGCACCCGGAGGAAACCCACGCAGACACGGGGAGAACGTGCAGACTCCGCACACACAGTGACCCAAGCCGGGAATCGAGCCCGGGTCCCTGCCGCTGTGAAGCAATAGTGCTAACCACTGTGCCATTGCGTGTTTGTCCGAGGGCAAAGACAGCTCGAGGAACATTTAGCAAAGGCCATTCAAAATCATGAAGGCAAAATAAATGAAGGAAAACTGTTTCCAGTGGCGGGAGTGTCAGTAACTAGAGGACAGATTTAAGATAATAACAACGGATGGAAAGAAAGTTTTTGACGCAGTGAGTTTTGTGATCAGGAATGTGTTGTCTGAAAGGACAGTGGAAGCAGATTCAATAGAAACTTTTGAAAGATTAATAGGTGAAATTTGTTGAGGTTTACAGGGTGATGGGGAAAGGGCAGGGGCGAGTGAGTCTAATTGATTAGCTCTTTTCAAAGAGACACAGTGAGCTCAATTATATTGATTTAATCTGTTGGGAAAACGCTCTTCATAAACTATATTTTTATTAAAAAATTTGGAAGGACATTGCATTATTTGGACACTTGGGCGGGACTTAATGGAAACATTTCAGTGTCATTTTGGGTGTGATTGGCAGAGCGTTTCTCAAGGGCTGCATTGGTGAGATCGTGGCGCGTATTTAATGGCACTTGGGGATGACACCCGATGAGCCCTCACTCGCTCTGGTTGTCTCACCATCTGATTTGCCAGATTCATGCCTCAGTGGCTCGCTTTTATTTTATTTTTTTTAAATTTAAGAACCAAATTCTTTCTTTTCCAATTAAGGGGCAATTTAGCATAGCCAATTCACCTGACCCACGCAGGCACAGGGAGATTGTGCAAACTCCGCATGAACAGTGACCCAGGGCAGGGATTGAACCCGGGTCCTCGCCACCGTGAGGCAGCAGTGTTAACCACTGCGCCACCGTGCCGCCCTGCTTTTCAACGCTTCCTCACCACTCGCTCCCAGTCAACACAAGCATGGCAGCGCACAGACCTGCTCCTCGCTTTGGGAATGCTGACCAGGCCAGGCTTCTCAACATTGTTGATGCGTGACGGGACATCCTGTTCTCCCGAGAGGGTCGGAGGGCCAATAGCAGGGCCACCAATATCGCCAGGGAGCCAGCGGCAACACTGGTAGAGTGGGCAGCATATCAAGGAGGACCACGGTTCAATGTTGGAAGAAGACTAATGAGATCCACCGTGCTGCAGGGGTATGTTACCACATGTCTCATGGCATCGGTTTGTCCTGCCACTTCTGAAATTCCTTCACAAATCACTGGCTGACACCTCGCACCCTCCCCACTTTGCTCCTCAGAACCCACTAGCACCCACCAGCGCATGTCCAGGTGTGGTGCCCACACATGCCACCTGCGATAGGCCTCTCTGACCCATCAAGTGTGCAACTCACAATGCCCTCTCTTTGTCCCCGCGGGAGAAGAGAGCTCATAATAAGCGGGAAAGGGCCAAGACAGGAGGCGGAGCACCAGAGATTAGAGTCTTCACCCGCTATGAGGAACGGGACTTGGAAATCGCAGGGATTTCCAAGGAGATGCAGTCACAGACAGAATGTTGGCCTGCGCTGCAGAGGTGAGGATCCACTGCCACTTCACTCAGATGACCTGTCTCAAGTCACGACAGACAAAATGATCCTTTCCTCTCACTGACCACATGTGCATTTCCTCCCCCCTCCCCAGTGACCCAAGAGACCAGTTTGAAGGAGAGTTCCGAGGATACTACCATTGACACGTCACAGCTATCATTCCTACCTTCCACCAGCGCAGACACACACCATGGTGGGCGACATTAGTGGTCAGGCTTTTGGGGCACAATCTGGTGAGCACCATACGGCTGCTGATGCATATCAGGTAGAGGAAGGAACATCCAAGAAAATCAGCAGTCAGAGGTCTGCTGGATCCCAGGTCGCAGCTTGGTCCCAAGTCAGATACCGAGCCTCTGTACAAGGTTATCCCAGAGCTGATGCAGATGCTAGGATACAGCCGTGAGATTTAGAAAGGGATGTCAGAGACACAACAGCGAGTGCATAGCCAATTGGAGGAGTCCCAAAGGCCACGGGTGCAGGAGATGGTGCCGACAACGCAAGGTAACGATGCCAACACTGATAGGGTGGTGACTGCAGTGGAAAACCTGGCGCACAATGTCAGTATCTTGAGTGGTGGTGCCCAAGCCATGGCTCACTCTGTGATGACCATGGCTGAGGGCCTCAATGTCATGTCCTAGTCACTGAAGGACATGTCCAATACATAAGTGGACATTGCCGGGGCACTGCAGAGTGTGGCCCAGTCAATGAGGATGTTGACACCATGGTGCAGACAACTGGGAGGGGCCAGCACGGCAGTGCCAAATGAAGCGGAGGCCTCTGGAGCTGACTCCAGCTGCCCTTCTGTCCCATGGAATCCCCAAAGGCCCTATGGGTACCATCAGGGAAGAGGAATCGCTGGAGGCCGACCCAGGGCCTGCCACCAAGGAGACAATGGAGGTCTCTTCCCCCACACCCCTCCCGACTCCTTGACACCAGCACATGCCAAGGGCAGTGGGAAGAACAAGATGGCACAGTGATGCTAGTGACACTGGTAAGTCGGTCAGGGCCCTCTGGCGCCAGGCCCTCCAGAGGACATCCGCTAAGGGCATCTAAGGTCACAGGATGCAAAAAGCAGCCGGCTGCTTCCATCTCTGATGTGCATCCTGGGGACACACCTGGGCTTTGTGGTAAACACCACTGGTCATACACTACGTGTATTACAGTACTGCCATTGTACTACAGTCAATACTGTAAATCCCTGCCCGCTGGCTCCACCCAGCAGGCTCTGTATAAAAGCGTGCACTCTCCTGCGCTGCCTCCATTCTGGAGCCTTAACATCTAGCGCAATAAAGCCTCAATAGTTCACCATTTTGTCTTGTGGTCATTGATGGTACATCAATTTATTGTGCTAGAATTTTAAAGATGAACGTCTTAATCAAGCTGGATCGCCTGCAGCTGAGCCCTCACGCACCCGACGTTACAGCCATCTTTGAGCACTGGCTAGCTTGCTTTGAAGGCTATCTCGGAGCATCCACAGAAGCCAACTGAGACCCACAGAAGCTCCAAATACTCTACGCAGGGTCTCTACGCAGACCAAGGCAGGACAGCAGCACGGTTCAATTCCCGTACCAGCCTCCCCAAACAGGCGTCGGAATGTGGCGACTAGGGACTTTTCACAGTAACTTCATTTGAAGCCTACTTGTGACAATAAGCGATTTTCATTTTCATTTCATTCACCTCCTGGCCATGAGACAGCAACTCCCAGGGGAGTCTCAGGACGTGCCTTATGGATACTTGGTAGAAACTGTCATTGCCAGGCGGTGTCGGCAGTCCAACACACCGAATTGCTGATCAGAGGCACGGGCATTAAATCTAATTACATCCGCCAGCGGTTATTGGAAGGGGGTACACTCGACCTTACAGAGACTGTACAACTCGCTAACTCCCTGGAAGTGGCTTCCCTCAATCTAGAGTCCTACACCTCTGACCACGCGGGACTCTCGTGGGCGGCATGGGCCCCACCATCATCCGATCCGGGTACACTGCAAGCCTGCGCCGTGTGGCAGCCAGCTAACTCTGGAGACCCCAAATGCTATTTTTGTGGCCAGAACAAACACCCAGACAACGCTGCCCAGCGCGGAGCGCAACCTGCAATGGGTGTGCTAAGAGGGGCCACTTCGTCTCCGTTTGCCAGGCCCGATCAGTCACTGCCATTTCCAGGCCCAGCATCGCTACACCCCCACGAGCGATCCAGGGGATGGCACCGCCCGCCACGTAAGGCCCGTGGGCGCCGCCATCTTGGATGTCGTCCGCCATGTGCGCCCCGTGGCGCCGCCATCTCTGGTGCCGCCATCTTGGAACACACCCCAGGACCTCTGCTCACCTGGCCGTTCGCGGGCTGCCGATACGTCCGCCGCCGCCGATCAGCCCTCCCACCATCTTCCGCAGCTCGCCTCTATCACCCTCGATCAGTCTCGGCCCTGCAACCTCATGACCGCTACTACGACCGTACGGCTCAACGGGCACGAGATGACCTGCCTCTTTGACTCCGTGAGCACAGAGAGTTTCATCCACCCTGCTACCGTTAAGGTGCTGCTCCCTCCCGGTCCTCCCCGTCACTCAAAAAATCTTCCTGGCTTCTGGATCCCATTCCGTACAGATTTGGGGGTACTGTGTCATGGCCCTCTCCTTACAGGACGTAGAGTACAGTAACTTCAGATTCTCCGTCCTCCCCCATCTCTGCGCTGCCCTGTTACTAGGTCTCGATTTTCAGTGCCACCTCCAGAGTCTTACCCTGAAGTTTGGCGGACCCCTGCCCCCCTCACCGTCTGTGACCTCACGACCCTTAAGGTCGACCCGCCTTCACTCTTTGCGAACCTCACCCTGGACTGTAAGCCCATCGCCACGATGAGCAGACGGTATAGTGCGCAGGACAGGACCTTTATCAGGTCGGAAGTCCAATGGCTTCTGCGGGAGGGGGTCATTGAGGCCAGCAACAGCCCCTGGAGAGCTCAAGTGGTGGTAGTTAAGACTAGGGAGAAACACTGGATGGTCATCGACTACAGTCAGATGATCAACCGGTATACGTAGCTCGACGCGTACCCCTCCCACGCATATCTGACATGGTCAACCAGACTGCGCAGTATCGAGTCTTCTTCACAGTTGACTTGAAGTCTGCATACCACCAGCTCCCTATCCGCCCGGTGGACCGCCAATGCACTGCGTTCGAAGCAGACGGCCGCCTCTACTATTTCCTTAGGGTCCCCTTCGGCGTCACCAATGGGGTCTCGGTCTTCCAGCGAGAGATGGATCAAATGGTTGACCAGTATGGGCTGCGGGTCACGTTCCCGTACCTGCATAATGTCACCATCTGCGACCACGACCAGCAGGACTACGACGCGAATCTCCAGAAATTCCTCCACACCCCTAAACTCCTTAACCTTACCTATAATAAGGAGAAATGCATTTTCCGCACTACCCGCTTAGCCGTTCTTGGCTACGTTGTGGAAATTGGAGTCCTAGGCCTGACCCCGACCGCATGCGCCCCCTCCTGGGACTACCCCTCCCCCACTGCCCCAAGGTCCTGAAATGATGCCTGGGGTTCTTCTCATATTACGCCCAGTGGGTCCCTAATTAGGCGGACAAGGCCCGCCCACTCATCAAGTCTACAGTTTTTCCCCTGACGGGTGAGGCCTGCTGGGCCTTCAACCACATCAAGGCGGATATCGCCAAAGCCACAATGCACGCGGTCGACGAGTCCCTCCCCTTTCAGGTGGAGAGCGAAGCATCGGATGTGGCTCTGGCCGCCACCCTCAACCAGGCAGGCAGACCCGTGGCTTTATTCTCCCGCACCCTCCATGCCTCCAAAATTCGGCACGCCTCTGTCGAAAAGGAGGCCCAAGCCATTGTAGAAGCTGTGCGACATTGGAGGCATTACCTGGCCGGCAGGAGATTCACTCTCCTCACTGACCAACGGTCGGTTGCCTTCATGTTTAGTAACACACAACGGGGCAAATCAAGAACGATAAGATCTTGAGGTGGAGGATCGTATTCTCCACCTACAACTATGAGATCTTGTATTGCCCGGGGAAGCTCAATGAGCCCCCAGATGCCCTATCCTGCGGTACATGTGCCAGACCAACTTCGGGCTCTCCACAATGACCTCTGTCACCCGCGGGTCACCCGGTTCTTCCACCTTATCAAGGCTCGCAACCTGCCATACTCCATCAAGGAGGTCAGGACTGTGACCAGGGACTGCCAAGTCTGCGTGGATTGCAAACCGCACTTCTACCGGCCGGACAGGGCGCACATGGTGAAGGCCTCCCGCCCCTTTGAGTGCCTCAGCATGGACTTCAAAGGGCCCCTCCCTTCCACTGACCGCAATGTTAACTTTCTCAATGTCAATGATGAGTACTCCCGTTTCCCCTTTGCCATCCCATGCCCCGACATGACTTCTGCCACGGTCATCAAGGCCCTACACAGTATCTTCACCTTGTTTGGTTTCCCCACTTACATCCACAGCGATGGGGGGGTCCTCCTTCATGAGTGACAAGCTGCGTCAGTTCCTGCTCAGCAAAGGCATTGCCTCGAGCAGGACGTCCAGCTACAGCCCCCGGGGAAACGGACAGGTGGAGAGGGAGAACGCGACGGTCTGGAAGGCTGATCTGCTGGCCCTTCGGTCTAGGAATCTCCCGGTCTCCCGCTGGCAGGAGGTCCTCCCCGATGCGCTCCACTCTATCCGGTCGCTCCTGTGCACCGCGACTAATGAGACCCCTTACGAACGTGTGTTTGCCTTCCTTTGCAAGTCGACCTCCGGGGTCTCGCTCCCAACCTGGCTGACAGTTCCTGGGCCCATCCTCCTCCGGAAGCATGCGAGGGGCCACAAATCTGATCCCCTCGTCGACAAATGCAAACCCACAGTACGTCTACGTGGCTCACCATGACACGCGACAGGACACAGTCTCCCTTCGGGACCTGGCACCTACTGTATCCCCATCCACTACCATCACCACCCCCGACCTGGTACCTTCCCCTCCCCATCCGGTTGCCACCGCCGCCCCTGCACCGTCCACCCCCCCACCTGCGAATGTCACCGCAACCCCCACCCCAGCAACACCCACCCCCCCAACGGATCCACTACTGGGTGAAGGAGAGGACGACACTCTCCCGGAGTTGCTGATACCCACATCGGCACCCACATCACAACCGGGACTGCGGCGATCGCGGCGGAGGGTCAAAGCCCCCGACAGACTCAACCTGTAACTTGCTTCACCCCCGCTGGACTTTTTGTTTTAAACAGGGGGTGAATGTGGTAAACACCACTGGTCATACACTACGTGTATTACGGTACTGCCATTGTACTACAGTCAATACGGTAAATCCCGGCCTGCTGGCTCCACCCAGCAAGCTCTGTATAAAAGCGTGTACTCTCCTGCGCTGCCTCCATTCTGGTTCCAGCTGCAGGAGGCTTAACATCTAGCGCAACAAAGCCTCAATAGTTCACCATTTCATCTTGTGGTCATTGATGGTACATCAGGCTTAATGTGCATCCGTGATTGCTCTGATGCACTTATGGGCTGTCGCTTGGGAAATGCCGCACATGTCCCCACTCAAGCCCTGGAATGAAACGGTAGCATTAAGGTTCAGGGCTGCGGCGACCTTAATGGCCACCGGGAGCCTCCCCCACCCTTACATGTCCCCTCCTCCACGGGGTGCCAAGTCTGCAACGATGTGGCACAGGTGCAGATTTGTCTGTTTGGTCAGACGGAGTCTCCTGCAGCACACCTAACCAACAGCGACAGGAGTGTGTACCATCTACAGTAACTCGCCAAGGTTCCTTAGATAGCACCTTCCAAACTCACAACTGCTACCATCTAGAAGGACAAGAACAGCAGATACCTGGGAACCCCACCACCTGGAGGTTCCCCTCCAAGTCATTCACCATGCTGACTGGAAATATATTGCCATTCCTTCACTGTCGCTGGGGCAACATCCTGGAACTCCCTCCCGAGTACACTGTGGGTGTACCTACACCTCAGGGCTTGCAGTGGTTCAGGAAGGCAGCTCACTACCACCTTCTGAAAGCCATGATGTGGAGATGCCGGCGTTGGACTGGGGTGAGCACAGTAAGAAGTCTTACACCAGGTTAAAGTCCAACAGTTGAATCATTCTCCTGAGGAAGGAGCAGTGCTCCAAAAGCTACTGTTTGAAACAAACCTGTTGGACTTTAACCTGGTGTTGTAAGACTTCTTACTACCTTCTGAAAGGTAGCTAGGGATGGTCAATAAATGCCGCTCTAGCCAGCAACACCCACATCCTGTAATTGAATTTAAAATAAAACGCGGTCATCTCCTTGAAAGTCCAACGACGCCTGTACTCCTTGGGCCGTCGTTGGCGTCCCCCTCTGGGTTCCTCCTCGGCCTAATGGAGGGGCGTGTCTTCAGCACTGGGTGCTGCCTCCAGCCTGCATCGTCGCTGGTGTCTGCCCACCTCGGCTGCCACCAGCACCGCGAGGGCATCCTCTATGGGATCGATACTACCATCCGTTTCGGTATCTGTTAGGAATTGTAGAAGGAGAGCGACCAACAATCAGTTAGGGATTCCACCCCGGCACCCTCAAATCCCCCACTGGAGATCTGGTTAATTCCCTGGAGGCTGTTACATTCAACTTCAGTTCACAATAAGATGGAAATTGGGGTCAATGATATTCCATATTTGGGTGTGATCCGGAACTCACCATCGGGAGCGGGCTGGTTCGAGGGCAAACTCATTCACGCCTGGTACAAAACTCGATTTTGACCTGTCCCGCTATTTAACCGGTGTGTCCAGATCCGTGCTGGGAAACATCTTTCATGGACTCCATGAAACACCTTCATAACTGAAAATACTTCTTTCAGGTCACCCTTCAGCCTTCTCTTTTCTGAAGAAATGATTCCCAGTCTGTTAATTCTAATCTATTATAGAACCATAGAATTTACAGTGCAGAAGGAGGCCATTTAGCCCATCGAGTCTGCACCAGCCCTTGGAAAGAGCACCCTACTTAAGCCCACGCCTCCACCCTATCCCAGTAACCCCACCTAACGTTTTGGACACTAAGGGGCAATTTCGCAGGGCCAATCCACCTAGCCTGCACATCTTTGGATTGTGAGAGGAAACCGGAGCAGACGGAGGAAACCCACGCAGACCTGGGGAGGAATTGCAAACTCCACACAATCACCCGAAGCCGATATTGAACCGGGTCTCTGGAGTTGTGAGGCAGCAGTGTTGGCCTTTGTGCCACCCTATTCTCTCAGATCTGGTCCCATCCTTGTAAATAATCTTTGCACGTTCACTGATTCACCTGTATCTGTTTTGTAGTATGGCTCAGTATTTTAACTGTGGGCATAACCAAAGTTCTATACAAATTTTACATAATTTCTCTGCTTTTGAATTCTTCTGCAAATGAGTCTATGTCGTGCTTACATGGGTGATCACTTTGCTAACCAGCGTTGCTGCTTTCAGTTATTTATGTATCTGTACGTGTTAGGGCTCAACCCTATGTGGGTTATGTGTGGCCTCCTTATTCCCCCTACCAAAGTGCACCACCTTGTATTCATCTATGTAGTGAAATACTTGGTTGCCACTTCAGGTGTAGACCAAAGGATAGCAGAAATCTGAAATGGTCTTCCCTAAAAGCTGCTGATACTGTAGGAGAGGCAGTGGTGTAGTGGTATTGTCACTGGATAGAAACCCAGGGCAAGATCTGAGGACCAGGGTTCGGATCCCACCCGAGCAGATGCCAAAATTTGAATTCAACAAAACAATCTGTGGCACAGTGCAGTGATCACAATCCAAAGATGTGTACGTTAGGTGGATTGTACTGCTGCCTCACAGCGCCAGGGACCTGGGTTCAATTCCGGCCCGTGTGGAGTTTGAACGTTCTCCCGGCGTCTGTTTCCTCAGACGGTCTCCTCTCACAATCCAAAGATGTGTACGTTAGGTGGATTGTCCATGATAAATTGTCTCTTAGATGTGCAGGTTAGGTTATGGGGTTACAGGGATTGGATGGGGGGAGCGGACATGGGTAGAGTTCTCTTCAGTGCAGACTCAATGGGCCAAATGATTCAGTACAAAAATTCTAACGATGACCATTGTCATAAATGTCCTTTCGGAAAAGAAATCTGCCATCTATACTTGGTCTGGCCGACATGTGACCCCAGATCCACAGTGTGGTGAATGTAACTTGGTAATTCACACTGAATCTTTGTAAGCGCAGTAGCGTTATCCGACCACTAGGGGAGTAGCTCTGGGAATGCTCAGGAGTTTGTATGGGGCTCCACCCTTGGCTCC
This sequence comes from Scyliorhinus canicula, assembly GCF_902713615.1. Taxonomy (NCBI): domain Eukaryota; kingdom Metazoa; phylum Chordata; class Chondrichthyes; order Carcharhiniformes; family Scyliorhinidae; genus Scyliorhinus; species Scyliorhinus canicula. The sequence continues at coordinate 152,534,363 of NC_052154.1, read as the reverse complement.
GCCCACGACTCCTCCCCCTAGTGCTGCTGTATAAATACCCTTGTCCAGAGTCAGCCTGCAGTTCACCGAGAGTTCATCAACGGGTAACAGGCTGGCTCTGTAGTAAGTATATTAAAACCACTGTTCATATCGGAAAGAACGTGTCTGGTGAATTGATGGTTCCATCAATTTAATCTACTTAAGAACAGTCAAGATCGATCATGGAATCGGCCCTCAAGCCTGGACGCCTGGAACTCGACCCACAGGATGCAGAGGCAAAAGAAATCTTCTCCCACTGGCTGTGGTGCTTTAAGGCCTACCTGGCAGAAGCGAGCACAGCCGAAACGACAGTGGAACAGAAGTTAAGTCTACTGCACGCGAGGGTGAGCCACAGAATCTCTACGCAACTAAACTCGGCCGGTTCATATACTGCAGCGCTAGCGGTACTCGATAAGATATATGTAAGGCCCATTAACGAAGTTTACGCGTGCCATGTATTCATGACTCGCTGCCAGCGGCCTACAGAATCACTCGCCGAATTTTTAAGGGAACTCAATAATTTGTCAAATGACTAACTATCAAGCGGTTACCGCGGCTGAACACAGAGAACTTGCTGTACGCGATGTTTTTGTAGCGGGCCTCAGGTCTAATTATGTGCGCCAACGACTGCTGGAAAAGGGGGCCCAAGACTTAGAAACAACTGTGGAAGCTGCTACCACGATGGAGGTCTCCTTCCGCAGCCTTAACTCGTTCCCCGCGGACCCCGCGACCCACTCATGGGCCCCCGACCAGTGACTCCCCCAGGCCTTTGCGACGCGGCCGCCCAGCCACCATGATGCCCCAGCCAGCCACCATGCTGCCTCAGCCAGCCACCATGCTGCTCCAGCCTGCCATTTCTGCGGCCAGAACCAGCACCCGCGGCAGCACTGCCCGGCCCGCAACGCGACCTGCAGCAGCTGCAGGCGGAAAGGCCATTACGCAAGAGTGTGCCTCACAAAAAGGGCCCCAGCTTCCAACTCCCCAGCGGCACAAAGTAATCGCTCCCCACACCCGCAGGACCGCAGGGCCCGAAACGCTGCGGCCAATGCCCCGACTCCGCCCCCATCCGCCACGTGCGATCCATGGGGGCCGCCATCTTGGCAAACCTCCACCACGCAGCCGGCCACGTGCGACACATGAGGGCCGCCATTTTGGACGGCATCTTCCTCGCCGCCCGCCACCTGCGATCCACGGGCCCGACCTGCATCTCCACGCTCGGACAACTCATCGGAAGAGTACGACTACGAACTCAGAGGGCAGTCATCACGGGGCCAGTCCAGCACAGCTGATCGAGCCGCCGACTACCCGCAACTCAGCGCAGTCACTCTGGACCAATCACGCCCGAAGCACCTGCGAAATTCGATGGCAGAGGTCCAAATCAACGGGTACAAAACACCATGCCTCTTCGACTCCGGGAGCACTGAGAGCTTCATACATCCAGACCTGGTAAGACGCTGTTCGCTCCCCGTTTTCCCCGTGCGGCAAACTATCTCGCTCGCTCGCTTCAGGCTCCCATTCGCTCCAGATCCAGGGGCGCACCGCCGCGACACTCACAATCCGAGGCGCTAGCTACTCAAAATTCCAACTCTACATTTTGCCCGACCTCTGCACGCCACTCTTATTAGGCCTAGACTTTCAATGTAACCTTAAGAGCCTCACCCTCAGCTTCGGCGGGCCCCTGCCCCCACTCACTATCTGCAGCCTCGCTACGCTGCGAATTCCCCCCCCCCCTCCTCTCTTCGCCAATCTCACAAAGGACTGTAAACCCGTAGCCACCCGTAGCAGGCGATACAGCCTGCAGGATAGGGTATTTATTAGAACAGAGGTCCGAAGGCTTCTCAGTGAGGGGATTATAGAGGCCAGCAATAGTCCCTGGAGAGCTCAGGTGGTGGTCATTAAGACCGGGGAAAAATTCCGCATGGTTATCGACTATAGTCAGACCATAAATAGATTTACGCTCCTTCACGCATATCCCCTCCCCAGGGTTGCAGACATGGTAAACCAGATCGCCCAGTACCGGCTCTTTTCCATGGTGGATCTGAAGTCTGCATACCACCAGCTCCCAATCCGCCCGGAGGACCGCCACTACACGGCATTCGAGGCCGATGGCCGCCTCTTCCATTTCCTCCGGTTCCCTTTCGGCGTCACTAATGGGGTCTCGGTGTTCCAACGAGCAATGGACCGAATGGTGGACCAGTACAGGCTGTGGGCCACGTTTCCGTACTTGGACAATGTCACCATCTGCGGCTACGACCAGCAGGACCACGACACCAACCTCCACCGTTTTCTCCAGACGGCACAGAAACTGAATCTCACGTATAACAAGAGGAAATGCGTTTTCCGCACAACCAGACTAGCCATCCTCGGCTACGTCGTGGAAAACTCTCCACCTACAATTACGATATTAAGTATCGACCCAGGAAGCTCAACGAGCCTCCGGACGCCCTATCCCGCGGGACATGCGCCAGCGCGCAGATTGACCGATTGAAAGTCATCCACAACGACCTCTGCCACCCGGGGGTCACCCGGCTCGCCCACTACATCAGAGCCCGAAACCTGCCTTTCTCCAACGAGGAGGTAAAAGCGGTCACCAGGGACTGCCCGGTCTGTGCGGAGTGCAAACCGCACTTCTATAGACCAGACAGGGCCCACCTGGTCAAGGCTTCTAGGCCCTTTGAACGCCTCGCGATTGATTTCAAAGGGCCACTCCCCTCAACTAACAAGAACGTTTACTTTCTAAACGTCGTAGATGAGTTCTCCCGTTTCCCATTTGCTATCCCGTGCTCCGACATGACCTCCCACACAGTCATTAGGGCCCTGGATAGCATCTTCACCCTGTTTGATTTCCCCAGCTACATACACAGCGACCGGGGTTCGTCCTTCATGAGCGACGAGCTGCGTCAGTACCTGCACGACAAGGGCATTGCCTCGAGCTGGACTACCAGCTACAACCCCAGGGGGAACGGGCAGGTGGAGAGGGAGAATATGACGGTCTGGAAGACCGTCCTGCTGACTCTCCGGTCTATAAAGCTCCAAGTCACCCAGTGGCAGGAAGTCCTCTCAGACGCGCTCCACGCTATTAGGTCCCTTTTGTGCACAGCGACCAATCAGACCCCTCACAAGAGGCTCTTCATTTTTTCCAGGGGCACTACCACGGGGGTCTCACTTCCGGCATGGCTGAGGACACCGGGCCCCGTACTCCTGAGGAAACACGTCAGGGCACACAAAACCGACCCCCTTGTTGAGAAGGTGCGCCTGCTTCACTCAAACCCCCAGTACGCATTCGTCGGGTTCCCTGACGGCCGTCAGGACACTGTATCCCTCTGGGATCTGGCACCCGCCGAATCCAGCGCCCCCTCTACCCCCACAGACGGACCCCTCATCCTACACCCCTTGCTGCCGCTCCCGAGCCCATGGGCTCGCTCCACCAGTTCCGCGCACCCGCGCCGGCCAGGCCCCAGCGTCCCCAGTCGAACCAGGAGAGTATGAAGCTCGGATACAACCCTCCCTGGAGTCTGCCATCGTACCCCAGCACTCAACACCCATCCAGCCACCGCAAGAGGCTGCAACCCCGGTACTCCGCAGATCACAGCGGACAGTTCGACCACCGGACAGACTGACTTTGTAGACCACCACCCCCGCCGGACTTGATTTTTTGCAGGGGGTGAATGTGGTTAATGTAACTTGGTAATTCACACTGTATCTTTGTAAGCGCAGTAGCGTTATCAGACCACTAGGGGGAGTAGCTCTGGGCATGCTCAGGAGTTTGTACGGGGCTCTACCCTTGGCTCCGCCCACGACTCCTCCCCCTTGTGCTGCTATATAAATACCCTTGTCCAGAGTCAGCCTGCAGTTCACCGATAGTTCATCAACGGGTAACAGGCTGGCTCTGTAGTAAGTAGATTAAAACCACTGTTCATATCGGAAAGCACATGTCTGGTGAATTGATGGTTCCTTAACACAGCAATGTGGTTGACTCTCAAATGCCTTCTGGAACTGATGGTCAGTAAATGCTGGCCCAATCAGCGATGCCCACAATGAATTCAGATTGATAGATTTTTCTTGGTCAAGGGTTATTGAGGGTTACGGTGGGTAAATGGAGTTAAGATGAAGGTACCGAATGGTATAAATGGCCCCCATCAGAGAGATTTTGGCGTTGGCGGTAAATGGCGAGCCGTCTCCGCTGCCAGTAGAAAGATGCTGCTGGGGGGGGGGGGGGGGGGGGGTGGGTGGAGTGGAAATCCAGATGTGAAACTAACCTTAAGCCATTGAGTAATTCAGCACCCCTTTCAAAATAGGCTTGATGTTGAGAGCTGATTTAATGATTATAATTAATCATGAAAGATTTTGATAGTCGATAGGGAGAAACCTTTCACTGGCAGGAGGATTGGTAACCAGAGGACAAAGGCAAACAGGGGTGAGAGTGACTGCAGACAAAAAGATCTGAAAATCTTTTGTGACAAGAAGTCGTGGCCGGGATATTCCCGCCCCGGTGTGGCAGATGCGGCAAGGCACTCCAAAGTTCATTGACTTCAACAGGACCAGAGGATCCCGCCGGTGGGAGGGGACAGAAAAGTATAATCATAGCACATTTTATGATCTGTAGTGAGTGCAAATGGCTGTAGGCCACTTCAAATAGGTGAAATTATTAGACTTCAAGTGGGTAGAACCATTAGTTTTCTCTTTGTTTACTTTCTATTACCGTCAAGAATGTAAACCAATGCTTTTGTATCAAATCACCAAAGTAACCTCAGCATTTCAGCATTCAATGCAGTCAATGCAATTCGTGCCTGTAAAACAGGATGAAGTCGATACTGACAACAGAAGGTGATCTTGCTGGATTATGTACAATGCAATTTGAAGTGAAGGAATATGCCAGTGTTTAACAAACTGATTTCCAATGTGACCCCGTTTGAATGTACCCCCATCTTTACGACCAATTAGGGGTGGGCAACAAGTCCCAGCGATATGCCAGTGTTCCATGAACAAACACATAAACTCTTAAAAATTAACATTACCTCAGACACCAGCAAATAAGTGGCACAATAACATTCAGTATTAAATTATTAAAGTTTCTGTTTTATATACTGACGTATCACACGTTATACAAATATGAAAATGTAGTTTTAAGTACTTTAAAAAAGTTGTTTTATACATTCAGGTAGGATTCAGCAAAACTTTCCACATTCCCTACTGACAGAAGACTAATTGAAGCTCCTCTCTTCTCCAACATCCCCACCCACCCACCCAGACACATTGTAATTGCCTAACCCCCAACCCCACACACATTGTAATTGCCTAACCCCCAACCCCACACACATTGTAATTGCCTAACCCCCAACCCCACACACATTGTAATTGCCTAACCCCCAACCCCACACACATTGTAATTGCCTAACCCCCAACCCCACACACATTGTAATCACCTATCCCCTCACCACACACACACATTGTAATCACCTATCCCCCACCCACACACACATTGAAATTGCCTATCCCCTCACCACACACACACATTGTAATCACCTATCCCCTCACCACACACACACATTGTAATCACCTATCCCCCACCCACACACACATTGAAATCGCCTATCCCCTCACCACACACACACACACACATTGTAATCACCTATCCCCTCACCACACACACGCATTGTAATCACCTATCCCCCACCCACACACACATTGTAATCACCTATCCCCTCACCACACACACACATTGTAATCACCTATCCCCTCACCACACACACATTGAAATCGCCTATCCCCTCACCACACACACACATTGTAATCACCTATCCCCTCACCACACACACACATTGTAATCACCTATCCCCTCACCACACACACACACATTGAAATCGCCTATCCCCTCACCACACACACACACATTGTAATCACCTATCCCCTCACCACACACACACATTGTAATCACCTATCACCTCACCACACACATATTGAAATCACCTATCCCCTCACACACACACACACATTGTAATCACCTATCCCCTCACCACACACACATTGAAATCGCCTATCCCCCACCCACACACACATTGTAATCACCTATCCCCCACCCACACACATACACGCATTGTAATCACCTATCCCCTCACCACACACACACACACATTGTAATCACCTATCCCCTCACCACACACACATTGTAATCACCTATCCCCTCACCACACACACATTGTAATCACCTATCCCCTCACAACACACACACATTGTAATCACCTATCCCCTCACCAGACACACACATTGTAATCACATATCCCCTCACCACACACACACATTGTAATCACCTATCCCCTCACCACACACATGCATTGTAATCACCTATCCCCCGCCCCACACACACATTGTAATCACCTATCCCCTCACCAGACACACACATTGTAATCACCTATCCCCCACACACATTGAAATTGCCTATCCCCTCACCACACACACACACACATTGTAATCACCTATCCCCACCCCACACACATTGAAATCGCCTATCCCCTCACCACACACACACACATTGTAATCACCTATCCCCTCACCACACATTGAAATCGCCTATCCCCCCCACCCCACACACACACATTGTAATCACCTATCCCCACTCCACACACACGCATTGTAATCACCTATCCCCCCCACCACACACACACACACATTGTAATCACCTATCCCCCACCCACACACACGCATTGTAATCACCTATCCCCTCACCACACACACGCATTGTAATCACCTATCCCCTCACCACACACACATTGTAATCACCTATCCCCTCACCACACACACACATTGTAATCACCTATCCCCTCACCAGACACACACATTGTAATCACCTATCCCCTCACCACACACACACATTGTAATCACCTATCCCCTCACCACACACATGCATTGTAATCACCTATCCCCCGCCCCACACACACATTGTAATCACCTATCCCCTCACCAGACACACACACACATTGTAATCACCTATCCCCCACACACATTGAAATTGCCTATCCCCTCACCACACACACACACACATTGTAATCACCTATCCCCACCCCACACACATTGAAATTGCCTATCCCCTCACCACACACACACACACATTGTAATCACCTATCCCCTCACCACACATTGAAATCGCCTATCCCCCCCACCCCACACACACACATTGTAATCACCTATCCCCACTCCACACACATTGAAATCGCCTATCCCCCCCACCACACACACACACACATTGTAATCACCTATCCCCCACCCACACACACGCATTGTAATCACCTATCCCCTCACCACACACACGCATTGTAATCACCTATCCCCTCACCACACACACATTGTAATCACCTATCCCCTCACCACACACACACATTGTAATCACCTATCCCCTCACCACACACACGCATTGTAATCACCTATCCCCCACCCACACACACACACATTGAAATCGCCTATCCCCTCACCACACACACATTGTAATCACCTATCCCCTCACCACACACACACACACACATTGAAATCGCCTATCCCCTCACAACACACACACACACATTGTAATCACCTATCCCCCAACCACACACACACATTGTAATCACCTATCCCCCACCCCACACACACATTGTAATCACCTATCCCCTCACCAGACACACACACACATTGTAATCACCTATCCCCCACACACATTGACCCCACAAGTCCCTTCATGGCAGGCCATTGCAACTGAAAACTGGCACTGATTCACCATAACCAGCTGAGACTTGGGCATCGCTGCACCCTCCTGAGTAGTTAGCTATACTGGGTCCAAGTAGTTAGCTATACTGACAGTTAATATGTCAGTTTTATTCTTTTCCGCAAGAACTCTCATTTGAAAAACTCATTTGGACTTGACTCAATTAAAAATTCTAATTTATAAACAAAAAAAATGCCAGTCTGGGTTAGCATGCGGGGCACACTGTCAAATTATTTTTAGAATACTAATTAACCTAAACCTGCTGCATCTATGGGCGCGATTTAATGGGAAAAAAAATCAGAGTCCACTTCTGCGGGGTGTCTCTTGGGGGCTGTAGCACTGAGAAACACCCCTCTATTCAATGGCACTTTGCCTTTTTGTTTGGCCTCAGTGGGGAATGCCCTGTCAAGGCCACTCTTATCATTTCCTGCACTGAGAGAGTTCAGCTCACGGACCATAGCACCATTTTTAAAGGCAGACCCAATCTTTCGACCACGCATCACGACTTCCGTACCCCCACTGCCCCCAACTCACCTCTTCCGGGGTCCCTTAGTCAACCTATTTACGGGCAAGACACCTTGGGCCTGACCCCTGGCACAGGCAACTTGGCACTGTGGTGCCCATGTGGTAGTACCAAGGTGCCCAGAGCCCGACGACCCGGGGGTCTGCAATGGCCTGAGAGACCCCACCCGGTTCCGTTACGAGGAGTCCACGTTTGTGTGGACCAGTCTAAACGGCGCCGATCGAGGCCTCGCTGGGGAGGCTGTTAGTTCCCAGACCTCAGAGAATACGGCGCAGACAGATTTAAATAAGCCATTAGTCTCATTTAAATATGCTGATCTGGATCACGCCCAGTGAGGGCAAGATCCAGATCGCCACGTCTCACGAGATTAGGTTAAATCTTGCGAGACAGCTCAAGCATTGCAAATCTTGTGAGAGGTCTCCCGTAATGGCCTCCTCACGACACCAGGTCAGGCGCGATGAGGCCGGTAAATCTCGCCCTACTTACGAAAACAAACTTGGTGACTGAATAACATTTTCACAACTGCGTGATTGATTCTGAATATGCACATGTTGTATTGTTTAAGATCAATTTTTTATTGTTGTAATGGACAACCATTGCAACATCTTGAATTTTAAATCTTATTACCTTTCAGTAATAAGATATCTCACTAAATTAAGAAAAATGTTTGTCTCTTGTGAGCTTCTGTAATTAATTTTTTTCTGGAGATCAGAAGTGATCAACCATCACATTTACCTTTCCAGTGCACAAGTTTAAACACTCATTCTCTTTGGACTTGACAAATCAATAAATCACACACAGTGCAGAATCTGCCTCACCAACTTTGGAATTTCAAGTTTTGACACATTTTTATTACATCCTCTGCAGTCACTTTCGGTGTTCCAGAGAAATAAATACTTTCGCATCAGGGTCGGGCTCCACTGCTCCCTCACCCCTCCTACCCTGCTGAATCTACTGCTCCCCCCCACCCCTTAACCCACCCCTGGGCTTGCTGAATCCAGGTTCTGCTGCTCTCATTCCCTGCCACCCGTGCCGGGTCTTCTGAACCCCAGCTCCTCTGCTCCCTCCCACTGTGCCAGCCGCATTTCGGCTCCACTACTGCCTCCCCTCCCCATGCCTCTCCCCGGCCTGCCAAACTCTGTGGCTCCACTGGCCCATGGCAGAGCATAGATCATGGAATTTACAGTGCTGAAGGAAGCCATTTGGCCCATTGAGTCTGCTCCGGCGCTTGGAAAGAGCACCCTACCCAAGCCCACACCTACACCCTATCCCCAGTAACCCCACATCCTTTTTGCACACTAAGGGCTGTGGTGATATGCATCACTGTAGATACACAAGGGGTTAATGTAAGTACACGTAGGCTAGCTAGACACTAGAGGGGGCACCAGAGACATGACACACAGACACTTGACGAATAGGTCAGTTAGATAGGACACGACCAATGGACATTCACGATACACACAGAGGTGACACTACCACAGGGGGGCATTACACCAACCCATATATAAAGGACACAGCACACATGATCTTCCTCTTTCCAGTGGAGACACTCAGTGAGTACAGATACAGGGTTGATTCAATATCACACCCACCACGTGGATTGTAGCAGACTGGTTTGTCAGTCTGAGTAGCTATAGTAGGATTAACAGAAGCGGTGAACCGGAGTAGGATAATTTTAAATAGCTCCAGGCCACTCCCACTTAAACACAGCAAAAAAAATTTTAAAGCTGGAAAACCTGATTCTTTCACCTGTAACGACAGAACATTACCTGCAATTCAACCAGTAGCTGAAAGTAACCTCCGCAGAACCCTGCAACAAGCAGTCAGCACCGCCCTAAGAGATGATACAGTCCTTGAATACTACGATACCGACTTTTATTTCTTCTCTGGACATCGCAAGCCCAATGCCAGCTCCGCCACGAAAAGTGATGATATGGTCCTAGAAGACTACGACTCAGACAAAGCTTTCACTTTGGGAGGCTACCTTAGTACCAAATCCGAACCATAACTAGACGTTTTGTACATTCAAGACCAGGATGACAGGTTCTTCGGATTTGAGGATCTTCAGCCCAGTATATACGACATCCTGACTCATGAGTGCAGGATTATGCTGCAGCCTGACACCAAGAGACAGAGAGCGGTACAAGCCCACGGAGAGCGCCTGCTGCCACACAGAGAGTGGTCCATGCACCACAAAAGGTCCCAGCCTCTACACAGGAAGCGATGAAAGACTCAACAGCGAGACAACTGCACGTCTCGACACCGCAGTCCTTGCATGAACAAGAAGTGACTTGAGTGACACAAGCCTCCACAGCGAGCTCGTGGACAGCCTCCACGATAGAAGCTACACAAGACTCCAAAGCGCAGTCCTTGCATGAACAAGACCATGAGGGTCTAGCAACCTCCTCTGAGCAACCAGAAGCAGACGATGCAAGTCTGCCATGCTCAAGTGCACAGCAAGAAGACTATGACTGTCTACCACGCTCCAGTGAACAACAAAGCGACTATGACAGTCCAACCATATTGTTTGAGCCACCAGAAGACGACTCTGGCAGTCTACCCAGCCCAAGTACGACAAGAAGCTACTGAGGCTCTACCTACTGTATGTGAGACAAGTGATGACGGCATCCCACTTCCCATGCAAGATGTGCAATGTGACAGACCTCAGCTAGTGTGTACAGAGGCACTCAACGATCACAGTGAGACTACTGGTGACTCCGGTGACACCACGTTACTTCAAATCTCATTTGCCCGAGCCTCTCCACAAGCAAATGCATTCCTGAATGTTTTGACTCCAGACATGGAGCATCAAGAAACCTCAGCTGACTCCAGTGAACCTGCAATGACTGCAGACGGGGAGCATCGACAAACCAAAACTCACTCAGGTGAAACAGACCAGACTCCAGATGGGGAGCAACCACAAGCCAAAGCTGATTCACGTAAGCCGGACATGACTCCAGACGGGGAGCGCCGCAAACTCAATGACGGCAGGCTCAAGAAAACAGCAGATGCCACAAAGCACGCTGACACGAGTAACTGTGTGAAGGACTCATATTATCCACAGAGTGTGGTCCTTGAGCACAGCAAACACGGCAACAAAACCAACCAACGCAACATCATAACCTATGAAAACCATATCGAAGACAACGACACAACGCGTACCAAAGGCAACATCGTCGACAGCAAGCACGACAAAGACTACACCAATGGAACTACGACTGGTACGACATGGTACAACTCTGCCCATGAGGGACACTGTTACTGCTCAGCTCAGTACATACCATGGCAGGACGATGCATCTTCCCAACTCACGTGTGCTGCACTACCAACAAGCAACCTGGCTTTCAGGACAGATGCCATCCAACATCGCTATCACAAGCATTGGAAGAAAAAAAGACTCCAAATCAGACAACAAAGTGATTTGACCACTTCTTAGTTCCTTATGCACAGGGACACTGATGGCATTCACAAGGACATGCCACCATCAAAATCACCAACTCACAAACCCAACTAGAAAGACATTCGACCATGATAATTGATGTGTTTTGGACTCACACATATGATTTGGACTTATTGTTTAATGACTGTTATCATAACTTGTACAGAGCATCGCTTATCTACCTGTTGTTCAATTTTCTTTAAGAGTGTACAGAAAATCTGTAACACGAAAAAAGGGGGTATGTGGTGATATGCATCACTGTAGATATACATCACTGTAGATATACAAGGGGTTAATGGAAGTACACATAGGCTGGCTAGACACTAGAGGGAGCACCAGAGACATGACACACAGACACTCAACCAATAGGTCAGTTAGATAGGACACGACCAATGGACATTCACGATACACACAGAGGTGACACTACCATAGGGGGGCATTACACCAACCCATATATAAAGGACACAGCACACATGATCTTCCTCTTTCCAGTGGAGACACTCAGTGAGTATAGATACAGGGTTGATTCAATATCACACCCACCACGTGGATTGTAGCAGACTGGTTTGTCAGTCTGAGTAGCTATAGAAGGATTAACAGTAGTGGCGAACCAGAGTAGGAGAATTGTAAATAGTTCAATAAAAGTTATCTCCATGTCTGAACCTTCCTTTGTCAGAGTGTACATCAAGGAAGCCGCTTATGCTACGCCAAGAGCATAACAAGACAAGGGTAATTTAGCATGGCCAATCCACCTAACCCGCACATCGCTGGGCTCCTTGGACATGTACCCCTAGTGGGAGTGGGATTTGTGGTGGCCTCCACCCCCCCCCCCCCCCCCCCCCCCACTGAGCCCTGCCCTCGACCTTGTCATTGGCAGATTTCTCCGGATTTCTGAGATTCTCTCCTCCTGGCTTTGATGAGGCAGCAATAGCCAAGGGACGTGGAGGTCAGAAAAAGAAAACTTAAAGGAGGATTTCCGTCATGAAAATGTCAGAATTTTCCACATTCCAGAAATTTCTCAATCCTGGTAAGGGGAGATGAGGGAAATGTTATTTTGTGGTGAGTGGAAGGGCAGTAGAATAAGATTTGATAGTAATTTTCAAACGGAATTAGATATATAATTTAAGTGAAAAAAAATGCAGGGCTAAATGGGGATTCGGGGGGGGAGGGGTGTGGTCGGACTAATTGGTTTGCTCTATCAAAGGGCCGGCACAAGCAAGGTGGGCTGAATGGTCTCCTTCTGCGCAGTATGATTCCTTCAGTGCCTTGGAGTTCAATTCGCAAGCTCAGCCTCTGAACTTTATCAGTATATTGAGGCTGTTACTGCCTAAATCAGAGGTCAGTGGGTGCTGGGGAGGTGTGTAGTCCTGCATCCTCCTTCACTTACTCATTCAGCACTCGCTTCATCTCCGTTCCACCAGCATTTTGGGGCCCTTCAATGTCCTCTGAAGTGGCATAGTAAGTCACTCAGCTGCGCAAACTGTGGCTGCTGGAGGGTGAGGCCACCATCTCAGGGCAATTAGGGATAGACAACTGCCAATGAAGCGCACACCACAAGAAAGAACATTAAAACAGAAAAAAAAAATCAGGTCATGGCGATGGATGTGAAGAAAAGAAAACTGCCCCCCCCCCCCCCCCCCCCCCAAAAAAAACACCACACAGACTTGGCAAGATTAACTTCAATCAAAAGAAAAACCACCACTAATCTTTCAACAACTGAATCACTTTGTACAAGTTCAAGCTTTGAATAGGTTACAGGATTTAACTGAAGGGAAAATCTATCCATGGAAAAGTGAATGGGTAAAACATTCAGTTGTGACTTTAGATAAACAGGAGCAGATTTTTACCCATTTGTTAACAAACCACAGCACAGGACACCTGCACAGATTAAAATCTCAACAAAGCCCTCTGCAGCTCTGTGGCCACAGCAAACAAATCTTCAGCTGTTTTTGTAATCTCAATACCTAGTCTCAGTTGGCAGCGCAGGACTGTGTTTTGTTCTGGACTCGTGTTTAAATCTACTTCAGATAGATGGGTGAATTAAACCCCCCCCCCCCCCCCCCCCCCCCAACCAATGTCCCACTCCAACCTTCACCAAAAAAGACACGTTGCAGTAACTTGTTGCCAACTCTGTTCGGATGCATTTCTTGAGGATTCCATCATTAGGCCGAGTTATGTATAGTTGACTTTACGGTGACATTGAGAGTTCCAGTATGATGATTGAGGGGACAAAATATATCAATTACGTCAAACGTTAGACTATTCTAGATTGTGTGCAACTATTGAGAAAGAGGTAACAAGGTCAGTCGATTCACCTGCTCATCATGAGAATTTTCCATGGTTTTTCTCCTGGGTGTTGCTCACTTCAGTATCTCAGGGATTGATCTTTTATTCTTGGAAACCCCAGGACAATCATGAAGGGTGTGGTGACCCTAACCACATGGTATGTGTCATAATATACACACAAGTATATGATGGTGCATAGACAGACACGGACTGACACACTGAAAGACCAATCAACACACAGAACACAGCATCCAATCACCAGACAGGACACGGCCACTATAAAGCCAGAGGATACTAGTTTTCCCGTTCATTCGGGATGCAGCCTCTGAGACAGCCAGAGCCCGTAATCAGTAACACGAACATCTACAATGTGCTAGCAGTATAGTCAGGTCAGGTTAGCCTCAGGTCTCCAGTCAACCTAACATAGTGTTGACTCACAGTGCAAGTATGTTTAACAGCTCATAGTTAAATAAAATAGAGTTGTACTTCTACAAGTGTTGGTAGCCTGTCTCTCTCACTGCTCTGGTAAACACAGTCCTCACAGACCCAGCATACCCAACACAACACATGTAGATTAGGAGGTCCCAGTGTGCTCCTTGTTGTCTTTTCACATGGTGTGTTGAGTTAACCCCACTCCATCCAGTTGCATTTCAAACAAGATGTTGTTGGGTTGCAAGAGATTCAAGAGATAGGGAGAGGTGAGGCCATGGATGGATTTGAAGAAGTACTTACTGATTGGATAGGGGAATGATCTCTCAACTCCATCTCTCCTATTGTGTCGTGAAATACCTGCCTTCTAGATTGAATATCACTGTTTCATCGGACGATACGACACTGAAGGAGGCCATTTTGCCTAACACATTTGTGCCGGTACTTTGAGTCTCACTTTCCCTAATAGCTCCAGAAATATTTTCCTTTTCAAATCTTCATCCAATTCACTTTTGAAAGTTACTAACAACTCCAGCCCTACAACCTTCTGTGCTCCTCTAGCACTGGTCTCTTACAAACCTCCAATTTTCATTGCTTTACAGTGTAGGTGGCTGTTCATTCAGCAGCTTGGCACTAAATTTTGAAAATCCGTCCCTAAATCTCTCTTCATTTATGACATTCCTTCACACCTACAGTTTTGACCAAGACTTGGATTACCTTCCCAAATAGCTCCTCTGTGGCTCAGTGTCAAATTTTGTCTGATAAATTTCCCCTGAAGTGCTTTGGGAGTGCTATATAAACGCACATTATCATTGAATCTGCGTTCACCACCCGGTTTCTTTTTGTGGAATCTTAGCCAGCCAACACATTGCTGGTGCTTATATTTGTTGAAATATCCTCTACTTGCTATCCACGACCAATATTTTGTTTGTATCCTTTAAATAAAAACAGTCTGTAGTTCTAACTTAAGTTGGGAAAGGCAATATTTAGAGCGGAAATTTACCTCTTCCTACTGATGCACTTGACCTCGTTGACCTCTTCCCGCCTGTTCCTTTTGAGTCAGGTGCATTTTTCCCATTTAATTTTGTCACCTTTTCCATAGCGGCTGCTTGAATTGAGCGTCTCCCTGTAAACATATCAAAGAACATTAGATCATAAAACGTATGTCAGCCATGTCTCTGGGCAGCATTCCTGTCCTTCAGAATGTCAAGGTTCAGGTTCCACTCCTACTTGAGCACAAAGTACAGGCTGACTCCACCCCCCGAGCAGTACTAAGGGAACGCTTCAAATTCAGTTGTGATGTCTGACGCAACTAGTGTGCCACAGGATCTGTGCCAAGCTTTAACTATTCACCATATTTATGCGATAGAAAACCGCAGGGGCTGGTGTAAGCAGTGGGCTAAACAGCTGGCTTGTAAAGCAGTACAAGGCCAGCAGAGCGGGTTCAATTCCCATACCAGCCTCCCCGAACAGGCACTGGAATGTGGCGACTAAGGGCTTTTCACAGTAACTTCATTTGAAGCCTACTTGTGACAATAAATGATTTTCATTTCATGTCCACGTTTGCTGATGAAATATAAAAACTTGCATTTATATAATTCTTTTCACAACCACCCACATTCTCAAAATGCTTTACTGCCAATCAAGTGCTTTTAAGGTCATAGGGAAATGCATTATGCGCACTGGAAATTCCCACACCAGCAATGTGATGATCACATGATAATTTGTTTTTGTGATGCTGACTGAGGGATAAATATTGTCTAGGGCACCAGGGAGAACTCCCTGCTTTTCTTCAAAATAGTGCAATGGGGTCCTTTACGTTCACCCAAACCTACAAATGGGGACTTGGTTTAACAACCGATCTGTAAGATGGAACCTCTGACAGTGCAGTACTCCCTTAGCACAGGACTGAGTGTCAGCCTTAATTTTTATGCTCAAGTCCTGGAGTGGGACTTGAACCCAGAATCTTGTGATACATAGGAGGGAATCAGAGAATCAGAGAATTTAAGTGCAGAAGGAGGCCATTCGGCCTATCGAGTCTGCATCGGCACTTAAAGAGCACCCTACTGAAGCCCACGTATCTACCCTATCCCAGTAATCCCCACTTAACATTTTTCAGACACTACGGACAATTTAGCATGGCCAATTCACCTAACCTGCACATCTTTGGACTGGGAGGAAACCGGAGCACCCAGAGGAATCCCACGCAGACGCGGGGAGAGCGTGCAGACTCCGCACAGACAGTAACCCAGCCGTGAATCGAACCTGGGACCCTGGAGATGTGAAGCAACTGTGCTAACCAGTATGCTGTCGTGCTACCTATGCTTTGTAAAAATGATTTCATAGGATGTGCGTGTCACCGGCACAGCCCACGTTGAATTGCCCTTGAACTGACTGGCAAGTCCTTTATTGAGAGTCAACCACATCGCTGAGGATTTGGAGTCGCATGCAGGTCAGACCAGGGAAGGACAGCTTTCTTCCCTCAAGGACATTAGTGAATAAAATGGGTTTTTACAACAATCAATAATCGCTTCATGGTCACCACTACTGAGATTAGCTTTCAATGCCAGATTGAATTTAAATTCCACCTGGTGTCATGGTTGAACTCAAATCCCCAGAGCTTCAGCCTGGGCCTCTCTATCATTAGGCCAGTGACATGACCACTACGCCATCATCTTCCCATACTCAACTATAACCGAGTTTTGGCTGACACACAGAGAGTTGGGGCGCGATTCTCCGCCCCCCACGCCGGGTGGGAGAATAGCGGGAGGGCCTCCCGACATTTTTCACGCCCTCATGCTATTCTCCCCCCACCCCCCCCCCCCACGCCCGACCCACGCCACGAATCGCCGCTCGCCGTTTTTTACGCCGATAGGCCGAGCGGCCAGGTCTTCACGCCCGTTTCAACACGGCAGCAAACACACCTGCTCGCCGCTGTCGTGAAACGGGAGCTAGATGCCCGTTTGAAGCATCTGGGGGCCCGATTGGCACGGCAGTACCACGGCCGTGCCAAGAGGGGCATTGGCCCGCGATCAATGCCCACTGATCAGGGGCCGTGCGTCCGTAACGGACGCACTCTTTTCCCTCCGCCGCCCCGCAAGATCAAGCCGCCACGTCTTGCAGGGCGGCTGAGGGAAAAGACGGCAAGTGCGCATGCGCGGGTTGGCGTTGTCCAACCTGCGCATGTGCGGCCGACGTCATCAGCCACGTCAACCGGCGTGACGCTTGACGTGCGGCCTTGACGACCGTCGTCAAGGCCACGCCACAGTGACGCATGGGGCCGCACTCCTAGCCCCGTCCGGGGGGGGGAATCGGCCCCGGAAGTGGACGTGAAGGCCGCCGTGGGTCACGGCCTGTCCCACGGCAGCCTTTACGAATCTCGCCCGTGATATTGTAAACTGTATAATTGGAAACATAAAATAGAGATTAAATAGACGGGCAAAATTGTTCGAAATGGATTTCAGTGTAGGAAAACGTGCTAAAAACTAGAAACAGTGGAGATTTGCGGTGCAGAAACAAAGAACATTACAATGCCATGATCGGGTACAGAAAATAATCAAAAAGGTAAATGGAATGCTGGTTTTTATAGAGGAATAGAAGATTAAAATACAACAGGATCATAGTTCTTCTGCTATAGTTCTTCTACACTGGGAGTTCATCCGGGGCAGGTGTGGCCTGTATAAGAAGGACGGGTTGCATCTAAACTGGAGAGGCATAAATATCCCGGCCGCGAGGTTTGCTGGTGTCACACGGGAGGGTTTAAACTAGTATGGCGGGGGGTGGGTACCGGAGTAATGGGTCAGAAGGTGGAAAAATTGAGGGAGAACTAGGAAATAGGGCCACTATGGCTCTCAGGAAGAGCAGACAGGGAGACGTTGCTGAAAACAGCGGGACTGGTGGCCTGAAGTGCATATGTTTTAATGCAAGAAGTATAACAGGTAAGGCAGATGAACTAGAGCTTGGATTAGTACTTGAAACTATGATGTTGTTGCCATTACAGAGACCTGGTTGAGGGAAGGAGAGGATTGGCAGCTAATCATTCCATGATTTAGATGTTTCCGGCAGGATAGAGGGGGATGTAAAAGGGGTGGAGGAATTGAGCTACTGGTTAGGGAGAATATCACAGCTGTACTGCAGGAGAACACTTCAGAGGGCAGCCAGGCTATATGGGTAGAGATCAGGAATAACAAGGGTGCAGTCACAATGTTGGGGGTTTACTACAGGCCTCCCAACAGCCAGCGGGAGATAGAGGAGCAGATAGCTAGACAGATTTTGGTAAGGAGTAAAAGCAACAGGGTTGTTGTGATGGGAGACTTTAACTTCCCCAATATTGAGTGGGACTCACTTAGTGCTCGGGGCTTGGATGGGGCAGAGTTCGTAAGGAGCATCCAGGAGGGCTTCTTAAAACAATATGTAGATAGTCCAACTATGGAAGGGGCTGTACTGGACCTGGTATTGGGGAATGAGCCCGGCCAGGTGGTAGACGTTTCAGTCGGGGAGCATTTCGGGAACAGTGACCACAATTCAATAAGTTTTAAAGTGCTGGTGGACAAGGATTAGAGTGGTCCTAGGGTGAATGTGCTAACTTGGGGGAAGGCTAATTATGACAATATTAGGCAGGAACTGAAGAACATAGACTGAGGGCGGATGTTTGAGGGTAAATCAACATCTGACATGTGGGAGGCTTTCAAATGTCAGTTGAAAGGAATTCAGGACCGGCATGTTCCTGTGAGGAAGAAGGATAAATATGGCAAATTGCGGGATCGTTGGATAACCAGAGATATTGCAGCCCTTGTCAAAAGAAAAAGGAGGCATTTGTCAGGGCTAGAAGGCTGGGAACAGACAAAGCCTGTGTGGAATATAAAGAAAGTAGGAAGGAACTTAAGCAAGGACTCAGGAGGGCTAAAAGGGGTCAGGAAAAGTCATTGGCAAATAGGGTTAAGGAAAGTCCTAAGGCTTTTTACGCGTACATAAAAAGCAAGAGGGTAGCCAGAGAAAGGGTTGGCCCACCGAAGGACAGGGAGGGAATCTATGTGTGGAGCCAGAGGAAATGGGCGAGGTACTAAATTAATACTTTGCATCAGTTTTCACCAAAGAGAAGGAATTGGTGGATGTTGAGACTGGAGAAGGGTGTGTAGATAGCCTGGGTCACATTGAGATCCAAAAAGACGAGGTGTTGGGCGTCTTGAAAAATATTAAGGTGGATAAGTCCCCAGGGCCTGATGGGATCTACCCCAGAATACTGAAGGAGGCTAGAGAGGAAATTGCTGAGGCCTTGACAGAAATCTCTGAATCCTCACTGTCTTCAGGTGATGAACCAGAGGACCGGAGAATAGCCAATGTTGTTCCTTTGTTTAAGAAGGGTAGCAAGGATAATCCAGGGAACTACAGGCCTGTGACAGCCCTCATCGCTGTCTGCAATTCCACCAACCTTTGTGTTGTCCGCAAACTTACTAATCAGACCAGTTACATTTTCCTCCAAATCATTTATATATACTACGAACAGCAAAGGTCCCAGCACTGATCCCTGTGGAACTCCACTCCCTAACCAGTAGCTCAATTCCTCCACCCCTTTTACATCCCCCTCTATCCTGCCGGAAACATCTAAATCATGGAATGATTAGCTGCCAATCCTCTCCTTCCCTCAACCAGGTCTCTGTAATGGCAACAACATCATAGTTTCAAGTACTTACGTCAGTGGTAGGGAAATTACAGGAGAGAATTATTCGAGACAGGAGCTACTCCCATTTGGAAGCAAGTGGTCGCATTAGCGAGAGGCAGCACGATTTTGTGAAGGGGAGCTTGTGTCTCACTAACTTGATAGAGTTTTTCGTGGAGGTCACAAAGATGATTGATGCAGGTAGGGCAGTGGTTGTTGTCTATATGGACTTCAGTAAGGCCTTTGACAAGGTCTCTCATGGCAGTCTGGTACAAAAGGTGAAGTCACATGGGATCAGAGGTGAGCTGGCAAGATGGATACAGAACTGGCTAGGTAATAAAAGGCACAGAGTAGCAATGGAAGGGTGCTTTTCTGATTGGAGGGCTGTGACTAGTGGAGTTCCACAGGGATCAGTGCTGGGACCTTTGCTGTTCGTAGTATATATAAATGATTTGGAGGAAAATGTAACTGGTCTGATTAGTAAGTTTGCGGACAACACAAAGGTTGGTGGAATTGCAGACACCGATGAGGGCTGTCAGAGGATACAGCAGGATTTATATCATTTGGAGACTTAGGCGGTGAGATGGCAGATGGAGTTTAATCTGGACAAATGTGAGGTAATACATTTTGGAAGGTCTAATACAGGTAGGGATTATACAGTGAATGGTAGAATCCTCAAGAGTATTGACAGTCAGAGAGATCTGGTGTACAGGTCCACAGGTCACTGAAAGGGGCAACACAGGTGGAGAAGGTAGTCAAGCTTGCCTTCATTGGTCGGGGCATTGAGTATAAAAATTGGCAAGTCATGTTGCAGCTGTATAGAACCTTAGTTAGGCCACATAGTGTTCAATTATGGATGCCGCACTGCCAGAGGGTGTGAAGACTTTAGAGAGAGTGCAGAAGAGATTTACCAGGATGTTGCCTGGCATGGAGGGCATTAGCTATGAGGCGAGGTTGAATAAACTTGGTTTGTTCTCACTGGAACGAAGGAGATTGAGGGGCGACCTGATAGAGGTCTACAAAATTATGAGAAGCATAGACAGAGTGGATAGTCAGAGATGTTTTCCCAGGGTAGAGGGGTCAATTACTAGGGGGCATAGGTTTAAGGTGCGAGGGGTAAGGTTTAGAGGAAATGTACGAGGTAAGTTTTTTTACACAGAGGGTAGTGGGTGCCTGGAGCTCGCTGCCGGAGGAGGTGGTGGAAGCAGGGACAATAGTGATGTTTAAGGGGCATCTTGACAAATACATGAATAGGATGGGAATAGAGTGATATGGACCCCAGAAGTGTCGAAGATTTTAGTTTCGACGGGCAGCATGGTCGGCGCAGGCTTGGAGGGCCGAAGGGCCTGTTCCTGTGCTGTACTTTTCTTTGTTCTTTTGTTCTTTGTACACAAAGCCTTAGGTAGACCACACCTGGTTACTGTGAGCAGTTCTGGGTACCATAATCTCAGAAGGATCTTCTAGGCCCAGCATCATCAATCTGTTTTCTCAATGACCTCCCCTCCATCTTAAGGTCAGAAACGGGGATGTTCGCTGATGATCGCATTTTGTCCAGGATCATTCGTGACTTCTCTGATACTGAAGCGGTCATGCCCATATGCAGCAAGTTCTGGACAATATTCAGGTTAGGTTGAAGTTCAGCTATGATCTCAATGAATAGTATGAAACAGGTTCGAGGGGCTAAATGGCCTCCCCATATCACTTAATATTTTTGGCTGACAAAAATCTATCACAATCTCAGGTTAAAAGTTCAGATGGTCTAATATCAACTGTCAATTGACGAAGAAAGTTCCAAACTTCTACCACCTTGTCTCTATGAACAAGTGTTTCCAAAATTCATTCCGAAAGGTTTAGGACCTAATTTTTTGGTCAATGATCCATAGTCCTAGATTCTCCAATCAGCGGAAATAGTTTATCTCAATCTCCATTATCTAATCCACTAAAAACCTGGAAAACATTGCTTACATCAACCCGTAACCCGTCTAAAATTCCAGAGATTACAACCCTGGTTTGTGTAATCTCTCCCTGTAATATAATCCTTGGAATCCAGGAATTCAACCTATGCTGCATTCCTCCAAAGCCAATACATTTCCTGTATTTGTTTATGGGATGTGTGCATCATTGGCTAGGCCAGCATTTATTGCCTGTTCCTATTTGCCCTCAGGAAGGTGGTGGTGTGCTGCCTTTTTGAACCACTGCAGTCTAGGTCATCCTATGCTAATTTAGATGAGATGCCAAACTGAGGCACCACCTGCCCCCTCATTTTGAAGAAGGGATTCTCTCTGGTGTACCGGACCAACTCAATCAATTACCTGGCCATTTGTCGCTTTGCTGTTGTGGGAGCTTGTTTCCTGCATTACAACAATGATTTACTTCATGGGCTGAAAGGTGATAACATACGTTCTTCTTTCTTTCTGAATGCAAAATTCTTCTTCTTTTGTTTAAAACTCAACTGTCATCACGCCTTTCTTAAAATTTCAGAGGAGCAAAATGGATATTGTCTGCCACAGGAACAAGAGGAGACCCGTTTATAAAGGAGGGAAAAGATGAAGAGTAAGGCAGAGAGGTTTCGGGAGGGAACCTCCCTGAGTGGGGACAAGAAGACTGAGTATTCTAGGGGAGATAAACACTTCAAAAAAAGGACATTGGCTACAAGTACTTCTTCAACATTCCGAGGGTATGAAAAGGTGCTAGATAAATGCAAGTTATTTCTTAATTTAAAAACTTACATTGAATTTTCCCTTAGCCTGCAATGTTCTAAAGCAAATAAACCCAGCCTAGGATGGGGAGGGTTAAAAAATCACCAAAATAAGGAGTAAATAATACTACAAGTGTATAGTTTAGTACCTTGATCATACTATCACCAGCTGCCCACATGGGTCCATGGGGTTGTACAAGTCATCAGTATGAAACATATATGAAGATGTGACCATACATCTGCAACTGTGGGCATGGAGGTGGTCATTCGTGCATGACTATGCACTGACTGTAGAACAATTAATTTTAAAGAGTGTACGACAGCAGCGACAGTAAAGCCAAGAATGATACCTTATATTTAAACGCTAGAGAAATTTCAGATACGAGCATTCTTTTCTTTCTATAAAAGTCATCTGGATTTAAAAAAAACTTTCAGTTCTCCTTTTAATTAAAAATAAATATCTGGGGCAAGGGTTATGGGCAGGGAGTGTAGAGTCAGCAATGATTCTCACACAGGGCAGGACACGTTTATTTCTTTAACATTGTGAACTTTCATTGAATAAAAAAGCATTAAGTTTCACAGGTCCAAATTAGCATGGTGGTCCTTTGTTTCGTTGTTATCTGCACGTCCATCGGCTGTGGGCATGCAGACATGTGTGCGGAGCTGTAACAGTGCAGACAAAACCACAGCAGTCTCTGTGCTAAATTATGATAATAAAGGTGAACTCCTCCTATTGCGCATCCGTTCTTCATGTGGGCGAGTGACAAATATTACACTACCTGCCCTGGGAATAAGCACTGCGGGAGCGTATGCTGCTACTTGTGAATGAGACATAATATGGGAAGCTCATTGTTTTGTAAACAAACTTGTTTCAAGACAATGGCGAGGAGACGTTGAGACAACCACAACCATCTCCAAATATTTTATGTGGCACAGAGAGCTTTAAATTCAAATTCTCCAAATGTTTTTTTCTCCAAACAAATCGAGGGCCTTCATGTTTTAGTTGAGCAATTTGACAAACCGTTGCTGTTTAGAGTCGTAAGAGATCAACAAAAGCAGACAGCTTTTTAAAGGTATCACTGCGAATTATACCCAAATGGAACATGCAACCAGCTCATTTCAAAATTGCATAATACCGGTGCCAAATCTTTTGACATTCTTAATCACGATATGGTCATTGCTGACTGTCCCTAGTTGCGTTGAGAACGGGTTGCTGGACCTTCCTCTTGAACTGCCGTAGTCTGTGTGGTGAAGGTACTCAGTATTCTGCTAGCCCACATCAGAGGGTAGTTAAAGAGTCGACTATGTTGATGTGGTTCTGAAGTCACATACTATCTCCGGCTGGGTGAGAACAGCATATTTTCTTCCCTGAAGATTACCAGTGAACCAGATTTTAAAAATGATAATCCGGCAACTTCATAGCCGTTTTCACTCTTACCAGTTTTTAATGTACAGATTTATAAAATCAAATTCAATTCTTAAGCTGCCATGGTGCAGGCTGAACTCAGTAAGGATAAATGTTGGTCTGAATACCACGAGAATTTCCATGCGTTTCTTTGGCATTGTACCATGGGGTCATTTATGTCCAATTTATCATGAAGATGGGACTGAGGTGGTTTGATGGATAAAAGAGGGTGTTAACCTTGTTCAAAATTGTCTTGTTGAATGGGAGCCTGCTGCAACAGGTTTAATTATACATAGATTTACAACATAGAAACAGAGCATTCGGCTCAAACTGCCTCCATTGGTGTTTTTTAAAAATTCGTCCTTGGGATGTGGGCATCGCTGGCTGGGCCAGCATTTGTTGCCCATCCCTAATTGCCCTTGAACTGAGTGGCTTGTTAGGCCATTTCAGTGGAGGGCAGTTCAGAGTTAACCACATTGCCGTGTGGGTCTGGAGTCACATGTAGGCCAGACGGGGTAAGGATGGCAGATTTCCTTCCCTGAAGGACATTAGTGAACCAGATGGGTTTTTAACGACAATTGGCAATGCTTTCATGGTCATATAAGACTTAATTTTGCTTTTGGATTCCAATTTTAGCATCTGTCATGGCGGGATTCGAACACGGGACCCTAGAGCATACCTGGGGTCACTGGATTGCTAATCAAGTGACAATACCACTAGCCCACCGCCTCCCCACTCAAGACTTTCCACATCTAACCCTATCAGCTGATCTTTGTTATTTTCTCCCTCATGTGCTAACCCAGTTTACTCTTAAACAGATCTATGCTGTTGGTCTCAATTACTCCTTGTAGTAGTGGAGTGTGTGGTAGCATAGGGGTAATGTTATGGACCAGCTGTCAAGAAACCTGGACTAGTGATGACGCAGTGGTTAGCACTGCTGCCTCACAGCGCCGAGGTCCCAAGTTTGATCGCGGCTCTGGGTCACTGTCCGTGTGGAGTTTGCACATTCTCCCTGTGTTTGCGTGGGTTTCGCTCCCACAACCCAAAGGTGTGTATGGTAGGTGGATTGGCCACGCTAACAAATTGCCCCTTAATTGGAAAAAATGAATTGGGTATTCTAAATTTATAAAGAAAAATGAAAAAAAAAAAGAAACCTGGACTACTGATCCGGAGGCAACAAGTTCAGATCCCACGAATTAAACTGGCGAATTAAAATGCAGTTAATTAAATAAAACTTGGAATGAAAACGTTAGTTTCTGTAATGGTGATGTGACTGACTCTTAATTGCCTTCTGAAATGGAATAGCAAGCCACCCAGTGGTATCAAATTGTTATGAGAATTCTAGTCAGAACAAACTGGAGAGACCCACCAGCATTAACCCAGGCACGAGGCATGCCCAGTTTCCCTTGCAGTCCTCACTAATATCTGAGAACTGATGCCAAAATATGGCTGTCTCACAGACTAGTTAATCAACACTCACAGTCATACTCACAGAATCATACCTTGCAGCAAATGACACTGACTTCTCTATCATCATTCCTGGGTTGTCCTGTCCCCCTGACAGACCCACTAGAGGTGACGGCACAGTTGCGCTTGGCCCTGAAGTCCTCAACATTGACTCCAGAATCCTTTAAGTCTCATCGCATGAGGTCAATCATAGGCAAGGAAACTTCCTACTGTTTACCATTTACTGCCCTCCTTCAGTTGATGAATCAGTACTTCTCTATTTTGAACATCATTTGGAAGAAGCATCAGTACCTGCTCGACAAGGGCATCGTCTCGAGCAGGACTACCAGTTACAACCCCAGGGGGAACGGACAGGTGGAGAGGGAGAACGCGACGGTCTGGAAGACCGTCCTGCTGACCCCCCGGTCTAGAAAACTCCAAGTCTCCCAATGGCAAGAAGTCCTCCCAGACGCGCTCCACGCAATCAGATCCCTCCTCTGTACAGCTACAAATCAAACCCCTCACGAGCGACTCTTCATTTTTCCTAGGGGCACTACCACGGGAGTCTCACTTCCGGCGTGGCTGAGGACACCAGGCCCGGTCCTCCTGAGGAAGCACGTCAGGGGGCACAAAACTGACCACCTTGTTGAAAAGGTGCACCTCCTCCATTCCAACCCCCAGTACGCATTCGTGGAGTTCCCGGACGGTCGCCAGGACACAGTATTCCTTCGGGACCTGGCACCCGCTGGATCCAGCCCCCCCCCCCCCCACCCCCGCTGAGGAACCCCTTACCCTATGCTGCCGCCCCCTCGCGCCCCCGATTCTGCAAGCTCACCCCGCCGGTTCCACGAGCCAGAACCAGCCCGCCCACAGCTCCCCCAGTCTCCGGTCGAGCCAGAGGTGTATAAAGTTCGGACGGGACCCGCCCCGGAGTCTGCCATCGTACCCCAGCTCTCAACACCCACCCAGCCACCGCAAGAGGCTGCAACCCCGGTGCTCCGCAGATCGAAAAGAACAATTCATCCACCGGACAGACTAACTCTGTGAGCCACCACCCACGCTGGACTCGATTTTTTCACAGGGGGTGAATGTGATTCTGTATATACATGTGTCTGTATTGTAAGTGCAGTTGCACTACCTGTCCTCCGGGGGAGTAGCTCTGGGAATGCTCGAGTTGTATGGGGCTTCTCCCTTGGCTCTGTCCAGGACTCTTCCCCCGGAAGCTCCTGTATAAAAGCTCAGTGCCACATGGTCAGCCGGCCAGTTCACCGAAAGTTCAATGGCTAACTGGCTGGCTCTGTTGTGAGTATATTAAAACCGCTATTCTAATCCTACAAGCACGTGTCCGTAAAATTGTTGGTTCCAACAAGTACCCAATTCATTTTTTCCAATTAAGGAGCAATTTAGCGTGGCCAATCCACCGACCCTGCACATCTTTTGGTTGTGGGGGTGAAACCCACGCAAACATCTGGAGAATGTGAAAGCTCCAGACAGACAGTGACCCAGAGCCGGGATTGAACCTCGTCGCCGTGAGTCTGCAGGGCTAACCCACTGCGCCACCAAGCAGCAGCAGAACCTGCAACCTGCTGGCCTGGCATATCCTTCAATCTAACCTTTACCATCAAGCCAGGGGATCAACCCTGGTGAAATGCGGCATGCAGGAGAGCATGCTAGGAGCAGCACCAATCCCTCGCGGTCACCAGCTCCACCTCCTACATGTGCCATCCGTGTCCACCCGGCTTAAACCAGTGGTTCCCACACAGCACTGTTAACACTGACATCCCCTCCATCCAAAAGTGTCCCCTCAACTGGTTCCACACCCCAATCATGGACTGCACCACTGGCTCTCCGTGTATCTCCTTGGTGCCAGCAGGAGCACTGCCATCACCATGGCAGATGGCATTCATCGCCCTATAGTGGTGCAGCAGATTTGGTAGCACTAACCCCCTTTCTGCCTCTGTGACAGGGCAGTCTTCACCCGAGGTACCTTCCCCACCATATAAACCCCAAAATCGCTGCATCCAGTTTACGGAAAAACGCCTTTGGAATGAAGATCAGGAGGGTCTGAAATTCAAGCAGGGACCTTGGCAGAACGTTCATTTCTACCAGCTGGAATGTCCCGCCAGTGTCAGGTTTAACGTATCCCAGCTCCTAAAGTCCTCCCTAACCTCCTCCACCAACTTTGTTAGGTTCCATTTGTGCATCGTTGCACACTCTCCCGTCACCTGAACATCCAAATACCTGAAACTGTTCCTGGAAACCCTAAATGGCAACACCCCCAGATTGGCTCCTGACGCTCCACATTAACAAAAACATCTCACTCTTTCCGACATTCAGCATATAGCCCGAGAAGGCCCTGAACCTCTTTAGTATGCTCATAATTCTCTCCATACTCTCCAGTGGGTCTAATACAAACAGCAGCAGGTAATCTGCATACAGCAACACCTAGTGTTCCCTACTCCCCCTCACAATCCACTCTACTGACCCCCTGAGGGCCATCGCCAAGGGTTCTATCGAAGTCCTGTTTGCGCGAGGGGAGAAGGCCGGTCTGCTCTTAGCTGATCAGCTGAAACAGCAGGCAGCTTTCCGGAGATCGTACAGGTAAGTAACTCAAATGGCAGCCTGGTTTCCGCTGTTCCTCAGGTGAATGCGGCTTTTGAATCATACTATCGGGGTCTCTGTAGATCAGCGCTGCGGCTGAGGGATCGGTCGTGACCGACCTTTTGGACAGCCAATCCATTCCAGTTGTGGAAGGGTTGAGGAGGTGGAATCCCCTTTGGGCCCAGAGCAAATTATGAAATGCATTGGGTTGATGCAGACTGGTAAAGCCCCTGGCCCGGATGGCTTCCTCATTGAATTTTATAAGAAATATGCTGAGCAGTTGGTACCTTTAATTTTAGATATGTTTAATGATCCCTTTTCTCAGGATTCATTGCCTTCGATCCTCACCCAATATCATAGATATCATAGAATTTACAGTGCAGAAGGAGGCCATTCGGCCCATTGAGATGGCATCGGCTCTTGGAAAGAGCACCCTACCCAAGGTCAACACCCCCACCCTATCCCCATAACCCAGTAACCCCACTGAACACTAAGGGCAATTTATCATGGCCAATCCACCTAACCTGCACATCTTTGGACTCTGGGAGGAAACCGGAGCACCCGGAGGAAACCCACGCACACACGGGGAGGATGTGCAGACTCCGCACAGACAGTGACCCAAGCCGGAATCGAACCTGGGACCCTGGAGCTGTGAAGCCATTGTGCTATCCACAACTCTACCGTGCTGCCCAGGCCTCTATCACCTTCATTCTTCAGAAGGACAAAGGCGCCACAGAGTTTGGGTCGTATCGACCTATATCACTCTTAAATGTGGAGGTTAAGTTAATTGCCAAAGTGCTGGCGCTGCAGCTGGAGCTCTACCTCCCAGACGGGATCTCGGAGGATCAGATAGGTTTTGATAAGGATCAGCCAATTACCGGAAAATGTCGCCTTCTAAATATTGTCCTTTTCTCCTAATCAGTGCCCAAACTGGAAGTGATTGTTTCCCTAGATGCAGAAAAGGCGTTTGATAGAGTGGAGTGGGTATATCTGTTCGAGATACTTGGGAAGTTTGGATTTGAACACAAATTTATCTCCAGGATTCGACGATTGTATAGGGTCCCACTGCTAAAAGGAGCTGACAGAAAATTTCCAACTGCCTGGTTCGAAGCTTTTCAGATACTTTCAGATTTTTGATTTTTCATGCCAGGCTTTTCCCTCCTTTCCCTTGGCACCACCTTCCTCCCTGTTGAAGATTTTGTCTTTGGCGGGTCTGGTGAGGGGACTATTTTGGGCATATACAGCCATATCCTCTCAGTGGAGTCAGTTCCATTGATTGAGGTGAGGGCGAAATGGGAGGGTGAGTTGGGTCTCTGATGAGGTATGGAGTGAGGCCCTTCGCAGGGTCAACTCCACATCTTCACATGCTCAGCTAAGTCTGATCCGATTCAAGGTGGTGCACAAGGCGCAGCTGATTAAAGCGAGGATGAGTAGATTTTTCTCTGGGGTGGAGGACAAGTGTGAACGTTGTTCTGGGGGCGGGCTAACCACACATATGTTCTGGTCTTGTCCCAAGTTAGTTAGCTTTTGGGCTTCTTTCATCAACACCATGTCAGAAATACTCGATGTTGATTTGGATCCCTACCACTGGTGGCCACTTTTGGGGTATCAGATTCACCAGTGCTTCAGACGGGGGTGAAGGTGGATGACCTCACCTTCCCCTTGTTAATAGCCCGGAGATGAGTTCTGCTGGTGGAGGCCTTTTACTCAGCCCAGTGCCTTGGCTTGGTTGGGTGACCTGGTGTCTTTCTTACATTTGGAGAAGGTTAAGTACACCATTGGAGGGTCGGTAAAGGGGTTCTACCTAAGATGGCAGCCATTCACTTCCTTTTTTAAGGAGCTAGTCGCCGTCAGCTGCTCAGGGGGTTTAGTTTAGTTTTGGGGGTTAAGTTAATATGGGCTTTTGCTTGTTAAGTCTAGTTCTTTTATTGCATAACTTTGGTTAATTGTTTTTTCTGATTTTATTTGTGAACATTTTTTAATAAACATATTTTTTTTAATTACTGCCGATCAGTCTACTTTCAATAATCAACAAACTGATAACGGCAGTGCTGTCAAGCAGTATTTACTAAACAATAACTTGCTCACTAATCCTCAGTTTAGGGTATGATAGGAGTACATTGCAGCTGACTTTATTACAGCCTTGGTTCAAACGTACTTGAATTCAAGCGGTGATGTGAGAGTGACTGCTTTTGACATCAAGGCAGCATTTGGCTGTGTGTGGCATCAAGGAGCCCAGGCAAAATTAATGTCAATGGGAATCAGAGGAAAATTCTTTACTGGTTTGAATCATACTTACCACAAAGGAAGATGGTTGTAGTTATTGCAGATCATTCATCTCAGCCCCAGGATAATCTGCAGGAGTTCCTCAGCTCAATAATCTTCAGATGTTTAATCAATGACATTCCCGCCATCATAATGGCAGAAGTAGGAATGTTTTCTGATGATTGCAGTGTTCATTATCATTTACAATTCCTCAGATACTGAAACAGTCTGTGCTGCCATGCAGCAAGACCTAAACAGCATTGAAGCTGACGCTGATATGTGGTAGGTAAAACACACCCCTGGCAATGACCAATTCCAACAAGACAGAATTTAATCATCTCCTCTTGACGCTTAATGGCACACCATCGCCAAATCTTTCACACTCAATATCTTTGGCGAGATTGGACAATATATTATTGATCAGAAACTTAGCTAGACCAGCCATATAAATACTGTGGCTACAAGAGTAGGTCAATGTCTGGAAATTCTAAATGATCTATTGACTCCCTAAAGTCTGTCCACCATCTAGAGTGTGGTGGAATACTCTCTACTTCCCTGGATAAATGTAGTTCCAATAACACTCAAGAAGCACGACCCAGGACAAAGTAGCCTGCTCGATTGACACACCATCCACAAACATTCAATCCCTCCATTACTGCCGCACAGACGGCTGCAGTGTGTAACATCTGAACCATCACTGCAGCCACTCAAAGCTTTTTCAACAGCACCTTCCAAACCTACCACCCAATTCTACCTAGAACAATGTTCTTCAAACTTTTTTTCCGGGGACTCATTTTTACTAACCGGCCAACCTTTGGGACCCAACCCGGCTGTCCTTTGCGACCCACGCCGGCCGACCTTCGCAACCCACGCTGGTTGAGCTGCGCGACCCACCATTTTCTCTTACCTTGTTTGCTGCTGACAAAAATGGAGGAAATGGTTTTGGGTCCCTTTGGCCCTCGTACACGCTCTGCCAATGGAACCTGTTGGATAAAGGCCTTCCGGTGTCGGAAAGTATGGAGTCTCCATCTGTCCAAAGTTCTGCATTTTTTTCCTGTAAAATTTTATCAAATAAAACCCCTTCCCGAACTTGTAAAAAAAAACAAAATGATTAAAATTAACGGAAAAAAAAAAATTAAATGAATAAAATAAATGAATAAAACCCCCCCAAACTTGTAAAACAAAAAGCTGTGACTGTTTAAAAAAAAGCGGCCACACTGCGCATGTGTGCCCGATCATGGGCGCGCATGCCCATAGTTTTGCGCATGCGCGCCGTTGATCTGGCAGGCATGCGCAGTGCAGCTGCATATTTTTTACATGTTCGCGGCCGTTTTGAAGGCCGCTTGCAGCCGGCGTTAGTAACAGCCTACTGCTGCGGCTGTTGCGGGCAGATTTGTGCGATCGGGAGCGCCGCGATGGACAGCTCCCCGACCCTCCCAAGGCCCCTGAGTTTGATAATGCCTGACCTAGAAGGTCAAGGACTGCAGATGCATGGGAACACCAAGTTCTTCAAGTCACACACCATGCTGACTTGAAAATATATCGCCATGGGATAAAATACTGGAACTCCTTCCCGAATAACATTGTGGGTGTATCGACACCAGATGGACCGCAGTGATTCAAGAAGGTGGCTCACTACTACTGTCTCAAGGGCAATTGAGGATGGGCAGTAAATGCTGGCCTAGCCAGTAAGGTCCACATCCCATGAAAGAATTAAAGCAAAGTTGTCCTTCTCTGTCCTTCTCCTAGTGAAGCAGTTTAATACACGGAAGTTGGGGAAGGAGTATGGAACAGGGAAAGTAGAGGCCCCAGCTAGAAATTTAGAAAGAATTTTCATTGCCAGCTCTAGGTATCTCAGTATCCCGAACCAGATCATAATAATAATAATCTTTACTGTCACAAGCAGGCTTACATTAACACTGCAATGAAGTTACTGTCTAAAGCCTCTAGTTGCCACATTCCAGCACCCGTTCAGGTACACAGAAGGAAAATTCAGAATGTCCAATTTACCTAACCGCACATCTTTTGGGACTTGTGGGAGGAAACCGGAGCATCCCAGGAAACCCATGCAGACACGGGGAGAATGTGCAGACTCCGCACAGACAGTGACCCAAAGCCAGGATTCGTACCTGGGACCCTGCGCTGTGAAGTAAGAGTGCTATCCACTGTGCTACCCATTTTGTGCTAGTTGGTGCTGAGAGTTTAAATCCAGGCAGGGCAGAGTTGGACTTCATCTCATTACAGTTCAAACTCTTTCAAGGGGGAGACAGTGAGAAACAGGGAAAGCTACAGCTACCAGAGTGCGAGGAAAAGAGGTAGGCTGATCAGCATGGAGGAGACCAGAGAGCCTACAGGACCAGCATCTGAGGTTGGCTTAAAATAGAGGCAATGGGACATACTGCATTGGGACTGTCGGCCTTCAGGTCTATACAGTGGGATGTGAACTCAAAAGCTTCTGACTGAGGGGCGAAAGTGCTCCTCACTGAGCCATGGCAGGCATCTGCAAAAATAGAGCTGAACTTATCTTGTTACGAAAAAAGCACTTTTTAAGTTGTTATAAAATCGACTTTCCCACACTGATCCAACAAATGGATAAATTCCATAGCACTAGACAGCTTCCAGCAAATTTGAAATGTTATAGGATCGGAAGGTTGATATTGCATCATGTTATTACTAACCAGTAACATAACTTATGTCCCTGATTTTAGTAAATATAATTACATTGATGAAATACAATATTCTCTCAGTGTATTAACAGCAATGTTTTTAAAAAGGTGCTTTGCTCATTTCTCATTGAGCACATTGTGATACCTGGCAGTGTACAGGATGAATAGTGTTTGAATAAACTTCAGTTACGACCTTGCCTTGGAGTAAATGGCTCGTAGCCAACTCTACTCAGTAACAGCACTTCAAACACAGGAGCTGTAGTCTCATCAAATGCTTACTTTTAAGTTCCTTAGAAGAATTATTAAAAATTATATGTAATGAATATTTAAAGTTATTTACTTGGCTGAACCGCAATTATAGTTAAATGCAACTATTTTTCAAAGAGGTTCTTATCAGTCTCATACAATTTTTGGGCTGAGTGAGAGCTGTTTCTCAAAGTAAATGGGGGAAATTTCTTTTGTATGGATTTACAAGATCCCAAGGCACTATTCCAAAGGAAAGCAGGGGAATTCTTCCAGGCCATATATTTCTCACTTGACCAAAGTCATGAACACATGATTGCAGTTTGTGGAGTTTGTTATGTCCAAATTGACTGCCATGTTTTGCTACACCGTAACAAAGGGGGATTAGGCCATTCAGCCCATCTAATCTGCTTCACCATTCAATACAATCATGGATGATCACCCACTTCAATGCTGTTTTCCCTACACTATCCTACTATCATTTTCAATTGTTGCTATTTAGAAATTTGTTAATCTCTACTTTGGATCTACTTAATGGCTGAGTTTCCACAGCCCTCCAGGGTAGAGAATTCTAAAAACCCACAACCCTCTAAGTAAAAAGATTTCTCTGCATTCCCAAGTAGTTTCCCCCTTTGAAATTGTGTCTCCTGGTTCTAGACTCCACAACCAGTAGGAACATCTTACCTGCATCTATCCTGTCTACCCTTTTAAGTGTAATTGGAACATAGAAGCAGGAGGAGACATTCAGCCCGAACAATGACTACATTCAAAAACAATTAAATTACTTTGAAGCTTTTGGGATGTCCTTGGCGCGATTCTCCGCTCCCCAGGCCGGGTGGGAGAATCGTGGGAGGGCCACTATGGCACCCCCCGCGATTCTCCCACCCCCTCCCCCCTCAAATGGCGTGTCGTGTTTTGCGACATGACGCTCGGAGAATCGGCAGTCGCCGTTTTTCACGGTGACCGGCGATTCTCCGGCCCGGATGGGCCGAGCGGCCTGACGTTCCTGACCTGTTCACGCCGGCGTGAACAGCGCGCGACAGGTAAGTGTGGGGCCTGTGGGGGGCAGAGAGGGGATCGAGCACCTTGGGTGAGCTCGGGAGGGGACTGGCGCCTACCGATCGTCGGGCCGGCGTCTCTAAGAGACGCACTCTTTCCCCTCCGCCGCCCCGCAAGATCAAGCTGCCACGTCTTGCGGGGCAGCGGAGGGGAAGACGGCACCCGCGCATGCGCAGCTGATGTCACTTAGGCGCCTCCGGCCGCGTCATTCTCGGCGTGCCGCCTTGACACAAGTGTCAAGGCCCAGCGGCCGAGTTCTCCGCAATGCCGCCGCCGTCAGGGGGGGGGGGGGGGGGGGAGAAATAGGGGGCGAGGAGCGGCCTCCGACACCGGCGTCCAGGTTTCACGCCGGTGTTGGCCATTGCGGAGAATTTCGCCCCCTATGTTTGTGAAAGGCTCTGTTAAAATGCAAATTCTTCTGACATGGCTAGCTTTCTCTTTTTGGAGAAAATCAAGTTTTCCTTGAGAAGGTTACTGTTAGGGTTCGCCCGGAGGTGGCAAACGTTCGTCAACTTCATCGTCAGCAGAAGGGGGGGGGGGGGGGGGGGGGGGGGGGGGGGTTAGTTTAGCTTAGAGTAGGGGGCTAATAAAGATGGGACCTGTAAGGGAGGAAGCAGGCTTTTTGCACTATGTTTATAGACTCATGTATATTGTTTATTTTGTCATTGTTGTAAAACCAAAAATACCTCAATAAATTGTTTATTTAAAAAAAATGCAAATTCTTTCTCAGTGATGAAAAGATATTTTGGTTGATATAATTTCACTGAAAAAATGACAACGTCTTCTCAGTAACAAATAGCAGAGTCAAACATGATCCCGCGAGCCAGCAAGACAGAAAGGCTGCAATTATTCATCATGAGACCCTTTTAACGTTTTCCTTCAGGCTTTCCTTGAATCTTTTCAATAGAGTTGAAACAACAAAAGGTACACAGATTGCTACAGGGACTTTCCCTTGTGAACCGCCGTGCAATTATTGTACCATTCTCTGGACGTCTGATAAACAGGACAGGTTCCCGTGGGCCTAGTCAAGCTCTCACTGTAGTCCTGCTCACTGGGCTTTCTTCACATCTCCAAGATAGCTCAAGGATCACAATTAGGAGAGTATAGGATTTCAAGTACTTTTGAAGGACCCGGGGGAGTAGGATCATGATTGCAACGTCTGAAAGGTTGCAAGATATTGGAAGCCAAGGTGAACGACTTGATCAGATTATTTTTCCAAAAGATTTTCTTTCAAAATAAAATCCGAAAACTGAATTCATGAATGCGTCTTTATTTTAATATTTTACAATGTTCTGTAAAATTGGGCTCGGTAGCACAAGCAATTCCAAAGATAAATAATGGTGACCAGAGTGCTTCCAGTCACCTCTGGCACAGTCTGTATGGCGTGTCCTGTCTACCAGGGACATGCAGATTGGGTGGATCATGACGTCAACCAGTTCTGTTAAATGGGACCGTGGAGGTCCAGTTATCCTATTTAGTCCCAGCTGCATGGGAGAACACCCTCCCCATCACCAGCGTTATTTAAAGGACCAGCCATCCAGCTTAGAAGTAAGGTGTTTTTGCCTTACTTTTGCTCTTGCAATTTGTGTAATTACTCTGGCCTATTCTTGGAAGTGTCTTGGTGACCTGTCGAATTATGTGGCAGTTTCCTGGCAGGAAATTCAAAAGAGTTTACTCCCAGCGTAGAGAAAACCTAGAGCCATGGGGCTACAGCTATAGTTCGCTTGGATAGCAACACAACATTGGACAGCTGCAGAGAGAGTCCATTGTGTGCAGAGGAAGAAGGCTCTCCCCAGTAGATTGCTCTCAATCCATCATAGGTCATCAGGGAACATTTCTCCCATCTCTGTCTCAGCCAAGAGCAATGCGAGAGGCATACATTTCAGCAAAAGTGTATTATATCCTTCAACAGAACCAGGATGAGGACCCAGCACTGCCAGTGGCCATCAAGATGGCTGTTCTCAATTTCTACTCAAGCAGATTCAGCCAGGCAGGAGCAGGTATCCGAGACAACTTCACTTGCCATTTATCTCTGTATCGGGGGCTGTGCACCAGGAGAGGGACTTCATTGATTTTGTTCTTATGAAAGGGAAGCAACAGGGGTGGACACATAGTTTGCCAGGGTAGTGAGATTCCAATGCTCTGAGCATGGATCATGTAAACGATCAGATGTACAAGAACTAAGAGTTACCATTTCAGCAATATGCAGTTGGTGTGGGACCGTGCACGGGACATCATGTCAGTAAAAGCCCGCTATTCAGGCGGTAATGTCAAAGCTTTCATCCTGGGGAAGAATGTTCCTACTGTCTTCTGGGCTGCCAAGACAAACCAGAGGCTGGCTGTTTGGTGATAAGGGATACCCGCTGTACAGCTGGTTCATGATTCTGCTCTGTCACCTTACCTCACAGAAGAGCAAGCCTACAATGAGGGCCAGGGAGTCACAAGGAACATTGTGAAGCAAAGCGTCAGCATCTTGAAGCAACTATTCTGCAGCCAGCTGCAGCCTGGACCACTCAGATAGAGCCCTGCAGAACTTACCAGAATGGGTGTCCAAGTTCATACTTGTCTGCTTCATCCTCTCCAATCTTGCTACCATGAGGCAGCTCTTGCCACCAGGCATTTGGAGGCCACCTTGGGGGTGGATGGAGAGGAGGAGGAAAAGGAGGATGAGAAACTGGAGGAAGCTTCAAGGACCTTTGCATCCCGCAGGCTGTCTGTGAGACTGTTCCCCAAGATGTCATTCCATCATCACCATTGCCCTGAAATTTCACACCTTCCAGTTCCTCTGCTGCAGCTCATCACCGTGTCCTCTAGGCCAAAATCCTAAAATTAAAGCCATTAACAAAGATCCTTAAGGTGGTGGATGGAGTGCTAACCAAGCGGGCTGCTTTGGCATGGATAGTTCAAGTTTCTTGAATGTTGTTGGAGCTGCACTCATCCAGGCAAGTGAAGAGTATTCCAGCACACTCCTGACTTAGATAAGGCATACAAAATAGCAGAAGACCATACCACCCATCGATCATAGCTGATCTTTAGTTTCAACTCCACTTTTCCGTCCACTCCCCTGATTCCCTGAGATCAAAATCTGTGTCTAGCCCATTGGCGCATCCATAACCCTCTGGGGTAGAGAATTTCAAAGATTCACAACACTTTAAATAAAGAAATGTTTCTTCATTTTAGTCCTAAATAATTAGCCCCTTATTTCCTGCCTTGTATATGCTGGAAAGGCTTTGGAGAATCAGGAAACAGGTTACTCGCTGAAGAATTCCCAGCCTCTGACTTGCTCTTGTAGCCACTGTATCGACCTGGCTGGCCAATTAAACTTTTGGTCAGTGTTAACTCCCAGGATATATATTTTTATTAAAGGCATTTTGCATACATACAAAGAAATATCAGTAAAAAATAGATACCAAAACACAAGCCAACCCCGATCACTGATAACAAGCACACAACTTTCCCCGCCCCTTAACACCTTAATTTGGTAAATGGCTTCCACCTCCGGGTGAACCCTTCCTTTGTTCCCCATAAGACAAAAGTGCAGGAATTCTTCCAGGTCACTCATCCATACTGGCTCATCCTTGTACCCGTCGTGTGGGCCCTGTACACCACCTTAAATTGGATGAGGCTTAACCTCACACATGAGGAGGAAGCATTCACCCTCCGCAGGGCTTCCCTCCACAGCCTGGCCCTCACCTCTCTACCCAACTCCTCCTCCCATTTACACCTCATCTCCTCCACCGGCGCATCCTCCCTATCCATCAGTTCTCCATAAATGTCTGCCACTATCCCCTTCCCAATGTCATCTTGGGACAGCAACTTATCTTGTAGCACGGGCGGTGGCAGTCCCGGGATGTACAGCACCTCTCTCCTCAAAAAGTCCCTCACCTGCAGGTACCTGAACCCGTTCCCCTTTGGTAACTGATATGTTTCCTCCAGCTCTTCCAGGCCTGCAAACATATCCCCCACAAACAAGTCCCTGAAGTACTTTATCCCCACCTGCCGCTTTCCCCGGAATTTCACATCCAGCCTCGCTGACACAAATCATACGTTCTCCCTGTAACTGCATGGGTTTCCTCCCACAAGTCCTGAAAGATGAGCTGTTAGGTGAATTGGACATTCTGAATTCTCCCTCTGTGTCTCTGTAGAAGGGACTTTAGTTGGCGGATTAGCTGCCTTAATACTCTATTCATTTTAACCGGCTGCTTGACTATATTTCATGGAAACAGGCACTTGGCAAAGCATGATGGATATTTAGCCTTATTTTTAGTCAAGAAGTTCTGTATGAAACAGTCAGAAGGTCATACAATGTAAACAAGCATACAGCTGCACACTGTTTTGCTGACAGCAGACAATTATTATTTTTGTTAGGCAAGGGACTCAAGGCCTGTTATTAAACTCTAACTCCGGCCTGCTCGCTTTTCAGTCTTTTTGCTAATCTAAAGAATGCATTTTGTCCTAGATATTGCTTATTGTATCATATAAAGTGCTTGCCTTACCTCTGTAGAAGGGGACATTTGGAATGAGTGTTCTCTATCTAATCCCCCCACAAATCTTATAGGGGGATCTTATAGAAACATATAAAATTATGAAGGGAAAGATAGGATAGATGCGGGCAGGTTGTTTCCATTGGCGGGTGAAAGCAGAACTAGGGGGCATAGCCTCAAAATAAGGGGAAGTAGATTTAGGACTGAGTTTAGGAGGAACTTCTTCACCCAAAGGGTTGTGAATCTATGGAATTCCTTGCCCAGTGAAGCAGTTGAGGCTCCTTCATTAAATGTTTTTAAGGTAAAGATAGATAATTTTTTGAAGAATAAAGGGATTAAGGGTTATGGTGTTGGGGCCGGAAAGTGGAGCTGAGTCCACAAAAGATCAGCCATGATCTCGTTGAATGGTGGAGCAGGCTCGAGGGGCCAGATGGCCTACTCCTGCTCCTAGTTCTTATGTTCTTATGAACTTTGTGTTAAATAAAGGACCTTTGGCGAAAACACGAAGTGCTGACTATTTAATTTCTTCAACAGTACCCGAACAGGCGGTGGAATATGGCGACTAGGGGCTTTTCACAGTAACTTCATTGCAGTGTTAATGTAAGCCTACTTGTGACAATAAAGATTATTATTATTATCGGTACCCATAGAGACATGTCTTCAAACCTGAAATGTTGCAAGCACTTGTTCCTGACCCTCAACACTGAGACCACCACTGGGCTCACTGAATACTGGGCCAGCAAGAACGGGAAGGGCGCCTCAGGTTCATCCTCCGACAAGATGCTGCCTCCATCCACCCCCAAACTGACCCCCCCACCCCCGTCCTCTCCTCACCTGCGGGGTCTTCCCTGCCCACAAAACTCCCCAAAGTATCACATTCATCTCCCTAAAAAAGGACTTGGGAACAAAAATGGGGAGATTCTGGAACATAAACAGGATCTTGGGCAGCACTGTCATTTTAACCGTTTGCACTCACCCAGCCAGTGACAAAGCCAACATATCCCTTAAAGTCTGACTTTATACCCTCCACCGGTCATGTCAATTTCAATTTATGCAGCTGGACCCAGCTCCACGTCACCTATACCCCGAGATATTGAATACTCTCATCCACCTAGCGGAATGCAAACTCCCCCAACCTCCTCTCCTGCCCGCTGGCATTAATTGGGAACCATGATGTGGAGATGCTGGCGTTGGTCTGGGGTGAGCACAGTAAGAAGTCTTACAACACCAGGTTAAAGTCCAACATGTTTGTTTCATACACTAGCTTTCAGAGCACTGCTCCTTCTTCAGGTAATTGGGAACACCTCACTTTCACCCATGTTCAATTTATACCCCACAAAACGGCCAAATTCCCTCAGGATCTTCATAATCCGATCAAAACTCCCCACTGGGTCCGTGTTATATAGCAGAAGATCATCTGTGTACAAATCTCTGTGCTCTACCCCTCCCGCTCAATCCCTCTCCAACCCCTTGATGCCCAAGCGTCATTATGAACAGCTCTGTCGCCAGAGCAATAAGCAACAAGGAGTACGGGTACCCTTATCCTGTCCCGATTCAGCCCGAAGTACCCCAAACTCATCCTGTTCATCCGGATACTAATCATCGTCACCCTAGACAGCAGACGAACCCAATCCACAAAACCCTGGCCCAACACCTCCAACAGATACACCCACTGAACCCGATTGAAAGCCTTCTCTGCACCCATCGCCACCGACACGTCTGCCTCCAGTCCCTCCAAGGGCATCATAATGACATTGAGCAACCTGCGCTCATTTGATGACAGCTGCTGCCCCTTCACAAACCCCGTTTGGTCCTCTTCTAGCACCCCTGGGAACTCCCAGGTTATTAATGGTAGAGGATTCAGCATAATGATATCATTGAATGCCAAGGGAAGGTGGTTAAAGATGGTCATTGCCTAGCACTTTTGTGTGGCACAAATGTTAATGGACACAAGTCTGAATGCTGACCAAATCTTGTTACATGAGGGTTTGATGCTTTATTTTGGGAGTGGCGAATGGCATTGAACACTGTGTAATCATTGGCAAATATCCCCACTTCAGAGTTCACGTTGGAGGGATTGATGATTGAGAGTAGACTGATGGAGTAGTTATTCACCAGATTGGACTTGTCATGCTTTTTGTGCACAGGACATACCTGGGCAACTTTCTAAATTGTTGGATAGCTCTACTGGAACAGCTTGGTTAGAAGTATGGCTAGTTCTGGGGCACAAGTTATCAGGGCCCAAAACCTTTGCTGTATCCAATGGGTGTATCATGGGCTGGATTCTTTGTCACCTGTTTCCAGTAGCGGAGTTCCCGATGTGGTGGAGAATCCAGCGTGGGGAAAAAAAGCTGATCCGTTTCCGATGCTCCCTTCTCCCACTGGTGGCAGCATCGAGGTACGCACCCATTTGCATTCTATTACTGGGCGGGGTAAAAATTACCCATTTACATCCTATTAATGGTTGGGCACCACATTCCCCATGCCTTCTTTATTCTCCGACACTCTGGGCGGCATTCACGCGGTTGTGGATTGGTGCACGTATTTGCCAGCATGGCCCTGATGTGGCGGACCTCATGGTGGGCCAAAGGGGTAAGTATTTAAGATAGGTGCCCTCCAAGTCCATCAGAGCCCCCCCCCCTCCCCCCACAGTACAAATCCTCTCCACCAGAGATCCC
Organism: Scyliorhinus canicula; assembly: GCF_902713615.1. NCBI lineage: Eukaryota > Metazoa > Chordata > Chondrichthyes > Carcharhiniformes > Scyliorhinidae > Scyliorhinus > Scyliorhinus canicula. Next base: position 152,492,729 of record NC_052154.1, on the reverse strand, counting down.
CAATAGAAACAGAGAAAAAATAGGAGCAGGAGGGGCCATTCGGCCCTTGAAGCCCAACTCACCATTCATTATGATCATGGCTGATCATCCTCTGAATTCTCCCTCCGTATATCCGAACAAGTGCCAGAACGTGGCAACTAGGAGCTTTTCACAGTAACTTCATTGCAGTGTTAATGTGAGCCTACTTGTGACAATAAAGATTATTTTTTAAAAAACCTCAATAGCCTAAACCCACTTTCCCCCATATCCTTTGATCCCCTTTGCCCCAAATGCTCTCTGCTTTTTGAAACCATACAATGTTTTGGACTCAACTACTTCCTGTGGTCACGAATTCCACAAGCTCACTACTCTCTGGGTGAAAAGCTTTCTCCTCAACTCTGTCCTAAATAGTTTACCCTGTATTCTCAGGCTGTGACTCCTGGTTCTGTACACACCCACTAGCGGGAACATCTTTCCTGCATCTACCCTGTCCAGTTCTGTTAGAATTTTATAGGTTTCTATGAGATCACCCCTCATTCTTCAGAACTCCAACGAATATAATCCAAACCGATTCAATCTCTCCTTGTACATCAGTCCTGCCATCCCAGGACTCAGTCTGGTAAACCTTCGCTGCACTCCCTCTATAGCTGGAACATCTCCCTCAGATAAGGAGACCAAAACAATGTTCCAAGTATGGCCTCACCAAGGCCCTGTATAATTGCAGCAAGATATCTCTGCTTCTGTAATCAAATCCTCTCGCAACGAAGGCCAATATACCATTTGCCTTCTTTACCACCTGCTGTACCCGCATGCTTGTCTTCAGCAACTGGTGAACGAGGACACCCAGGTCTCAGTGTATGTCTCCTTCTCCTAATTTATGGCCATTCAGATAATAGTCTGCGCCTTCTTGTTTATGCTACCAAAGTGGATAACCTCACATTTATCCAAATTATACGGCATCTGCCATTAATTTGCCCACTCACTCAACTTGTCCAAATCACACTGAAGGATCTCTGCATCCTCCTCACAGCTCACCCTCCCACCCAAATTGGTGTCATCTGCAAATTTGGAGATGTGACATTTTGCTCCCTCATCTAAATCAGTAATATATATAATGAATAGTTGGAGGCCCAGCACCGATCCTTGCGGTACCCCACTCGTCACTGCCTGCCAATTTGAAAAAGACCTGTTAATTCCTACTCTTTGTTTCCTGTCTGCCAACCAGTTTCTACCCATCTCAATACACTACTCCCAATCCCATGCGCTTTAATTTTACACGCTAATCTTTTATGCGGGACTTTGTCAAATACAATTTGTCAATAAGAGGGAGCCCCCCATAACAAAGAGTCCCCCAATAACAGAGAACCTCCCCATAACAGAGAACCCCACCCCACATAGCAGAGAACCTCACCTCTCATAGCAGCGAACCCCACGTCACTGGAAGTTAAAGAGCAACCCAGGCAGAAACAGTGGAACAAAATCAGTTTTTTCACTCACCTGTGCCTTACATCTGCTGCCTCAGACAGATGTCTAGAAATCAACAGCTGTAAATTAATAGAAAGTCAAAACCACATCACAAGGCTTCAAACCCCCTCAGAACCTTTGATCTGTAAGGTTTCTATTAACTTCAAAGATAAATAGCCTTTAATTAACATATTTTAGACAGCCAATGTCTGGATTTATTATTTTAATTTCCCTTCACGCTGGAATGGATCTCAAGTACTCTGCTGTGAAACTAACTGCAAGTTTGTAAACATCTAGGAGTTAAGTGCTTTCACTTCCTCTTTTCCTCAACAGAAAGCACTTAACTGCTTTTTATGGAGTCTTGAGCTGTCAATCATAGCTCGATGTTTATAAACATTAATGGGATCTCTGGTGTGGGATTGGTGGGGAGTTCAGGACACCCATATGCCTGCGTTCTGTGAGGGAGGGGTTGACCAACAATTCCCATAGTGGGGTGATGCCGCTACTTGTCGGCAGGGGGTGGGAGGCAGCCACTGAACTTCATTATTGGCCCATCTGCACAAAATGGCGGCCCGATAATGTAATTCACAATGGAATCTCTCGAGATCCCCGCCATGCGTAAACCTGCATACTGCTTTGGTTGGACGGTGGCACAGTGGCTAGCACTGCTGCCTCACAGCTCCAGGGTCCCAGGTCCAATTCCAGCCTCGGGTGACTGTCTGTGTGGAGTTTGCATTTTCTCCCCTTGTCTGCATGGGTTTTCTCCGGATGCTCCGATTTCCTCCTAGAGTCCAAAGATGTACAGGTCAGGTAGATTGGCATGGCTAAATTTCCCCTTATTGTCAAAAGGTTCGGTGGGGTTATGGGGATAAGGTGGAGGTGTGGGCTTAAGTAGGGTGCTCTTTCCAGGAACCGGTGCAGACTCAGTGGGATGAATGGCCTAATTCTGCACTGTAGGGATTCTATGATTCAAAGCGAAGGTTCACTGAATCGTTTCTGGGCGCCGCCCTCATGAAACAGAGGACATTCAGCTCTGGCGGGAGAACATAGAATCACAGAATTTACAGTGCAGAAGAAGGCCATTCATCCCATCAAGTCTGCACGGGCCTTGGAAAGAGCACCCTACTCAAGCCAACGCCTCCACCCTATCCCCATAACCCAGTAACCCCACTTAATCTTTTTTGGACACTAAGGACAATTTAGCATGGCCAATCCACTTAACGTGCGCATCTTTGGACTGTGGGAGGAAACCAAAACACCGGGAGGAAACCGACAGACACGGGGAGGACGTGCAGCCGGGAATCGAACTTGGAACCCTGGAGCTGTGAAGCAACTGTGCTAACTACTGTGCTACTGTGCTGCCAAATGGAGAATCCTGCCCCACATTACAGTAAAATGTGCAGTTACCGGATTACAGTACGATGTAACTGATGGTGGGAAACATTAGCAGACAAAAGCCTAACACACTAAAGCGGCATGCCTCTGTCTGTTTTTTAACAGAGTTGTTAAGGGAATGAATGGTTTATTGCTGGAAAGGCCCACATTGAGAATCTGCTCTACATTTTTGGCAGCAGATGATTTCTAGGCCATACTTTCAACTGGTGGCAAATGCATGTTGTTAGCAGCATATGAGTTAAATAGAGTCAATAACAAAAGACGAGCAATGCTGGAACAGAAAAAAATCTTTAAATAAACACAAATGAGCAGCAAAGTATAAGCTGTACAATTCAATCAGGAGCCCTCCAGAGAAAAGAGGAATGATCATGCCTTGGGGCCAGTTGGAGGGGAGGGATGAACTCAAGTAATTTCAATAATTATTTAAGAGAATAATTTTGGCAAAGGCAGAAACGGAACTTAACATTTGCAACACAGTCATGCTCAGAGGGCCCAATTGATTAGATGACTAATTATGGCTCATCTAAGGCTTTATTGATGTGGACTTCAATAGGCAGGGACTGGCATGTCACATTACTTGAAAAATTATTGACTTAAGTTTGAAAAATTATCGTCTCAGGCACAGTAAGAATAGTTCCAGCTGCTGGCTTGCTAATAAATCATGTCGTCCATTAAGATACCACACTACTGCTCATGAAGCATTTAATAGGTAGAGGCATGAAGGTGTTTTAGACCATGGAATGTAGCATGCAGGCACAATACAGTAAATTCAATTGGTTAAAACATACCGATGGGAATGTAAGCACAAGGTGGGACACGTGTTCAATTTTAAAACTTGGTTTTGAGCGCCTACATGTGTTCACGTAATCCAGTAACCATACTAATTAGTAAATGGCACTCATTGGGGAGCACATTCAAAATTAAATCAATCCACGTCAGGCTGGACCACATTCGACTGGTTTCAACCATAAAAACTGGGCAATACAAGGGAGAAAGTGGGAAAAATACCCCATCAAACAGAAAGCAGGAGGACTCTCTTGTGCCCATTCTACTATTCAATTAAATCATGGCACCTCAACTCCATTCACTTGCCTTTGATCCAAATGAGCAGTGTAGAATCATACAACATAAGAAGAGGCCATCTTTCCCACTGTATCTGTGCCATTCCTTTGAAAGGGCAATACCATTAGTCACACTGCTCCTGCTCTTTCCCCATAGTCGTGCAAGTTATTTTCTTTGCATGCATTTTCTTGTGAAAGTTATGATTGAACCATCTTCCAGCACCCTTTCAGGCTGTGCCTCCCTAAAAACTGGCTAACACAATAGATTAAAGACTAGATCGTGGAGACCATAGTGTAATGTGTGCATGTGACATTTCTTTGCCCGCTATTTTAACAAATGGATTTCTTCATACCTCTTTCAGAGCAACGAACAAAGGACTAGAAATATGAGGAACTACAGGACTGGAAAGACTGCATTATATCCAGGTGACTCCAAGACAATCAGACCAAGTGCGCTAAACATCTGACCAGCAGTCATTGCAAGGTGACTGTTCACAAACTCCGTCCTCACCTGGGTGCCTTTCATTTTTGAGAGGCAGAGAAAGTTCTCCCCTGAAAATCACCGACAAGGAACAGGGCCCAGCACTCAGGCCTTGAAATGGAGGGGGCCTCACAACAACTTATATTTACATAGCATCTTTAATGTACTATAACATCCCAAGATGCTTCACCGAAGCATCTTAAACCATCATATGACACTGAACCACATAAGGATTTATGTAAAATGAAATAAAGCTGGTTATATGGGGTCTATGTTCATAGATCTTTGAAAGTTGCCACTCAAGTGGATAGAGTTGTGAAGAAGGCCTATGGTGTGCTAGTGTTCCTTAGCAGAGGGATTGAATTTAAGAGCCATGAGGTGATGATGCAGCTGTACAAAACCTTGGTAAGGCCACATTTGGAATACTGTGTGCAGTTCTGGTCGCCTCATTTTAGGAAGGATGTGGAAGTTTTGGAAAAGGTGCAAAGGAGATTTACCAGGATGTTGCCTGGAATGGAGAGTAGGTCTTACGAGGAAAGTTTGAGGGTGCTCTTCCTTTTCTCATTAGACCGGAGAAGGATGAGGGGCGACTTGATAGAGGTTTATAAGATGATCAGGGGAATAGATAGAGTAGACAGTCAGAGACTTTTCCCCGGGTGGAACAAACCATTACAAGGGGACATAAATTTAAGGTGAATGGTGGAAGATATAGGGGGGATGTCAAAGGTAGGTTCTTTACCCAGAGAGTAGTGGGGGTATGGAATGCACTGCCTGTGGAAGTAGTTGAGTCGGAAACATTAGGGACCTTCAAGTGGCTATTGGATAGGTACATGGATTACGGTAGAATGATGGGGTGTAGATTAATTTGTTCTTAATCTAGGACAAAAGTTCGGCACAACATCGAGGGCCGAAGGGCCTGTTCTGTGCTGTATTTTTCTATGTTCTATATAGGTAGTTTTAAGGTGTGCCTTAAAGGAGGAAAGCGAATTGGAGAGGTGGAAAAGGGTGGGGAGGGATTTTCAGATCTTAGGCAGCTGAAGATGTGAACACTAATGGTTTGTAATTAATATTTGGGATGTACCACAAGAGGCCAGAATTAGAGGAACGCAAGTAATTCCAAGGTTTGAGGGGCTGGAGAAGATTACAGAGATAGGGAGGGACGAGGCCAAGGAGAGATTTGAAAACACGGATGAGAATTTAAAAATCCTGGGGCAGCATGTGGCGCAGTGGTTAGCACTGGGACTGTGGCGCTGAGGACCTGGGTTCAAATCCCGGCCCAGGGTCACTGTCCATGTGGAGTTTGCACATTCTCCCCATGTCTGCGTGGGTTTCACCCCCACAACCCAAAGATCTACAGGTTAGGTGGATTGGCCACGCTAAATTGTCCCTTAATTGGAAAAAGAAAATAATTGGGTACTCTAAATTTTTTTTTTAAAGAATTTAAAAATGGATTGCAGCCTTTGTTGGAAGCAATAGTGGAAGACTAGATCTGACAAAGCTGCGTTTAACCTTTATTGGAGGATGTGATACTTAAAGGAGCCAGGAAACTATCATTAGAAAAGTTTACAATACAATAATAATGAACATGCAATGTTATATTTAAAGTTAAGGTTTAGGCCTTTACAATGAGGGTCCCATTGACTTGCATGAATACAGCAGATCTTAAGGTTCTTCCACTACAGACCAAGTTGCATATGCTGCATCGCTCATGTGAACTCGATTTGCTCCTATACACTGTACTAGGTCACAGCAGAAGGAGGATCGTAGGGGCAATATTGCTAGCCAGGGAAGTGGTGCTCAGGGTGTGCTTCCTGGGAGAAGTCTGATCGCCCTCGTGCATAAGATTAAGTGGGAGTCTAATGGAGACATTTAAACGGGAGTATAATGGAGACATTCAGGGGCGTGGTTCGATTAAATAAAGGGGAAAAGGGCCTTTCTATGGCAAATGGTTGATAACCAGAGGTCACAGAGTAAAAATAATTGACAAAAGAACTAGACGGCAACATGGAGAATTTGTTTCACACAGGGTTGTTAAGATCTGTAACACACTACCTGAAACTTTAAAAAGACAATTGGACAAATCACTGGCATAGACCTGCTGGGCCAAATGACCTGTTTTTGCATTGGAAAATACATTGTAAATTTGCAAGGTTGAGGTGTTGGACTAAATCGAACAGCTTTGAAATGAATTGGCATGGGTATTATTGGCAGAATGGCCTCCTTCTGTACTGTAAGATCTATATGGTAGAGAAACTCTGTGAACTTTTATTTTTTTCTTGTCGAAACAAGTAATCCAAGCAGAATAATGTTTGGCTCCAGCGAATGAAACAGTTACCTTAGGGGCTGGTTTGATGCATGCTTTTGGGACGACTAATCTGGAAAGAAATTAATATCTACTGACATGGCGCTTTGGGAGGAAATGGGTGCTCTTTATTCTTTGTATCGACACCTTCGAGGCTGCAGCACAAAAGGAGACACTGTGACAGGACAAGGTTCTCGACTATGGCTCTGTTGTAAATGATCAGATGCAAACGTTGGGGACATGTCTGCATTATTCAGCCATTTGCTGACTGCTCACTTTGGATTCGTTCCCAGAAAAAAAAGCAAAGAACTTGCACGAATGCCTCACCAACACAATCTTGGGACTTCCCAAGGAGCTTTACAGTCAATTGTGTACTTTATTTTACAAGTGTAGTGACTGTTGTATTTTAGGAAATGGGACAGCCAATTTGCGCACCCACAATTTGCATTGACCGGAAAATCTGTTCCTTTTTAGTGATGTCAGTTGAGGGATAAATATTTTGAAATAGTGGCCATGGGACCTTTTACATCTACCAGAGTGGGCAGACGTTTAACGTTTCATTCAAAAGAATGTTAGGGCATAAAACGTAGGAGCTGGAGTAGGCCATTCGGCCCTTTCGGATTGCTCTGTTATTCAATTAAATCATCGCTGATCTTTTTACCCAAACTCCACCTTCCAACCTATCCCCGTTTTCCTCTATTTCCTTCACACCCAAAAAGCTGTTGACTGCTGCCTTATATATGCTGAACAAATGAGTATCCACAGCTCTTTAGGATAGAGAATTCCAAACATTCACAGTTCTTTGAGTGAAGAAATTTCTCATCTCGGTCCTAAATGGCTGACCCTTTATTCTGAGACTGTGACCCCTTTGTTTCAGATTCCGCAAGCAGGGAAACATTTTCACTACCCTGTCAAGCCCCTGAAGAAATGTATATGTTTCAATTAAACCTCTTATTTTTATAAACGCAAGGAAATATAGGCCTAGTCTACTAGATCTCGCCTCGTGGGGCAGTCCCCTCAGCTCAGAAACCAGTCTAATGAACCTTCAGCATACCTCCTAAGGAAAAACTACACAAAGTATTCCAGGTTTTGTCTCACTGTATAATCGTGGTCAGACTTCTTTACTCGTATAGTGTAATCTCATTGTAACAAAAGCTTACATATAATTTACTGTCCTAATTGTTTTCTGTATCTGCATGTTAACTTTCTGTGACTATGAAGGACACTCCTCAGAATACCAAAACTATCCAGTCTCTTGCCATTCAGAAAATATTCAGCATTTTCATTTTTCCTACCAAAGTGGATAACTTCATTCTTCGCCACGTGGGATTTCATCTTCCATGTTCTTGTCCACCATCCTTATGCAGACTCCGCATCTTTCTCATTGCTTATTTTCCCATCTAACTTTGTATTGTCAACAAAGTGATATGTGTTACACGCAGTCCCCCCCTCCAAGCCTTGATATTGATTGTAAATAGCTGAGGGCCACGCGCGCGTCCTTGCAACACCCTACTAGTTAATTTATTTTTTTAAATAAATACTTTTATTCTCCTTTTCCACATTTTTATCATATTTACAACAAATAACTAACAATAACAAAAAATACAATGACAATCCCCTCGCCAACAATCCCCTCATCCCACCCACCCTCAAACAGCTCCCAACATTTTGAATACAAAACACCAATGAAAAAGAATCATCATTAATTTATACATTCCCAACCGCCCCCCCCCCCCCCCCCCAACAATGTTCGATGTCATTCAATTTGTAAAAATGCATGATGAACAAGGCCCATGTGTTGCAGAACCCTTTCATCCTCCCCCTCAACTTGAACTTTACTTTCTCGAGCGTTAAGAACTCCAGCAGGTCCCCCAGCCACGCCGAGGCACAGGGCAGTGAAGCCAATCTCCACCCCAACAGACTCCGCCTTCGGGCAATCAGCGAGGCGAAGGCTAAGACATCTGCCTCCGCACCCGCTTCCAAACCCGGCCGGTCCGACACCCCGAATATGGCTTATTGCGGACCTGATTCGAGTCTCACGTGCACCACCTTTGAGATTACCCTAAAGACCTCCCTCCAATAGCCCTCCAGTTTTGGGCAGGACCAAACCATAATGTGGTTTGCGGGGCACCCCCACAGCATTCACAAACATCGTCCACCCCCTCAAAATGTCGGCTCATCCTTGCCCTTGTGATGTGCACTCTATACACCACCTTCAACTGTATCAGCCCCAACATCGCATATGACACTGAGGCATTCATCCTCCGAAGCACCTCACACCGCAACCCCTCCTCCACGCTCTCCCCAATTCTTCCTCCCACTTTGCCTTAATCCCATCCAGTGATACCTTATCTACTCCCAGAATAACCCCATAAATCGCCAACACCACCCCTTTCTACAATCCCCATTCCCCTTTGAGGAAACAAGATGGGCCTAATGGCCTCCTTCTATGATTCTATGACTGGAGGATAGCCAATGTGGTACCATTATTCAGGAAGGGTTAAAACAGGACTACAGGCTAGTCAGTGGTGGGGAACTATTGGAATCAATTTTGAGTGGCAGATTTAACCTGCATTTGGAGAGGCAGGGATTAATCAAACATAGTCAGCATGGTTTTGCTAAGGGGAGGTCATGTCTGACCAACTTGATTAAACTTTCCAAAGCGGTGACCAGGTGTGTAGGTGAGGGCAAAGCATTTGATGTTGTCTACTTGGACTTCAGCAAGGCTTTTGATAAGGTTCCATATGGAGACTGATAGTGCAGGTAAGAACCCATGGGACCCAAGGAAATTCGGCAAATAGGATCAAATATTTGCTGAGTGGCAGGAAACAGAGGGTGATGATTGTATTTGCTGACTGGAAGACTGCGTCCAGTGTGGTCTCGCAGGGATCAGTGTTGGGGTCCTTGCTGTTTGCGATTTATATAAATGATTTAAATTTGAACGTAGGAGGATTGATCAGTAAGTTCACGGATTATACTAAAATTGCTGGGGTGGTAAATAGTGAGAAGGATAGCGTTAGATTACAGGAGGATATAGACAATATGGTCAGATGGGCTAATTGGTGGCAAATATAATTCAATCTAGATAAGTGCGAGTTGATGCACCTGGGAAGGATAAACAAGGCAAGGGAACACATGATAAACAGCAGGATTCTGGGAAGCACCAAGAATCAGAGGGACCTTGATGTTCGTGCACACCGGTCCCTTAAGCTGATCAGGGCAGGTGGATAAAGTGGTTAAGAAGGCATATGGTATACTTGCTTTAACTAGCTGAGGCATAGAGTTTTTTTAAAATTTCAATTAAGGGGCAATTTTGCATGGCCAATCCACTTACTCTGCACATCTTTGGGTTGTGGGGGTGAGACTCACACAGACACGGGGAGAACATGCAAATTCCACACGGACAGTGACCCAGGGCCGGGATCGAAGCCGGATCTTCGGCACCGTGAGGCAGCAATGCTAACCACTGCACCACGTGCCGCCCTAGCTTAGGCACAGAGTTTAAAAGCAGGGAGGTTACGCTGGACCTATATAAAAAACATTGGTTAGGCCACAGCTAAAGTATTATGTGCAGTTCTGGAATCCACATTATAGGAGGGATGCGACAGAACTCGAAAGGGTACAGGAGAGGTTTACCAGGATGGTGCCTGGGCTGGAGAGCTCTAATTATGAAGAAAGATTGGATAGACTGGGGTTGTTCTCCTTGGAGCAGAGGAACCTGAGGAGAGACATAATTAAGATTATGAGGGGCAGTAGACAGTAAGAAACTTTTCCCCTAGGTGAAGGGATCAATGACCAGGGGCATAGATTTAAGACAAGGTGCAGGAGGTTTAGAGAGGATGTGGCGAAAAGCGTTTTCACCCAAAGGTGGTGGGAGTTTGGAACTCGCTGCCCGAAAGGGTGGTGGAAGCAGAGACTCTCCTTTTAAAAAAAATTTAGAGAAACCAATTAATTTTTCAAATTAAGGGGCAATTTAGCGTGGCCAATCCACCTACCCTGCGCATCTTGGGTTGTGGGGGTGAGATCCACGCAAACACAGGGAGAATGTGCAAACTCCATGCGGACAGTGACCCAGAGCCGGGATTGAACCTGGGACCTCAGCGCCGCGAGGCAGCAGTGCTAACCACTGTGCCACCGTGCTGCCCTAAAGCAGAGACCCTCGTAAAATTTAAGAAGTATTTAGATATGCACTTGCGATGCTGAGGTACACAAGGCTATGGACCAAGTGCTGGAAAAAGGGATTAGAATGCTTAAGTGGTTGTTTTGACCAGCGCAGATGTGATGGGCTGAAGGGTCTTTTCTGTGCCGTAGACCTCTATGACACTAGGTCTCCTTTTTCAGCAATGCACAAGGAGTAGAAATTTAATTTGGAGGCACTAGGCTGCTGTATAAGCCAGCAAAGACAGAATGATGAATGAGTGGGTATTGCAAAATTCCAACAGCGAATGCTCGGAGTATGTTTAACAAACAGTAATCCTTCTGAGTCAGTGGGTAAACAGCTACATTTCAAGAAAGATATAAAGCTATAGAATACTGAAAAAAGATTAATTGCTAAATTATTTTGAAGTTAATATGACACCTGCATTCTTAGTCACAACTTACAAGTTTGGGTATAGGTTGCTCACCTAGTATAGTAATCATCACTGACAACAGGAAATGAGACTTAGACCAACTCCACCCTCTCTCTCCCACACACGAGGGAACATATTGGCGCACAGATTTTGATATACTGTAGTAAGGCATCCCCCATATGGTTGTCGCATGCGTAGACCGGCTGGCGTGTTTCCTGCGCAGAAGACTCTCCACATCATGAAGAACACCCACTCCCCCAACCTCCCTGTACAGCAGGCCCTCCCACCGTGCAGCATTCCCTCAGCGCAACATTGCAGCATCAGTTTCATTTATGGGATCACATCCTGGAACGAGGTTTCAACTCAAACTTGCTGACAAAGAGTCAAGAGTTCTTCCATGAAAGCCAGAAATCATAGGATCCAGAGGGCAGCACGGTAGCGCAGTGGTTCGCACTGCTGCTATGTTGCGGAGGATCCGGATTTGATCCCGGCCCTGGGTCACTATATGTGTGGAGTTTGCACATTCTCCCTGTGTCCGCGTGGGTTTCACCCACACATCCCAAAAGATGTGCAGGTTAGGAGGATTGGCAACACTAAATTGCCCCTTAATTGGAAAAAAAGAAAAAGGAAAAATTGGGTACTCTAAATTTATAATTTTAAAAAATAGAAAAATAGGATCCAGAGCACGGTGGTGGAGTGATAGCACTGTTGCCTCATGGTGCCGAGGTCCCAGGTTCGATCCCTGCTCTGGTTCACAGTCCCTTTGGAGTTTTCACATTCTCCTTATGTTTGCATGAGTTTCGCCCTCACGACCCAAAGATGTGCAGGGTAGGTGGATTGGCCACACTAAATTGCCCCTTAATTGGAAAAAATGAAATGGGTACTCTAAATGTTTTTTAAAAAAGAAAAATAGGATCCAGGAGGAGGCCATTCTGCCCATCATGCCTGTTCTGGCTCTTTGAATGGGTTATCCTATTAGTCCTGCTCTTGCTGTTCTTTTTCTGTAGCCCGATAAATAGTTCCTTTTGAAATATTTACCCAGTTGCCTTTTGAGAGTCACTACTGAACCTGCTTCCATCACCCTTTCATGTAGTGTATCGCAGCTCACAACCATTCACCCTGTAAAATTGCCTTAATTATGCATCCTCCGATTACGAACCATTCTGCCACTGGAAATAGTTTCTCACTATCTACTCTCACAACATTGCTCTCTGTTAAATCTCCCTTTAATTTTCTCTGCTCTGAAGAAAACAACTCTTCACATTAGTCTCCTCACATTAATTGAAATTCCTTATTTTTCTTGCTCCCCCACTCCAAGGTATTGAGATCCTTCCTAAAGTTTGGAATTGGGTGCAATACTCTAGTTGGGGCCTAGCGAGGAGTTTATACTTCTTGGTTCATTTATGGATTGCTTGGATTTGTTCATAAGTTCCTCTGTAAGCTGACTTCCAAATAAATCAATGCGACAATCATGGCAGGATTTTTTGGCCATTCGCCCAAGCGGGATCTTCTGGTCCCGCTGAAGACAACCCCTTGGCGGAGCGACCCCTCGGCGGACTGGAAGGACTGGAAGATCCCAGTGCGCATCTGCTGCAGAAAAACCTGTCACAGGGAGACCGGAGATTCCCGGCCAACACCTTTTTCAAAGGAATGAGCCTTTGATCTTGTGACTGGTTTAGCTCACCAGGCTAAATCGCTGGCTTTTAAAGCAGACCAAGCAGGCCAGCAGCACGGTTCGATTCCCGGACAGGCGCCGGAAAGTGGCGACTAGGGGCTTTTCACAGTAACTTCATTGAAGCCTACTCGTGACAATAAGCGATTTTCATTTTCATTGTGACTGAATTCCCACTTCTCCATCAGAACGCTGGAAATAGTCTGCCCCGTTCTTTCATCATTTTAAATACCTCAATCAAACCATCCATTAATCTACCCTGCTCTTAAAACAAACAGACCTCAATACTCAACCAGACCTCAATCATAATAATTTACAGTTTCCAGGTATGCCTCTTGGGCCTATTTAAGCAGACTATTTTTTATCTTACCTATTTATCAATCATCAGGTACCTTGTCCAGATCTCAGAGAATTCAGAAATATGCTAGTCAAAACTTTCAGTAATTTCCTTACAGGTTCATCTTGGCAATAGTGAAAGGAAAGTCATGGCAAGTTGGTGGCTTGTTTTACAGGTAGAGTTCCACTGGATCCATAGTTCCGCATTTAAAAGGTACCTGGAGATTCATCTGTACCAGCCTCCCTGGACAGGCGCCGGAATGTGGCGACTAGGGGCTTTTCACAGTAACTTCATTGAAGCCTACTCGTGACAATAAGCGATTTTCATTTCATTTTCATTGGGAAATGGAGAGCCGGTAAGAGAGAGGAGCTGGGTTGGGGCGGTTTCTTTGTGAACGTTCCTCAGTGGAGGGCTGGGGGGAGAATCTGCTGCATGCCACACAGAGGTCCCCTATTAGGAGTGATTTTCTGAGTCCACTGGCATTTTTGGGAATGCTGCAGAGACGGTTTCTCCTCTGGCCAGTGTTTGTTCGGGATCGCCATTTGGTCCCGACATCAGGGTCCTGAAACCCCTAGAACCGTAGAAGAGGTACGGCACACAAAGAGGTCATTCAGCCATCATGTCTGTGCTGGCCAAAAAAAAGACAGAAAAATAAACTAGCCGCTCATTTTAATCCCATTTTCAAGTGCCTTGCCCATAGCCTTGCAGGTTACAGCACTTCAGATGCATCTCCAGGTACCTTTTAAATGAGTTGAACGTGCCTACCTGCACCACCAATTCAAGCAGTGAATTCCAAATGCCTACCGTCCTCGGGGTGTAAAGGTTTTTCCTCATTTTGTTTGCTCTCCCCAAATGCATTACCTCACACTTCTCCGGATTGAATTCCATTTGCCACCTTTCTGTCCACTCAACCAAACCATTGATATGATTTTGGAGATAACAGTTGCCCTTTTCACTGTCAATTAACCCATGATAAAATCTAGCCGGAAATCTCTCCTGATTTTTATGTCCATTAACCATTTCACAGTGTTGGATAAAGTCAAAATCTAACTCATTGATTGAAATTGACTGGGGGAAATACTTGTGGGTGCGTTAAGAACATTCAAACTTTTTATAGCCGTATCCTGTGTTATTGTCCAGCACCACGCCCACTACAGCAACTTGTGTTCATATGCAGTAAGCCTGTGCTTAGCATTGTAGGTATATTCCTGGAAAGTGCAAATTTAAGTGAAAGAGTTTTAAACAATTCAGATTTTCCCATTTCAACCAATGTAAAAGCTGAGTTTAAGTTTATCATTCGAAAAAAAAATTATAACCAAGTATACCTGGTATGAACATTTTTAAATTCCTATATCTGTAAATAAAATAACTTAAATTAAATTTATGTAAAAATATGTCCATGTCACCACAGTCCTAGAGGACCATTGGCTGCTCTCCCCTTTAAAAGCTGACTGGTGGCGATTTAACCTGAGGGTCACCACACCTCAGTCGAGGGGGAAGTTTGAGAAGGTGGGACTCAGCTGGTAGAGGAACTGAACTTTTGAATGGCACTGTTGCCGCCGCGCCATATCATGAACCAACCATTCAGCCAATTGAGCTAATTACCCCCCCTTGTGTAAATGTTTTTTAAAATGTTAACTCTTTCCACTCAGCATCCGCTCGCCAACTCTCACATTGGCCAACCCTCCCACTATCCGCCTCCCTCTCCTGGATCCTTGCTGGTAATGAGAGGAACAGTGGGCAGGGTTGGGTTGGGGAGGGAAGTGGTGAGCAGGGGACATCGAGGGGGAGAGAGTGGGCAAACAGGTGAGGCTGATCGGGTCATTTGACGTTACGTAGCTCCTTGCGTGTAAAGACACTAGAGCAAAAAATCCTCCGCTAAGTATGGATACAAGTGCCTATAAGACTCCTGACACTAAAGTGGAATGAGACAACTTAAAATGTAAACTTACTGTACTGCCTTTTATGTTATAACACGTCTCAAGGCATTTAACAATCATTTAAAACAGAAGCGTATGTTTCAAAGAGTTCAGGGAATGCTACAACAATATAACTTGTGGTACACTTGACCAAGGAGTGCCTGACAACATTATTGGGCTATAGGGAATCAAGGGATATAAATCTGGCTTTTTCTCGGTCTCCTTTTTGATGCATAGCTTAGAAATATCAACTTGTATTTGTAAAGAGCCTTTTTTTAACTATAATTCAGAGTATCCAATTCTTTTTTTCCCAATTGAGAGGCAATTTAGCATGGCCAGTCCACCTACAATGCACACCTTTCGGGGAGATTATGCAAACTCCACATGGACAGTGACCCAGAGCCAGGTTCAAATCCGGGTCCTCGGCAGCATAAGGCAGCAGTGCTAACCACTGTGCCACCATGTGGCCCTTTTATAAAGAGTCTTTAATGTAGTAAAACGTCCCTAGATGCTTTACAGGGAGTGTTATCAAACTTAATTTGTCACCGAGTCACATAAAGGGATATTAGCACAAACGACCCAATGCTTGATCAAAGGGGTAAGCTTAAGGGAGAGTCTTCAAGCAGGAGAGAGAGGTTGAAAGGCAGAGAGCCTTAGGGAGGGAATTCTTGAGCTTAGGACCCACGCAGCTGAAAATCGAGAATGAACGCGTCCAGAATTGGAGGCGTGCAGAGTTTGAGGAAAGTTTTAGGGCTGGAATTTGCCGAGGTGGCAGGGTGAGGGGTTGGCAAGGTCATGCTATTTTTGAGAAACAGCAACATCCCGTCCTATTTTTGATAATAGTATCGATCTGTAATGCTAAAGTCACACTACAATCATACGGCAATATATTGCTAGAGTTAAGTAACTTATTAGATAGATGTGAGTGTTTTAAACACATCTACATGTCAGGAAGTGTTTGATTTGAGAGCTATCAAACAATAATACAAACTGGCACTTGTATAGAAAGAGCTCTTTATATAATGCCTTTCACATTTCAAAGAACCTCCAACCCATGAATCTGGCAAATTATTAATACACAGCAAGATTCCATCAATCGCTTTTCCTGACCTCAGTTAAGGGATAAATATTGGTCAGGATACTGGGGAAAAGCAGTGTTCTTCTTCGATACTTTATCCACCTGAGAGGGCAAACAGTATATTGTTTAACATCTCATCCAAAATATGGCACTTCTTCCAGTGCAGCATTCCCTCTGTGATGCATTGAGGTGTCCCTCTGGATTATGAGGCTTAAGAACCTAGAGTGGCATTGAATCGACAATCCTCGGACTCAGAGGCATGAATCCTCTGAACCACAGCAGACACTATAAGTGAAACATGAAAATTTGCCCGTGGGTCACTTGAAAAATGTTTGGTATCAGCAACAGGTGGGTGATATAAAAAATCTGGAAATAGGCGGTCTTGATGAGGGTGACGATATGTGGTTAGAAGCTCATCTCGGGGTCAAACATGGCACCGAGGTTGTGAAGAGTCAGATTCAACCTCAGAGAATGCCCAGGGAAAAGGGTGGAGTCGGGAACTAAGGAAGAGAGTTTATGGAGGCGGCATGGCGGCGCAGTGGCTAGCACTGCTGCCTCACGTCTCCAAGGACCCAGGTTCGTTCCCGGCCCCGGGTTCGATCCGGCCCCGGGTCACAGTCGGTGTGGAGTCTGCTCATTTGCCCCGTGTCTGCATGGGTCTCACCCCCACAAACCCAAAGCAGTGTAGGGTAGGTGGATTGGCCACACTAAATTGCCCCTTAATTGGAAAAAATAATTGGGTACTCTTAAATTTACAAACAAAAGGAATGGAGTTTGCGTTAGGGAATAAAGACAATGCCTTCCCAATATTTAGTTGGAAGAAATTTCTATTCACCCAATACTGGATGACTGACAAGCAGCGTGACAAACTACAGACAGTGGAGGAGACAAAAGTGGTGATGTGAAGTTGAGCCATGTTATTAGCATATGTGTGGAACCTGTCATGTATTTGGATGATGTCACCAAGGGGCAGTATTTGGATGAGAAACAAGAGGGAGCCACGAGTAAACTCCGGGGCGGTGGGAGGGGTGGACACCAGAGTTAACAGCGCAAGAGCAGGAAGAATAGCCATAGGAATGAAAGAACTAGGAAACTTCTGTTCAGGCATTTACACAGCCCAAAAAGTATTTATTATAACTACCCCATCTCTTGTGTTTAAACTAGATATCCTTCCAGCTGCACAATTCACCACACCCATCTCCTGCACACTGCCCACCTCCCCCCCCCCCCCCCCCCCCCCACGCACCCCCAAGGTACCGATTCTAAAGTTTAGCCTCTAATTGATGATGTGGACCTGTGCCAGCAGCTATCCACTAATCAGCTTTGTTTCACCCACGTGTCCTTTATTCACTTTGCCAGTATTACCTTTGAGAAACTCTAGCTGGTTAGTTAAGCATTACCTCCCCTGCATGCCTCCTTGCTGACTCCGCTTTTAGCAAAACCAGTTTCTTCCAACCATTCAATTTCCAATTAAAACTGCTTCAACGATTTTCCCAGAAGTGCTATTAAACCTTATTGACCCAAGAAGAAAGACTCACTTGCATCTATGTAGCGCCTTTCACACCTTCCAAAGCACTTTACACCCGATTAAGTAGGTTTGAAGGGTGTGCACTGTTTAGAAAGTTGGAAATACAGTAGCCCCGACCCTCCCTTCCCCGGGACTTACCTTCTCAAAGGTCCTGAAACTTAGTCCCAAGCGGAGCGCTGTAGAATTACTTTTTTAAAATGTATTCATTTCCAGGATGTGGGCGTGGTTAAACCAGCATTTATTGACCATCCTTAGTTGCCCTGCAGAAGGTAGTGGTGAGCTGCCTTCTTGAACTGCTGCAGTCCTTGAGGTGTAGGTACATCCACAGTGCTGTCAGGGAGGGAGTTCCAGGATGTCGCCTCAGCGACAGTGAAGGAATAGCGATATATTTCTAAGTCAGGATGGTGAGTGACTTAGAGGGGAACCTCCAGGTGGTGGGGTTCCCATGTATCTGCTGCTGTCGTTCTTCTAGATGGTAGTGGTCGTGGGTTTGGAAGGTGCGGTCTGAGGAACCATGGTGAGTTACTGCAGTACATCTTGTAGATGGAACACTTGGCTGTGGTGGGGAAGAGAGTGAGGGCATGAAGGAGAAAGGTGGAGCAGGAAGTTATTAGTGACCCTCATGAATGGATGAAGAAGATTGTCCCAACCTACATTCAGTAGATAGAGAAGATCCCATGGCACTATTATAAAAAACGGTAACCACCCCTAGCATTGCCTTGCAATAAATTTTCCTGTGCGCAATTTGGTTTATCTACATTAGAACAATGATTCATGTCTCAAAGTTTTTCATCAACTGTAAAGCACTTCTGGCTTGCGAAAGGTGCTATGGAAATGCAAGTATCTTTTTGTGTGAACATCCAGAAGTGAATGGACCGTGTAACAATCCAGTTAGGGACTGTTTACATTTAAAGAAAAAATCAGAACACAGACAGAACTATGCCACTAGATTTCAAATTTTTTAACAAAACCAAACTATTGCATATCAAAAAGAATTAAAGTAAACGCTTTCAATTTAATACAATAGCTTATAAAAACTTGTGCAATAAACTAATTTCTATTTTTTATTTCCTCCCAAGGGTTCGCTTATCTTACAAAGTCTTTAAGATTCATTAACTTTTCCTGGACCAACTCAAAAGGTACACCATTGCTCTCTGGAATTCATTGCGATTTCTCTTCAGTGTTCCAGCTATTTGCAAAGGTACAAGATTTCACGGGGCTCCTTTGGTTAAATGACCCTCCAATTAAAAAAAAAAATCAACCTCACAAATCTGGATTCTGGATTCCACAGATCCAGAACAGGTCTCTTTGCTACTCCTTAAAAGTGGCTTAAAACTGCACATTCCCCCCGTGTCTGTGTGGGTTTCGGCGCCACAACCCAAAAATGGGCAGAGTAGGTAGATTGGCCACACTAAATTGCCCCTTAATTGGAAAAAGTAATTGGGTAATCTAATTTTTTTTAAAAAGTGGCTTAAAACATCAGAAAATGGGCAAGCACGGTGGCGCAGAGGTTAGCAATGCTACCTCATGGAACCAAGGACCCGGGTTTGAGCCCGCCCCTGGGTCACTGTCCATGTGGAGCTTGCACATTCTCCCCGTTCCTGCGTGAGTCTCCCCCCCCCCCCCCCCCCCAAACCAAACAAAATGTGCAGGGTAGGTGAATTGGCAACGCTAAATTGCTCCCTTCATTGGAAAAAAATAATTGGGTAATCTAAATTTTTTTTTTAAATCAAGAAAATACCTTTGGTTTTCAATAGTCCACTGGAATTGTTTCACACCACACCCAAGCTGTTTACATCCAAAACTCCAATGGCAATTACTGCCCATGACGGAGGTTTTTTTAGCTTCCAGTTAAGAAGTTTTCCAATCTTTTTTCCTCTTTCCTACTTTGTCTTGTACCATTTCCCAGTCGGCGGTGCATCATGGATGATAGATCTAGCATTTACTCTACTTCAGGTGTAAGTCTGGCGTTATCTCTCTAGTTCCAAGGAGCAATACATGCTGCATAAGACCTGTAGCTGACACAGTCTCTTAGCTGCTTTTTCAAACACTAACCAGTATTAATCACTGGCTAGGCCCTAACCAAATTCACAAAATTAATCTGACAAAGTCCTACTATCTCCATGACAATGTGACATGGCCAGTACCACGGTAGAAATGCAAATTCACTGGGCGGAATTCTCCCACTCTGGGTTTCACTCCGGCGTCGGAGGCCGCTCCTCGCCCCCTATTTCCCCCCCCCCGGGGGGCTAGGAGCGGGGCACGTGAATAACGCGGCCGGCTGCGCCTAAGTGACGTCAGCTGCGCATGCGCAGGTTGGCCGGCGCAACTCGCGCATGCGCGGTTGCCATCTTCCCCTCCGCTGCCCCGCAAGACATGGCGGCTTGATCTTGCGGGGCGGTGGAGGGAAAACAGTGCGTCTTTTAGAGACGCCGGCCCGACGATCGGTGGGCACCGATCGCGGGCCAGACATCTCCTTAGCACGCCCGTGGTGCCCGATCCTCCCTCCGCCCCCCACAGGCCCCACACACAGAGGTCACGCCGGCAGCGACCAGGTGCGGTTGGCGCCGGCGTGAACCGGTCAGGTTCGGCAGGCCACTCGGCCCATCCGGGCCGGAGAATCGCCGGTCGGCGTGAGAAACGTCGAGCGGCGATTCTCCGAGCGGCCTGTCGAAAAACACGACATGCCATTTTGGGGGGGGGGGGGGGTGGGAGAATCGCGGGGGGTGCCAGGGCGGCGTGTCGTGATTTGCCCGGCCCTCCCGCAATTCTCCCACCCGGTGTGGGGTGCGGAGAATCGCGCCCACTACCTTTTGATTCCAAACCCGTCCTTATTCTGGGAAAGCATGTGAATAATTTATACTTTACTGGAATAACTGCAAAGTACATGTCTCCAATTCTTTAGCTCAATATGCCCATCTGCCGTTTGTTGACCAGACCCTTCTGGCTATTAACCTTTATATCAACATGGCGCCGACCCTCTAAGTGTCATAAACTCCAAGCTTGTTTGAATTGCATTTAGTTCACGATTGATTTTACTAGTTTGTCGGTCCGATAAGCCCATTTTCCACAATTAATACTTTAATTCCTACATTAAAGTTATATTTTGAAACACATGAATTACGAACTAGATGTTTGCAACAACAGAATTGGCTTGTACGAGCAGCTCAGATAAAAAGCAGAAATGGGGAAACTTGACCTGGTACCTGAGGACAGCAGCACTTCCTCCTCCTCTTCCAGCACCACACTTTGCATGCAGTCCAACTCCCACTTGTGCACCTTGGTTATCCACAGAGCCGGGACCAGAACATTATATCTCGAGCTTGAAGACAAAACAGAATACAAGCAGGTGTGAAAGAGAGAGCAGAATAAGGCTCAGTGAAATTCAGCATCTTGTTTGGATTAGATTCTCGGTTATGGAGGAATCCAGAACAAGAGCAGTCTTAAAATTAGAACCAGACCCATTAGGGAGCGATGCCACAAAGCTAAAGAAAGTGGAAATCTGGAATCTTCTCTCCCAATACATCTGGATGTCAAGACTGAGATTGATGGTGTTACGACCCCCTTGGGGGCCGAGGAATGTGTTCTGTAAGATTCCCCGCCTTTACCACAGAGTATGATCTCCCTCAGTAATTGGGAGTGGAATTTCCCCCTAAACAAGGGGCACCTCTCAGTATAAAAACCCCAATCTGGGTGCAGGTCAAGGAGGGTGGCTCTTGGGTACCCCCGGGTGTCCATTGTGGAAGTCTTGTAGTAAAAGTATATGCTTCGATCCGTCGGCCATCCAGTGTGTAATGATTCGGACACAGTGGTATTGAACTCACATGGGTGGCTCTTTGGGGAGAGGAGTTGTTGCTATTGTGATTATTAGGTTTTTTAAAAAAAAAATGTTCCAATGAAGGGCCTATTTAGTGTGGCCAATTCACCTACCCTGCGCATCTTTTGGGTTGTGTGGGTGAGACCCACGTAGACATGTGGAGAATGTGCAAACTCCACATGGATGGTGACCGGGGGCCGGGAATGAACCCAAGTCCTCAGCGCCGTGAAGCAGCAGTGCTCGCCACTTCTCCACCGTGCCACCCTGTAATTATTGTGTAAATTGTAATAAACCTTGTTCATTCGATCCTACCACGCGTTCCTGCGTCTCTTCCGTTGAATTCTACACTGGATGGATGGATCTGCTGTAGTCATTGTGCATTGTATCACCAGCCCACTTCATCTAGGCCCAGAGAGGCTTTGAACGGAGAGATGCCACACATCGTAAAGCTTGAACAGTTCGATGCTGGTACCAATGACTGGACCCAGTACGTCAAGCAGGTACAGTATTTTTTCGGTCTAATGCAATTGTTGGGGATGAGCGACAAACCGTTATCCTACTGGCCGCAGTCGGGGAACCCACATATGCATTCATCAAAAGGCTCACCCACCTGGACAGGCGGACTCTTTTGTTGTGTTGGTCAAGGCTTATCTAAAGGCGCAGCCCTCAGTAAGGGTCTAGGACAACTCATCGCCGCCGACTCACCGCCGCCGACTCACCGCCGCCGATTCATCGGCGCCGACTCATCGCCAGCCCAACTCATCGCCAGCCAACTCATCGCCAGCCCAATAAAAACAGTACAGACAACAGACTTCTTAACAGCGCTCTGGAGTGAATGGAATCTATTTAAACCAACAGACTTCTTAACAGCGCTTTGGAGTGAATGGAATCTATTTAAACAATTTAAACCTATAGAAAACAAAGGACATTTTAACATATTTTTCAGTAAATTGACTCTATTTAAAAAGTGCCCAATATAAAAACGATTGTATTTAACCAGAGACGGACGGAAAAATGCATCTAAACTGCATTTTACCACTGGTCGGCTGAGACAGACACTCCAATACAAATCAGATATAATGAGAAATTTCTGTTTTGAGCGGTAGAATTTAATAAAGATTTCTGTCACACTGCAAGGTTTGGCGAAATACTCACGGTGCTTTGTAGAAAAAAGCTTGTCCTTACTTATGTCCATTACACAACATAATTATATGTATATTCGCACCTGCCACATATAATTTTGTGCTTTTCGTCTGAATAGCTGAAATTGACAAACACCAGGGTTATGGAACATGCGAGCGACAAATGTGAAATTGATTAGGTTCAGATTTGGTCAGTTGACTGTTTACTGTAGGGCTCTATTGAAATAGACGCTTTTAATTGTAAGTTACTGTTTTTTGTATTGTGTTTTCCGTCCGTCTCTGGTTCAATACAATCGTTTTTATATTGGGCACTTTTTAAATAGAGTCAATTTACTGAAAAATATGTTAAAATGTCCTTTGTTTTCTATAGGTTTAAATTGTTTAAATAGATTCCATTCACTCCAGAGCGCTGTTAAGAAGTCTGTTGGTTTAAATAGATTCCATTCACTCCAGAGTGCTGTTAAGAAGTCTGTTGGTTTAAATAGATTCCATTCACTCCAGAGCGCTGTTAAGAAGTCTGTTGACTGTACTGTTTTTATTGGGCTGGCGATGAGTTGGGCTGGCGATGAGTTGGCTGGTGATGAGTTGGGCTGGCGATGAGTCGGCGGCGATGAGTCGGCGGCGATGAGTTGTCCCATTCCCCTCAGTAATGGTCTACCTGTTCTGTTTCCACACAGCCTCGCAGGCCCAAGGGGAATCCAAAGGCAATTGTTTGGCGCGCTTGAGGACGTTCGCCACCTCATGTGAGTTCATTACCACTGTGTCCGAATCATTACGCAACCATTTCATTAGTGAACTCAAATCGCACACCGGATGGCCAACGGATCGAAGCATATACTTTTACTACAAGACCTCCGCAATGGACATCCGGGGGTATCCAAGGTACTTGCTCGCAGCTACGATTTATGGCCCATGATAAGACTCGGACATCGAGAAGGTGGCCCAGCGTTATGGCCCTTGCCAGGAGAACCAGAGGGGCTCCAGCTGCTGCTATGATGCACTCTTGTGATCATAGGAACTAGGAGCAGAAGTAGGCAATTCAATCCTTCGAGCCTGCTCCACCCAGGGAGTGGTCTGGAAAACCTTGGTGCCACATCCACATAGACTTTGTCGGCTGAGTACAGGGGGCGACGGTCCTCATCAGGGTTGGCGCTAACTCAAAGTGGCTCATGGTCCACAAGGTACAGACTGTGACCACGAAGGTGACCGTAGACAGGCTGTGGCATATGTTCCGTACCCATGGATTCTCCGAAGTGTTGGTGTCCGATAACGGCGTAGTTTTCACAAGCAGGTAGTTTGAGTCGTTCATGGCCTCAAACGGAATCTGACATGTGCGGACTGCCCCGATCACCCGGCCTCAAACAGGTCTTTACGACGGGGTTAATATTAACCCCCTCGGTATTTGTGGATGGGGTTTCCCCTTGTCAGTATTAAAACCCCGACCTGTGGGTGGCCCGTCGAGGAGCGGAGTTGTTGCTATTGTAATTATTGTGTATACCGTAATACCCTTGTTCATTGCTATCTTACCGTGTGTTCCTGTCTCTTCCGTTGGATTCCATAGATAGGCTTTTGCTTTGGAAGACCTCGGGGGTTGGGTGGGTGGGGGGGAATGGAGGGGGGGCGGGGTGCTCTAAAGCACAGGCAGGAATTTAGGCTGAGGTGAAGATCAGCTATTGTCTAACTGAATGGTGAAAGAGGCCTGAGGAGCTAAATGGCTGGCCTGTTCCTGTTCCTATTCTCCTAACATCCCACCCACTTTCCATTGCTTCCCCCATTGGCACCAAACCGTTTATCTGTCTTGGTCCAATTCTCTGAATCTCTGCCTTGCTCCATGTCTCTCATCCCCTTTGAAACCTTTCTTTCTGACCAAGGCTTCACTCATCTCAGCCAATCCTGTTGTCGTAACTTTGTCTGAAGTGTGATGTAAACTTTGTCCAGCCAACCGGCCCTGATCACAACTTAATTCAGTTTTTCCTTTTCCTCCTGTTGTAAAATGTCTCACAGTAAAAGGCTGCACACAATAGATTATTGTCAAAGTCTAATGGGGTACAAATCAGGGACGGAATTCACCGACCCCCCGCAGAGTCGGGGAATCGCCCGGGGCCGGCGTAAATCCCGCTCCCACCATGGCCAAAATTCTCCGCCACCCGGGAATCGGCGGGAGCGGGAATCACGCCCCGCCGATCGTTGTGCCCCCCGTGGCGATTCTCCGGCCCATGATTGGCCGAAGTCCCGCCGCTGTCAGGCCTCTCCCGCCGACGTGGTTTAAACCACCTCTGTGCCGGCGGGATTGGCGCCGCGAGTGGGCTCCCGGGGTCCTGGGGGCCGCGACCGCGGGGCGATCGGACCCCGGGGTGTGACCCCACGGTGGTCTGGCCCGCGATCAGGGCCCACCGATTGGCGGGCGGGCCAGTGCCGTGGGGGCACTCTTTTTCTTCCGCCGCCGCCACGGCCTCCACCATGGCGGAGGCGGAAGAGACCCCCTCCACTGCGCATGCGCCGGTGGTGACGCAAGCGGCCACTGACGCTCTGGTGCATGCGCGGACCGGCGAAGGCCTTTCGCCCAGCCCCGACGCCGGGCGGTGTAGCGCCAAAGGCCGTTGGCGCCAGTTTTGGTGCCATCGGCAGAGCAGCAGCCACTCCAATGTGGGTCTAGCCCCTAAAGGTGCGGAGAATTCCGCACCTTTGGGGAGGCCCGATGCCAGAGTGGTTGGCGCCACTCCGCTATGCCGGGAACCCCCCCCCCCCCCGCCCCGCCGGGTAGGGGGGAATTTTGCCCCAGACCTCATGTACTGCAAGGGCCAATTTTTCTGATGAATAGGTGTCGCCAGGAAGACTGGGAAATGGGGCTCTGGGAGAGGTGGATATTGGGGAGTGGGGAGACTGGAGAAAGAGGTCCAGTGGAACAGCCATGAGGAGCAGAAAGGTTCCCACTGGTCACCGTCAGCAAAGCCATGTATGCTGCATACTCGCCATGCCACCACCCCTCCCCCCCAACACAAGTAAATTAACTGATGGCAGCTGGTGACAAGGCAAACGGATTGAAACTGAAGGTTTCTGACAGATGAGCTGCCAGTGGGCAACACTTTTGGGGCCTGGGATCATCCCATATGAATATCTCGGCCAATGGCTCTCACACTGGGTGGGCGCCAGGTGACTTTGCCTTGATCAAGAGTGGGGAGTAAAAAAAATTATTTAAGTATTGCATACTAAAGCTCAAAGAAAGAGTGCCAAAATACAAGCTCAGATCCCACCTGGAAGTGGAAAATAATTTACGAGTGTCATTTTCAAACATACTCTGATAGAACTGCTCTATAGCGAGAAGCAGGCACACCCATCTCACTGATATCTTTAAATAAATAGCTGTTTTCTTAAAAATATTTATTTAAACACACTTTACATGCAGAATGTCATAATTATAATTGATTTTGGTAGAGGGGGGTAGTCTTTGATTAACCTAATTGGAAAGGGTCTTTCCAGCAAATAAATGTGTCAGTCACGGTTCCAGGCCAAACTCCCCAGCAGAATTTCTATTTTTTGGCAGGGTGCCATCTGAAACCGGTACAAAACCCAACAGTTGCCTTGGGCGCATCAGTGTGTCTTTGAATGATGCAGCACAGGTAGGAGAAATTCAGCAATTAGTGCATGTGCTGACTCCTTGAATGAAGAAATCTCTCTCCACATTCCATTTGGGATAAACTGACACTTAAAAAGGCACGGATTGATCAGGAATACTGAGCAAGGTTTTGTTAGGGGAAGATCGTGTCTCACTGACTTAATAGAATATTTTGAGGAAGCAACAAGGAGGATCGATGAGGGTAGTGTAGTAGATCTGGTCTACATGGATTTCAGTAAGGCATTTGACAAGGTCCCACATGGCAGCCTGGTCAGAAAAGTAAGATCTCATGGAATACAGGGAAAGGTGGAAGATTGGATCCAAAACTGGCTCCGCGACAGGAAACAAAGGGTAATTGATGATCAGTGGATGTTTTTGGGAATGTAAAATATTTTCCAGTGGTGTTCCACAGGGCTCAGTGTTAGGGCCCTTGCAGTTTGTTGTATATAATCAATGATTTAGACTTAAATGTGGGAGGGACAATAGGGAGATTGGCAGATGACACAAAAATTGGCCATGTAGTTGATAGTAAAGAGGATAGCTGTCAACTCCGGAATTCCATTAATGGTTTTGTTGAGTAGGTAGAGAAATAGCAAATGGAATTCAGTCCAGTGTGATTCTTTAAAAAAATGTATTCATGGGATATAGGCGTCGCTGGCTGGGCCTCCATTTGTTGTCCATCTCTAATTGCCCTTGAACTGATTGTTTCACTAGGCTATTTCAGAGGGGAAGTTATTGCTTGGATCTGGAGTCACATGTTGACCAGAACAGGTAAGGATGCTAGATTTTGTTGCCCAAAGGACATTAAAAAAACTCATCAGGTTCACGAATGAAAATTGACAATGGTTTCACGGTCACCATTTGACCGTAAATTCCAGATTTTTATTGAAGTCAATTTTCACCATCTGCTATGATGGGATTTGAATCCTATTAGATCCCTACAGAGGACCCAGGGGTGACCCTGGCTCTCTGGCTTACTAGTCCAGTGACAGTACTACTACGCCACAGCCTCCCCTAGGTAATGCATTTTGGGAGAAAGGCAATACTCAATAAAAAGAAGATACTGAGGGGGGCTGAGGAAGGGAGAGACCATGGGGTGCATCTCCATAGATCCTTGAAGGTGGCAGGACAGATAAATAAGGTGGTGAAAAAAGCATATGGAATGTTTTTCTTTATTGGATGAAGTATTAAATACTAAAGCAGGGATGTAATGATGGACTGTATAAAATGCTGGTTAGGCCACATCTGGAATTTTGAAGACCTGGTCACCGCATTACAGGAAGGCCATAATTGCTCTGGAGAGAGTGCAGAGGAGATTTACAAGAACGTTGCCAGGACTTGAAAATTGCAGCTATGAGAAGAGGTTGGAGAGGCTCGGGTTGTTTCCTTAGAACAGCATGGTAGCATTGTGGATAGCACAAATGCTTCACAGCTCCAGGGTCCCAGGTTCGATTCCGGCTTGGGTCACTGTCTGTGCGGAGTCTGCACATCCTCCCCGTGTGTGCGTGGGTTTCCTCCGGGTGCTCCGGTTTCCTCCCACAGTCCAAAGATGTGCAGCTTAGGTGGATTGGCCATGATAAATTGCCCGTAGTGTCCAAAATTGCCCTTAGTGTTGGGTGGGGTTACTGGGTTATGGGGATAGGGTTGATCTTGGGTAGGGTACTCTTTCCAAGAGCCGGTGCAGACTCGATGGGCCGAATGGCCTCCTTCTGCACTGTAAATTCTATGACTATAACAGAGGAGGCGAAGGGGTGACCAAATTGATGTGTACAAAATTATGAGGGGCCTAGACAGGGTAGGCAGGAAAGATTTGGCTCCCCTGGCTGAGGGATCAATTACCAGGGGGCATAGAATAAAGGCGATTAGTAGAAGGATTAGAGGGGCCATGAGGAAAAATCTTTACACTCCAAGGGTGGTGGGCATCTGTAATTGACAACCTCAGTTGGTGGTTGAAGCTGAAATGCTGAACTCATTTAATAGGTATCTGAATCTGCTGTAACCTGCAAGGCTACGGGCCAGGTGCTGGAAAATGGGATTAAAATGAGTGACTAGTATATTTTTTTTTGGCTGATGCAGGCACAATGGGCTGAATGGCCTCTTTCTTCACCTTCACTTTTATGTGTTTCTGTGGGACAAAGTTAGGGTCCCATGGGAAACTTTTATTGGAGGCACTCTGAATCTGAACTGGATTTGATTGCTACCCAAACTGTAGCTACACTACTCTAACTCTGTCCCTCCACATTCCCAACTTCAATTGCACCTTCATTGGCTCTACCAACAGAGCTGTTTGGACCTTAAGCTCTGGCATTCCCTCCCTAAAACTCTCCAACACTCTCTCCTCCTTTAAGACGCTTCTTAACACCTACCACCGACCAAGGTTTTGGTCCTGATATTGCCTCCTTTGGCTTGGTGTCAATTTTTGTGTTCCTGTGAATCTCCCAGAGATACTTTTACTAAGTTAAAGGTACTATATAAAGGCAAGGTAATGGTTGTTGCCAGGCACTTACGTGACAGCAAGTTTGCAGGGGATATAATCTCTTTCTAATTTAAAGCCTATTCCACTGGAGAAAATGTGAATAGCACAGTATGGTGCCCTTCACAAAAGAAAACCCCTCTTGCATTATTGTGATTCACACTAAATGGTTTCCATTTACCTCATCGGACAGTAATTGCAGCAAGGTCAGATTTAAAGTGGAACACCAGGAGAGGCGGGAGGTGAAACCCTGTAAATTGCTCCTTTGACAGCACAACACAAGAGAAGTTTTTAAATTCAGAGTCTCCGGTGACGTGCTGATTGCTATCGACTTGGGAAACATTTACTCTGTCTCCAGTTCTACCACCGTCAATATCCCGTCTCACTGAAAAGTTTTGAATTTGTATTGAATATGTAACAAAGCTCCTGCTGAGTATCATCTCTGCAACAAAGCACAATGTCGACTTTGTTCCATTTGATGAAAGATTTCTGTGTTTTAAAAAATAAACTTCAAGAAAGTCAATAGCAGGCACTCGGCTGTCCTGCTGTCACTGCCACTTGCACACTTAAATGTGATCGTGGCCCAGTTATTCAGTAGTCTTGAGGGGTTGGGGTTGTCTCTGATTGGGCAGCATGGCAGCACCGTGTTTAGCACTGTTGCTGATGTGTTGGGCAGGCTGGGTCAATGTGGACTGCGCTTGATGCAGTGTAGCGAGAGACAGACTTCCAACACTTGATGAGATGCAACACGATTTTATTTAACATCTAACTATTATAGATGTTCAACTGTGGGTTGACACTATGCTGACTTGACTGGAGACCTGATGCTAGCCTGGCCAGACTTACTAGCTACCACATGGTGTTTGCACTGGCTAGCTCACGAGCTCTGACTGTCTCAGAGGCTGGATCCCGAGAGAGCGGGAAAACTGGTGCCCTCTGGCTTTGTAGTGGCCGTGTCCTGTCTGATAATTGGCTGCACTGTTCTGTGCGCTTACTGGTCCTCCTGTGTGTCAATCACTACCTGTCTGCACTCCATTAGATACATAGATGTATATTATGACAGTTGCTTCACAGCGCCAGGGTCCCAGGTTCGATTCCCGGCTTGGGTCACTGTCTGTGCGGAGTCTGCACATTCTTCCTGTGTCTGCGTGGCTTTCCTCCAGGTGCTCCGGTTTCTTCCCACAAGTCCCGAAAGACGTGCTGTTAGATGAATTGGACATTTTGAATTCTCCCTCTGTGTACCCGAACAGGCGCCGGAATGTGGCTACTAGGGGCTTCTCACAGTAACTTCATTGCAGTGTTAATGCAAGCCTATTTATGCTCATAATAAAGATTATTATGATTATTATAGGAGTCATCTACACTGGCCCACTGAAACTATGGAAGCCTGAATGACCCCTGGGCCCCTTGCGTCAGATTGCACATAGCAGGACACGTCTTATTATATTTCCGTCACCTCCACCCCTCCAATATTTTCCTACCTCCACCTTTCAGATGACACATTGAACCGTGGCCCCCGGGATCGAACCCGGGTCCTTAGCCTCGTAGGCCGCAGTGCAAACCACTGCGCCACTGAAATTCCGGGATTTTAACTCATCAGCAGTGAAGGAACGGCGATATATTTCCATGTCTGGATGGTGAGTAACTTGGAGGTGAACCTCCAGTTGGTGGGGTTCCCAGGTATCCTCTGTCCTTGTCCTTCTGGATGGTAGCGGTCGTTGGTTTGGAACTTCGTAAGTTTCTGCAGCATATCTTGTAGATGGTATACACTGTTGCCACTGTTTGTCGGTGGTGATGGATTGAATATAGGAGTAGCAATCAAACCGGCTGCTTTGTCCTGGGTGGTGCCGAGCTTCTTGAGTGTTTTTGGAACTGTACTCACCCAGGCAAGTGGGGAGTATGCCATCACGCTCCTTGGAGATGGTGGACAGGCATTGGGAAATCAGAAGGAGAGTTACTTGTAGGGCAGCACGGTAGCATAGATGTTAGCACAGTTGCTCCACAGCTCAGGGTCCCAGGTTTGATTCCCGGCTGGATCGCTGTCTGTGCGGAGTCTGCACGTTCTCCCTGTGTCTGCGTGGGTTTCCTCCAGGTGCTCCGGTTTCCTCCCACAGTCTAAAGATGTGCGGGTTAGGTGGATTGGCCATGCTAAATTGCCCTTAGTGTCCAAAAAGGTTAAGTGGGGGTTACTGGGTTAGGGTAGATATGTGGGCTTGAGTACAACGCTCTTTGTAAGGGCCGGTGCAGACTCGATGGGCCGAATGGCCTCCATCTGCACTGTAAATTCTATGATCTATGATTGACTTTGGCAGGTTAGACTTAAAAACAGCTAAACAACACAGCTGGGTGCTATAATATGGCTCAATGTAAGTCACCGTGTCCCTGGATAAATGCCATGTCTCTTCCAGCCACAAAACCTTCCAGGTCCCCGCACTTCTCTAATCCTGGACTCCTGCACATTGTCCACTTCCTTCACCCCACTATTGGTGTCCATTCTTTTAGTTACCTGGGCCTAGGCTCTTTCAGAGGGTAGGTGCAGACTCAATGGGCCAAATGGCCTCTTTCTGTACTTTAGTGATTCTATGAAAAGTAAAGAGAGAGACTGCAGAAAGCTGCAGTACAGAGAGCTCTGGGTTTCCTTGTATGAATCACAAAAAGTACAATAAGTAATTAGGAAGGCAAATGGAATGTTGGCCTTTATTGCAAGAGGGGTGGAATATAGAATGTAGGGAAGTCTTTCTACAACTGCACTTGGTGATGCACTATCAATTACGACGAGACGAGAGTAGAATGTAATCGTGACTTTATTACACAGAGATGTGTGGCCTCCGACAGCAGCTGACGAAATGGCTGCTGTATGGAGAGCACACATATTTATACTCCACCTACTGGGCGGAGCCAGCAGGCAGGGCTCTACCCCCGTACCTGTAGTACAGGGGCCTTACCGTAAAACCCATATATACAGTATAATACATCAGTGGTGAATACCACACTTGGCATTGTTGAGACTGCACCTAGAGATCCGTGTATAATTTTGGTCTTGTTTACTTAAAGAAGGATTTACTTGCATTGGAAGCAGTTCAGAAAAGGTTCACAAGGTTGATTCCTATGAGGAAAGGTTAGACAGGTTGGGCCTATACCAATTGGAGTTTCGAAGAATGAGAGGTGATCTTATTGAAACATAGAAGATTCTGAGGGGACTTGTCTGAAGATGCTCCTGTGAACCGACTTTGAACATTTTACTTGTGTTATTAGAGGAGCTGTTTAAATGCAGATTGTTACTGATGGGCCTCGGGGATGGTGATTGAGATGAAATTCTGGAGTTATTTAAGAAACAGTTGCAAGCCAAAATGCCAACACTGTGTTTACCAGCACTTGGCTATACATCAACTTCTTCTCAATAGCCATTTTGTTTTTGCAAAATTTTCTCAGCTTGATTAAACCTGCCGACAGTTGTCGGATGCTTTGAGCTGCCATCATCTCGTCACAAAATGGCATTCTCAGAGCTGTGTTTTCTCATTACTCTGTCAGCAGTTCAATGACTTGGCTTCACTGGGCTCTAGGACTTCAATATTTCAAAAGAAGAACATTGTACAAGAAAAGTTCACATCCTCCCTCAGGGCCGGTTCCATCCATGGTATATAAAGCAACAACTGGAATTGTGAGGGGGAAAAGTCCAAGGTCCATTGCGTTCTTCTTCTATCATCCTGGTAGTCACAGGATCCAACAAAGTTGTTGACTAATTACAGCGATTAGTCTCTTATCGATCAGTCTACATAACAGACCCAAACATGACGAGAGGGAAAATCCTGTGCTTGAGAGCTTTGGGAACCGTAGCTCCAAAGTTGCTGTCTGAATCATAGAATTGCAACAAATAAGGAAGTCATTCAGCCCATTCCACATGTGTTGACTCTTTGAAAGATTTATTCCAGTAGTCCACTTCATTACGCTTTTCCCATTGTCCTTTCGTCATTTTTTTCTTCTAGTACTTATCCAATTCCCTTTCTAAAGTTATTACTGAATCTGCTTCCATCGCCATTTCAGGCATTACATTCCGGACAATTAGAACTTAAGGATAAAATAAATTTTCATGTTTCCTCTGATTATTGTGAATTACCTTAAATCTGTGTCCTCTGGTTATTCACCTTCCTGCCCGTGGAAACAATTTAGCCCAATGTATTCTATCAAAACCCTCAAAATTTTGAATGCTTCTATTGAATCTTCCCTTAACCAACCCTACTCAAAAAGAACAGAGGAACAGCCTCTTGAGCCTGTTCTCCTATTCACTGAGATATTGGTTGTTCTGCAGCCAATCCTCACATATCCACCTTTGCTCTGTATCCTTTACAGAGGCACGGTAGCACAGTGGGTAGCACTGTTGCTTCACAGCGCCAGGGTCCCAGGTTTGATTCCCGGCTTGGTCACTGTCTGTGGGGAGCCTGCACTTTCTCCCTTTGTCTGCATGGGTTTCCTCCGGGTGCTCCAGTTTATTCCCACAAGTCACGAAAGACATGCTGTTTGGTAATTTGAACATTCTAAATTCTCCCTCCGTGTGCCTGAACAGGCGCTGGAATGTGGTGACTCGGGGCTTTTCACAGTAACTTCATTGCAGTGTTAATGTAAGCCTACTTGTGACAATAACCATTATTATTTTTTAAAAGAAATATTTTATTTCTCCTCCTTTTTCACATTTTCATCCAAATTTACACCCACCAACAAACAATCAACGGTAAGAAATATAATGTCAATCCCCCGGCCAACAATTCTTCCCTCCCACCAACCCCCAAACAACCCTCAACATTTTAAATACAAACACCAAAGAAAAGGATTCAGGAATCCACCATCCACCCATACACAGTCACCAACAACATACACAGTCCACCCCCCTGGCTCAAGCCTATGTACCACCTTCGAAATTACCCTGAACACCTCCCTCCAATACCCCTCTAGCCTTGGACAGGACCAAAATATATGAACTTGGTTTGCGGGGCTTTCCCCTGCAACGTTCACAAACATCCTCTATCCTCTCAAAGAGTAGGCTCATCCTCGTCTTTATTATTATTAATGCCTTTGAATCACAAAAATCTATCAATTTCAGATTTAAAATTAACAACGGATCTAGCCTCAATTCCAAACTTGTACAGCCCTTCGGATATAGAAGTCTTTGCTAATTTCATTCCTGCCCCCAGTCCTAAACAGAATAAATAGTTTCACACTATCAACTACTATACTGTACTTTCCCCTCAGGCATGCTATGCTCACCACACAACATGTCTCAAATTATTCACATACAGTATCCCAAAATGTTACTTCCAGCAAGCAATTCATCTAATTTGCATGTTGGTGAATCAAAGCTCTTTCTTCCTCTTTCTCCCTAATATTTCACAATACTTGCAAGTAAATGCAGCACGACAGGCAGGTTTTACACATTCGGGTTAGGAATATGTAATAACAGAGCTGAGATCATTCTAGGTTGGGTGGTACGAACAGTTTGTGGAGTGGGAATGCAGTAAAACAGAACAAGAAGTCACGCACCCAAAACAGATTCAAAAACAAAAAATACTGGACAAGTTCAGCGGGTCTGACAGCATCTGTGGAGAGAGAAGGGAGCTAACATTTAGAGTCTGCTGGAGTCTTTGTCAAAGAGTCATATAGACTGAAGGCATCAGCTCCCTTCTCTTGCCGCTGATCCTGTCACACCTGCTGAGATTATCGAGTATTTTCTGTTTTTGTTTCATATTCCAGCATCTGTTTTTCTTTTTAATTTAGAGTTTTTAAAAAGCAAAACAGCTGAGGAACGGTTAGCAGCCTTGCATCAATTTTTATGGATTGTTGTGGTTCTTACCTCCTGCTAAAAAGTCAATGGGGAATCCGCCCAAGGGAGGAATGGCTGAGCTGTTGTCATTTTATGACCGATTGGCAGATAATAGCTTGGGGGTGGGATTTCCACTCCTTGGGCACAGGGCATCACACTCAGAGAGCTGCTGCCAAATGGAAGGCCTGGTGCTCCTAGCATCGTGAGGCAGGAGTGCTGGTCCACTACTGGGACGACAGGTAGTGCCCAATGGAGATCATCATTGGAATCTGAGGTAAGTGGAGTGGACCCATCTTTTCGAAACCAATTGTCCAGCTTTCTGGAAGTCCTAACATACGGACCTACGGGGAACTGCCTGGGAACTTTTAACTTTCAATGGACAATTCTCCGGCTCTCTGGGACCCTTCGCTAATGTCTCTGGCTTGGAGGTAGAGTTAGAAAGTTTGGCCAGTTCTATGGGACAGACTGACCTACCTAGGAAATGTTAGAGGTATTGGAGGATGATGAATGTGTTAGTCCCCATCCTACAGCAAAGCCTGGTCTCCAGTTGTCTCGGACCTGCCCATCACTAGGCCAAGACACTGTGCCACTGCGACCGTGTGATGGTTGGTATGCAACGACCACCCCACGTTGAAAGAATCTACTCACAGACATCTTCCACTCCAAATCCACCCAAATGCCTTTGGGGACATGGAACATCAGGACCCTCTTGGACATCCCCAATGCAACAGGGCTGAATGTCGCATCAGCATCATAGCCCGGGAATTCCGACGCCGCAACATTGACATCGTTGCCCTGATGAGACAGGAGATGGGCAGCTACGGATGTACCTTCTTCTGGAAAGGCAAACCAGAAGCAGAACGGCTTCTCTACAGGATTGGCTTTGCTATAAAAAATGAGTTGGTTAGACGTCTCAACAAACCCTGCTACGGAGTGAACGACTCATGACCGTACAGGTCTCTGTCCCAGAACAGCACATCACAGCCATCAGTGCTACACCCCAACCTTGGAGGCAACAGGCGAGACAAAACAGGCATTCTACTCCAGCCTCGACCAATCACTGTCCCGCATCCCAAAGGGAGACAAGTTGATTCACCTCGGTGACTTCAATGCTAGAGTCAGGAAGGATGCAAACCTTTGGAAAGGTGTGCTGGGCAGGGAAGGTGTGGGGAAAACAAACACCAATACTCCATAGTCCTCCTCCTGACAAAACGTTTAGAACATGACCTGGTCACCACAAACACCCTGTTCCACCAGAGGGACAAGCAGAAGACCTCATGGCAACACCCCTGCTCCAACCACTGGCACCTAATAGACTATATCATCGTCTGGGAAAGGGACCGCAAAGATGGCTGCACCACCCACGCCCGATGACTGCTGGTGTTACCATTGACTAATCCGCTCTATCATCTCCATCTCCTGACCCCCAAACCGACACAGGCAGAGGAAACTCTGCCGCAGGAGATTCAATGTCATTGAACCCAAAGACCCTGAGAGTTACTCAGCTGGCACCTCACAGTTAACCTGGCGACAACAACGAGCCAGAGCCGCAGAATGCTCACAGCACCTGGTCCGCCTTAAAAGCCTCCATAGTCAGCACCTGCGATGAGCCGCTCAGGCTCTCGATCAGGAAACACTAAGACTAGTTCAATGAGGATGATCAGGAGATCCAGAATCTCCTTGACTGCAAGTGCAAGCTGTTCCTGAACTGCCAGCTCCAGCAAAACTCGAGTGAGAGGAATCAAATCTTCAGGCAACTGAAGGCCAAGGTACAACAAAGAACCAGCAACTTAAAGAATAGATCGTGGGTGAAAAGAGCATCGGCAACTCAACAACTCGCTGACAACCAAGAAGTCCGCGGCTTCTTCAGCACAATCAAAACCATCTATGGTCCGAGTACTCAGGGACCCACCCCACTGAGAGCCAAAATTGGAGTGGCACTCAAAGACAGAGAGGCAGTCAGTGCCCGCTGGAGAGAGAACTTAGAGGACCTCCTCAACCAAGACACAGCCTTCGGCACAGTGTCCTTGGTACCATCCCACAACACGCTACACACCACCATCTCAGCACAAACGCAGCTCGCCCTGAGGTTGAAAAAGCCATCCGACATCTAAAGAACAAAAAGGCCTCTGGCAAATATGGAATTCCCGCAGAAGAACTAAAAAGTGGCTAAGATGCAGTCTTGGCAAGAATCTACAACCTCATTGCCTTGGTCTGGAATGAAGAGAGTATGCTGGACGATCTCAGAGATGCCTTACTTGTGACTTGTTTCAAGAAAGGAGACAGGTCTGACTGCAGAAATTACAGAGGGATTTCCCTACTCTCCGCCACGTGAAAGATCACCATGAGAATACTCCTCAGCCATCTCCTCCCATTGGCTGAAGAGCTCCTCCCTGTCTCAGTGCGGCTTCCGCCCATCAAGAGGCTCAATGGAAATGATCTTCAGCGGACAACACATCCAGGAAAAGAGCAGGGAGAAGCATCAACCTCTATATATAGCCACCTTCAATCTCACAAAGCCCTTTGAATCTGTCAACTGTGAGGGACTATGGAACATGAGACAACATGCTGACGTCAGGAGGAGATGGTACTGGGACAATACGCTGACGGCTGGGCGAGACGGTACTGGGATAGCATGCTGACGTCAGGAGGAGACGGTACTGGGACAGTGTGCTGACGTCAGGAGGAGACGGTACTGGAATAGCGTGCTGACGTCAGGAGGAGACGGTACTGGGACAGTGTGCTGACGTCAGGAGGAGACGGTACTGGAATAGCGTGCTGATGTCAGGACAAGACGGTACTGGGATAACGTGCTGACGTCGGGACGAGACGGTACTGGATTGCATGCTGCCGTCAGGAGGAGACGGTATTGGGATAACGTGCTGACGTCAGGACGAGATGGTACTGGGATAGCGTGCTGACGTCAGGATGAGATGGTACTGGGATAGCGTGCTGACGTCAGGATGAGACGGTACTGGGATAGCGTGCTGTACTGGGACAGCGTGCTGACGTCAGGAGGAGACGGTACTGGGATAGCGTGCTGACGTCAGGAGACGACGGTACTGGGATAGCGTGCTGATGAAGGGGGAGACGGTACTGGGATAGCGTGCTGGCGTCAGGAGGAGACGGTACTGGGATAGCGTGCTGACGTCAGGATGAGATGGTACTGGGATAGCGTGCTGACGTCAGGATGAGATGGTACTGGGATAGCGTGCTGACGGCAGGAGGAGACGGTACTGGGACAGTGTG
Source organism: Scyliorhinus canicula (assembly GCF_902713615.1). Taxonomy (NCBI): domain Eukaryota; kingdom Metazoa; phylum Chordata; class Chondrichthyes; order Carcharhiniformes; family Scyliorhinidae; genus Scyliorhinus; species Scyliorhinus canicula. The sequence continues at coordinate 152,454,830 of NC_052154.1, read as the reverse complement.
CTGACGTCTGGATGAGATGGTACTGGGATAGCGTGCTGACGTCAGGATGAGATGGTACTGGGATAGCGTGCTGACGTCAGGATGAGATGGTACTGGGATAGCGTGCTGACGTCAGGAGGAGACGGTACTGGGATAGCGTGCTGCCGTCAGGAGGAGACGGTACTGGGACAGCACACTGACGTCAGGAGGAGACGGTACTGGGACAGCGTGCTGACGTCAGGATGAGATGGTACTGGGACAGTGCGCTGACGTCAGGGGGAGACGGGACTGGGATAGCGTGCTGACGTCAGGGGAGACGGTACTGGGATAGCGTGCTGACGTCAGGACGAGGCGGTACTGGGACAGCACACTGAAGTCAGGAGGAGATGGTACAGGGAGAGCGCTGACATCAGGACGAGACGGTACTGGGATAGCGTACCGACGTCAGGACGAGACGGTACTGGGACAGCGTGCTGACGTCAGGACAACACGGTACTGGGACATGGGACAGCGCGCTGATGTCAGGACGAGACGGTACTGGGATAGCGTGCTGACGTCAGGACGAGACGGTACTGGGACAGCACGCTGACGTCAGGAGGAGACGGTACTGGGACAGCACACTGACGTCAGGAGGTGACGGTACAGGGAGAGCGCTGAAGTCAGGATGAGACGGTACTGGGACAGTGTGCTGACGTCAGGACGAGGCGGTACTGGGACAGCACACTGACGTCAGGAGGAGACGGTACTGAGATAACGTGCTGACGTCAGGACGAGACGGTACTGGGATAACGTGCTGACGTCAGGAGGAGACGGTACTGGGGCAGCGTGCTGACATCAGGACGAGATGGTACTGGGACAGTGTGCTGACGTCAGGGGGAGTCGGTACTGGGATAACGTGCTGACGTCAGATGAGACAATACTGGCACAACAAGCTGACGTCAGGACGAGACGGTACAGGGAGAGCGTTGACGTCAGGGGGAGACGGTACTGGGATAACGTTCTGACGTCAGATGAGACAATACTGGCACAACAAGCTGACGTCAGGACGAGACGGTACTGGGATAGCGTACCGATGTCAGGAGGAGACGGTACTGGGATAACGTGCTGACGTCGGGACGAGACGGTACTGGATTGCATGCTGCCGTCAGGAGGAGACGGTACTGGGATAACGTGCTGACGTCAGGACGAGGTGGTACTGGGACAGCGTGCTGACGTCAGGACGACACGGTACTGGGACAATGTGCTGACGTCAGGAGGTGACGGTACTGGGACAGCGAGCTGACGTCAGGATGAGGCAGTACTGGGACAGCGTGCTGACGTCAGGAGGAGACGATACTGGGATAGCGTGCTGACGTCAGGATGAGACGGTACTGGGACAGTGCGCTGATGTCAGGGGGAGACGGTACTGGGATAGCGTGCTGGCGTCAGGAGGTGACGGTACTGGGATAACGTTATGACGTCAGGACGAGGTGGTACTGGGACTGCATGCTGACGTCAGGAGGAGACGGTACTGGGACAGCGTGATGATGTTAGGATAAGATGTTACTGGGATAGCGTGCTGACGTTAGGACGAGGTGGTACTGGGACAACGCGCTGACGTCAGGACGAGACCGTACTGGGACAGTGTGCTGACGTCAGGATGAGACTGTACTGGGACAGCGTGCTGACGTCAGGACGAGGCGGTACTGGGACAGCACACTGACGTCAGGAGGAGATGGTACAGGGAGAGTGCTGACATCAGGACGAGACGGTACTGGGATAGCGTACCGACGTCAGGACGAGACGGTACTGGGACAGTGTGCTGACGTCAGGATTAGACGGTACTGGGACAGTGTGCTGACGTCAGGATGAGACGGTATTAGGACAGCCCGCTGACATCAGGATGAGACGGTACTGGGACAGTGCGCTGACGTCAGGATGAGGCGATACTGGGACAGCACACTGATGTCAGGAGGAGACGGTACTGGAATAGCGTGCTGACGTCAGGATGAGATGGTACTGGGATAGCGTGCTGACGTCAGGATGAGATGGTACTGGAATAACGTGCTGACGTTAGGACGAGGTGGTACTGGGACAGTGTGCTGACGTCAGCAGGAGACGGTACTGCGATAGCGCGCTGACGTCAGGATGAGGCGGTACTGGGACAGCACATGACGTCAGGAGGAGACGGTACTGGGACAGCGTGCTGACGTCAGGACGAGGCGGTACTGGGACAGCGTGCTGACGTCAGGAGGAGGTGGTACTGGGACAGCACACTGACGTCAGGACGAGACGGTACTGGGACAGTGCGCTGACGTCAGGGGGAAACGGGACTTGGATAGCGTGCTGACATCAGGGGGAGACGATATTGGGACAGCGTGCTGACGTCAGGGGAGACGGGACTGGGATAGCGTGCTGACGTCAGGACGAGACGGTACTGGGACAGCACACTGACGTCAGGAGGAGACGGTACAGGGAGAGCGTTGACGTCAGGGGCAGACGGTACTGGGATAACGTGCTGACGTCAGATGAGACAATACTGGCACAAAACGCTGACGTCAGGACGAGACGGTACTGGGATAGCGTACCGACGTCAGGAGGAGACGGTACTGGGATAACGTGCTGACATCAGATGAGACAATACTGGTACAACACGCTGACGTCAGAACGCGACGGTACTGGGATAGCGTACCGACGTCAGGAGGAGACGGTACTGGGATAACGTGCTGATGTCAGGACGAGACAGTACTGGCTTGCGTGCTGGCGTCAGGAGGAGACGGTACTGGCATAACGTGCTGACGTCAGGACGAGGTGGTACTGAGACAGCGTGCTTACGTCAGGAGACGACGATACTGGGATAGCGTGCTGACGTCAGGACGAGACGGTACTGGGATAGCGTGCTGACGTCAGGACGAGACGGTACTGGGATAGCGTGCTGACGTCAGGATGAGACGGTACTGGGACAGTACGCTGATGTCAGGGGGAGACGGTACTAGGACAGTGCGCTGATGTCAGGGGGAGACGGTACTGGGATAGCGTGCTGGCGTCAGGAGGAGACGGTACTGGGACAGCGTGATGATGTTAGGATAAGATGGTACTGGGATAGCGTGCTGACGTTAGGACGAGGTGGTACTGGGACAACGCGCTGACGTCAGGACGAGACGGTACTGGGACAGTGTGCTGACGTCAGGATGAGACGGTACTGGGATAGCGTGCTGACGTAAGGATGAGACGGTACTGGGACAGTGTGCTGATGTCAGGATGAGACGGTACTGGGATAGCGTGCTGACGTCAGGATGAGACGGTACTGGGACAGTGTGCTGACGTAAGGATGAGACGGTACTGGGACAGTGTGCTGACGTCAGGATGAGACGGTATTAGGACAGCGTGCTGACGTCTGGAGGAGACGGTACTGGGACAGCGTGCTGACGTCAGGATGAGATGGTACTGGGATAGCGTGCTGACGTCAGGAGGAGACGGTACTGGGACAGTGCGCTGACGTCAGAATAAGATGGTACTGGGAAAGCGTGCTGACGTCAGGATGAGATGGTACTGGGATAGCGTGCTGACGTCAGGATGAGATGGTACTGGGACAGTGTGCTGACGTCAGGATGAGACGCTACTGGGACAGTGTTATGACGTCAGGATGAGACGGTATTAGGACAGCCCGCTGACATCAGGATGAGACGGTACTGGGACAGTGCGCTGACGTCAGGATGAGATGGTACTGGGATAGCGTGCTGACGTCAGGGGGAGACGGTACTGGGATTGCGTACCGACGTCAGGAGGAGACGGTATTGGGATAACGTGCTGACGTCAGGACGAGACGGTACTGGGATAGCGTGCTGACGTCAGGAAGAGATGGTACTGGGATAGCGTGCTGACGTCAGGATGAGATGGTACTGGGATAGCGTGCTGACGTCAGGAGGAGACGGTACTGGGATAGCGTGCTGACGTCAGGATGAGACGGTACTGGGATAGCGTGCTGACGTCAGGATGAGACGGTACTGGGATAACGTGCTGACGTCAGGACTAGGCGGTACTGGGATAGCGTGCTGACGTCAGGAGGAGACGGTACTGGGATAGCGTGCTGACGTCAGGATGAGATGGTACCGGGATAGCGTGCTGACGTCAGGATGAGATGGTACCGGGATAGCGTGCTGACGTCAGGATGAGATGGTACTGGGATAGCGTGCTGACGTCAGGATGAGATGGTACTGGGATAGCGTGTTGACGTCAGGATGAGATGGTACTGGGATAGCGTGCTGACGTCAGGATGAGATGGTACTGGGATAGCGTGCTGACGTCAGGATGAGATGGTACTGGGACAGTGTGCTGACGTCAGGATGAGACGCTACTGGGATAGCGTGCTGACGTCAGGATGAGATGGTACTGGGATAGCGTGTTGACGTCAGGATGAGATGGTACTGGGATAACGTGCTGACGTCAGGAGGAGACGGTACTGGGACAGTGTGCTGACGTCTGGATGAGATGGTACTGGGATAGCGTGCTGACGTCAGGATGAGATGGTACTGGGATAGCGTGCTGACGTCAGGAGGAGACGGTACTGGGACAGCGTGCTGACGTCAGGAGGAGACGGAACTGGGACAGCGCGCTGACGTCAGGAGCAGACGGTACTGGGACAGCGTGCTGACGTCAGGATACGGTACTGGGACAGTGTGCTGACGTCAGGAGGAGACGGTACTGTGAAAGCGTGCTGAAGTCAGGACGAGGCGGTACTGGGACAGCGTGCTAACTTCAGGAGGAGACGGTACAGGGACAGCGCGCTGATGAAGGAGGAGACGGTACTGGGATAGCGTGCTAACGTCAGGACGACACGGTACTGGGACAGCGTGCTGATGTCAGGATGAGGCGGTACTGGGACAGCACATGACGTCAGGAGGAGACGGTACTGGGACAGCGTGCTGACGTCAGGACGAGGCGGTACTGGGACAGCACACTGACGTCAGGAGGAGACGGTATTGGGACAGCACACTGACGTCAGGAGGAGACGGTACTGGGATAGCGTGCTGATGTCAGGGGGAGACGGTACTGGGATAGCGTGCTGACGTCAGGAGGAGACGGTACTGGGATAACGTGCTGACGTCAGATGAGACAATACTGGCACAACACGCTGACGTCAGGACGAGACGGTACTGGGTTTGCGTGCTGGCGTCAGGACGAGGTGTTACTGGGACAGCGTGATGACGTCAGGACGAGGTGTTACTGGGACAGCGTGCTGGCGTCAGGAGGAGACGGTACTGGGACAGTGTGCTGACGTCAGGAGGAGGTGGTACTGGGACAGCACTGGGACAGCACACTGACGTCAGGACGAGCGCGCTGATGAAGGAGGGGGCGGTACTGGGACAACGCGCTGACGTCAGGACGACACGGTACTGGGACAGTGTGCTGACGTCAGGAGACGGTACTGGGACAATGTGCTGATGTCAGGAGACGGTACTGGGACAATGTGCTGACGTCAGGGACGGTACTGGGACAGTGTGCTGACGTCAGGAGACGGTACTGGGACAATGTGCTGACGTCAGGAGACGGTACTGGGACAATGTGCTGACGTCAGGGACGGTACTGGGACAATGTGCTGACGTCAGGGACGGTACTGGGACAATGTGCTGACGTCAGGAGACGGCACTGGGACAGTGTGCTGACGTCAGCAGTAGACGGTACTGCGATAGCGCGCTGAGGTCAGACCTAGGCGGTACTGGGACAGCACACTGACGTCAGGACGACACGGTACTGGGACAACGCGCTGACATCAGGACGACACGGTACTGGGACAGTGTGCTGACGTCAGGAGACGGTACTGGGACAATGTGCTGACGTCAGGAGACGGTACTGGGACAATGTGCTGACGTCAGGAGACGGTACTGGGACAATGTGCTGACGTCAGGAGACGGTACTGGGACAGTGTGCTGACGTCAGCAGTAGACGGTACTGCGATAGCGCGCTGAGGTCAGGCCGAGGCGGTACTGGGACAGCACACTGACGTCAGGACGACACGGTACTGGGACAGTGTGCTGACGTCAGGAGACGGTACTGGGACAATGTGCTGACGTCAGGAGACGGTACTGGGACAATGTGCTGACGTCAGGAGACGGTACTGGGACAATGTGCTGACGTCAGGAGACGGTACTGGGACAGTGTGCTGACGTCAGCAGTAGACGGTACTGCGATAGCGCGCTGAGGTCAGGCCGAGGCGGTACTGGGACAGCACACTGACGTCAGGAGGAGACGGTACTGGGACAACGTGATGTTAGGATGAGATGGTACTGGGATAGGGTGCCTGACGTTAGGACGAAGTGGTACTGGGACAACGCGCTGACGTCAGGACGAGACGGTACTGGGACAGTGTGCTGACGTCAGGAGATGGTACTGGGACAGTGAGCTGAACGGATTATCTCTATGCTGTGAAATTCTATGCAAGAAAAATGATTTCATAATTTTGACAGGCCACTTCAAGAATAAACGAATGCCAAGGTATAGGTTCTGTTACGTATCAAAGAGGGTATGGAAATTACCACAAAATTCCCAGTTCCAAATACCAGGTCTCTATTGCCAACAATTCTGTTTTGCTACAGTACTCTCGCCAACTGCAATTTAATACTTGCAACTCATTAAATGACTCATTTAGTTAAAAGAAAGTCAAAGTCTTCTGTTTACTGGCAACATCAAGGAATTTCAACCGTCTGCAGAATTTTTGAAAGCCATTCTTTAATGACTGTCTGAATGTAGGTACATGTTTGAACTCTGCCATCCTTCAAAAGGGATGTCAGACAGAGGCCCCCTCAGGTGGATGTAAAAGTGTGGACACTATTTTGAAGAGCGGGCGAGCTCTCCGATATTTATCCCTCAACTAATCTCTCTACAGCAGGTTATCTAATCACGATCACATTACTGTTTGTGGGAACTTGCTGTGCACAAATGGGCTTCCACATTTCCTACATTACAACAGTGACTATACCTTAAAAGTACTTCATTAGCTGTCAGGCACTTTGGAACATCTGGAGGTCATGAAAGATGCTGGAGATGAAAATCTTTATTTTATGACTGCCCTGAATGATCACAATTACAGCCTAGTTGGGCCCAAATTCACTGAAGAAAAATCAAGTACTGGTGTTTTTACTTCAGGGATATGAAGACTAAGACTTTGTTGATTGTGGAAAACAAGATCATGCTCCATTTCTCTGGCAGTCACAAGCCATTGGGAGTGTCTTGAAGCTGTTTAGCTTGAAAGAAATAGTTTGAACTAAATGGCGTCTCAAAAAATCTGCGTCCAAAAAACAATCCCCAAGGGATGTCAAGGAAATTTACGAGAGGCAAAATGTATGGAGTGTTCGAAAGAGTGGGGTCACAGAGCAAATCGGAGTCATTCTACAAGAACAGTTGTTTAAATTTGGCTTTGGACAATTGACTGTGAAAGTGCTTTGTGCAGGGTGCTTAATTCTTGGGTAGTGAAGTCATGAAGTTATGCTCACTAGGGCAGAAAGGTGAAAGATGGGCCTAATCAGTGAAAGCACAGAGGCCTCCTTAACTATTACATTGTAAGATGCCTCCAGGCAGATGCCAAAATAGGGGCATTGGCACAGTTTCTATAGCTACATCTCTCCCTCCCTCCCCTCACTATTAAGTGAAACCAAGACTATATCAAGCTCGCTAATGCAAACATCCCTGAACCCTCTTGACAGGTAAGTGCAAACACATCAGCCCCTGTTCAATTTAATCTTTCAAAAGGCTGTGGTGTGAGATTAATGGCAGAAGGTCCTGCGGCTGCAGATGAGAAGGATGATGACTGAACAAGGAGACTTACTCAAACAGAGCGACTCCATTCAAAGCGGGTCACTTCACTTTGAGAGTTTGTTAGTTTAAAACGAAAGGGAATTTAAAAAAAAAGAAAACGCCCTTACAGATTACTGTTTACTCCTTTCATGCACTGACAAAGTTTTGTCAGTTTTACGCAGAATACAAGAACTTTACAGGTCTGCGCCAACTGTGACAATTATTAACCATGCTAGTTACGTACACTTAGCCTACCAGTTACAAAAGTTCAAAACTTTTTTCTAATTTTGATAGTATGCCCTACAATTTCAAAATTTAGAATTTGACACGAAGCTGCGCAATATTTACCCACTCCCGAGAATTGTCGGACAAACAAAGACCGAGGCCCATCCATTTTATTTTCTAGTGTCTGGGTGGTCAAATGATATAATTTTTTGGGAAAATGTTTTTAATTCAAGTTTTTGATATTTTTAGATTTTGAACACACAACATAACAAAGAAAAAACACAAATCCCAACCCCCACCTCCAGTAATCACTTTGCTAAACCCCCTCCCCCCTCAACAGCCGATGGTAATCAGCTCCATGAAATGTGGTCAAACAAACCCCATCTCTTCCTGATACAAAACTCCTCCAACAGCACCAAGGCACAGGGGGTGAAGCAACTGACCTCCACCCCAACAGGACCCGACCCGCCTGAGGGCGATCAGTGAGGCGAAGGCCAAAACATTTGCCCCCGTTCCTGCTTGCGGATCCAGCAAGTCCGCACTCCAAATATGGCCCCCAGAGGACAGGGCGCCAAATCCACGTACCGACATGGTGCTGAAGAATGACCTCCAAAATTTCACCAACCAGAACATTTACATTTGATTGGCTGGGCCCCCCTACACTGCTCACAAGTATCTTCCATTCCTTCAAAAACCGGCTCATCCTCAACCTTGTCAGGTGCGCTCTATGTACTACCTGTAGCTGTATCAACACCAGCCTCGCAGCACGACACACTACCACCCCTCCTCCAGCACCATCCCCAGCTCCTCCTCCCACTTGGCCTTAACCCCCTCCAGTGATACAATATCCTCCTCCAAAATCCTCCCATAGATCTCCGAGATGGCCCCCTCCCCTCCAGCCCCATCACCGACAGTAGCCCCTCCAACAACGAGAGGGTGGTGCCGCCGGAAAAGTCGGAAAGACCTTTTTCGCAAAATCCCGCACCTGCATAAACTTGAAAACCTCCCCCAGCAGGATCCCAAACTTCTCCCCCAACTCCCTTCTAGAAATAGGTCTTTCATTTTCATCACCCCTCGCTCCTCCCATCCCTGAAACCTAGCATCCATCCTCGCTGGCTCAAACCCATGGCTCCCTTGGAACGGCATCAACTTCGACCCCACCCTTAACCTAAAGTGCTGCCGAAATTGCCTCCATATTTTCAATGTAGGCACCACCACTGAACTCTCTGAATATTTCGCTGGGGCAAACGGGAGCAGGGTGGTTGCCAGCGCCCGCAACCTGACCCCTTACAAGAGCCTGCCTCCATCCTCACTCAGAAAGCCTCCAGCTCTCTGCTCCAGCCCCGCACCTTTTCCACATTCGCTGCCCAATGATAATACATCAGGTTTGGAAGGGCCATGCCCCTGACTGATGCCCTTTCTGAAGCACCGTCCTCCTAATCATTTCTACCTTACCTGCCCACACAAATGACAAAATCAACCATTGCACCCCCATAAAAATCATTTTTGGCAAAAAAGGCTGGTAGGCACTGAAATAAAAATAAAAACCGCGGCAAAATATTCATCTTAACCACTTGCACCTGGCCTGCCAACAATAGTGGAAGGCTGTCCCACCGAAATAAATCCTCTTTGACCCTACTCACCAGGCTCATAAAATACAATTTACACAGCCCAGCCCAATCCTGAGCCATGTGCACTCCCAAGCCTAAAATGAGTAATTGCCACCCCAAACCCCTCCCAAACAGGAGGTGGGATTTCTCCTATGTCATGGAAAGTACCATGAATTCACCTCATTCATCCGCACACTCGCCTTTGGTTCCTGGTACAGCAATTTAACCCACACCAATCCCAAATCTCTCCAACACCTCAAATAAATAACTCCACTCCACACGATCAAACGCCTTCTCTGCATCCGGTGCCACCACCACCTCTGGGTCCCTCCTGTCTGCCAGAGAAAACACCACATTCAACATACGCCGCTGTATGTCCTGTACAACAACTGCCTGTCCTTTTACGAGCCCCATCTGGTCCTCCCCAATCACCTTTGGGAGGCACTCCTCCAACCTAAGCGGCAGGACCTTAGGCAAAATCTTGGCATCCACATTCAGCAGCGATATTGGCCTATATGACCCACACACCATTTTTAGCAGGAATGAAATGGATGCCTGCCCCATCATCCCTGAGCCACTGCATCTTCAAACATCTCCACCAACAGCAGCGCTAGCTTTTCACATGGTATGATAATGGAGTTATTCTCTACCAATTAGTCTATTGCAGATCGAAACATGAGGTGAGGAAAAGACCTCATGGCAGAGTGTTTTGAAAACATACGAAATAGGAATTAGAGGAGGCCATTTGGCCCTTTGAGCCAGTTCTGTCATTCAACAAGATCAGGGCTACTCTTTGAACTCAACTCCACCTTCTTGCACTTTCCCCATATACCTTAATTCCCTTAGTACCCAAAATTATTTTGACATCTGTCTCGAAGAAACTCAACTTGAGCATTCACAAACTTATAGGATAGAGAATTCTAAAGATTCAGAACCCATAGGCCCAGAAAAGTTGCCAGTTCCCTCCAATTCACATTACACCCTCCCTTTCAAATATTCACTCTTTGGTACCTCCGCCCTCATACTGCAAATAAATCTACATTCTCATGAAATCCACATTCATCCTGGGACCCAATCCCATTAAATACCACATCAGATATCCAAAATAAATTATAATTCTTGTGCCGCAATAGAAATAAAGTCAAAACAAACAGGAATGAGGTAATAGATAGAAATTAGAATGTCAGAGGCTCTTATATACACTCATCATGGATCCCAGTTTGGGCAAGATCTTGCATTCATAATAAGTCTAATGACACTGTCCATTACTCGTGTGCATAATTCAGTGACCGGTTTAGCTCACTTGGCTAGTCAGCTGGTTTGTGATGCTGATCGAGGCCAGCAGCTTGGGCTCACTTCCCGTATCGGCTGTGGTTATTCATGAAGGCCCGCCTTCTCAACCTTGCCCCTCGCCTGAGGTGTGGTGACCCTCATGTTAAATTACAACCAGTCAAGCCTCCCCCTCAAAGGGGAAAGCAGCCTATGGTCATCTGGGCTATGGTGACTTTATCTTATCTAATTCAGTGACTACAGGTAGGAGTCAGGTGCATGGTTAAACATGGGTATCCAGAAGTGGCTCTCTGAATTGCATTTCATTAAACTCGGCACAGAAATGTTAACCCAGTTCATCTCTCCGCAGATGCTACGTGATCTGTCGCGTGCTGCTGACATTTTCTGTTTTTAAAGTTACACCTTGTCATTTAGAGGTGTAAGTACGCTTTTCTGATGTGTCAAATGTTAATTACTGCCAATCAGTCTCTTTGGCACCAAAAGCTAACAATTACAAATGTGGCATTTAGCTTTTGAATGTTTCAGGCAGATTTTAAAAGTGTAATTTCTTAAATTTCTTTTCCTGTCTCTTTTATTTTTCTCTCTTCATTCAATCTCTTTCCCTCTCTTTCAGTAGCTGATTTAATATTGAATTTACCCGTTCTTATCCACCCTCTTTCTCAGTCCTTCCCATTTTTTTCACAAACTTTTACATCCCATTGGTTAAAGTTAGATCTCATTGTTTGGCACTGATTACTCAGACCCCAAATTCCCTGTTCCTGAGGATGCAATGTTGTCCATTTGCACTTTCAGCGACTTTCTAGGCAAGAACAATTTTCCAGCTGAAGGGTACGAGGGGCAAGTCTAAATAATGGCAGACACCATTAGGCACCCTAATACAGCGAATTCTGGCCCTTTGTTTAAACTTTGCTTAGAACAAAAGGGAGCCCAGTGCGGTCCATTACCTTCTTATAAAACAATTCCTCCACTCTTGTACTGATTGTCCTTCGCTCCTTCAACCCGAGTACTGAAGGAACACATCCCCATCCCCCTTCCAGATTTCAAGCTACTCAAACCATTTGATTGACACTAAACTGGTAGAAGTAGATGCTCTTTGACTTTCCCTAATGAAAGCTGTAAAGATAGGACATCAGATACCGATATTAAAAAAAGAATCTCACACCTCTCACATTTATTGTGCTACCAGCTTATTTTTCATAGTGTTGCACACAGGAGGAAAAGACCTAGTATAGATGATAGGTGAGAGAGTGTGGCAACGTAGGAACATTGCAACATAAAAGAGTGAAGTCCAATGACTGTCACATTAGGAACAAGGGGAGAACATTCAATCTTCAAGTATATTCCACTATTCAATTAGATCATGGCTGATTTTTACTTTAACTCCAACTACCCACCTTGACTTCACAACAGTTTTGAATTTTTCAATTGACAAACTACGCATGTGCACACACAAAAATACGGACACACTGACCCCAGCGTCAAAAGTTTTTGGGGAAGAGGAGTTACAGATTTTCACTATACTTTGTGAAGAAGTGCTTCCTGGCATCACCCAAAACACATGAACATTTCAAAATCATAGATCCTCTGTTGAATTTATGTAATACTCTGACAAAACCTATGACAATTTGGGAAGTCTAGCTGTTGGCAGCACTAGGGGCCGGGAGGTGTATAAGCACAACTAATGTCAGGAGAATACGACAGTGTGACATGTTTACTTAGGAAGTTTGCATTACAAATGTGATATTTAGAATTTATAGTGGGTACTTGATATGGAATGTGGATGCAAGGTTGTTATATATCTATTTTTTAATAATCTTTATTAGTGTCACAAGTAGGCTTACATTAACATGGCAATGAAGTTACTGTGAAAATCCCCTAGTTGCCACACTCCGATGCCTGTTCGGGTACACTGAGGGGGAATTCAGAATGTCCAAATTACCTAACAACACGTCTTTTGGGAGTGGTAGGAGGAAACCGGAGCACCCGGAGGAAACCCACGCAGACACGGGAAGAAAGTGCAGACTCCGCACAGACAGACAGCGACCCAAGGCGGAAATTGAACCGTGGTCCCTAACGAATTTTAAGTACTGTAATCGGGCCACAGTCTGGTAGGAACATGTTGAATGTAACGCTCATTTCAATCAACCCAGCTCATCGCTATTTGCCCACCCCCATTGCCTCCATATCCCAGAATAGATGGATTTAATAATATAAATTCATCTACAAATCTCTCCAGGGCCTTGGCCCCCATTTCACTTCTATAAACCTTCCTGTACGTAAAACAAAAGACTTGCATTTATATAGCACCTTACAGGACCACAAGATGTCCCCAAAATACTTTATAGCCAACGAGGTACATTTGAAGTGTAGTCAGTGTTGTAATGTATGAAAAACAACTGCCAATTTGTGCACAACAGTGGTGGGGGGTGGGGCTTGTGGTAATGAGAGGAGGAGGGAGCAGGGTGGATTTCCACGCTTGGTTTAGATCACTGGAAGATATAGGAAGGCACAGTTGACTATCAGCGATGGTTCAGTTTTTAAGCATTCTCACCCGAGTCAGAAGATTGTGTTCCAGTCCCAGAATAGAACTTGAGTCCAAAAATCTAGGCTGACCCTTGCATTACTGAGGGAGTGCTGCGCTGACTGAGATGACATATTTCAGATGAGACGTTAAAGCGAGGCACTGTCTTCCCTGTCCGATGTACCTAAAGATCCCAAAGACCACTCTTTCAAAGAGCAGGAGGGAGATATCCTGGTGTCTTTTTACCATCCTCTCTTTTTATTTATTATTTATTCTTCCGTAGGATGTGGCATTTGTTGCCCATCCTTAACTGCCCTTAAACTGAGTTACTTGCTAGGTAATTAAGAATCAACCACATTGCTATGGATCAGGAGTTACATGTAGGCCAGACCACAGCAGATTTCATTTCCTAAAGGACAATAATGAACCAGATGGGGTTTTACAGCATTCAATTGTAGCTTCATGGTCACGATTATGGAGACCGGCTTTTAAATTGCATTTAAATTCCACTAGCAGCTATGGTACGATTAGAACCCGTGTCCACAGAACCTGGGCCTCTGGATTACTAGTACATTGACAACTCCACACCATTATCTCTCCTGTCATTCACCATCATCTCTTTTGTTGTTTAATCTCTGCTACCTTCCCCATGACAGAACTTTCTTTTTGTTCTTTCCGTCTCGTTCCAGTCCAGCCCTTCCCCTTCTCTGTACTTGTTTAAGAGCTGCTGCATCTTTAGCTTCCTCCAGCCCCAATGAAAGGTCAGCGAACTGAAATGTTAACTTTGTTTCTCTCTCACGGCGGCTGCCTGACCCGCTGAGTATTTCCAGCATTTCCTGTTTTTATTTAATATTTCCAAAATCCACAATATGTTGCCTTTGTGCTGGAAATCTTTCCGATAGCTTGTAAACATCGTAGGAAAGAAAGAGAGAAATAAGCAACAATGACTGCTCTTCAAACCATTGTTCATTTGGCTGTGAAACATTTTGAAAGTTCCTGAGAATGGGAAAGGTTCCACATAATTAAAATAAATTATCTTTTTTCCTTACATTGAGCTGGAAGTAAAGAATATCACCAAATAAAATTCATGAGAAAAAAGTTGTCGGAAAGTAGGTTGCAAAATCAATATATATAGCTGAGATTCAGACAGGGAGCAGGTGCAAGTGGGGTGGGGGGGGGGGGGGGGGGGGGGGGGGGGGGAGGGCGCAGGTGGGAGGGCTGATTCCTTGCAGCTATTGGTTTGAGATTCCAAGGTCCAACTGTTCTTTGTCTCACCTCCGTTCCACACAAAGCGTTCAGAAAACAGTTGTATTTGGGACTGCGCCAAAACTATCAAACGACTTTGAAGATTTGTCACTTGTTCACCTTCCAATGTATACAGCTGCTCTATAACACCCACCCCACCATCTCACCCCCATCAATCCATTCGTTTTGGCACTCGGTCAAAAGTGTGAAGTCAACTGATGTAATATTCTTTGCAGGCCTATCCATATGAAAAACACTTGCCTAGAAGGAAATGCAAGAGAGCCAAAGCCAAAGAAAACTACCACTATATTGTATGCGAGTGTGCGAACGTAAGAAATAAGAACGTGCGGTGACCGTTGATCCGGAAGTTGTCCAGTCTGGAAAATTTTGTAATTTCTTTAAGAGGTTTGCAGAATCTAATTATTCGTATGCTTGAAAATGACTTTGCATTAATTGTAAAGGATCAATTGTAATTTTCATGGATAACAATAAAGATTGGTCCCTGTGACCTAGTATTAGGAAAATAAAGGTAGTTGTAAAGGATTTATATTTGTATTGGGAAACATTAGAAATAATGTATAGTTTTAAGGGGATTTAATTTAAAGTTTTTGTGCTTGGATGGAGAAAATCTATAGTTAGATTCATGCTGGACAAGGGTGTTTGCATGTCTGCGGGTTGCTTTCATTTCCAACTGTGATTCTATTGTGCCTAGAGAGGGTTACGGCATGAAGAGAAAAAAACAGCAGTGGTTGCTCAGCAACTGGGCCTTGTAAGGTAGAGACATTTGGTTAATTTTGTTGCAGTTGGAGATAGCTAGTGGGAGAGAAGGCAGCTCTCACAGCTTTGCTAGAAGCAGTTGGTTTTAGAAGGAGGAGCTGGTTTAGCACAGTGGACTAAATAGCTGGGTACCAAGGTGGTGCGAAAGCATCAAGATTTCGAAGTGTGACTTTTGAAAGTGGAATTTGAAATCACTCATGTGAAAGCCGGAGTTTAGTGAGACAGGGTGACTCATGATATCAGAATAATCTGGGGGATTTTGAGAAGAAATCCACAGCCAGTCACTTGGGTTCAGAGAGGAGCATGACTGACCACAGTCATCTTGCATGCTTAAAGGGGACCTTTTGTGTTATTGAGACCATTGTAGTTTAAGATGTACTTTGTAAACTGTGTTATTCCTGAAATCTCTACTTTAATTTTAAGCTAAGGGGGAGTAAAGACGTATTGTATCATATTGTTGTTAATACCAATTAGCAACTAGTATCTTTCCCAGCATCAATTATAAAAGAAACAAATTATCTGACCATTTATGTTTACTGTGCACCACTTGCTGCCACGTTTCCTACATTATAACTAGAGACCACACTTGCAAACGTAAAGTTTTGTGACAGATTCAGTGGTAGTTTACAGCAATGGGAGGCAGATGCACGACAGAAATATGGGAGGACACTTCAAGCAATCAAACAATAGATGGACAATATATGCTTCACCTTGCCGGCAAGGTTTACATCCCAAGAACAAACCACAATACCAATGTGACTGTTCCCCGACATTTTATTTTTTTTAAAGTAAAAAGTATGATCTTTTGAGCCAGGGTTCCATTCTGAGATCTTCCCATCTAATTAGAACACCAACTGACCCATGATTTGGAAGCACTACCAACATGACAGAAATTAAGAAAAAAACTGAATGGGCAGATAAGAGTCGACAGATATGGAAGCTACTGCTGTAAATATATGATGAAGGGCTACAAACAGGAGAGCTGGAAGGTGAAGGTGGTCAACACACAGATGCAGGCACAAAGAGAAATGTGTGCAAGAGAGTGAGTTCTTGAAAAGACCAAATCGGCGAACGGCCGCAAGTAGGTGCGTGAAAGAGAGTGAGTGGGCGTGCGAAAGAGAGCGAGCAGGTGTGCGAAAGAGAGAGCAAGCGGGCGCACGAGCGAGCGGGCGCGCGAAAGAGAGAGCGAGCGAGTGCGCGAAAGAGAGAGTGAGCGGGTGCGCGAAAGAGAAAGCGAGCGGGTGCGCAAAAGAGAGCGAGTGTGTGCGCAAAAGAGCGACTGCGCAAAAGAGTGTGAGTGAAAACCAAAATTTGCTCAAAGTTATCTGACGAATATGAGGGCACAATAATCCTCAGCAGAAATCGTCACCAGTAGCAGGTTCTGTTCACAGAAGATTAGCTAAAACCACGGGTAATCGGAAATAACTTTTGGCAACTCAAGTTGTTTAGCAAAAACCAGCACTCCCTGGAGGCCTAGGAAAGATGGACTGTCAATGGTGCAGATAAAACAAAACATCATTAAGCACATGAACAATTGCCGATAGGAACCATCTGGTGACATGACATTGTCAGGACACTGACATGATCAGTCTCATGAGAGAATTAAATTTTGCTCAATGTGTGCAAGGTGTAACTTTCCAGCAGGACAGTTTATATGCTGGAGATTCTTGCAGATAATGTTTTTAAAATATAGGTTTGTTCTTGGGATGTAAACCTTGCCGGCAAGGTGAAGCATATATTGTCCATCTATTGTTTGATTGCTTGAAGTGTCCTCCCACATTTCTGTCGAGCATCTGCCTCCCATTGCTGTAAATTGCCACTCAATCTGTCACAAAGCTTTACGTTTGCAAGTGTGGTCTCTAGTTATAATGTAGGAAATGTGGCAGCAAGTGGTGCACAGTAAACATAAATGGTCAGATAATTTGTTTCTTTTATAATTGATGCTGGGAAAGATACCAGACTCGGATATCAGGGTGATAATGGAATCATGAAATCCCGTAAGTGGAGGCCTCTGGCCCATTGAGTCTGCACCGGCCCCCCCAAAAGAACACCCTACCTAAGCCCAATATCCGACCCTACCTCCATAACCACACCTAATATTTGGACACTTAAGGGGAAATTTAGCAAGGCCAATCCACCTAACCTGCACATCGTTGGACAAGATATCCTTCTCTCTTTTGAAATTGTGCTTTAGAATCTTGTACATCCACCCGAGGGGTAGATGGGACCTCGGTTTAACAATGCCACCACAGGGTGGCACGGTGCAGCTGTGGTTAGCACTGCTGTCTCACGGCACTGAAGCCCCAGGTTCGATCCCAGCTCTGGGTCACTGTCCGTGTGGAGTTTGCACATTCTCCCTGTGTGTTTGTGGGTTTCGCCGCCACAACCCAGAGGTGGGCAGGGTAGGTGGATTGGTCACGCTAAATTTATTTAAAAAACAATGACATCACAACAGTGCAGCACTCAATTATTGCTGAACTGGGAATGTCAGCATGAATTATGGGGTGAGTTGTTGAAGGTAACCAGCTATTTCTGGTAGGTAAAAGGGTCACTGATTTAGCCATTTTAATGTAAATACTAAAGCCCAGTTTAAAATCCATTTTGAACTGGATTTCATCATAAAACTTCAAGCAAAACGTAGACTACAAAAACACACAGCTTGCAGGATTTGCAGTGGCAAAGCACAGATTTGGAAACATCTAAAGGCTAGCTAAAGCTTATGCAACATTTTACTGAAAGGTTAAATTGACATTATAAAGTATCCATTGTTCTAATGAACAGAATTGCACAAGTTATACAGCTTTACCACAATCTGATCAAGGTCAAAATAAGCACCATGATTACATGAATCCACCATTGTTCAGAATACAGATAATAGTGCAGTCAGCAGTAAAACCAGTAAAAGCTGGAATTGATTAAAAGTGTAAATCACATTCCACCACATAGAAAGTACCCAAAGATGCAACGTGTCCGCATACATGTTACACATTGATGATTGACAACTAACCATCCAACCAAATGCATTTGAGACCCATCCAAGCCAATCAGCACATTGCAGGGGTAGGGACAGATGGAGTCAAACTGATAACATTTTCCTTAAAGATAGAGGTCCGGGCAGCCATTTTCCATCCAGGATCACTCTATACCTTTTACCTAACTATTCGCTATCCTTATTTTGGATTTTCCTATTTCCACTCTAACTCTTAAAGTCTGTGCAAGCTGTCTTGCTTTAAGCAAGAAACCATTACTATATTTTGAAAGCTAAATCTGTTTGTAAACTACTAAGTCGATTATATCTCAGTCTTTTTGCTGGCAAAGGCTTTATTGAGAACATGTAATTTGTAACCACAAAATGATCTCAGTCTCTCAATTCTAATCAATAGACACAATAAAAGATTTTAATTTTGGATCCAAGAAGTGTAGCTTAAATTTCTACTGAGTTCAAAGTGTATTCGAGACTACACTTAAACCGCATGGTAGATTTCAACAGTTGTGAACCCATGACATTCTGACAAGAGATGAGAGTGCTACCACTGAGCCAGCAATGACACACAACAAATAGTTTACACCATTATCTTAACAGGAGTCTCGACAAACTATAGCAAACTGAACTCATGACCTAAACTACGTCTTCCAAGTCCAGTAGGATTATTCCTCCAGTGAAATGCAGTGAGTGGAGGATAGTTACGTACTTAAAATTGTGTGTATAAAACCAATCCCAATCAGAGTCTGCTCTAACAAATCATCTCCATTCTCGCCAGAGTTTTTGGTGTCAACAGGCAGGTAGCCCTTTTTTAAAAATAGCATTCAAGGGCCGTGAGTGACAATGAAAAGACTGTATCTACTGACCATTCCCACATGGGCAGCGCGGTAGCACAAGTGGATAGCACTGTGGCTTCACAGCGCCAGGTTCGATTCCCTGCTGGGTCACTGTCTGTGCTGAGTCTGCACATTCTCCCCGTCTCTGCGTGGGTTTCCTCCGGGTGCTCCGGTTTCCTCCCACAGTCCAAAGATGTGCAGATTAGGTGGATTGGCCATGATAAATTGCCCTTAGTGACCAAAAGGTGAGGAGGGGTTATTGGGTTATGGGGATAGAGTGGAAGTGAGGGCCTAAGTGGTTCGGTGCAGACTCGATGGGCTGAATGGCCTCCTTCTGCACTATATGTATGCGCTATGTTCTATTCCCCTGAGAAATGTATTTGCATCTGAGGGACTGGATTGTGTTTTTTTTTATTTGTTCGTGCGATGACCGGCGCAGGCAAGGTCCACTTGTTGCCCATTGCTAATTGCACTTGAAAGTGCTGGTGAGCCACCTTCTTGAACCACTTCAGTTCATGTGGTGTAGGTACACCCAGTGTTGTCAGGGAGGGGGTTAAGGACAGTGAAGGAACAGTAATATAGCTCCAAGTCAGGATGGTGTGTGACTTGGAGGGGAGTTTGAAGTGTTCCCATGCACCTGCAGCTCTTTCCCTTCTAGGCAGTGGAGATCACAGGTTTGGGAGGTGTTGTCAAAGAAGCTTTGACAAGTTGCTGCACTGCATCTTGTAGATGGTACACATTGCTACTGCTTTGCAATGGTTGTGGAAAGGTGAATGTCTAAAGTAGTGGATGGGATGCCAATCAAGCAGGCTGCTTTGTCCTGGAGTATTGAGATTTGAGTGTTGTTGGAGCTGCACTCATCCAGGCAAGTGGAGTGCATTCCATCACAATTCTGGCTTTAGGCAGTCAGGGGATGAGTTACGTGCTGCAGGATTCCCAGCCTTTGACCTGCTTTTGGTCCAGTTACTGCCTGGTTGCTTGCAAACCAGGCTGTGCAGGTTCCCCGAGTCTGGGAAGCATTTGTGAATAGTTGTGTTTTTTTTACAAAGAAAAATGACTAAACAGCAGTACCATGGCCATTTTCTGCTTCATATTCACACATTAACCATGGACGGTGGAACCTTTTACCTGGCACAGTGAAATTTCAACCCCTAGGTGCCCAGGTGCTTGGACACATGTACAATTTCAACCCCTAGGTGCCCAGGTCTCGCAAACACCGCGCTGCCCATGTGCTTGGACACATGTACGAATGAGTGATAATTGGCAATCACAAGGCAATTTTATACATACATATCGACAGGAATTCGAAGCAGGGTGGGAAGGAGCACAGAGACATCAGACATTGTGAGGAGCCGGGCTTCCAGTAGTTGCAAAATACACAGGCCAGTGCTGAATATTACATTGATACCTAGGGGAGGAAGAAGGGAACATGAATTTTTATTAGTAATAATTCAGGCCAAATAATCTTCCCCCTTCTTCTCTCAGGACTCAGTCGTGTGTAGCATATTTGCCTCTGCGTTAGGTGGTTTTGAAGTCTGACTCCACAAAAAGGTGGAACTGCCTCAATAATCATTAAACATGACAGTAATCCACATGGAATTAAAATGCAGTGGTATAACATTGGAAATTTTAGATCAACATGCACCAAGACCTCATGCCTTAGGAGCTGCCTAGATTCCAGAAAAACTTTAAAAAGAGACTACATAATGACAAAGAGTCATCGGACTCGGAACGTTAGCTCTTTTCTCTCTCTCTTTTCTAACAGATGCTGCCAGACTTGCTGAGATTTTCCAGCATTTTCCCTTTTGCTACACAATGAAACTCGGGTCAAGGAAGTGTTTATAAAACAGCTACACTCAAACCGTCTTCCCTTCCATGCAAGTACTTCGGACAACTAAGAAAAGCTTTTTGGGCCATTGGGGGCGGGGAGACGAGAATAATTTTTTTAGTGCAGTAAATTGTTATGATCTGAAATACGATGCCTGAAAGGGTGAAGGAACTTATAAAAGGGAGATGGATAAATAATTAAATAGAAGAGTGCTGCAGGAATACGGGGAAAAAGAGAGTGGGACTCATTGATTGGCCCATTTAAAGAGATGTCACATGTCCGACAGGCTGAATGGCTTCCTTTGATGCTTCTATGTTTCTATTAAATGTTCCTCATCCGAACCTCATCCCTTGCAGGCGGCCTCCCTCAGCTGGAATTATGACTCCATCTCCACAAAAAGCAATCACTCTCTCGAGCTCTCCAGAACAAACAGCTTGCGTGAGCTGTCAAATCTATGTCTTTGTTTCTTCCACGTCCTCTTGCACGCCCCCATCATCTTTAATATTGTTCCTTTTCTCTCAAAATTCCACGTTCTACCCACTCTGAGCAAAAACATTTTTTTTCCAAACACTCTTCATTTGTGTCTTTACTGAGACAATGTTAGAAACTAGAGCCAGGTTATTCAGGAGCGAAATCAGAGAGCAGCTATTTATACAAAGGGTAGTGGAAATCTGGAACTCTTGTCACTCCAGGGGTTGAAACTTTCAAAATTGGGATGGATGGATTTTTGTTGGGGAAAGAGCATTAAAGAATATTGAATTAATGCAGGAAAATGGAGTCACGGTACAGATGAGCCACAATCTAACCGAATGGCAGAACAGGCCAAAGGGACCGAATGGCCGACCTCAGTTTCCATGCCACGGGAGCAAGGAGTGAAGTGAACAACGCAACCCTATAATTTTGCAATGGTATCAGAATTGGGACCACCAGGGAGAGGATTGCCAAGAAGTATTAGAAATTAACAGCAGAGACAGGCTGTTCAGTCCAGCTGTTCCACTCGTGTTGCTGCTCCACATGAAGCTCCTCCCTACCCTCTTCATGCCATCCTCTAAGCATATCCTTCTGTTCCTTTCCCCATTGTGTTTATCCAGCTTCTTTCTAAATGCATCTATGCTATTTGTCTCAACCACTCCTTATGGCAGTTCCACATTCTCAACACACTGTGGCCAAGTTTCTCCAGAATTCCCAGTTGAACTTATTAGTGGCTATCTTATGTTTGTGACCCTGAGGTCCGGTCCTGCCCAACCAGTGGAAACATCTTTTCTACACCTACCTTAGCAACCTCTTTTTTCATCTTGGAGACCTCTATCAAGGCACCTCCCAATTTCCTCCTTTCAAGAGAAAAGAACCCTGCCTGTTCAAACTTTCCCGCTAGCTCTCAATTCCGTCATGTTAATATAGTACATCGTATCTGCAGTTGCTGCAGAATCAGCAGTATCTGGCATTGACGTTGGCCATTCTCCAGCACGTGGATCTTCCTCATGATCCAGCAATCTCTTCAGGAAGTGTTGTATTTTGGCAACTGTTGATGGACTGCCCTTTCCAAAGTTTGTACAAATTAGTGTCAATGTTGTTTTCGCTTTGTTTTCGGAGGATTAGATCTACAGATAAATGCCGTCAGCTGCAAAACCTCTTGCACAACGCCAAAAGCAGTGGATTGGCTGGGGGCTGGAGTTGAACACTGCAAAAGTTGTTTAAAAGAGAGAGAAATGCGGGCAGCACGGTGGCGCAGTGGCTAGCTATTGTCCGTGTAGAGTTTGCACATTCTCCCCATGTTTGCGTGGGTTTCGCCCCCACAACCCAAAAGATGTGCAGGCTAGGTGGATTGGCCATGCTACATTGACCCTTAATTGGGAAAAAAAATTGAATTGGGTACTCTAAATTTATTTTAAAATAGAGAGAGAAATAAGGGACAAATTTCACAATCTTCCCCCTATGCCAGGAATCTTGTCCACCATTTACCAATGTGCACTGATGATGTTCCTTGCTGCTCGGGCCAAAAATAAGATAGATATCAATAAATCCAATAGAGAACATAGAACATACAGTGCAGAAAGAGGCCATTCAGCCCTTTGAATCTGCACCGACCCATTTAAGCTCTCACTTCCACCCTATCCCCGTAACCCAATAACCCCTCCCAACCTTTGTTTTTGTCACTAAGGGCAATTTATCATAGCCAATCCACCTAACCTGCACGTCTTTGGACTGTGGGAGGAAACCGGAGCACCCAGAGGAACCCAAAGCAGACACGGGGAGAACGTGCAGACTCCGCACAGACAGTGACCCAGCAGGGAATCGAACCTGGGACCCTGGCGCTGTGAAGCCACAGTGCTATCCACCTGTGCTACCGTGCTGCCCGAACTTGGAAGAAATTTCTTTATCCAGACATGGGGAATGGTCGATACAGACTAGATGCGTTTAAGGGAAGGTTAAGTAAATACGTAGGGGAAAAGGGAATAGAAGGTTATGTTGGCAGGATGTGATAAGGGTGGTGTGTCTGGAAATACCCGTGCGGGAATGCTCATGCATGCCTGCTTAAAGCTCTGAGTGAGTGTGGCAAGTTCACTATTGTTGAGTGTAATAGATAATTTGCTGCCTTCCCCCTCTTTCTATTCTTCTTCACAGGGAGCTGCTAGGACACTGTTTCACAGCCTACATGGCTAATCTGGTTCCTCACCTGCTGGAACCAACAATTCTATGGACACGTGCTTGTAGGATTAGAATAGCGTTTTTAATATACTCACAACAGAGCCAGCCTATTAGCCATTGAGCTTTCGGTGAACTGGCCGGCTGACCATGTGGCACTGATCTTTATACAGCAGCTTCTGGGGGAGGAGTCCTGGGCAGAGCCAAGGAAGAAGCCCCGTACAACTCGAGCATTCCCAGAGCTACTCGCCCTGGAGGACAGGTAGTGCAACTGCACTTACAATATAGACACATGTTTTTTTTTAAAATTTAGATTACCCAATTATTTTTTCCAATTAAGGGGCAATTTAGCGTGGCCAATCCACCTACTCTGCACATTTTTGGGTTGTGGGGGCGAAACCCACGCAGACACGGGGAGAATGTGCAAACTCCACACGGACTGTGACCCAGAACCCGGATCGAACCTGGGACCTCAGCGCCGTGAGACGGTTGTGCTAACCACTAGGCCACCGTGCTGCCCCTTATAGACACATGTATATACAGATTATAATCCGGTGTGAATCACATTCACCACATCACCCAAGTGGCCTATCTTCATGATCAAGTCTACAGTGAGCACCAGGAGGTGATTTATTATTAAGAGCATAAAAATTGGGAAGCATCTCAGAGTACAACTTGATCTACATAGAAAATTTAAATACCTTCGCACCATTTGTAATGACTATTTTGAAATGTCTGTAATTAATGTTTCTTTGACTGTACTGGAATACCTCAGAGTGCAACTGATCAATGTAAAAAAGTCTATGTTTTATTGCACTTTGTGTGTTGGCCATTTTGAAATGTTTGTAATATTCTTTCAGATATTTTACAAATGAGGTATATTTTAAATAAATTATTCTCCTTTTCCAGAACAGGGGCCGGAATTCTCCCCTACCCGGCGGGGCGGGGGGGTCCCTGCGTAGCGGAGTGGCGCCAACCACTCCGGCGTCGGGCCTCCTCAAAGGTGCGGAATTCTCTGCACCTTTAGGGGCTAGGCCCGCGCCGGAGTGGTTCCTGCCACGCCGACTGCCGCTAAAACTGGCGCCAACGGCCTTTTGCATCCGCACCCGGCGTCGGAGCTGGCCGAAAGGCCTTCGCCGGTCTGCGTATGCGTCGGTGGCCGCTGATGTCACCACCGGCGCATGCGCGGTAGGCGAGGTCTCTTCCGCCTCTGCCATGGTGGAGGCTGTGGCGGTGGCGGAAGAATAAGAGTGCTCCACTGCACTGACCCGCCCGCCGATCGGTGGGCCCCGATCGCGGGCCAGGCCACCGTGGGGGCACCCCCCCGGTGTCCGATCGCCCCGCAGCCCCCCCCAGGACCCTGGGGGCCATCTCGCGCCGCCAATCCCGCCGGCACCAGAGGTGCTCCAATTCCTGCCGGTGGGAGAGGCCTGTCAGCGGCGGGCCATCGGCCAATCGCGGGCCGGAGAATCGCCGCGAGGGGCACGCCGATTGGCGGGGCGTGATTCCCACTCCCGCCGATTCCCAGGTGGCAGAGGATTCCAGCAAAGGCGGGGCGGGATTTACGCTAGCCCCGGGCGATTCCTCGACTCGACGGGGGGTCGGAGAATTCCGTCCAGGATATTTGGCCTTTAGGCTTGAGATCAGGTGTATTGCCTGTTCTTGTTAACTTGGATCTAGTCTGTCTCTTTTGTGGAGACCATGATTTGGATTCAATTTGAATTGTTTTTTGAAGCAAGGAAATAGATTAAGGGCTTGTCCTGTCCACTCTGCATATTGTCTTGTAACTCTCTAAGAAACTAAGATCCTTTTCCAGAACGGATTACTCGAAAGCTGTTAGGGATATGGTATGGGGGGGGTCAGGAAGTGCACCAAAAAGTGGAGGAGCATATAGCCATGCTGAGGCAGTATCTGGGCTAATGGGCAAGAACTTGACATGAGATATGAGGTGCTCTTGGTGTTGCTGTATGTGGTGTAGTTGCAGCCCATAGTCTGATCCTGCACCTACCTCAGGGGTGAGCTTTAAAAAAAAAATCATTTATTGCCCATCCCTAATTGCCCTTGAGAGGGCAGTTAAGAATTAACCACATTGCTGTGGATCTGGAGTCACATGTAGGCCAGACCAGGGAAGGACAGCAGGTTTCTTTCCATAAAGGACATCAGTGAACCAGGTGGGTTTTGATGACGATCGAAAATGGTTTCACAGTCATCATTAGACTTTTAATTCCAGATTTCAAATTTCACCATCTGCCATAGTGGGATTAAATCCCAGATCACCAGAGCATTATCCTGGGTCTTTGGATTACTATTTCAGTGACAATGCCAACACACCATTGCCTCCCCACTTCTATTTTATCTGGAGGTCAAAGATGGATCTTGCCTGCAGGGACACCGTGTACAAAGCTCTGGATAGAAGGGATAAAAGTAGCCAACATTGACCTCATCCTGATGACCACCTTGTGCGTGGCTACACAAAGCTGTGCGTATATCCTCGGTATATAAACATCATGTGTCACTGCGTGCTGAAGACATACCGGTCTCCGTTTTATGCAAAGGATGGGTCGGGCCACATTGCCGCGGACTGCTCCAAGCAGTTGGACTGTGTCGTATCATAGAAACATAGAAAATATGAACAAGATTAGGCCATTCAAGCCTACACCACCATTCATCATGATCATGGCTGATCATCCAACTCTGTAACCTGTTCTCGCCCATATCATTTGATCCCTTTAGCCCCAAGAGTTGAATCTGACTCCTTCTTCAAAACATAGAGGGTGGTATTCTCCATCGGCCGACACCAGAATTGGGAAACGCAATCGGGCAGAGAATCACGCGTCAGCTGAAAATCGAGGCCAGTGCCATGCGCCCGACGGAATGGCAGGATCCGGTGCCTCGACAGAGGTGTGAATGCGTTCTGTGTCGCACGTCCAATAAACGCCGTTGGGATATCATTAACAAGCCCATCAGGGTATTCTCCGGGACTCCCGCAATGCTCTGCCTCCGCCAGGAGGAATTACTGATGCCGAGGTTCACTTGTGGTTATAAAAATAGGGAAACAGGTGCAGTGGCTGCTGAGGGAGAGAGAGGAGGTAGGTCATGTTCCCAGGAGGCTCAGCTGTGGGTTGCCGGTCCTGCCGCTGGCATGGCTGATTGGGCTATGGGAGCAAGGGCTGGGCTGATGCCACCATGTTGGGCCTTGTTGGGCATGGGAGTAAGCACCATGATAATATGTCTGCCTTTGGCCCCTTGCAGAGAATGAATTTCGGAATCCAACCAGGTATGGTTGCCATCATCCTAGCTGCCACAGCCCTGGGGGATGCATGGGCGGGGGGCTGCACCAGAGGAACAGGAGCCAGCCGGCGAGGATGGAGAATCGGCCGCCCAACTGGCTGAGGAGGTGGGAAGGATGTACCACATTAGGCCCATGTATACTGGACCGTGCATGCCGGATCATGGCGCACTGGAACCGTGGGAGTATGGAGGAGGACACGCACTCCCGGTGGCTGTCAAGGTGGCGGTTGCCCTGAACCTTTTTGCCAAGGAGCCCTGCCAGGCATCGAGTGGGGACCTGTCTGGGATTTTGCAGACCTCTGTGCCAAGGTGCATCCACACTGCCATGGAGATCCTGCGGGCCCTGGGGTAGCAGTAACAGCGAGTTTGGTCTGCATGAGCTCTGATGCTCCGCATCGTTCGACAACGTCTGACTCGTGCCCACGGTAGCACTTTCCACCATCCGCCCTGCATGCGAGCTGGCCATTCCATCACAGTCCCACCGAATCTTTGAGGTGGGCGGCGGTGGGGACAGGTTACGGGCCGACCTCCAACGGCCGCATATTCACCCCACACCCCCCCCAGTGCCCTCACTGTAGGCAGCCCAGCCCCATCCCTCATACACTTCTGACAAAGCACCGAGGCATGTTAGAACGATTGTGAACAGGTATTTTTTGTGAACAGGTGAACATGTTTCTACGCGTTTATGCCCTAGCCCTGAATGCTATCCTGTGTGCTGCCAACTTAACTTGTGTCGAAATTTCTGGCCTTAAAGCTATGCCTGAGTAAGCACATTAGGGTTGGAGGTGGCCTGCTGTGACCTGGGTCCCCTTTGGCGGCCGTCCCAGGGAGCGACTGGGCCTGGATGGGCCCGGCAATCAACAGGTGGCCCAGATGGCATAGTGCCAACCTGTTCTGCCTGCTGCCCATCGGATACACCAGGGACAGGATCACCGGCATGGGTACCATCATCCTCTCCACTCTCGGGGTGCCGAATGGCACCTCAATGACTCCTTAGAACAGGCATGTGGCCAATGAGCTCTGGGAGCTCCCCCCCCCATATTTCTTTGCCAGTCCTGGAGGCCCACTCTTGTCCCGACCAGGGCCATGGAGCACAGGAACTGGGGCACATCCCTCTGGGACTGTGCCACGTGCCTCTGGGACTGGCTCAGGTCAACCAGCGCCCAGCTAATGCCATCAATGCACTCAGCCATGACCCGCAGTTGTGACTGAGTCAAGCTCTGGTGCGCCGCTGCAATATCCAGATGTGCCCTGGTAGATACCCCTGCCTGTGCCTCAGCCACCAGGCCTTGGGCATCCTGACCCATGCCTGATACCTTCACCCCGAAGGCCTACATCGTGGACACCACCTGTACAGTGCTGGCCTGTGTGGCATGCATGATCGGCATCGATTCCTGCCCCTGCAGGTGGCTGGACTCCTCCAACTGCACTGCAGGCGCCGGATGGTTGCTGACAGCGCCTCATGTAGTCACCTGCTCTGTGTCTGCATCTCCAGCATCATTGAGACACCCGTTTCCAGAAGCCCGTGACTTGCCTGGACGGCAGCTAGTCCCTGGGTCAGGCCGCTCTTCAACCTTCCACCCCCTCGGGAGTTCCTACCTCCACGTGATGTATCGCAGCATGTGTGCGATGCACACCACATAGTGCCCCAGGAGCCTCTTCACTAAAATGCCCAACTGAGGCGACTGTCTCTGGGATGGTGGTGGTTGTTGGAGACAGCTGTGACGGAAAGTCGGTGTCACCCCCTCAGATTGGTGCTCCGGAGTGTCGCGGGTTGGTGTTTGGGGGTTTGCATCGCTGTCCGGTGCCGCCTCATCGCTTGATGTGTCCTGGGGATGCGAGGGACACCAGAAGGGCCCTCCTCATCACCAAGTGATCCTGCAAGACACAAAACATGACGCATTGTTGGATTGCAGGTGGCATTGTAGGAGGGTTGGGGTGGAGGTGGGGTGGTGTGGGAGTTGTGCCGTGCGTGTCATAGAGACCACAACTCATTGAGGGCTCACTTGGTTATCTGATGCCGACCTCTACCTCAGTGACTGTCCGCTCCCTGGCCCACTGACCAGGTCTAGTGCCCGCCACTCAGCGGCCCCCTCCAGTCTTCTCTCTCCATGCAGTTGTGCGGCACCATCGCCTGGGGGTGGAAGAGCAGAAAATGCAGAGTATTAGGCAGTCTGATATGGGCAGCACACTGGGGTGGGCAAATGGTGGCCTTTGTGAACAGGGCATGCAGCCATTGCAGCTGGTATGGGTGCTGGCATGTAGTGCGTGAGCAGGCTGTTAGGGTGTGGGTTCGGTCGCCCTCCAGATGGTGGTGGTGGGGGGTTTTGGTTACAGTTTTGTGCGACGGGGTTTGGTGCCAGGGTGCTGACTTCATCCTGGACGCCCGGAGGTCGTCACGCAGCTTATTCAGGTACTGCTGACTGGTCTTGGCAGTGGGGCCCACAGGTCCAGTGTACGACAACAGGTGGCAGACTCCTTCCCACCCCGGGGTACAGGGTGCCACACCTCTCCTACACAGCATCCAGCAGGGTCTGAAGCTCCGCATCTGCAAACCGGGATGTGGCTCTACGGGTTGCCATCTTGTTTGATTGGAATGAGTGTGTGTGGGGAGTGGAGTGCTTATATCTGACTGCAGCTTGTCAACCACTTGAGTGCCAAAACCGAGCCTGACGAAGCGGACACCATTTTTCATTAGAATTGCTCTAGTTCCACGTGACGTCGGTGCTAACGCATTAATGGAGCCTGATTTATTGTTCATCCCGAGTTGCTCTTGAAAAGGTGCGTGTCTGCTGCCTTTTGAACTGTTGCGGTTCATTGTGATGTCGGTCCACACACAGTGCTCTCTCTCCCTCTCTCCGTCACTGAACTGATGAAAAGTCATCAACCTGAAACATTAACTCGCTTTTCTCTCTCCACACCTCCGGCATGCACGGTCCAGTACACATGGGCCTAATGTGGTACATCCTTCCCATCTCCTCAGCCAGTTGGGCGGCCGGTTCTCCATCCTCACCGGCTGGCTCCTGTTCCTCTGGTGCAGCCCCCCCTCCCCAGAAAATATTGAGTATTTCTTGCACATTTCCTCCCCCACACCCCCCAGGAAATATTGAGTATTTCTTGCACATTTCCTCCCCCCCCCCCCCAGATTTCAGCATTTGTTGTATTTTACTATTGTATTAAGGCCTGGAATGGAGACCTCGCAGCCCACCTCAATGGGGTGTACCAGAGGAAACTCAACGAAAACAAGAAGTGTTTCTGAGGTAAAACTCAATTGCATTAAGAGTGTGCCTGAGGGGTTTTCTAATACTGCATGACTGAAAATTTGAACAAAAATGGACCTCTGTAGGCTTCATTTTTTAAAAATACACTTAAACAAATTTAATTATTAAAAGCATTGAATGTCTTACGTGAACCATAAATCCTTAATTGTAAAGCCTTGTAAATTGTCAAACAGTGTAGTAATTCAAAATTTCTTTCAGCAAAATGTTTTCAAAACAGATCAAGTACAAAAACTGTAACATAATATAAACATGAATATTGGCTCCAATATTAAGATAAATCAGGATTCCACTTGGGACATGTTAGTGCAAACATTATGGGCGCGATTCTCCACTCCCACGCTGGGTGGGAGAATCGCGGGAGGGCTGGGCGACTCATTTCACGCCCCCCTGGCGCACCCCGCGATTCTCCCAACCCCCGCTTGGAAGAATCGCCGCTCGCCGTTTTTCACGGCGACCGGCGATTCTCCGACCCGGATGGGCCGAGCGGCCTGCCGTTCGCGACGGTTTCATGACGGCGGCAACCACACCGATCGTCGGGCCGGCGTCTCAAAGCGATGCACTCTTTCCCTTCCGCCGCCCCGCTAGATCAAGCCGCCACATCTTGCGGGGCAGCGGAGGGGAAGACGGCCACTGCGCATGCGTGGGTTTGAGCCGTCAGCCGTCGTGACGTCAGCTGCGCATGCGCGGGTTGGAGCCGGCCAACCTGCGCATGCGCGGCTGATGTCACATAGGCGCCGTCGTCAAGGCCCGGCCACCGAGAATATCGGAGCTCCTAGCCCCCAGGTGGGGGTGAATACGGTGAGAGGAGCGGCCTCCGAAGCCGTCGTGAAACTTGGCCGAGTTCACGACGGCCTTCTCGATTTTTCCCGGGAGCGGAGAATTTCGCCCTATATATGTGTATAGGTCTATTCACACACATCTATATCCCAAATTTCAATGTGACATTAAACCGAGGCACTGTTGCCCTCTTAGTTAGATACATGGTTACTATTTTTGAAGAGGAGCAGGTGCTTTTTCTGCGATGTTCGACAACTTTTATAGCTTAACCATAGATTTATAGAATGGTTTCAGCACAGGAGGTGGCCATTTGGCCCATTGAGCTCATACCAATTCTCTGTAAGAGAAATTTATGTATTCCCACTCCCTGCCCTTTCCCCATAGGTCTGCAAACTTTCCATTTTGAAAGCCATCGTTTAAAAATGTTTCTCCTCTTGTCGCCTCGGATTCTTTTGCCTTAAACCAATGTTCTCTGTTTCTCAACCCTTCCACCAATGGGAACAATTTCTCTCCAAATCTACTTTGCTCAGACTTGGACATCTTAATGGAATCTCCTCTCAACCATCTTTGTTCTGTGGAGATCAATCCCTTCTTCTCCAATCTATCCACATCGCCAAAGTCTTCATCTCGGAACCATTCTCCTGAATCTTTTCTGAACCCACTCCAAAGCCTTCACACATTTTCTCTAAAATGCAGTGCCCAAAATCGGATGCCCCTTGTAAAGGTTCATCACAACTTCCTTGACCATAAAAAATATTGTTGGTCATTACCTTGTTCCTGTTTGTCAGAGCTTGCTGTGCACAGGTTGGCTCTCTCAGAAGAGCTACCAGCACAGAAAGAGGCCATTCTGCCCATCATGTCTGTGCTAGCTCCCCGAAGGAGCGGGTTACCCAGTGCCATTTCTCTGCCTTCTACCTGTAGACCTTCACAAAATGGAAGAATTTATTTTTTAAATAATAATCTAATTCCTATTATTAATAAAGCCTAGGATACTGTATGATTTTTAATTTCGCACTCAACCTGTCCTGCCACCGTCAATGGCTTTCATGCACTTATACATTTGCCTAACTAGCGGCGCCCACATGCCATGAACGATGGCACCCAGGCAGCAGAGGGAATGCCAGGGTAACACCATGCCCTGACCCGACCACTTGGGATTCTCTAGGCCTGCGAGACCTCTCTGAGGTGCCATTACACATGGTCCACGTGCTAAATGGCTCCCTGGCGAAGTCTCCCAGGTGCGGCCCTTGACTCCAGGGCGCTGGGCACATCTGGGGCTGGATACTCCATCCCGCCGCGCCACTTTTCTGCCTCGCCCCACCGGTGGGATTCTCCGTTACGCTTGCTGGTCAATGGGGTTTCCCATTGTGGGGCACCCCACGCCATCGGGAAACCCCTGGGCGCCGGCAAAACGGAGAATCCCGCCCATGGTGTTCGGGCATTTAAATAAGCCTAATGGCTCATTTAAATAGATAAATCTGGAACTCGCCCAACGAGGGAGTGATCAGGATCTCATTGGGCGGAGTAAGTGTTGGGGCTCGCGTGAGATTCACCTGACGCGCCCGGATCAGTGCCGGGCGCAACGTGGTTGCTGAATCACACCAGTTATCGTTCTGTGTTCTTCCTACTAAAATTAATTACTTCACACACCTCTGAATTAAATTTCATGTCACTTGTCAATCCATTCCACCTGACTATGTCCTTTGAAGTTCTACACTCATCTCCCACACTGTTCACAGTGCATCCAAGTTTTGTATCATGTGCAAATTTTGGAATTGTGCCCTGTATGGCAAGGTCTAGGTCATTAATATGCATCAGGAAGAGCTTAACACTGATTCCTGGGGAATTTCATTATAAACCTTCCTCCAGGTTGAAAAACATCCATTAACCACTGCTGTTTCCTGTCACTCAGCTAATTCCATCTCCATGTGGATCCGGTCCCTTTTATTCCATCAGTTTCCCATATTACAATTGCCGTCACTGGCAGGAACATGCTTCGGGGTGTCCTGAGCTTGTAAAAGGTGTTCTATAAATGCAGGCATTTTTGATTATACATACATATACACAGATAGGTATATTATTATAGACAAAGAGAAAGAGAGAGCTAGATCCATATGAGAATAATGCTTCCTTGGTAACATAACCATGTAATTTAAAGAATAGATATTTATATTTGAGCATATACAGAAGATGGACTCCAAACAACCAGAAAAGTGATGCACTGATTTGACTGACCAATTGACCTTTGAAGGAGCGGAGATATTTCAGCAATGTTATCAGTCAAAACCAAGGACTGCTAAATACTGCAGACAGGCTGCTAGGTCAAAAAGGCAACTTCACACCGCTTAAAGGGGTCAGAGAAGGCATTCTCAACAGCAAGTGTTACTCATTGTATCAAGGAAACGCAGTTCGTCAACAGCAAAAAAAAATAACTGGAAGCACCAAGGAAAAGAGACATTCAGGGCTGGAACCTATAAAAATAATAAAAATTCAAGCTGGCTTTAAGTAATTTGAAGGGGAAGAGCAAGGAGGAGGGCATTGAAATGAGAAAGACCTTTCGTACACTTAACAGCACTGCACTTTACAGCGAACAAAGAACTTTAAGTGTTGTTACTTTAATAGTGTTTGCAACAGCAGCCAGAAATGTGATAATAACTGAATAATCTGTTCAAATGATGTTGATTGAGGGATGACGACTCGTCAGAACACCAGGGGTAATTCCTCCAAGCCTCTTGGGAATAGTGCAGTGGAATCTTCCACATCAACCCGAGGGGGAAGATGTGGCCACAGTTCAACATCTCATCCAAAGGACGGCAGATCTGACAGTGCAGCACTCCTTCAGAACTGCACAGAGTTGTAGCCTGTGTTATTTTGCTCCAGTCTCTGAGTGGCACTTAAACCTGCAACCTTCTTAAGTTTTTGATTTGATCTGATTTATTATTGTCACATGTATTAGTATACAGTGAAAAGTATTGTTTCTTGAATGCTGTACAAACAATCCATACTGTACATAGGGAAGGAAGGAGAGACTGCAGAATATAATGTTACAGTTATAGCAAGGTGTAGAGAAAAGAGAAAAGATCAACTTAATACGAGGTAGGTTCATTCAAAAGTCTGATGGCAGTAGGGAAGAAGCTGTTCTTGAGTCGGTTGGCGAGAAATTAAATTTTTTTTAAAGAAAATATTTCTTTTTTTTAATATAAATTTAGATAACCCAATTATTTTTTCCAATTAAGGGGCAATTTAGCATGGCCAATCCACCTACTCTGCACATTTTTGGGTTGTGGGGCGAAACCCACGCAGACACGGGAGAATGTGCAAACTCCACACGGACAGTGACCCAGAGCCGGGATCGAACCTGGGACCTCAGCGCCGTGAGGCGGTTGTGCTAACCATTAGGCCACCGTGCTGCCCGTAGAAAATATTTCTTAAGGCATTTATAATTTTAACATTTTAAACAAAGAGATCCAACAAACACAAAAAACCCACAGTAACTTAACCATCTCACCCCAAGCATAAACCCTAACTATAATGGTACATATAACTACTCTGTCTTATGGTTCTCCCTTCATTAGTTTCCCTACCCTTATTCATCACTTGCATGCCTCCCCCCCCCCCACCTTTGCTGATGGTCAATTTTCCTTGACAAAGTCGATGAACGGCTCCCAACTTCTAGCAAATTCCTGTAACAAACCCCTTAAGGCGAACTTGATTTTCTCCAACCTAAGAAACCCTGCCATGTCACTGACCCCAGACCCCAGACTTTGGAGGCTCCGAATCCCTCCATCCCAACAGAATCCATCTCCGCGCCACCAGGGAGGCAAAGGCCAAAATGTTGGCGTCTCTCTCTCCTCCCCCCCCCCCCCCCCCCCCCCGGATCTTCCGATATTCCAAATATTGCCACCTCTGGACTCGGAGTCACCCTCCCTTCTAGGATCCCTGCCAAAATCCCCTCAGCTTCGGACAAGCCCAAAACATACGTACATGATTCGCCGGACTACCTCCACACCACCCACATCTGTCCTCCACCTCAAAAAACCAGTTCATCCAGGCCACAGCCATATGAGCCCTCTGGACCACCTTGAATTCGATCAGGCTAAGCCTGGCACACGATGAGGATGCATTGCCTCATCTCAGGACCTCCTTCCAAGTCTTCCCCCCACTTCCGCTTTATCTCCCCTTTGGAACCCCTTCCCACTCTATCAGTTCCTTATATATTTCTGAGACCTCCCCTTCCCCAACCCCTGTTTTTGACATCACCTTGTCCTGTAGCCCCCTTAGTGGGAGGCGCGAGAAGTCCGGGGCCTGACTCTTACCAAAATACCACACTTGCAAGTACCGGAACCCAGTCCCACATGGCAACTCAAACACTTCCTCTAGCTCCTCCAAACTCGGGAAACACACTTCAATAAAAAGATCTGCGAATCTCTCAATTCCTGCCCGCTGCCACCTCCAAAAGCCCCCGTCCAGACCCCCCAGAGCAAAGTGGTGGTTGTCACAGATCAGTGACCACACCGGCGCCCCCTCCAGTCCCATGTGTTGCCTCCACTGCCCCCACACCCTCAGGGCTGCCACAACCACCGGGCTTGTGGAGTGCCGAGCCTGCGAGAACGGCAGAGGGACCGCTGCGAAGGATTAAATTTAAGACTGGTTAAATTTGCTTGGATGCAAACTGTGGGGCTGAATCTTCCACAAAGTGGCAAGCATTGTCGGATTGCCACTCCCCTCCTATTTACTTATCCCGGATTGGAGCTCCACATTTCTCATCTGGACTTCCGACCAGGGCCTGCTGAGAAATGTGAAGTGCAGCTGTTCCTGGAGTCCTTCAGTACAGCGTGGGTCGTTAAATAACCCAAACCTACTTTGACAAGCTACTGTGGGAAGGTGTGTAAGGTAAGTGGATGAGTGGTTAGTGTGGTCCAATGGGGAGATGTTTGGGGGTTGGGTGGGGAAGGCATCAGTATTGTAGTTATCCAGGATTTTGTACAGGTTTTAATCCTTCTCACTGTTCCTGGGTAACTATTCTGCTAATTAAATTGGACTCATCTGGAATCTGAAATTAAATTTGAAGGTTCAGAGTTCAAATGTCCCTGGCAATTCCCATGCAGTCCTTGTATGGAGACCGCCAAGGGACCCCAGAAAATCTTCCAGGGTACGAGCATTCGGAGAATGGAAGATCTGGGCAGTGGTTTTATAAAAACTTCAACTGACTACAGAGGAGAGGAAACCATAACCATGAATAGAGACTTGCGATACGAGGAATATCTCATTGGAGCAGAATGGGCTAAGTGTACACTTAATGAAAAGGTTTTAGATGAGCTGAAGTTTATGGAGAATGAAAACCAGCCAGGAATTTGCGGTGCTGAAGGTTAAGAAAGATGAGGTGCATTTTCTTCAAAAAGCTATTGTACAGAATAGTCCTAAAACCATTGAAAAAGGAGATGCCTCAATTTCACTATTATTGCAGATTAGCAATTTGAACCAAGAGTACATTTGTAGTTATGTAATTTTTATCGTGAAAATCACATTGGGACCCTGCTCAATGGGAACCTATTGGGATTACTAAACTTCCAATCCTCTCTGGGGAAGGAATAGAAATATCCAGGATTTCAGTTTGGGGAAGGAATGGCAGTATCCAGGAATTCAGATTGACTTCAAGTTGCTCTCTTGCACCTCCCAGTGGCTGGTGCAAGACCTCCAAAGCATGAAAGCAGAACTGAATCACGCAGCTCAGAAGGTGGTCCTTCGGTCAATTGTGCCAGTGCTATCTCTCTGAAAGAGCCATCCCCAATGGGTCCCACTCCCCTGCTCCATCCCCCATAGCCTGGCCAATTCTTTCCCCTTTTGCAATTTATTGAATTGACTTCCTTTCACACAGTATCTTCTTCGAGATCACTACAACCTGTTGCATTAAAAATAATTCTCATGTCCTGCAGGTTGTTTTGCCAATTAACTTAATCTATGTTGTCGGATTATTGAGAGTAGAAAAAATTTCACTGTACTTACTCTATCAAAATAAGGGGTGGTTGTTTTTTGTTTTTCTTTTGTATACCAGGTAATCATATCATAGAGCCAGGAGCAGGGAGGGACAGAAACAAGTTTCCCTTGGATGGAGAGTCTAGAGCACGGCTGGGGCACAGTCACAGGATAAGGAGTTGGCCATCTAGGACTGAGAGGAGACGACATTTTTTCACTCAGAGGCTTACGGATCTTTGGAATTCTCTGCCCCGGGCAGCTAGGAATGCTTAGTCATTGAGTATTTTCCAGACTGAGATCAATAGATTTTTGGATTCTGAGGGAATCAAGTTGATCTTAATAGATTGAGGGGCTGGAGGCCTTATGCTTATGCTACTTTATGTTCTTGTGAAATGTTGGCGAATGAGTACAAAAGCCACCATGGCACTGTTTGACAATAATTTCAATTTCTTCAGAGGAATAAATAAAAAAGCAGGGATTAATAAAAGTGACCTTGAAGTTGTACGGTTGTTCTAATATAGTATTTATTTACACTGCCCGCTGAAAACAATCCAGTTGGACCAAATTGCAACCAGCAGCTGAAGTAGAAGGTGGCTCATCCTCATCTTCCGAGGGCAATTTGGGATGGGCAATAAATGCTGGTCTTGCCAGTGACACCCACATCAGAGAATGAATAGCATCTTTAAAAGAATATATTTTAAAAATCTTTCATGGGGTTGGTTGGGCCAGCACTTATTGCGCATCCCAAATTTCCCTTGAGGGGGCAGTTAAGAGTGAACCACATTGCTGTGGATCTGGAGTCACATGTCGGCCAGGCCAAGTCGAGTCACATGTAGGCTAGACCAAGGAAGGATGGCAGATTTCCTTCTCTAAAGGGCATTAGTTAACCAGATGGTTTTATCAAACAGCAAATCGACAAGGGCTTTATGGTCATCATTTGACTCCAAATTAGATTCAGATGTTTATTTAATTCAAATTTCACCATGGTGGGATTTGAACCCGGGTCCCCAGAGCAGTACCTGGAGACTCTGGAATAAGAATAATAGTCCGGTGACAATGCCACTACATCACTACCTCCCCCTCATTTGGTTCAGAGAGATCGTGAATGGTGTTAAATGTGATTTTAAACCCAATAGCAGTCCGTTCATGAGTGCCTGAGGATTTCAAGAGTCTTTTGATCACTGGGAGGAGACCACTCCCAACAGGGAGATTCTGCAATGGTCCCAGAGTCATACCAGCTCAGCTGCTGAACTCAGGTTGATAGCACAAATGGAGTGTCACCGAGGGCCAGAAACCACTTTACAACAACGATGAAGGCACAATCTGAACCCAGCCTAACCACAGATCTGCCTCTGTAGATAAAACCCCTTTGGCAAAATTCTTCTTCTTTTGTTATCAATGCCATTATCGTGCAAGGACGTTTTAGAAAAAAAAAATTTAAATAATTTTTATTGAAAATTTTTTACAAAATAAATAACGACAAACAGTAACAAGCAACAATAAAACAACATAATAATAAGCATAGCAACCCCAAGACCGTAGCAACGCATATATCGACCTCCCCCCCCCCAGTAAACAACAAGAGAACAGAAAGTCGAGGAAAGGCTGCCACCGCCTAAAGAACCCTTGTACCGATCCTCTCAATCCGCCAGGTCATTGATCCAGGTCTCCACGCTTGGGGGTCTCGCATCCTTCCACTGTAGCAAGATCCTCCGCCGGGCTACTAGGGACGCAAAGGCCAAAACACCGGCCTCTCTCGCCTCCTGCACTCCCGGCTCCACTGCAACCCCAAAAATTGCAAGTCCCCAGCCTGGCTTGACCCTGGATCCTACCACCCTCGACACTGTCCTCGCCACCCCCTTCCAGAACTCCTCCAGTGCCGGGCATGCCCAGAACATATGGGCATGGTTCGCTGGACTCCCCGAACACCTGACACACCCGTCTTCATCCCCAAAGAACCTACTCATCCTAGTCACGGACATATGGGCCCGGTGCAACACCTTGAATTGGATGAGGCTAAGCCGCGCACGTGGAGGAAGAGTTAACCCTCTCCAGGGCATCTGCCCATGTCCCATCCTCGATCTGCTCCCCCAGTTCCCTCTCCCACTTAGCCTTTAGCTCCTCTACTGACACGTCCTCCACCTCCTGCATTACCTTGTAGATATCAGATATCTTCCCATCCCCGACCCAGAGCCCCGAAAGCACCCTGTCCCTCACCCCCCTCGCGGGAAGCAAAGGGAATCCTTCCACCTGCCGCCTAGCAAACATCTTTACCTGCAGGTACCTGAACATGTTCCCCGAGGGGAGCTCAAATTTCTCCTCCAACTCTCCCAGGCTCGCAAACATCCCATCAATGAACAGGTCCCTCAACTTTCTGATGCCCGCTCTGTGCCAACCCTGGAATCCCCCATCAATGTTCCCCTGAACGAACCGATGGTTCCCCCTTAGCGGGGCCTCCATCGAGCCCCCCACTTTCCCCCTATGTCGCCTCCACTGCCCCCAGTCTCGAGGGTAGCGCCACACCGGACTCGTGGTATACCTCGTAGGAGGGAGCGGCAACGGCGCCATTATCAGGGCCCCCAGGCTTGTGCCTCCACAGGACGCCATCTCCAACCTTTTCCATGCTGCCCCCTCCCCCTCCATCACCCACTTGCGCACCATCGACACATTGGTCGCCCAATAATACCCCGAGAGATTGGGTAACGCCGGCCCCCCCACCATCTCTGCCCGCTCTAAGAAACCCTCTTCACCCTCGGGGTCCCATGCGCCAAAACAAAGCTCATGATGCTGATAGTCACCCTCCTAAAAAATGCCCTAGGGAATAAAGATGGGGCAAACACTGAAAAGGAACAAGAACCTCGGGAGCACCGTCATTTTGACGGACTGCACTCTACCCGCCAGCGATAGCGGCACCATGTCCCACCTTTTTAAATTCCTCCTCCATCTGCTCCACAAGCCTGGTAAAATTAAGCCTGTGGAGAGTCCCTCAACTCCTGGCCACCTGCACCCCCAGGTACCTAAACTCTTCACTGCCCTCTTAAACGGGAGCCTACCAACTCCCTTAACCTGATCACCCGGTTGCACTACAATTACCTCGCTCTTGCGCAGATTCAGATTATAGCCCGAAAAGCCCCCAAACTCAGCCAACAGCTCCATCACCCCCAGCATTCCCCCCACTGGGTCCGCCACATACAGCAGCAGGTTGTCCGCATACAGCGATACCCGATGTTTCCTCCCCACCCCGCACCAGACCCCTCCACCTCCCCAACTCCCTCAACGCCATAGCCAGAGGTTCAATTGCCAGTGCAAAAAGCAAGGGGGACAGGGGCACCCCTGCCTGGTCCCACGGTAGAGCCTGAAGTACTCTGACCTCCTTCCATTAGTAACTACACTCGCCATCGGGGCCTCATAAAGCAATCTCACCCATTTGATGAACCCCTCCCCAAATCCGAACCGCTCCAGCACCTCCCACAGGTACTCCCACTCAACTCTATCAAAGGCCTTCTCTGTATCTAGCGCCACCACTATCTCCGCCTCCCCCTCCACCGCCGGCATCATAATAACATTTAACAACCTCTGCACATTCGTGATAAGCTGTCTTCCCTTGACAAATCCTGTCTGATCCTCGTGTATCATCTCTGGCACACAGTCCTCTATCCTGGTGGCCAGGATCTTCGCCAGCAACTTAGCATCCACATTGAGGAGCGAGATTGGCCTGTATGATCCGCACTGCAGGGAGTCCTTATCCCTCTTCAGGATCAAAGAAATCAGCGCCCGTGACATCGTCGGTGGCAAAGCCCCCCCCCCCATGCCTCATTGAAGGCCCGCACCAACAGGGGGCCCACCAAGTCCGCATACTTTTTATAAAATTCCACCGGGAAACCATGCCGGCCCCGGCGCCTTCCCTGACTGCCTTTGACCAATCCCCCTGACATAGCTCTTCCAACTCATCGGCGCCCCCAGCCCCTCCACCAGCTCCTCCTGCACCTTTGGGAAACGTAGCCTGTTCATAAAGCTCCCCCCCCCCCCCCCCCCCCCCCCCCAAACCGGTGGCTCCGACCAGTACAGTTCCTCGTAAAAGTCCCTAAAGACCCCGTTCACCTCTGCCCCCTTCCGCACCACATTCCCACCCTTATCCATCACTCCACTAATTTCCCTAGCCGCATCCCGCCTGCGGAGCTGATGCGCCAGCATCCTGCTCGCCTTCTCCCCATACTCATAAACCGCGCCTTG
Organism: Scyliorhinus canicula; assembly: GCF_902713615.1. Classification (NCBI taxonomy): domain Eukaryota; kingdom Metazoa; phylum Chordata; class Chondrichthyes; order Carcharhiniformes; family Scyliorhinidae; genus Scyliorhinus; species Scyliorhinus canicula. The sequence continues at coordinate 152,413,559 of NC_052154.1, read as the reverse complement.
CGCCTTCCTCCACTGGTGGTCAGCAAGTCGAACTTGGCCTGCAAGCTACGCCGTTCCCCCAACAATCCCTCCTCCGGGGCTTCCGCGTACCTCCTAACCACATCTAGGAGCTCCCCCACCAGTCTCTCCCTCCTTTCCCTATGGGCCCGGATGGAAATCAGCTCCCCTCGGATTACTGCCTTCAGAGCCTCCCAAACCATCCCCACCCGGACCTCCCCCGTATCGTTGGCCTCAAGGTACCCCTCAATACTTCCCCAGACCCTCCTACACACCTCCTCATCAGCCAGCAACCCCACGTCCAGACTCCACAGCGGGCGCTGGTCCCGCACCTCCCCATCTCCAGATCGACCCAGTGCGGAGCATGGTCTGAAATTGCTATGGTCGAACACTCGGCATCCTCCACCCTCAGGATCAATCCCCTGCTCAGGACGTAAAAATCTATTCGGGAGTAAACCCTATGTACATGGGAGAAAAAGGAATACTCCCGCGCCCTCCCAAACCTCCAGGGATGCACCTCTCCCATTTGGTCCATAAACCCCCTCAGCACCTTGGCCGCCGCCGGCCTCTTACCCGTCCTTGAACTGGACCGGTCTAGTGGGGGTTCCAGCACCGTGTTAAAGTCTCCCCCCATGATCAGGCCCCCTGCCTCCAGGTCCAGAATGCGGCCCAATATACGCCTCATTAAGCCAGCATCATCCCAATTCGGGGCATACACGTTTACCAGCACCACCTTCTCTCCCTGCAGCATACCCTTCACCATAACAAACCTGCCCTCCTTGCCCGCCACCACCTCAGATGCCTCGAACGCCACCCTCTTCCCCACCAGAATCGCCACCCCCCCGGTTCTTCGCATCTAATCCCGAGTGGAAAACCTGCCCCACCCACCCCTTCCTCAGACGAACCTGGTCCGCCACCTTCAAGTGGGGCTCCTGGAGCATAGCTACGTCCGCCTTCAGCCCCTTCAAATGAGAAAATACCCCAGCCCGCTTAACCGGCCCATTCAGCCCCCTCACGTTCCAGGTGATCAGCCGGATCAGACGGCACCCCGCCCCCCTCCCCCGCCGACTAGCCATAGCTCATCGACTGCTCGCCCCAGGCCAGCACACCCCGCCCGACCCGTTCCCCATGATGATAGCGCCTCTCCCCTACCCCCCCGGCCCACACCAGCTCCTTCCTGGCCAGTCCAGCAGCAACCCGGCATTCCCCCCGCCCCAGGCTAGGACCCCTCCTAGCCGCGACGCACCCTCCATGGTATTTCCGTCAGTCAGCTGACTTCTGCTGACCCCGGAAACTCCCGCCAAAACCCGGCCCCTCCCGACATGGGGTCATCCCACCTCCTGCCACTCCTCCTTGGCACCGCTTCAGCGCGGGAAAAAACCAGTAGAGGCCACGCCCCACCGCCAGCTCCACCCCTCCTGCCCCGCAGCGCGGGAAACCAGGGGAAAGCCCGCGCTTTCACACCGCCCCACCCCACCTTTCTGACGCAGCTCCCAAATTCCAGCTCCACCCCATCCCCCAGCCCCGTAAAGAAAAAAAAAACCCTAACATTCCCCACATAACACAAAACCATACCCAACAGAACCACCCGGAAACAGAGCAAGAACCAGCATAAAAAACACATATCGAAATTACAAAAACAGCAACAGCAAAAATAGCAACAACCGTAGTACACAAGACCCCGCAGCCCCCAAACCCTAGTTCGAATCCAGCTTCTCCGCCTGCACAAAGGCCCACGCCTCCTCCGGGGACTCGAAAGTAGTAATGCCGGTCCTTATATGTTACCCACAAGCGCGCAGGCTTAATTTAACCTGATTGTTATGCAGCACCGCCTTCGTCCGGTTGAACCCGGCCCGCCGCTTAGCCACCTCCGCACTCCAGTTCTGGTAGATTTGCACCACCGAGTTCTCCCACTTGCTGCTCCTCTCCTTCTTGGCCCAGCGCAGCACACACTCCCGGTCACTGAACTGATGGAACTGCACCAGCACCGCCCGCGAGGGTTCATTCGCCTTGGGCCTCCTAGCCAGCACTCTGTGGGCTCCCTCAAGCTCCAGGGGCAGATGGAAGGACCCCGCCCCATCAACAAATTAGGCATCGTGGCCACATAGGACAGAAGATCCAACCCCTCCAGCCCCTCCGCCAGGCCCAGGATCCTCAAATTCTTCCGCCTCGTGCGAAAGTCCAGCTCCTCCAAGCGGTCTTGCCACTTTTTGTGAAGTGCATCGTGCATCTCCACCTTCCCCACGAGGACCACGGCCTCCTCCTCCCGATCAGCGGCCTGCTGCTGCAACTCCTGAATGGCCACCCCCTGGGTCTCAAGCAGCTTGCTGGTAGTCGCATTCAGGGAGTCCAGCAACTCAGCCTTCAGCTCCGCGAAACAGCGCAGAAGAGCAGCTTGTTGCTCCTGCTCCCACTTCCACCAATCCTCGGGTGCTCCGCCGGCCGCCATTTTGTCCTCCTTCCCCCGCTTTTCCTGGGGAGCTGCTGCAGCCTTCTTTTTGCCCCACTCCGGGTGCGCACCATAAATTTCGGGGAATGTTCCTCCAAACACCTTCCCCCACCGGGAATCGTCGAAACAGCGCCCTTTGGGGCCCTAAAACAGGCCCGAAAGTTCTTTGATAGCGGGAGCTGCCGAACGTGCGGCTTAGCTCCGCATCACCGCAACCGGAAGTCCCCGAAAATTCAGATTTTAAATATAGGAACAGCTGGAACTGGGCTGGAGTTAGAATGAACATCAAAAATGTCACACCTCGGTGAAAAATGGCACCTGAATGTATCAAAACACTAAAAAGGTTTTGATACAATTGGTCCAAAATACAACTGCGACTGGTAACCATTTCCTTAGGAGGGGCTTTAATGTATAATAATCTTTATTGTGACAAGTAGGCTTACAGTAACACTGCAATGAAGTTACTGTGAAAGCCCCCAGTCCGCCACATTCCAGCGCATGTTCGGGTACACAGAGGGAGAATTCAGAATATCCAAATTACCTAACAGCACGTCTTTCGGGACTTGTGGGAAAAAAATCGGAGCACCCGGAGGAAACCCACGCAGACACGGGGAGAAGATGCAGACTCCGCACAGACAGTGACCCAAGCTGGGAATTGAACCTGGGACCCTGGCCTTATATGAAAAATTTAAAATAATCTGTGAATAAATCTGAATTGCAACATGCTGTCCATGTTCATTCCTATCCACGCAGGGGGCTGTGCCAGTTTGTGTCTGTGAGGTAGAAATTATGGTGGGAGGCATTATTGTGTGAATCGGCAGTGTGCATCATAAACAACATAACCCAATTAATTTTCCTCACAGACCCCCACTGCCACACCCATTCATTCCTAAAAAAATGTATTATATAGTACTTTCATAATCTTGGGATGACCAAAAATACTTTGCAGCCAATAAGTACATTTTTAAAGTACAGTTAATGGAATGATACATGAAACACTGGAGTCAATTTGCTCCAATGTGAAATAGCACTAATTGCCAACCTTGTTGATCCAAGTACTTTTACAAAAGATTCATAAATACAAATATGCCTCGTCACGGAGGGTAATCAATGTGTGGCTGGCCACAACCTCAACCTCTGAATCCAACTCCCTGTGATTGCTCCTCGAGCTGTTATGGAAGAAAATGGAAAGAGCTCACATTTATATAGTACCTTTTAAGACCTCAGTACATCCCAAAGCTTTAACATATAATTAAGTACATTTGAAGTGTAGTTACTATTACAATGTAGGAAATATGATAGCCAATTTGTGCACAACAAGCTCCAACAAACAAGAATGTGGTAGTGACCAAATAATTTGTATTTCTGAAAATGAGAGGGGGATGAATATTGGCCAGGACATCAGGGCAACTTCTGAAGTGTCATGGAATCTTTCACATTCAGAGGGCGGGGGGGTGATGCACAATCAATTGCACAAAGACTTGAGTTGGATACAACTGAGGCTTTATTGCTCTAAGATGTGTAGCCTTCCAAAGCAGCTGGTGAAATGGCTGCAGCATGGAGGATATACATATTTATACTCAGGGACTACCAACGTACCTGTAGTACAGGTCCTACCATACATCCTCTAATAGAGGTGCAACATTGATTTACCACATGGGGCAGGGTCTTGGTTTAACACAGGCTTGTCCAATCCTTGACCCGTGAGCCAGAAGCGACTCACTGTGCCTCTGTCCTGGCCTGTGGAGCGACTGTTCAAAATGCCAGGAAGACAAGTAAGTGCAGTGGAAGATTCAGCAATCCCGACGTGGGAGAGAAACAGTGATTGAAGAGCAATGACCACTGACGGCGGTGAATGCGCTGGGAAGGAAGACGGTAAAGAGAGGCTTTAGGGATGGTATGTGTGGGGCGGGGGGGGGGGGGGGGGGGGGGGGGGGGGGGGGGGAGGAGGAAGAGGAGATAAACGAGATCGTAAGAGAGAGACAGAGACAGTGCAAGAGGGGAAAGAAAGAACCATAGGACGAGAGCATTAGATTGCAAGTGAGCGAGTGCGCACATGTCTGTGTCTGGTTCACTTGCAGTATCAGGGCTCTCTCACCCTCACACACCAACACGTGCTCACACCCATTCACAGTGGGTGAAAACGAATGAGTGAGCACCAAGAGACTGGGAGTGAACTGGCCATACACACCCTCATACTCTAATGGTCATCCTGCTTAATCACTCTTTCTTCAAATTATTGCTTTGACATAGCTTTATTTTTGCTCAGCAGATTTCTTCTTTTCTTTGAAATTCATTTTTAGTGTTGTGCCAGACCATTGGGTGAATTCTCCACCTCCACAGCCGTGGGTTTCTCGGAAAACCCCGCTGCGAGCATCAGCACGCCACTGAGAAAACATGGGAATGTGGCCTCTCACACAAACAGGTTGGACAAGCTTGGACCCGCTCACACACTTTCTCATCCGTTAACAAACCCACATTCAGCCTTCACTGCGGGTGCTCGACTCTCCCCTAACCCCCCCCCCCCCCCCCCCCCCCCCCCGCCCGCCGCCACCAAGACCACTATTGCCAAATTCTCCGAGGCAACACCCACGCAGAAATGCCTCATCAAGCACAAAAATATCAACCTGGGAGTACATCCGGTTCACATGGGAGAAGTATGAAACCTTCTTCGCCCTCAGCCTCCCAAATCTCCATGGGTCACACCCTTGTCAGCAACCCACCCTCAAACAAAGAACCAGCCCCATTTCACCCCCAACCGCACCTGCCTCCTGGCAACCCCCCACTTCACTCCAGTTAGCTAGCCCGCCTAGCTAGCACGGTGGACCCCGCCCAAGGTCTCCAACTACTCCACCTCCCCCAGTTTCCTTCCCCCCCCCCACCAACCATACAGCCGTAAAGAGTAACAAAAGGTGCACTCATCATCTTTATTACCTCATGAAACAATCTGCCCTCCAAACAACCCATCATCTAAAAACTTTAAAAAAAACACACCAACTCCTCCAAAGTTCAATGTTATCCCACTCCTCCCAGTCCATTGTCCCTCACAAACTTCATCGCCTCCTCTGGCGTGCCAAAATAATACTCTCGCTTCTGGAAAGTCACCCACAGCTGGGGCAGGGTACAATACTCCAAATTTCGCCCCCTTTTTAAAGAGGGCACCCTTAACCCGGTTAAACCCAGCCCTCCTCTTAGCCAGTTCTCCAAAGGTCCTGGTAGACCCACAGCTTGTTCCCTTCCCAGGTACATTTCCTGGTGTGCCTCGCCCATCGAAGGATCTTCCCCTTGTCCAGAAAGCGGTGCAACCGCACCACCATCACCCTCAGTGGCTCGCCCGCCTGTGGTTTCTCAACAGTGCCCTGTACGTTCGGTCGACCTCCAGGGGCCAGTCAAAGGCCACCTCTCCCATCAGCTTCTCTAGCATTTTGGCCACATACACCCTGGCCTCTGCACCTTTAATGCCTTCAGGCATCCCAGCAATCCTCAGGTTTTGCCTTTTGGAGCGATTCTCCACCTTCTCCCTCAGCTTTTTCTGGCTTTCTCGCATCACTCCAACGAGGCCAACTGCTCCTCATGCTCCCCCACCACCTCCTCTACTTTCTGGATCATCAGACCTTGGGACTCCAGCCTCTGCTCCATTCACTCAATCCCAGATCTCAGTGGTTCCACCACCATGGCCAGGTCTTCCTGGGTCTCTTTTCTCTACTGCCAAAACTTTTCATTGAGGAACTCTATTAACTGCTTCATCGACCACTGGGCAGGCAGAGCAGCCTCCTTGCCCTCCGCCATCTTATCCTGTGGCACACCATGAAGACTCACCTGACAACTCTTTCCTTCTTGCCCCACTCCCAGTCCCATGGATCCATCCAGCAGCCACATCAGAGGAGTAAAACCTTCCCCAGGTCATCCTGCACCTCTTAATTTCAAATACTTCGCCCTTTGGGCAGGGAAAAGGCTACAAAATTCCACCTTGAGAGGGAGCCACCAAATGTGCAACCACTCATTCCATGGCCGCCACCGGAAGTCCCATCAACTGGCTTTCAGGATTAGAACCAGTCAGATGTCTTTGTAAAATGAGCAATGTAGTTGCACAGAGTATTATAAAGATACCAGTGGAAGCTATGGAGGCTTTCCAGTGTTAGAATATCCTCCAATATCCCTCGGGTAGAAAACTACAACATCTGTACAGTGGGCCCTAACAGGAGAAAGAGCCAGTGGTTCTTGTGTGTGGGGGGAAGGGGGGGGGACCCAAATCAGAATTTCAGATGCAGTTACAATGTTGTTTGTGCTTTTAGGTGTGTTTTTATAATTTTTGAACTCATTCTTGTGGTGTCAGCATTAGAACATAGAACATAGAACAGTACAGCACAGAACAGGCCCTTCGGCCCTCGATGTTGTGCCGAACAATGATCACCCTACTTAAACCCACGTAACCCGTATCCCAACAATCCCCCCATTAACCTTACACTACGGGCAATTTAGCATGGCCAATCCACCTAACCCGCACATCTTTGGACTGTGGGAGGAAACCGGAGCACCCGGAGGAAACCCACGCACACACGGGGAGGACGTGCAGACTCCACACAGACAGTGACCCAGCCGGGAATCGAACCTGGGACCCTGGAGCTGTGAAGCATTGATGCTAACCACCATGCTACCGTGAGGCCCCCATTACTGGCAATGCTAGAATTTATTTCTCATGAGAAGGTGGTGGCGAGCTTTCTTCTTTAACTGCTGCAGTCTATCTAGTGTAGGTACAACACAGTGCTGTTAAGGAGGGATTTTGACACATACAACAATATAGTTCCAAGTCAGGATGGTATGAGACTTGGAGGGGAACTTGCAGGTGCTGGTGATGTTCCTAGGCACCTGCTGCTCTAGTCTTTCTAGCTGGTAGAGGTCAGGACTTTGGAAGGTTAAGTTAACTGCCCAAAACAGTATGTTTGTTTGAATGCATATGAGCTGTTGTGGAAGGGTTAATTAATTTACACCACATGCTCTCAGTCTCCACACATAGCGGTGGTCAATTAGCTACCTTCCTCAAATGACGATCCAGGAAATAGTGCAAAATGCTATCTTTAGTTAATTAGTTAACAGAAAAGGTTCGACGGCAGATAGAGGATGGAAGGAAGCAGTGTGCGAGACCCTCCATCATGGACGGAAGCCCTGAGACAACGAGACTCAGAGAATTGGGCCCACAGCTCGATTGAGTTCATTGGCACAGGTAGTATTAAGAATCTTGGCATTGTTGTAGCTTGGATAATTTAAGGGGGGGTAACTGCTTTTACTGTGTTTGATAATACATTTGGTTGAATCATAAACTTGTATTTGTTCTTTGTTCATCTCGTAAATAAGGGCACCCGAGTAAAATGTTTGAATAATAAACTGGTCGAAGTGTCTGAAGATTTATTGACAACAAAAGGCCGAAATAGTTCTGAGGTAGGATGGAAAAGAGCTTGCCGGTGATGGCGTACCCATGCACCTGCTGCCTTTACCCTTTTGGAGTCAAAGAGAGAAACATTGCAGGTTTGTGAAGTGTTGCTGAAGGATACTTTGGTTGCTGAAGCACATCTGGTAAGTGGGATAGTCTGGGGGGAGCACATCAGCAGTATCTATGCCATTGTTCTGGACTTGGTCCAGGATGGACTCAAATGTCAGCTCTCCCCCTACCGGCTGCCAAAGTAAGCGGTCGAATTCTCACTGAACATACAAGCTAGGGAAGCAGAGCGGCACACATTTCAATCATTTCCTTCCTGCACTGACTATTATAAATTACCTTTCACATCCTCAGGCAAACTCACATCATTTTACAACTAACTTCTAATTGTAGTCAGTGTTGCTATGCAGGCAAACGCAGCAGCCAGGCTCCCATATACAGCAAACGACTGATTGAATCCGTTGATTTGTCTTGGACTGTACTGGTTGAGGAGAGAAATATCGGGAGAATACCCATGTATTTTTCAATTGTGCCACCTGGGAGGCCACCTTAACGCTTCATCCGAAAGATGTCACCCCAGCAAGTGCAGCACTCCCACAGCACCGCCAAAAATATCACCCGGATACAAAGACAACATCATGGCTGTAGTGCCAGAATAGCCAAGCCCCTAGCCAAGCTTAACCAGTACAATGTGAAAAATTGTCTAGCTATGTCCCGTCCACAAAAAGCAGGAAATTCCAATCTGGCCAATGGTTACCCCATCAGCATACTCTCAACTCCCAACAATCCACAAAGTGATTGTGTTCACACAGCAATAACCTGGTCACTGATGTTCAGTTTGGATTCCACCAGGGGGCACCTGGCTCCAGGCCTCTTTATAGTTTGGTCCAAACATGGGCAAAAAAGCTGAATTCCAGAGAAGAGGCAAGAGTGACTTCCCTGATATCAAAGAGCATGGAATTAAGCAGTTGAAACAAAATTTAGGTCAACAGTAATCAAGGTTGGGCAAGTCTCCACTTCGAGGTGTCATACCTGGCACAAGGTGGTTGTTGGAGGTGGATTATCTCAGCCCCAAACAGCAGATGTTCCTCAGAATAGGATCCTAGGCCCAACCATCTTCAGCTGCTTCATCAATGATTATCTCTCCACCATAAGGCCAGAGGTGGGAATGTTTGTTAATGATTGCAATTGCACTTGCTTTAGCACTATTTGCAATTCCTCAGTAACTAAAGCAAGACTTGGACAACATTCAGCCTTGGGCACACGTATGCACGCACACAAATTTGCTTCAACAGAGAAAGAGAGAGACAGAGAGAACGACTATTCCCTTCAAGGTCTAATCTCTTCTAAACATTCTGCAGGAACCGATCATTGACTGTTGTCAGCAGAACACTGTCCCTGGACAACCCACAGGTTGCCAGCCAGCCAATCGAATCGACTTCCTCCAAGGCGGATTCTTTTTTTTTCTTTAAAAAAAAAATACATTTAGAGTACCCAATACATTTTTTCAAATTAAGGGACAATTTAGTGTGGCCAATCCACCTAACCTGCATATACGAACATAAGAGCATAAGAACTAGGAGCAGGAGTAGGCCATCTGGCTCCTCGAGCCTGCTCCGCCATTCAATGATATCATGGCTGATCTTTTGTGGACTCCGCTCCACTTTCCAGCCTGAACACCATAACCCTTAATCCCTTTATTCTTCAAAAAACTATCTTTATCTTAAAAACATTTAATGAAGGAGCCTCTACTGCTTCACTGGGCAAGGAATTCCATAGATTCACAACCCTTTGGGTGAAGAAGTTCCTCCTAAACTCAGTCCTAAATCTACTTCCCCTTATTTTGAGGCTATGCCCCCTAGTTCTGCTTTCACTCGCCAGTGGAAACAACCAGCCCGCATTTATCCTATCATCCCTTCAGAATTTTATGTTTCTCTAAGATCCCCCTCATCCTTCTAAATTCCAACGAGTACAGTCCCAGTCTACTCAACCTCTCCTCGTAATCCAATCCCTTCAGCTCTGGGATTAACCTAGTGAATCTCCTCTGCACACCCTCCAGTGCCAGTATGTCCTTTCTCAGGTAAGGAGTCCAAAACTGAACACAATACTCCAGGTGTGGCCTCACTAACACCTTATACAATTGCAGCATAACCTCGCTAGTCTTAAACTCCATCCTTCTAGCAATGAAGGACAAAATTCCATTTGCCTTCTTAATCACCTGTTGCACCTGTAAACCAACTTTTTGCGACTCATCTTTGAGTTGTGGGGGTGAAACCCACACAGACACGGGGAGAATGTGCAAACTCCACACAGATGTGACCCGGGTCCGGGATTGAACCCGGGTCCTCAGTGCCGTAGGCAGAAGTGCTAACCACTGTGCCGCCCCACCAAGGCTGGTTCTTAAGATTCCCTCAGCGCCGATGAGTCTGTATTCTACTCACCAAAAACAATAAAACAATTCTGGAACAGACTGTCCTGACTAGCAGGCTGCCTCAGTTTAAGTCTACTACTTAAAGGCATTTAACAATTATGAGTACATAGACCATAAATAATAAAATAAAACAAAAGAAAGAAATGGGAACAAAGGGAAGACTCCAACAAGGGCATGTTGTACTGTTGGAGGTGGTGTATTTCAGGCGAGATAGGAACATAGGAACTAGGAGCAGACGAAGGCAATTCCGTCCTTCAAGCCTTTTCTGCCATTCAATCAGATTGTGGCTGATCTCTTCCTGGTCTCAAATCCACCTACCTACCTGTTCCCCGTGTCCCTTTAACCCATTTTCAAAAATCAGAAATATATCTATCTCCTTCTTGAAACCATTTAATGACTCAGATTGCACCGCACTTTGGGGCAGGTAGTTCCACAAAATTCACCATCCTCTGCGAGTAGTTCCTCCTCATCTCCATTCTAAATCTACCGCCTGTCAACCTGTATCTGTGACCTCTCATTCTAGATTGCCCCCCAAGGGGGAACATTTGGTCTATGTTTACTTGATCAATCCCTTTTAATATTTTACTTTGGTCAGACCCCCTCATCCTTCTAAACTCCAGCAATACAAGCCTAAACCGTTTAATGTCTCCTCATACCTTTTCATCTCAGGAATCAATCTGGTGAACCTCCTCTGAACTGCCTCCAATGCTACCACATCATTCCTCAAATAACAAGACCAAAACTGGACACAATACTCCAGATGTGGTCGCAGAAACACTGTCACGTGAGTGCCCCTTTAAGAAATGTTTTGTCTTATCACACGGCTTCAGTGATCTCATTGTGTGGGCGGAGCTGGGCTGTGGCTCTGAGTTTTACTGTTGCTTTGGTTTGGGGTTGTTGTGCGACTCTGAGTTTTTTGCTTTCATTTTCACATTTGGTGCTGTATTCAGACAGACAAGCATCTTGGAGTCCCTCTCTCTCTGCATTTTAAAAACTGTTTCCAGATTACATGATAACTTGAAAAGAAATAACTGCTTTCTGGAAGGAATTCAAACCTGATGTTTTGAAAAGGAAACAAGATTATATACCAGGTCTCGAGTGCTGTGTGCTTGGCCACACCTTTGAAAAGGGGTTTCTGGTTTATGGGATCTTGTTACTAAATTGGAACAGCTTAAAGGGGGAATTTATTAAAGGTTATACATAGAGTACTGTAGCTGTGTGGGGTATTTATGTTTGTAGTTGATAAAATTACTTACTGCGTGTGTTTATAAAAATGTTAACTGAATTCGTAGAATAAACTTTGTTTTTTGATTAAAAGTGCTTAAGGCCTCTGTTGAATAACACCTGAAAGGTAGGCCCTTGTGCTCCTCGTAACCAAAATTAATAAACAGTTGTAGGTCAGGTGAACTCCATGATATACTTTGGAGTTTTCTAAACCCTGGCCTATAACAACCTGTTAAAATTGCAACAATATCTCTCTAGATTTATACTCCAATCCTTTTGCAATAAACGATAACATTCCATTTGCCTTTTTAATTACATGCTGTACCTGCATACCACCTTTCTGCGATTCATGAACAAAGACACCTAGATGCCTCTGCCCAAATGCATTTTGAATCTGCTTCCCATTAGATAATAATTTGCCTTTCTATTTTTTTCGGCCAAAATGGACAATCTCACATTTATCTAGATTAAACTCCCATCTGCCAAATCTTGGCCCAATCTCAGAGTCTGTAAATCATATTTATTCATTCATTGGTTGGGGGGGGGGGGCTCTAAGCCCCCTGACCAGGCTGATTACATGGAACGTCAGAGGGCTGAATGGGCCGGTCAAGAGAGCTTGCGTGTGTTTGTGTGTTTGAGGGGACTGAAGGTGGACGTGGCAATGCTACAAGAGACACACCTAAAGGTGACACACCAGACGATATTGAGAAAGGGGCAAAGGGGTATTCCACTCAGGGCTGGACTCAAAGACCAGGCGGACAGCGATCAACAAACGAGTGGCATTCGAGGCAGGGAGAATCCTATCAGACATGGGGGTTAGGTACATAATGGTGAGTGGGAATCTGAAGGGGGGTGCGGGTAGTACTTGTGAACATATATGCTCCGAATTAGGATGATGCGGAATTTATGAGGGGGATTTTAGGTAAGATCCCAGACTTAGAATCACATAACCTGATCATGGGAGGAGACTTTAACAGTCATCGATCTGGAATTGGACCGGTCAAAATCAAGGACAGGGTGGAGGCCGGCTGCGGCAAAAGAACTGAAGGGGTTTATGGAACAGATGAGGGGAGTAGACCCATGGAGGTTTGCACAGCCGAGGGCGAAGGAGTTTTTCTTTTTCTCACATGTCCACAAGGTATACTCTCGCATCGACTTTTTTTGTTTTGAGCAGGGCGCTAACAAAGGAGGTGGTGGATACGGAGTACTCGGCAATCGCTGTGTCGGATCATGCCCCACATTGGGTGGATCTACGGGTTAGTGTGAAGAGAGGGCAACGCCCGCTGTGGAGACTGGATGTGGGGTAGCTAGCGATAAAGCGATCTGTGGGCGGGTTAACAAGTCCATCCAGAACTACCTGGAAACAAATGATATAGGGGAGGTCTCTGCAGCGACGGTTTGGGAAGCTCTGAAGGCAGTGGTCAGAGGGGAATTAATCTCGATATGGGCCCACAGAGAAAAGGTGGAGCAGGCTGAGAGGGATAGATTAATGGAGGAGATACTCCAGGTGGACGGGAGATACTCGGAGACCCCGGACGCGGGGCTACTGAGGGTACAGCGGAGGTTACAGGCGGAGTTTGGGCTGTTGACCACAGGAAAAGCAGTGGAACAGCTGACGAAGGCAAGGGGGGTGATTTATGAGTACGGGGAAAAGGCAAGCAGAACGTTGGCACACCAGCTCAGGAAAAGGGAGGTGACCAGGGAGATAGGTAAAGTAAAGAGTAGAGGCGGGAATACTGTCCTGGACCCAGCGGGAGTGAACGAGGTGTTTAAGGACTTCCATAGTAAATTATATGAGTCAGAAACCCCGGCTGGGGTGGAGGGGATGAGGCAGCTTTTGGATCATTTGAGGCTTCCGAGGGTAGGTGAGGATCTGGTGGAAGGGCTGGGAGCCCCAATTGAGATTGAGGAAATAATCAAGGGGTCGGAGGGCATGCAGTCAGTCAAGGCCCAGGGGCCTAATGGCTACCGGGTGGAATTCTATAAGAAGTTTTCAGAAATATTGAGCCTACTGCTGGTGAGGACATTTAATGAAGCAAGAGAAAGGGAGTCCTCCCCCCAACAATGTCACAGGCCTCGATTTCATTGATCCTGAAACGGGAGAAGGATCCGGAGCAATGCGGGTCATACAGACCAATTTCTTTACTGAATGTGGACGCCAAACTGTTGGCTAAGATACTGGCCACAAGGATAGAGGACTCTGTCCCAGGGGTGATAGGGGAAGACCAGACGGGATTTGTAAAGGGCAGGCAACTCAAGGCCAATGTTCGAAGGCTTCTAAATATTATTATGATGCCCTCAGAAGGATGGGAGGTGGAGGTGGTGGTAGCAATTGATGCGGAGAAGGCTTTTAATCGGGTGGAGTGGAATTACCTGTGGGAGGCACTGGGAAGGTTTGGGGAGGGCTTTCTTGACTGGGTACGGTTGCTCTATCAGGCACCAGTAGAGAGTGTGCGTTTGAACCGGCTGAGGTCAGGGTACTTTAATCTACACCGATGATTATTATAAATACTCTGGCCATAGAGCCATTGGTCATGCCGTTAAGAGCCTCTAGGAACGGGCAGCACGGTGGCACAGTGGTTAGCATTGTTGCCTACGGCGCTGAGGACCCGGGTTCGAATCCTGGCTCTGGGTCACTGTCCGTGTGGAGTTTGCACATTCTCCCCGTGTCTGCTTGGGTTTCGCCCCCACAACCCAAAGGATGTGCAGCGTTGATGGATTGGCCACACTAAATTGCCCCTTAATTGGAAAAAATAATTGGGTACTCTAAATTGAAAAAAGTAAATAATAAAAAGAGCCTCTAGGAACTGGAAAGGGTTGGTTCGGAGGCGGGGTGGTGGAATGTGGAGCACCGGGTCTCGCTTTACGCAGATGACCTGCTATTGTGTATTTCAGACCCATTGGAGGGGATGGGGAAGTAATGCGAATCCTGGGGGAATTTGGCAATTTTTCAGGGTATAAATTGAACATGGGGAAAAGCAAAATGTTCGTGATCCAGGCAAGAGGACAGGAGAAGAGACTGGGAGAGCTGCCGCTTAGAATGGTAGGGAAGAGCTTTCGGTTTCTGGGAATCCAAATGGCCCGGGAATGGGAGACACTGCACAAGTTGTCTACCTATCCCGGCTGGTAGAACAAATGGAAGGGGAATTTAAGAGATGGGAAATGCTCCCGCTATCACTGGCGGGGAGGGTATAGACCGTGAAAATGACAGTCGTCCCCAGATTTCTGTTCGTCTTTCCATGCCTCTGCATCTTCAACCCAAAGGCCTTTTTCAAGCAGGTGAATAAGGTTATTTTGGGCTTTGTGTGGGCGGGTAAAACCCCGTAAGTGGAGAAAGTGTTGCTGGAGCGCAGTCGGGGGAACGGTGGGTTGGCGCTTCCGAACTTCTGCAATTACTACTGGTCGGCTAATACAGCCATGATTAGGAATTGGGTAGTGGGGGAGCGGTCAGCATAGGAGCGGATGGAGGCGGCGTCATGCAAAGACACCAATTTGGGAGCACTGATAACGGCCCCTCCTCCGTTCTCACCGGCCCGATACTCCACACGTCCGGTGGTGACAGCGGCTCTGAGAATCTGGGGGCAATGGAGGAGATAGAAGAGAGTGGAGGGAGCATCGGTTTGGACCCCGATTTATAATAATCATCGGTTTGTACCGGGTCGGCTAGATGGTGGGTTCTGGAGATGACAAAGGGCAGGAATTAGAAGGATGGGGCATCTATTTACAGATGGGAGCTTTCCCAGCTTGAAAGCCTTGGAGGATAAATTTGAATTGCCAGCAGGGAATGGGTTTAGATATTTGCAGGTGCTCGACTTCTTGAGAAAGCAGGTGCCGGCCTTTCCACTGCTACAGCCATGGGGGATACAGGGTAGAATAGTTTCCAGTACCTCGGTGGGAGAGGGGAAGGTTTCAGGTATTTACCAGGAGCTTTCGGAGGCGGCGGAAACTCCGGTGGAGGAGCTTAAGGGCTAGTGGGAGGATGAGCAAGGAGGAGAGATAGAGGCGGGTCTGTGGGCAGATGCCCTAAGCAGGGTTAATACCTCTTCATCATGTGCCAGGCTTAACCTGATACAATTTAAGGTAGTCCACTGGGTACACATGACAGTGGCTAGGATAAGTACGTTTTTCAGGGTAGAGGATAGGTGTGTGAGGTGCACAGGAAGCCCAGCAAATCATGTCCACATGTTTTGGGCATGCCCGAAGCTTAGAGGGTTTTGGCAGGGTTTTGCGAAGGCAAAGTCCACGGTGCTAAAAACACGGGTGGTACCAAGTCCGGAGGTAGCGACCTTTGGTGTGTCGGAAGAGCCGGGAGTTGAGGGAGCAAAAGAGGCTGACGTCTTGGCCTTTGCCTCCCTGGTTGCCCGGAGACGGATCTTGTTAATGTGGAGGGACTCAAAGCCCCCGAGTGTAGAGACCTGGGTTAGTGACATGGCTGGGTTTCTCAGTCTCAAGAAGATAAAGTTCGCCTCAAGAGGGTCAATGGTTGGGTTCAACCGGAGGTGGCAGCCGTTCACCGTCTTTCTCGGGGAAAATTAAAATGTCAGCAGATGCAGTATTCCGGGGGGGGGGGGTGTAAGAGGGCCAGATTGTTGTTTTATGGTTGGGGGTGTGAAGATTGGGATGGGGGGGGGGGGGGGGAAATGTTTATTATACCATGTTGATGTCATAGTTAGTTATTTTTATAAAAAATTTCAAATACCATAATAAAAATATTTTTAAAAACTATTTACTTATTGGTGTAAATAATAAATCCAAAGATTATCAGTGATATTTGGTTTTAAATATTGCTCTTACCATCTAGAATGATTAGATCCCAGATGGCCAACACCGAATCCCAGCAGGGTAAGGATGTAAAAAGGGTGAGGAACCAAGTGGTGATGAACAGTAATGGTGCCACTTCCAAGTTCTCCTGCCAGGATTAAAAGTGCGTCATTAGTACTGTTCCCACAAACCTGACGAAAAGGAACATTCAAGCATTAGCATTTTGAGACACTTTTAAAATAATCACACAATTCCAATTTCATTAGAATTAATTACGGTTCAAACTGATGAAGAGCAGACTGCACAGAAGCCAGCCATTCAGCACAAGTGGCTTGTGCTGGAGTTTAAATGCATCTATACAATTCACAACTATTCCTGTGGTAGAAAATTCCACACTCTCATCACTCTCTGGATAAAGAAGTTTCTGCTCAATTCCCTCGCTTTCTCACCATGGTATTCTCTGGAGATGAAGGCAGAAATTACATTGAACATTTTGGTTACTTTGTATTTTCGCAACTGGACACCAAAATCAATGGGTGGAATTCTCCGCTCCCCACGTGGCGTGGGAGAATCGTGGGAGAATCGTGGGAGGGCCTCCCGACATTTTGTACGCCCACCTGGCGTCCCCAGTGACTCTCTTTCCCCCCCCCCCCCCCCAAACTCGGAAAAATAGCCGCTCGCCGTTTTCATGGCGAACAGCGATTCTCCGAGCCCGATGGGCCGAGTGGCCGGCCCTTCACGCCCGTTTCACCACGGCAGCACCCACACCTGGTCGCTGCATTCGTGAAACGGGCGCCAGATGCCCGTTTGGGGCATCTAGGGGCCCGATTTGGGCGGGAGCACCGCGACTGTGCTCGGTAGGGGACAGGCCCGCGATCGGTGCCCACCGATCGTCGGCCAGCGTCCAAAATGGACGCACTCTTTCCCCTCCGCCGCCCGGCAAGATCAAGCCGCCACGTCTTGCCGGGCGGCGGTGGAGAAAGACGGCACCGCGCATGCGCGGGTTCGTGCCGTCTGCGCGCTGATGTCATCCGCGCATGCGTGGGTTGGAACTGGCAACCCGCGCATGACATCAGAAAAGCGCCGTTTCCGCGTCATTTCCGGCGCGACGAGGTCGCGGCCGGGAACGACGTGGGCCCGCTCCTAGCCCCCTGGGTGGGGTGAATTAGGTGCGGAGAGCGGGCCCTGAGGCCGTCGTGAACCTCGGCCGATTTCACGACGGCCATCCTGATTTTTATCGAGAGCGGAGAATACCGCCCTATCAGTTTAAAAAAAAACACATGACATTTTTCTTCTTGTGACGTGGGCGACACTGGCAAGAGCGTATTGATTGCCCATCCTGTGTTACCCTGTGGGGTATTCAGGTAGATGTGGAAGATACTTAGATTAAACAGCTTGTCCAACAGAAGCAAGAGCATGTGATATTGGGTGTAGGAGAAAGGAAATTGAAGGTCCATTTAATTCAGGAGGACAAGGTGGGTGTTGGAGAGTTGAGGCACTGCAGGGAATACAATGAGATGACTCAGTGACCTAAAGGAACAGAGAACTAGGAGACAATCAAGTCCGGAGGCACAATAAGTGAGCAGATAATGATAGCCCAGAAGCAAAATCATGGATAAGGATTAACAGGAGGCATTTAAAAAAAATAATAATTTGCGAGATGTAGGTGTCTCTGGCTAGGTCAGCTTTTATTGCCACCGCTAATTGCCTTGGAGAAGGTGTTGGTGAAATGCCTCTTGAATCGCTGCAGTCACTGAGGTATAGGTACACTCACAGTGCTGTTAGGGAGGGAACTCTAGGAATTTGACACTGAAGGAGCAGTAATATATTCTCAAGTCAGGATGGTGAGTGACTTGGAGGGGTAGTGACTCCAGGTAGTGGTGTTCCCAGGTATCAGTTGCCCGCATCCTTCTAGATGGTAGCGTCGTGGGTTTGGAAGGTGCTGTCTAAAGACCGTTGGCGAGTTCCTGTAGTACATCTTGTAGATGGTACACACGGCTGCCACTGTGCATCGGTGGAGCTTCTTCAGTGTTGTTGGAGCTGCACAAATCCAAACAAGAGTATTCCATCACACATCTGACCTGTGTCTTGTAGATAGTGGGCAGGCTTTGGGAAGTCAGGAGGGGAGTTACTCGAAGCAGGATTCCGAACTTCTGACCTGCTCTTGAGAAACAGTATTAATATGGCTAATCCAGTTCAGTTTCTGGTCTCAATAGCAACCCCCAGGATGTTGATAGCGAGGGAATGATAATGCCATTGAATATCAAGGACCGATGGTTAGGTCCTCTCTTGTTGGAGGTGGTTATTGCCTGGCACTTGTATAAAAAAGATGGAATTTTTGGTACATGAGCTGGCCTCTTGCTCGTTTCAGAGGTAACCAGTTAATCGTTTAATCACTAGATTTGTTCAACCTACATGAATTACTCATGTTTCAACTTCATGGTGCAGTCTAGAGCGGATCTCAAATCCCAGCATGCATTGCAGCCTTTCTGTACATCCAGAATCATGCCGGACGTTTCAGAAAACACACCTGAACTCGACCCTGAACCAAGGAAACAGCGTTTGCGAAACAGATGGGCCTCAGCTTGAGAAAGGTGAAAGAGTTACTAAATCTGAGAGAAAGTGGGTTGGGATAAAAGCTACAGGTCCATTATAAATCCCTTACCATGTGCTGCCAGAGGCAAGGCATTCGATGTTTCAGCAACTGTTGAAAGATTTTAGCATGTCTTTGAATTCTGTAAAGCAAACAGTTACATTTCATTATACATATGCAATGCAGCTTAATTTAAATGAGCATGCATTTATATAGCGTCTGTAACAACATAACGCAAGCCAAGAAGCTGCAGGGGCATTATCGAAGAAATTCTGACGCCAAGTCAAACAGGGAAATATTGAGACAGGTGGCCAAAATCTTGATCAAAGACGTAGGGTTTAAGGCAGGATCTTACAGGAGGAGAGATTTAGAGAGGAAATTTCACACTTTGGGGCTCAGGCAGCTGAAAGCACAGCCTCCTTTAGAACATAGAACATAGAACAGTACAGCACAGAACAGGCCCTTCGGCCCTCGATGTTGTGCTGAGCAATGATCACCCTACTTGAACCCACGTAACCCGTATACCCGTAACCCAACAATCCCCCCATTAACCTTACACTACGGGCAATTTAGCATGGCTAATCCACCTAACCCACACATCTTTGGACTGTGGGAGGAAACCGGAGCACCCGGAGGAAACCCACGCACACACAGGGAGGACGTGCAGACTCCACACAGACAGTGACCCAGCCGGGAATCGAACCTGGGACCCTGGAGCTGTGAAGCATTGATGCTAACCACCATGCTACCGTGAGGCCCGAAACTTTGGTGAGGTGATTAAAATAGATGATTTACAAGAGGCCAGACTGTGTTCAAAAGCAAGGTTCCCATGTCAGCATTACATAAAGGCCTCTCGTACAGGAGGAAATTATCCTTTTGGATTGTCGCCACACATCCAGGAAGGCGAAAGAAGGCCAACTTGCCCTGAACTGCTGGTGACTCATGATTAGTAACAAGAGAAGAGAAACACAATAACACGAGAGTGTCTCAGGCTTCATTTAGACTCAACAAGAAACTTGCATTTATTATCAAACTCAGAGGACTTCAATTATGAATTTGCTTTAAAATGTTGTCCTGTGGGCAAAGGGTAAAGCTAAATTGTACACAGCAAGGTCACACAAACTAGGAGCAGGAGTAGGCAATTCAGCCCCTCAAGCCCACTCTGCCATTCAATACAATCATGACTGATCTAATCTTGGCTGCAACTTTTCTGCCCATTCTCCACCACCCTTCAACCCATTACTAATTAAAAATATGCATATCTCCTCCTTAAATTTACTCAATGTCCCAGCGTCCACCGCACTCTGGGGTAATTTCTCCTCATCTCTGTTTTAAATCTGCTACCCCTCATCTTAAAACTATGACCTCGTGATTTATAATTGCCCCACAAGAGGAAACATCCTCGCCAAGTCTACTTTGTCAATCCCCTTTATCATTTTTTTTTCTTTATTTGTTCATGGGATGGGGTATCGCTGGCTGGGTCAACATTTATTGCCCATACCGGAGGGCATTTAAACGTCAACCACATTGCTGTGGGTCTGGAGTTACATGTAGGTCAGACCAGGTAAGGATCACAGATTTCCTTCCCTAAAGGACATTTGTGAACCAGATGGGTTTTTACAACAATCGACATGGTCATCTTTAGACTTTTAATTCCAGATATTTACGAATTTCACCATCTGCCCTAGGATTCGAACCCGGGTGCCCAGAACATTACACTGGGTTTCTGGATTATTAATCCAGTGACAATAACACTACGCCACTGTCTCCCTTCATGTGGGCAGCATGGAAGCACAAGTGGATAGCACTGTGGCTTCACAGCGCCAGGGTCCCAGGTTCGATTACTCCCCCCCCCCCCCCCCGAGTACCCAAAAAATGTTTTCAAATTAAGGGGAAATTTAGCGTGGCCAATCCATCTAACCTGCACATCTTTAAATTTGTGGGGGTGAAACCCACGCAGACATGCGGAGAATGTGTAAACTCCACACGGACAGTGACCTAGGGCCGGTATTCAAACCCGGGTCCTCAGCGCCGCAGTCCTAGTGCTAACCATTGTGCCACATGCCACCCTTCCTCTTCTCGCTGAGTTAGTATATCATGGGTTCAAGTTTGACTCCAGAGACGAGACCACATAACCTAGATCAGCTGACGAAGAGTTGCACTGTCAGGAGGTGCTGTCTTTCGAATGAGATGTCAAATATCTGGCTGGTCAGATGAACACGAGAAAAAAAGTAGCGGAGAAATCCTCTGTTGTCCTGGCCATCATTTATTATCCAGCTCACCCTGAAAACGCAGATAGTTGTGGGATCTTGCAGTGTGTAAATTGGCAACCACGTTTACTGAAAAAATGTGACTACATTTAAAAAAAAGTAATTTGGCTATAAATTGCTTTGGGGCATCCGGAGGGGACTATGAAAAAAAACGAAAATAGACTTGCATATGCCGCCTTCCACAATCTCAGTGCTTTACAGTCAGTTAACTCTTTTGGAGTGGAGCCATAGTCGTATTTTACAAAACGTGGCAGCCAATTTGTGCACAGCAAGCTCCCTGAAACAGCAACGTGATAATGACCAGATCATTTGTTTTTTTTTAAATGATGTTGGTCAAGGGATAGATATTGGCCAATAGGAGGTGGGGAGGTTTAAGGAAGGAATTCCATAACTTGTGGCTGTGGGGTTGGAGGATATTACAGAGATAGAAAGAGAATAGGCCATGGAGGAGTTTAAGGACAAGGGTGAGAATCAAAGTACTGCTTGACTGAGAGTCAATGTAGGCTGGCAGGCACAGTGGCAAGGGGTAAACGAGACTTTGTGTGCGCTGAGACATGGACAGCAGAGTGTTGGATAAACTTAAATTTAGTGTGTTTCTGGTCACTTACTCATTGTGGGAGTTGGCTGCGCACAAATTGGCTTCCATGTTTCTTACATTACAAGGGTGTCTACACTTCCAAGTACTGTTAAGTTCTTGGGACTTCATGAGGTCATGAAAAGTGCTACAGAAATGAAAACCTCTCTTTCATTTGAGTGAGGTTTGGGGTTGGATCCTCTGTGATCATGGTTTCAAATTTGATTCCTTAACAAATTACATTTCAGCAACACTGAGGACAGAAAAGAGAAGCCAGACTCTCAGTGACGGGTGTGACAGGCATAGAAAGGTGCAGTGACAGACGGCCACACACAGCGAGAGGCACGGTATTCGCGACAGGCACAAATGACATACGTGTCTAACGAATGTTCATAAAATCCAGCCAGGTATTTGGGCTTCTCGAGTAGGACAACCAAAGCCCAGAAAGCATCCTCTTCCTGCATGTTCATTAGGAGCATGGCTGCTATATAGGACATTCCTGACAAAATAAGATAAAAAAATAAATTGCATGCAGAATTCATGATTAAAAATCTCTATGCATTACACTAAAATGAAGTGCACACTTATATCAGATTATTAATTTTCTGTTTCATCAACCAGGGAACTGCAGTTTCTTCACTCAGGATTAAAACCATCCCATCCCTAGGAAAGCCATCCAGGGAAAGCTTTTCTGTAATTTCTCTGGACCTGCACATCTTCCCTGAATTAAGACACCCAAAGCTGGGCACAGTGCTCGAACTACAGTGAATTGAGTAGGTTCAGCATCACATTAGGGATACGAAGATAGTGCCGGAATGTTGAGTGAGGTAGAAGACAACTCATAGAATGGCGGAGCAGGCAAATGGCCCATTCTAACTCCCATTTCGTATGTTCTTAATACAGGCTCAAAGCAAGGCCAGATGATTGCTTGGTGTTGCCACAGGTTCATGAAACTGTTTCCAACTTTCAGAGGATAACTTTCGCCTAATGTAACTGCTGGGAATAAATAATTCTTAAGTTACTGCCACTTCAAAGCCTACCCCATTCAAACTCTACAAAAAGTATCAAAATTCTTGCTAGATCCTGGGTGAGGTGGGTGCTGTAAAGAAAAAGAGCATCTTCAATGAACATTCATTCCAAAACACTTCACAGCCAATGAATTACGATTGCTCCTCCTCTGTAAGCAAACATAATTGGCACTTTGCCCACAGAAAGGCCCCACAAATAGCAAATTATATGAGTGAGAAGTGTTGGCAGAGGGAGGAATGTTGGCTCAGCAAAAAAAAAACCCTGTTCTTTGGCCCTAATTGAATCTTTTAGGCCCATTTGAACAAACCACTGGAGTCTCAGTTTTATGTTCCAGCACAAATACTGGAGTGTTGACCATCTAGCATCAATTGAGAATGCTATCCATTGAGATACGTTGATAATAATGGATGTGCTCTTTGGAATAAATGAACTTTGAACATTCGCTAAGTTCTAGGCATCAGTTAGAGGTCTGAACTGCTGAACACTGAAAGATCTGATTGCTTTATTCCCTTTAAAGACAGCACAATCTGTTTGACTGGAACTCCATCCACCACCACAATTACCAGCCTTCTTCAATACCAGCGCATTTTGGCAGGAGTGTATACCATTTTCAATTCACACCTGCAGGAACACGCGAAGAATCTTTCAACAGCACCGTTGAAACTTGTGGCCTATTACTAGAGGAACAAAGGCAGCAGATATAGAACACTACCATCTGCAAGTTCTGCTCCAAGTCACACAACATCTCGAGTTGGAAATATATTGTCATTCCTTCACTGTCGCTGGGTCAAAAACCCTGGAATCTCCTCTCTTAATGGCACTGTGGGTGCACCAACACCAAATAGGGCTGAAGAGGTTCAAGAAGGCATCAACCCCCCGTCCCCATCCAAAGTAACAACATCTCTCATCCAGTCTATCCAGCCCTGTCAAAATTTTATATGTTTCAATTAGATCCCCTCTCATTCTTCTAAATTCCAGTCAACACAGGCCCAGCTGACCCAATCTCACTTTATATGACAATTCTGACATTCCAGGAATCAGTCTGGTGAACCTTTGCGGCACTCCCTCTATGGCAAGTATATCCTTTCTTAGATAAGGAGACCAAGACTGCACATAATACTCGGGGTGCGGTCTCACAAGGCCCTGCTCCTGTACTTGGGTCTTCATTGCTGCAAGAGGATTAACATGATTTGCCTTCCTCACTGTTTGTTGTACCTGCACGTTTGCTTTCAGCGACTGGTGGACTAGGACACCCAGGTAGGTTCCTTTGTATGTCATAATTTCCCAATTTATCATTTAAATAATATTCTACCATTCTGTTTCTCCGTCCAAAGTGGATTATTTCACATGTACCCAATTTACACTGTACCTGTCATGTATTTACCCACTCAACTTGGCTGAATCGTCTTGAAGCCTCTTATCATCCTCCTCATCAGTAACATCTCACCACGTTTTGTGTTTTCACCAAACTTGGAAATAATACTTTTGTATATTGTGAATAACTGGGGCTCAAGCACTGATCCTTCTGAACCCCACTAATTGCCGCTTACCACTTCGAAAAAGACCTACTGTTTCCCATCTGCTAACCAATTCTCAATCCATACCAACAGATTACCGCCGATCCCATGTCTTTAATTTTGCCAATAACATCTTATGTGGGACTTTATCAATAGCTTTCTGAAAATCCAAATACACCACATCCACTGGTTCTCCCTTATTTATTCTACAAGTTACATCCTCAAAAAACTCCTGTAGGTTTGTCAAACATGATTTCCCTTTCATAAATCCATGTTGACTTTGTCTAGTCCCATTGATATTTTTTAAGTGTCTTGTTATCACATTCTATATAAAAGACTCTAGCATTTCCCTACACTGCTGAACTGATCTGTAATTCCTTGTTTTCTCCGTCCCTTCTTTTTTAAATATTCGGGGTTACTTTTGCCACTCACCAATCTGCCAGAATTGTTTCAGAATCTATAAATTTTGGACGGCAACAACCAAGCTATGCATCTACTATTTCCAGGGCCACCTTCTTTAGTACCCAAGGTTCAGGACAAGAGTAGCTGGGTTACAGTCAGGGGAAGGAAAGGTAACAGGCAGACAGCGCAGGGATTGCCTGTGGCCGTTCCCCTTCAAAACAAGTACACCATTTTGGATGTTGTTGGGGCGCACGATCTACTAGGGGAAGGCCATAGCGGTCAGGTCTCTGGCGCTGAGCCTGGCTCTGTGGCTCAGAAGGGAAGGGGGGAGAATAAGAACGTGATAGGGATAAGAGATTCAATGGTTCGGGGAATGGATAGGAGATTCTGTGGTCGCGAACGAGACTCCCGAAAGTATGTTGCCTCCCAGGTGCCAGGGATGTTTTGGATTGAGTCAACAGGATTCTTAAGGGGGAGGGGGAACAACCAGAAGTCGTAGTGCACATTGGCACCAACGACATAGCTAAGAAAGGGGATGAGGAATAATATCATCATAACAATATCATCAACAACACCAACAACTCATTGTCATAAATAGGCTTCAATTAAGTTACTGTGAAAAGCCACTAGTCACCACACTCTGGCGGTTGTTCAGGGAGGTTGGTACGGGAATTGAACCCGCACTGCTGGCATTGTTCTGCATTACAAGCCAGCTGCTTAGCCCACTGTGCTATACCAACACCATTTAAAAGTGATTTTAGGGAGTTAGGTTGGAAGCTAAAGAGCAGGACGAGCAGAGTAGTAATCTCAGGATTGCTACCAGTACCACGTGCTAGTGAGGCAAGGAACAGAGAACGAGTGCAGCTGAACATGTGGCTACAGGGCTGGTGCAGGAGGGAAGGCGTCAGATGTGGATCATTGGGATAACTTCTGGGGAAAGTGGGACCGGTACATGAAGGACGGGTTGCACCCAAACTGGAGGGACATCAATATCCTGGGCGGGAGATTTGTTAGAGCTCTTGGGGAGGGTTTAAACAGATTTGGCAGGGGGAATGGGAACCAGAGCTACAGATCAGTGGATCGAGCAGCTGTTGAACGGGCAAAAATAGTATGCAGCGAGTCTGTAATGAAGGTTAGACAGTTGATAGGGGAAAGTTACACTCAGTGGGATGGGTTAAAGTGCGTCTATTTCAATGCAAGGAGTATCAGGAATAAGGGAGATGAACTTAAGAGCATGGATCAGTACTTGGAACTATGATGTTGTGGCCATTACGGAGACATGGATTACAGAGTGGCAGGAACGGTTGATAGATGTTCCGGGGTTTAGATATTTTAATAGGGAGGGAGGTAAAAGAGGAGGGGGAGTGGCACTGTTAATTAGACAGCGCATCACAGCTGCAGAAAAGGAGGGAGTCGAGGAGAGTTTGTCTACTGAGTCAGTATGGGTGGAAGTCCAAAACAAGAAAGGAGCAGTCTCTTTATTGGGAGTTTTCTATAGACCCCCCCAATAGCAGCAGAGAGGTGGAGGACAGATTGGGCGGCAGATCTTGGAAAGGTGCAGAAGTAAGAGTTGTTGTCATGGGTGACTTCAACTTCCCTAATATTGACTGGAACCTCGGTGAAAACGGTTTGCATGTAGCAGATTTTGTCAGGTGTGTCCAGGAAGGATTCCTGACTCAATATGTAGATAGGCTGAATAGGAGGAAGCCATATTGGATTTGGTGCTTGGCAATGAACCAGGCCAGGTGTCTTGGTGGGAGAGCATTTTGGTGAGTGACCACAACTCCTTGACCTTTATCATAGTGATGGAGAGGAATAGGAACAGATCGTATGGGAAGGTATTTAATTGGGGGAGGGGAAATTATACTGCTATTAGACAGGAGCTGAGGACCATAAATTGGGAACAGATGTTCTCAGGGAAATACACAACAGTAATGTGGGGATTGTTTAAGGAGCACTTGCTGCGAGTGCTGGATAGTTTTGTCAGTACATTTGCCGATGGCACAAAGGTTGTCCCACCATGATGCTACACATTAGTTTTGTCCCACTGGGTCAAGGGAGGAATGGCAAGGTGAAGGAGTCTTGGATGACAAGAGAAGTGGAGCTTCTAGTCAAGAGGAAGAAGGAAGCTTACGCAAGGTTAAGGAAGCAAGGATCTGGCATGGCTCTAGAAGGTTACAAGGTAGCCAGGAAAGAACTTGAAAATGGACTGAGGAGAGCTAGAAGGGGGCATAAAAAAGCCCTGGCGGGAAAGATTAGGGAAAACCCCAAGCGTTCTATACTTGTGAGAAATAAGAGGATGATCAGAGTGAGAGTAGGGCCAATCAGGGATAGTGGAGGGAACTTGTGCCTAGAGTCTGAGAAGGTAGGGGAGGCCCTAAATGAATACTTTGCTTCAGTATTCATTAGAGAGGGGGACCTTGATCATGAGAACCAGGTTAATAGGCTTGAACAGATTTTATTAAGGAGGATGTGCTGGAAATTTTGAAAAGCATCAGAATAGATAAGTCCCCTGGGCCAGATGGGATATATCCAAAGTTACTACAGTAAGTGAGGGAGGAGTTAGCTGCGCAGTTGGCAATGATATTTGCGTTCCTCACTCTCCACTGGAGTAGAACTGGATGATTGGACGGAGGCGAGTTGTTCCCCTGTTCAAGAAAGTGAATAGGGAAATCCCTGGGAATTACAGACCAGTCAGTCTTTGAGGTGAGCAAAATACTGGAAAGGATTTGGAGAGATAGGATTTATGATTATTTAGAAAAACATAATTTGATTAAAGATAGTCAGCATGGCTTTGTGAGGGGAAGATCATGCCTCACAAGCCTCATTGAATTCTTTAAGATGTGACAAGACACATTGATGAAGGTTAGGGCAGTGGATATGGTATATGGATTTCAGGAAGACATTTGATAAGGTTCCCCATGGTAGGCTCATTCAGAAAGTCAGGGTACATGGGATACAGCTAAATTTGGTTGTCTGGATACAGAATTGGCTGACCGAAAGAAGACAGCGAGTGGTAGTAGATAGAAAGCATTCCGCCTGGAGGTCAGTGACCAGTGGTGTCCCGCAGGGATCTGTTCTGGGACCTCTACTCTTTGTGGTTTTTATAAATGACTTGGATAAGGAAGTGGAAGGGTGGGTTAGTACGTTTGCCGATGGCACAAAGGTTGGGGGAGTTGTAGATAGTGTTAAGGGCTGTTGCAGATTACAACAGGACATTGACAGGATGCAGAGCTGGGCTAAGAAGTGGCAGATGGAGTTCAACCTCGATAACTGTGAAGTGATTAATTTTGGAAGGCCGAATTTAAATGCTGAATATAGGGTTAAAGGCAGGATTCTTGGAAGTGTGGAGGAACAGAGTGATCTAGGGGTCCACGTACATAGGTCCCTCAAAGTTGCCACTCAGGTTGATAGGGTTGTTAAGAAGGCATATGGTGTGTTGGTTTTCATTAACAAGGGGATCGAGTTCAAGAGCCGCGAGGTTTTGCTGCAACTTTATAAAACCCTGGTTAGACCACACTTGGAATATTGTATCCAATTCTGGTTGCCTCATTATAGGAAGGATGTGGATGCTTTGGAGAGTGTTTAGAGGAGATTTACCAGAATGCTGTCTGGACAGGAGGGCATGCCTCATGAAGAAAGGTTGAGGGAACAAGGGCTTTTCTAACTGGAGCAAAGAAGGAACAGAGGTGACTTGATAAGAGGCGTACAAGGTGATGAGAGGCACGGATGGAGTGGATAGCCACTTTTCCCCAGGGCGGAAATGGCTGTCACAAGGGGACATAATTTTAAGGTGATTCAAGGGAGGTATAGTGGAGATGTCAGAGGTAGGTTCTTTTCAGAGAGTGGTGGGTGCGTGGAATGCATTGCCAGCAGAGGTGGTGGAGTCAGAGTCATTAAAGACATTTAAGCGACTCTTGGACAGGCACATAGACAGCAGTAAATTGAAGGGGTGTAGGTTAGGTTGATCTTAGATTAGGATAAATGGTCGGCACAACATCGTGGGTCGAAGGGCTTGTACTGTGCTGTACTGTTCTATGTCATGTTCTATGTTCTATATATTATCGGACCCTGGGGATTTATCAACTTTTATGGGTGACATAGTGGTTAGCACTGCTGCCTCACAGTGCCAGGGACCCAGGTTCAATTCCAGCCCTGGGTGACTGTATGTAGTTTGTACATTCTCCCTGCGTCTGCATGGGTTTCCTCCGAGTGCTCTGGTTTCCTCCCACAGTCCAAAAATATTCAGGTTAGGTGGACTGGCCATGCTAAGTTGCCCCTTAGTGTCTAGGCATGTGCAGGTTAGATTATGAGATTCCGGAAAAGGGCAGGGTGGACTTGCGAGTGGACATGGGTAGGGTGCTCTTTCAAAGGGTCGGTGCAGACCCGATGGGCCAAATGGTCTCCTTCTGCACTCTGGGGATTCTACAAATGCTTTCAGTCCCATTAATTTCGAGCACTATTTTTCCTGCAATACTAATTTTCTTCAGTTCCTCCTTCTCGTTTGACCCTTGATTCCTTAGCAACCAGGATCCCACATTTAATGAGTTGCACAAGGGAGTCCAGGATGGTTGCGGGTTATTGTCTGAGATGTTAGCTGTGGCTCAACAAGTAGCATGCTCGTCTTTGAGCCACAAGTTTGAGAGTTTAAGTCTCACTTTCGAGACTTGAACATATAATCCAGACTGGCACTCAAAACATTGCAGTACTTGTCAAAACTCGGATAGCCAGGTGATGAAGGATAGAATACTGGAGCTTAATCTTTATTCTCTTAAAAGCTTTTATTTACAAAGACATACATTGCATACCATTCAGTGCCAAAGAAACCCCTCTTTCAGCCTGTTTGTATACAAACGAGAACAGGCGAATCCTCAATTAATAGTCACCACTTGCTTACAATTAACATCCAACTGATATACAATTAAACAATACTGAAGGAGTGGTACACGATTAAAGATGTTGTTTTATGGATGAGATATTCAATCAAGACCCTGTCTGCATTCTCAGATGAAAGACACGACAGCACTATTTTGAAGAAAAGTGGAGTTCTCCCTCGTGTTCTGGCTAAGGGATAAATATTAGCCAATGTCACAAAAAAAACGATGACCTGGACAATACTTTCACTGCTGTTTGTGGGGGTTTGCGTAAATTGGCTGTTGTGCTCCATACGTTAAAATGGATGACCCTTGGTGGCTATAAAGAGCTTTGGGATGTCCTGAGGTCATGAGAAGCACTGTAGAAAATAAAGTTATTTCGATCTTTCTCTTCACATATATTTTAATGACTGACAATTAGTCCTCAGCGTTTGCCACACTTTAAATGTCAGTGGGTTGTGGCATCCTAGCCTTGGCAACCTTAGCTTGTGGGCAGCCACAAACATCAACTGTTGCCACATGCATTTCATGTACCACCCTCTGTTTGTTTAAAAGAACAAAACACACAAAAGAACATCCTGTGAACCATATTTATCCTCACTTAATTAGAATGCAATCTTTGCACTTTCGTTACATTTCACCAATGTTTTCAAGCTCATGATCTTCAACAAGGTTTCAAAATTACTGAAGTGCACGAGTCATGAAAAGCAATTTTGGAAAGGACACAGTTACATTGAAAGACAAATTCACAATCTCGCAGTCAAAAGAACTTTAGCTTGCTGAATCAGCAGTAGAGAATTGCAACTCAACTTTAGACCCCTAACATTCTTCTGTTAAGCACAACTTGTTGACAGCTAACTCAAGGTGTAACTAAAGGGCTGGCTTTCTGTAAATATACCAGCGCTCCTGTGGTCTCTGACCCAAATTGGCTCCTGGTCCACAAATGCCTCAAAATTATAATTTGCACCATTACGTTCTAATCCATTCATCGCCTCGTACCGATTTTCATCATTCCACCATTTGTGACCGTGCCTTCAGCTGCCTGGGTCCCGAGTTCTGGAATTCTCTCCCTAAACCTCTCTCTCCTCTCCACCCCCCCCCCCCCCCCCCCCCCCCGGCCGCCACCACCGCCCCTTAGCGGATCACATGTCTTATACCACAAGTGGCTCGGTGTCAAATCTTGTTTGATAACCCTCCGGTAAGCACCTCATGACATGAAAGTTTTTACATTCGAATATACAAAATAGGGGCAGAAGTAGGCCATTCGGCCCCTGGAACCTGCTCTGTCATTCAATAAGATCACGGTTCATCTGTTTGAGTTTTGGGTTCCACATTTCCTTTTTTTTCTAAATAATTTTTATTGAAAAATTTTGAATTTATACAACAATAACGCACCATAGTAAAATACTAAAAATAACAATAATAAATAAATAATAATAATCATAAACATTCGCCCCACCTCCATGAACAACACAGCATTTTAATAACAACGCAAATTAACGCAATATAAAGTTACAGAATAGAAACTACAATAAGGAACACCCCCCGGGGTTGCTGCTGCCATTGACCAAGGTACCTATCTTTGAGCCAGGAAGTCCAGAAAAGGCTGCCATCGTTTATAGAACCCTTGTATCGATCCTCTCAGGGCAAATTTGACCCTTTCCAATTTTATAAATCCCGCCATGTCACTGATCCAGGTCTCCACACTTGGGGGCCTCGCATCCTTCCACTGTAGCAGAATCCTTCGTCGGGCTACTAGGGACGCAAAGGCCAGGACACCGGCCTCTTTCGCCTCCTGCACTCCCGGCTCTACCGCAACTCCAAAAATCGCGAGTCCCCACCCTGGTTTGACCCTGGATCCAACCACCCTCGACACCGTCCCCGCCACCCCCTTCCAGAATTCTTCCAGTGCTGGGCATGCCCAGAACATATGGGCGTGGTTCGCTGGACTCCCCGAACATCTGGTGCACCTGTCCTCACCCCCAAAGAACCTACTCCTCCTAGTCCCGGACATGTGGGCCCGGTGCAGCACCTTAAATTGGATGAGACTAAGCCTCGCACATGAGGAGGAAGAGTTGACTCTCTCCAGGGCATCCGCCCAAGTCCCGTCCTCTATCTGCTCCCCAAGTTCCTCCTCCCATTTAGCCTTCAGCTCCTCCACTGACGACTCCTCCACCTCCTGCATTACCTTATAGATGTCAGGACACCCTTCCCCTCTCCGACCCACACCCCCGAAAGCACTCTTCCCGCGAGGGCAGCAGAGGGAATCCCTCTACCTGTCGCCTAGCAAACGCCTTTACCTGCAAGTATCTGAACATGTTCCCTTGGGGAAGCCCAAATTTATCTTCCAGTTCCCCCAGGCCCGCAAACCTCCCGCCAATAAACAGGTCCCTCAATTTACTGATGCCCGCCCTTTCCACCCCCTAAATCCCCCATCCTTGTTCCCCGGGATGAACCGATGATTGCCACCCAGTGGAGCCTCCATCGAGCCCCCTGTTTCCCCCCGATGCCGCCACCACCGGGCTCGTGGTAAACCTCTTAGGGGAGAGCGGCGACGGCGCCGTTACCATGGCACACAGGCTCGTACCTCTACATGACGCCATCTCCATTCTTTTCCACGCCGCCCCTCCCCCCTCCATCACCCCCGGTATCCCTCCCACCAGGTCCGCCACATACAGTAACAGGTCATCGGCATACAACGACACCCTATGTTCCTCGCCACCTCGCACCAAGCCTCTCCACCTCTCTGAATCCCTCAACGCCATCGCCAGCGGCTCGATTGCCAGTGCAAACAACAAGGGGGACAGGGGGGCAACCCTGCCTGGTCCCTCGGTAAAGCCGGAAGTACTCCGACCTCCTTCCATTCGTGGCCACACACGCCATCGGGGCCTCATATAGCAGCCTTAGCCATCTAATGAACCCTTCACCAAATCCAAACCTCCCCAACACCTCCTATAAGCACCCCCACTCCACTCTATCGAAGGCCTTCTCCGCATCCAGCGCCACCACTATCTCTGCCTCCCCCTCAATCGCCGGCATCATGATGACATTCAACAATCTCCGCACATTCGTGTTCAGCTGCCTTCCCTTCACAAAACCTGTCTGGTCCTCGTGCACAACCCCTGGCACACAGTCCTCTATCCTGGTGGCCAGGATTTTTGCCAGCACCTTAGCATCCACGTTGAGGAGAGATATGGGCCTGTATGAACCACACTGCTGGGGGTCCTTGTCCCTCTTTAAAATTAACGAGATCAGCGCCCGCGACATTGTCGGGGGCAAAGTCCCCCCTTCCCACGCTTCATTGAATGTCCGCACCAGCAAGGGGCCCACTAGGTCCACAAACTTTTTATAAAATTCCACCGGGAACCCATCCAGCCCCGGTGCCTTCCCTGACTGCATCTGCCCGATCCCCTCAACTAGCTCCTCCAGCTCAATCGGCGCACCCAACCCCTCTACCTTCTCCTCCTGCACCTTCGGGAAAGAAAGCCCGTCGAGGAACCTCTCCATTCCCCTCCTCTCCCCCGTTGGCTCCGACCGGTACAGTTCCCCGTAAAAGTCCTTGAAGACCTCATTCACCTCTACCCCCTTCAGCACCACATTCCCACTCTTGTCTCTCACTCCAGCAATTTCCTTAGCCGCATCCCGCTTGCGAAGCTGATGAGCCAGCATCCTACTCGCCTTTTCACCATGTTCGTACACTGCCCCTTGTGCCTTCCTCCATTGTGCCTCCGCCTTTCTAGTGGTCAGCAAATCAAATTTAGCCTGCAGGCTGCGCCTCTCCCCCAACAGTCCCTCCTCTGGTGCCTCTGCATACCTCCTGTCTACCTCCAGCATCTTTCCCACCAGTCTATCCCTCTCACTCCTCTCCCTGTGTGCCCGGATGGATATCAGCTCCCCATGAATCACTGCCTTCAGGGCTTGCCAGACCGTCCCCACCTGAACCTCCCCCGTATCATTCACCTCGAGGTACCCCTCAATACTTGCCCGGACCCTCCTACACACCTCCTCCTCCGCCACCAACCCCACATCCAACCGCCACAACGGGCGCTGGTCCCGCACCTCCCCCATCTCCAACTCTATCCAATGCGGAGCGTGGTCGGAGATTGCAATGGCCGAATACTCGGCCTCCTCCACTCTCGGAATCAGTCCCCTACTCACCACGAAGAAGTCTATCCGAGAGTAGACCCTATGTACGTGGGAGAAGAAAGAGTACTCGCGTGCCCTCGGCCTCACAAACCTCCATGGATCCACCCCACCCATCTGGTCCATAAACCCTCTCAGTACCTTGGCCGCCGCCGGTCTCCTACCCGTCCTAGAGCTGGACCGATCCAGTGAAGGATCCAACACCGTATTGAAGTTCCCCCCCCCCCCCCCCCCCCCCCCCATGATCAGACCTCCCGCCTCCAGATCCGGGACCCGTCCCAACATACGCCTCATAGAGCCCGCATCGTCCCAATTTGGGGCATACACACTAGCCAGTACCACCTTCTCTCCTTGTAGCCTGCCCCTAACCATAACATACCTACCCCCCTTATCCGCCACCACCTCCAATGCCTCAAACACCACATTTTTCCCCACCAGAATCGCCACTCCCCGGTTCTTCACATCCAACCCAGAGTGGAAAACCTGCCCCACCCATCCCTTCCTCAGGCGGACTTGGTCCACCACCTTCAGGTGGGTCTCCTGAAGCATTGCCACATCTGCCTTTAGCCCCTTCAGATGAGCAAGTACCCTCGACTGCTTCACCGGCCCATTCAACCCTCACATTCCAGGTGACCAACCGGATCAGAGGGCGTCCCGCCCCCCCTCCCCCGTCGACTAGCCATAGCCCATCGACTGCCCGCCCCAGGCCAGCACCCCCTGCCCGACCCAGTCCCCACAGCGACAACACCTCACCTCTGTCCCCCCAGTCCCCACCAGCTCCTTCCTGACCCTACCAGCAGCAACCCGGTATTCCCCATCCCCCCCCCCCCCTCCCTTCCCCCCCAGGCAAGGAACCCTCCCAGCCGCGAACCGTCCTCCATTGTACTTCCGTGGGTCAGCTAACTTCTGCTGACCCCGGAAACTCCCGCCAATAACCCGACCCCTCCCAAAGTGGGATCATCCCCCAATCTATCCCTCCTCCAGGCACCGCTCCAGCGCGGGGAAGAACCAGTTAAGGTCCTGCCTCCCCCCCATCATCGTCTCCGCCCCCCAGCCCCGCAGCGCGGGAAACCAGAGGAAAGCCCGCGCTTTCGCACTGCCCCATCACACACTTCTATCGTAGCTCCCAAATACCAGCCCCACTCCATACCCCCAACCCGACATAGAATACAACAAACCCCCCCAACCCTCCACGCAAGATACAAAACTCAAACAATGCCCCACAGCAAAAAAAACATAACAGAACACCCCCATAAATAACCATATCAAAATTGCAAAAGTACAAAAAAATTTAAAAAAAGAACACAGCAACAGCAGAAACCAGCAATAAAGCATTACAACCAACCCCCAACCCCTAATTCAAGTCCAGTTTCTCCGTCCGCACGAAGGCCGACGCCTCCTCCGGGGAATCAAAATAGTAATGCCGGTCCGAATAAGTTACCCACAGGCGCGCGGGCTGCAACATTCCGAACTTTATCTTTTTCCTGTAAAGCACCTCTTTCGTCCGATTAAATCCGGACCGCCGCCTAGCCACCTCCGCACTCCAATCCTGGTAGATCCGTACTACCCCATTCTCCCAATTGCTGCTCTTCACCTTCTTGGCCCAGCTCAGCACACACTCCCGATCACTGAACCGGTGGAACCTCACCAGCAGCGCAAGCGGGGGTTCATTCTCCTTATGCCTCCTGGCCAGTACTCTGTGTGCTCCCTCCAGCTCCAAGGGCAGATGGAAAGACCCAGCCCCCACTAGCGAGTTCAGCATTGTAGCCACGTAGGTTGTCAGGTCTGACCCCTCCAGCCCCTCCAGCCCCTCCGCAAGGCCCAAGATCCGCAGGTTTTTCCGCCTCATGCGGTGATCAAGCTCCTCGAAGCGTTCCTGCCACTTCTTGTGGAGTGCCTCGTGCCCCTCCACCTTACTCACGAGGACCACGGCCTCCTCCTCTCGTTCAGTGGCCTGCGTCTGCAACTCCTTGATGGCAGCACCCTGGGTCGTCTGAATCTCTGACAGCCTTCTGTTCGTTTCCTGCAGAGAGCTCAGTACCTCAGCCTTGAAGTCTGTAAAGCAGCGCAGGAGAGCAGCTTGTTGCTCCTGGGCCCACTGCTTCCACTCTGGAGCTCCACCGGCCGCCATCTTGGATTCCTTCCCCCGTTTTTTCTGGGGAGCTGCTGCCGTTTTTTCCCCCTTTCCACTCCGAGTTCGAGTCATGGACTGCGGGGAAAGTCGATCAGCACACCTTCTCCCATCGGGAGACGTCGAAAAATTTCCGTTTTGGGCTCTAAAAAGAGCCAAAAAGTCCGTTTAAACGGGAGTTCCCAAATGTGTGGCTTCCTACGTCATCGCTGCCACCGGAAGTCGGGTTCCACATTTCCATCTACCCCCCATAACCTTTGATTCCTTTGTCTACCCCCACCTTAAAAATCTACAATGAACCCCCCTCCACCACCGCCTTCTGAGGCAGAGTTCCAAAGTTGCACAACCCTCTTGTCAAAAAAATTTAGAGTACCCAATTCTTTTTTTTCCCAATTAAGGGGAAATTTAGCGTGGCCAATTCACCTACCCTGCACATCTTTTTGGTTGTGGGGGCGAGACCCACACAGACACGGGGAGAATGTGCAAACTCCACACGGACAGTGACCCTGGCTGAAAATCTCCTCATTGCTGCCTATAAGGGTGACCCCTAATTTTAAAACAATGTTCCCTCGTTCTGGACTTAATTTTGTTGCATTATTTTACAGAATTACTTCCAATTTAGATACATCCAGTCTGGCAGTAGATTCCATGGTGAGCTGGCAATAGGTGCCACTAATCCCCACAATTGTACTCTCTCCCTTGCTGGGTCTCATTGCTCTGCCATTCCCTACTTCCTATACTTGGCCATGCTGGCTTAGCTTTGACCAGTTACTTGAAACTTTATCAGCTGAATTTACACCAGTCAGGCTCCCCACAATGTGACGTTAATTGAGAATGGATGAATTCACAGGTAGCCAGGGTTCTAGCGCAATAATATAGAAGCCAGGGCAGTGCACCCTTG
The DNA here is from genome assembly GCF_902713615.1 of Scyliorhinus canicula. Taxonomy (NCBI): domain Eukaryota; kingdom Metazoa; phylum Chordata; class Chondrichthyes; order Carcharhiniformes; family Scyliorhinidae; genus Scyliorhinus; species Scyliorhinus canicula. Next base: position 152,376,826 of record NC_052154.1, on the reverse strand, counting down.
GATATATTATTGGCTGATTTTAAACCTGAAATTTTAACATTTGAGTGGCTTAAAGAAATTCAACAATTACCTGCAAAGTGAAAATCACAAGACTGTCACCTTTTCTAAAACTCCGAGAGTCCAAATTATGCAGTGATCTCAGGAAATTGTTCTATTAGCTGGAACACTACTGCCCTCTTTTGGCTCATAACTACATACGTGCAAACACACAGCCTTAAATAAGTGTTTTCAGTCACGTTTGTCATTTCCTCCAGTGGAAACAACAGTGGGGGGGGGGGGGGGGGGGCTGGATCTTCAGGGCACATTTGTAACTACTCAAATAATTAACACTTTGCTTGGATTTGCCATCTTGCAATTTATATCATAAAAAGGATACAACCTTCCACAAGGTTGAAATAGAACCATAGAATCTCTACAATGCAGAAGATGACTATTCGGCCCATCGAGTCTGCACCGACCCTCTGAAAGAGCACCCTACCTAGGCCGACTCCCCTGTCTTATCCCCGCAACCCCACCTAACCTTCACATCTTTGGACAGTAAGGGACAATTTAGCATGGCCAATCTATCTAACCTGCACATCTTTGGACTGTGGGAGGAAATGTGGGAGGAAACCGGAGCACCCCGGAGAAAATCCACGCAGACATGGGGAGAACGTGCAAACTGTGGGGCCAGAATCAAACCTGGGTCCCTGGCTCTTTGTTTAGCAGCACATAAATTGTCCTTTGTAACAAGTCAAACTCACATTTCTCTAGTACCTTTCATAACCTCAGGATAGCCCAAAGCATTTCACAACCAGTGAAGTGGAGACACTTGTGATAGAGGCCAGAGATGCTGTTTTAGTGATGTTGGTTGCAACATCCCACGGTTGTGAAAGGATCTCTATAGGTGCAATTTCATCCTTACTTTTAGGATAGTCTAAACTGATTATTATGAATTATGATGCCCAATAACATTATGGTGACAGAGATAATGCTCCCTGGGATGCTGACTCTGCATTAATTATGTGCCGAATGGGCGTGGGCAGTGGCTGTGGCTCTTACCTTGGCAGTAGCCTATCTGAGGATTATACTTGGCGTATGCAGAGAGGATTCTGAATAGCTTCGCCTGCCCCTCTTTAGCCTCAGGATTTCTACCCATCAGGGAACAGTGAGTAGGAAATGATCTTTCTGCAGAAAAGAAAGATAAATATTTCAAAGTGTGTTGTGATTAAAATGATCGTCTTTTACACAATCCATGCTCCGAAAAATAGGTGCATAAACATTATAGAACATAGAACATAGAACGATACAGCGCAGTACAGGCCCTTCGGCCCTCGATGTTGCACCGACATGGAAAAAAAAAACTAAAGGCCATCTAACCTACACTATGCCCTTATCATCCATATGCTTATCCAATAAACTTTTAAATGCCCTCAATGTTGGCGAGTTCACAACTGTTACAAGTAGGGCATTCCACGGCCTCACCACTCTTTGCGTAAAAAACCCACCTCTGACCTCTGTCCTATATCTATTACCCCTCAATTTAAGGCTATGTCCCCTCGTGCTAGCCACCTCCATCCACGGGCGAAGGCTCTCGCTGTCCACCCTATCTAACCCTCTGATCATTTTGTATGCCTCTATTAAGTCACCTCTTAACCTTCTTCTCTCTAACGAAAACAACCTCAAGTCCATCAGCCTTTCCTCATAAGATTTTCCCTCCATACCAGGCAACATCCTGGTAAATCTCCTCTGCACCCGTTCCAAAGCTTCCACGTCCTTCCTATAATGAGGCGACCAGAACTGTACGCAATACTCCAAATGCCATCGTACTAGAGTTTTGTACAACTGCAACATGACCTCATGGCTCCGGAACTCAATCCCTCTACCAATAAAGGCCAACACACCATAGGCCTTCTTCACAACCCTATCAACCTGGGTGGCAACTTTCAGGGATCTATGTACATGGACACCGAGATCCCTCTGCTCATCCACACTACCAAGAATTTTACCATTAGCCAAATATTCCGCATTCCTGTTATTCTTTCCAAAGTGAATCACCTCACACTTCTCCACATTAAACTCCATTTGCCACCTCTCAGCCCAGCTCTGCAGCTTATCTATGTCCCTCTGTAACCTGCAACATCCTTCCGCACTGTCTACAACTCCACCGACTTTAGTGTCGTCTGCAAATTTACTCACCCATCCTTCTGCGCCCTCCTCTAGGTCATTTATAAAAATGACAAACAGTAACGGCCCCAGAACAGATCCTTGTGGTACGCCACTCGTAACTGAACTCCATTCTGAACATTTCCCAGCAACTACCACTCTCTGTCTTCTTTCAACTAGCCAATTTCTGATCCACATCTCTAAATCACCCTCAATCCCCAGCCTCCGTATTTTCTGCAATAGCCGACCGTGGGGAACCTTATCAAACGCTTTACTGAAATCCATATACATCACATCAACTGCTCTACCCTCGTCTACCTGTTCAGTCACCTTCTCAAAGAACTCGATAAGGTTTGTGAGGCATGACCTACCCTTCACAAAACCATGCTGACTATCCCTAATCATATTATTCCTATCTAGATGATTATAAATCGTATCTTTTATAATCCTCTCCAAGACTTTACCCACCACAGACGTTAGGCTCACCGGCCTATAGTTACCGGGGTTATCTCTACTCCCCTTCTTGAACAAAGGGACCACATTTGCTATCCTCCAGTCCTCTGGCACTATTCCTGTAGCCAATGATGACCTAAAAATCAAAGCCAAAGGCTCAGCAATCTCTTCCCTGGCTTCCCAGAGAATCCTAGGATAAATCCCATCCGGCCCCGGGGACTTATCTATTTTCACCTTGTCCAGAATTGCCAACACTTCTTCCCTACGCACCTCAATGCCATCTATTCTAATAGCCTGGATCTCAGCATTCTCCTCCACAATATTATCTTTTTCTTGAGTGAATACTGACGAAAAGGATTCATTTAGTATCTCGCTTATCTCCTCAGCCTCCACACACAACTTCCCACCACTGTCCTTGACTGGCCCTACTCTTACCCTAGTCATTCTTTTATTCCTGACATACCCATAGAAAGCTTTTGGGTTTTCCTTGATCCTACCTGCCAAAGACTTCTCATGTCCCCTCCTTGCTCGTCTCAGCTCTCTCTTTAGATCCTTCCTCGCTTCCTTGTAACTATTAAGCGCCCCAACTGAAACTTCATGCCTCATCTTCACATAGGCCTCCTTCTTCCTCTTAACAAGAGATTCCACTTCTTTGGTAAACCACGGTTCCCTCGCTCGACCCCTTCCTCCCTGCCTGACTGGTACGTACTTATCAAGAACATGCAATAGCTGTTCCTTGAACAAGCTCCACATATCCAGTGTGCCCAACCCTTGCAGCCTACTTCTCCAACCAACACATCCTAAGTCATGTCTAATGGCATCATAATTGCCCTTCCCCCAGCTATAACTCTTGCCCTGCGGGGTATACTTATCCCTTTCCATCACTAACGTAAAGGTCACCGAATTGTGGTCACTGTTTCCAAAGTGCTCACCTACCTCCAGATCTAACACCTGGCCTGGTTCATTACCCAAAACCAAATCCAACGTGGCCTCGCCTCTTGTTGGCCTGTCAACATATTGTGTCAGGAAACCCTCCTGCACACATTGTACAAAGAACGACCCATCTAATGTACTCGAATTATATCTTTTCCAGTCAATATTTGGAAAGTTAAAGTCTCCCATAACAACCACCCTGTTACTTTCGCTCTTTTCCAGAATCATCTTCGCCATCCTTTCCTCTACATCCCTTGAACTATTAGGTGGCCTATAGAAAACTCCCAACAGGGTGACCTCTCCTTTCCTGTTTCTAACCTCAGCCCATACTACCTCAGAAGAAGAGTCCCCCTCTAGCATCCTTTCCGCCACCGTAATACTGTCCTTGACTAGCAGCGCCACACCTCCCCCTCTTTTGCCCCCTTCTCTGAGCTTACTAAAACACCTAAACCCCAGAACCTGCAACAACCATTCCTGTCCCTGCTCTATCCATGTCTCTGAAATGGCCACAACGTCGAAGTCCCAGGTACCCACCCATGCTGCCAGTTCCCCTACCTTATTTCGTATACTCCTGGCATTGAAGTAGACACACTTCAAACCACCTACCTGAACACTGGCACCCTCCTGCGAAGTCAAATCTGTGCTCCTGACCTCTATACTCTCAATCTCCTGTACCCCAAAACTACAATCCAGGTTCCCATGCCCCTGCTGAATTAGTTTAAACCCCCCCAAAGAGCACTAACAAATCTCCCCCCCCAGGATATTGGTGCCCCTCAGGTTCAGATGTAGACCATCCTGTCTATAGAGGTCCCACCTGCCCCAGAAAGAGCCCCAGTTATCCAGAAATCTGAATCCCTCCCGCCTGCACCATCCCTGTAGCCACGTGTTTAATTGCTCTCTCTCCCTATTCCTCATCTCACTATCACGTGGCACGGGCAACAACCCAGAGATAACAACTCTGTTTGTTCTCGCTCTGAGCTTCCATCCTAGCTCCCTAAAGGCCTGCCTGACATCCTTGTCCCCTTTCCTACCTATGTCGTTAGTGCCAATGTGGACTACGACTTGGGGCTGCTCCCCCTCCCCCTTAAGGACCCGGAAAACACGATCCGAGACATCACTTACCCTTGCACCTGGGAGGCAACATACCAAACGTGAGTCTCTCTCGCTCCCACAAAATCTCCTATCTGTGCCCCTGACTATTGAGTCCCCAATTACTAATGTTCTACTCCTTTCCCCCTTCCCTTCTGAGCAACAGGGACAGACTCCGTGCCAGAGGCCCGTACCCCATGGCTTACCCCTGGTAAGTCGTCCCCCCCACAAGTATCCAAAACGGTATACTTGTTACTCAGGGGAACGACCGCAGGGGGTCCCTGCACTGACTGCTTCTTCCCAGTCCCTCTTACAGTTACCCATCTATCTCCAGTCTTTGGTGTAACTACTTCCCTGAAGCTCCTATCTATGACCCCCTCTGCCTCCCGAATGATCTGAAGTTCATCCAGTTCAAGCTCCAGGTCCCTAACACGGTTTTTGAGGAGCTGGAGTTGGGTGCACTTCCCACAGATGAAATCAGCAGGGACACTGACGGCGTCCCTCACCTCAAACATTCTGCAGGAGGAGCATTGTACTGCCTTCCCTGACATCACCTCTAGATTTAAAAAAAAACAAGAAAAAGAAAAAGAAAGGAAGAGCTTACCTGATATTACCTCAAACCCTGCTCCCGCTGAAAGTTAAGCAAATTTAAAGGCACTCACTCACCTTCACGACAGGCCCCTGCTCCCGCTTCCCAACCACCGTGGGGTGGGGGGGTTGGTTAGAGGAGGAGGTAGGGTGGGAAACACTCACGAAGTGTTTCGGGTTTAACTGTCACTTGCCAACAGCCCTTCCACAAACCACCTTCAACTTAGGCTGACCGCACTGCACGTATGCAAATTCCCCCAGAACAGCTGATCAGTAGTTTTGCTCTGCTGCCCTCTGCTGGATATGTTTATGGGCTTGTCCTAATAAATTCAGATGACGAGATGATACAAAATCGAGCGGTCAGAACTTATCAGGAAAGGTTGAATATGCTGCCCTCTTTTCTTTTATAAGAGAAGACTGAGCAGTTACTCAATAAAATTGTGAAGGAGTTTGATAGATATAGAAACATTTCCACTGGTATGGGGGTATCCAAATCCAAGGGCTATAAATAAAAGATGGTCACTAATTAAACATTACATAGGGAATTCAGAAGACATCTTTACCCAGAGAGTGATGTGAATGTGGAACTTGCTCCCACATGGCTGGTTGCAGTGAAGAAGGCCTAGATGCATACTAGGGAAGCTCGATAACATGAGGAAGAAAGGAATAGAAGGACATATTAACAGGATGAGATAAAGTAGAGCTAAACTTGTAAAGCAGATCAGTTGGATTGAATTACCTGTTTCTGTGCTGTAACGCCATCCAAAACTCTGTTCCTTCCATCCTAACTCGCACCAAGTCCTGTTAACCCAGCACAAATGTGCTCGCTGATGTAGACTGGTTGCGAACCCAGCAATGCTTCAAATTTAAAATTAGCATCCTCACGTACAAATCCTTTCATGTCTGTCACCCTCTGTAATATCCTCCAGCCTTACTACCCTTCAAGATCTCTGCGCTCCTCCAATTCTGGTCTCTTGCACATCACCAACTCCCTTTGCTCCATCAGTGGTGGCTGTGCATTCAGTTGCCAAGATCCTAAGCTTTGGAATTCCTTCTTTAAGGAGCTGCTTAAAACTCAGCTGCGGGTAAATCTTTGTAAATCTGCACTCCTGAAAATCACCTTTAAGATAGAACATAGAACAGTACAGCACAGAACAGGCCCTTCGGCCCTCGATGTTGTGCCGAACAATGATCACCCCACTTAAACCCACGTAACCCGTATACCCGTAACCCAACAATCCCCCCATTAACCTTACACTACGGGCAATTTATCATGGCCAATCCACCTAACCCGCACATCTTTGGACTGTGGGAGGAAACCGGAGCACCCGGAGGAAACCCACGCACACACGGGGAGGACGTGCAGACTCCACACAGACAGTGACCCAGCCAGGAATCGAACCTGGGACCCTGGAGCTGTGAAGCATTGATGCTAACCACCATGCTACCGTGAGGCCCTAATATTTACTATGTAAAATATGTAAAAGATATTTACTATGTAAAAATTGCTTGTTTTATAACCAAAAGACCAGTATTGAATCACATAAATTATTGTTTACAAAAGGTATTGTTGTTTAAGACTGGAAAATTGATATTATCAAAAATTGATATTATCCTACTTACTCCTCAAACAAATTAAAAGCTTACTTACAAATGCTGAGGGAAAACATTAGACTAAGGGGCAAAAGGCAACTCTTGCTGGAGTGGGGGCTCTTGTGGTGTATCCTGTTCGTTCAGTATTTTGCTAAGTCAAGCATAATTTGTCCCGTCACTTGCTGATAAAGGTGAGGAGAGCGCCAAGGGACGAACAGTCTTCGCTTTAACCAAATAAGTGGTGAGAAAGAAACACGGGAACAATGGAGTGGAGAATCGAGAGAATTCAAACCAAATCAGGTCCAGAAAGATAAATTAAAAAACTAGAAAGAAAAATTGCAATGAGCGCAAGAGACAGAAAGGAGAAGTAGTAATAATTCAAATGTGACATGTTAAAATCGCCAAGAATTTGCTATCTGTGGGAATCCGATTTAATGGTTTAAATTGTTTGCTTTCTGGGCTGGAGCAGTTAATTGGCATTGCACTAACAATCGTGCCATTAAAAGGAAACCTACTTCATTAAGTTGGAGCCCCAACCTTTGGAAGCTCACTCTTCCCCTAGAGCTGTGTATTAATCCCATGATCCCACTCTTATCCTATAGCTCTGTATCAATCTCAAACATTTTTTTGCCCTCGAGCAGCTTGCTCCAACCTCAGTGATCCAAGAGGTGCGAACGCACCCAGTGCTATAAGGGAGGGAGTTCCAATATTTTGACTATCCTACAGGAATTATGATTTTCTCTTTACCTGAAGTGTCAATGTGTGTCAACAATGACCAATTTGCAAATACTCAACGATTTCACAGAACATCCCACTCTGATTGGTAAGGCCAGCCCTCCCATATTCTAATACATGGACTACATCACCCTGGCAGCATGGGCACTGCTGCTCGGGTCACATACTCGATATTCGCTGCCTAACTGTAAACACCCACCACCCAAGACACAAGAAAAAAGAAATAGAAGTAGGGGTAAACCATTTGGCTGTTTCAGCCTGCTCAACCATTCCCCTATCCTTTAATTCCCCTAGAACCCAAAGAAACCCTATTGATTTTATTCTTGCACATACTCAACAACTGAGCATCCACGCTCTCTCTGGTAGAGAATTCCAAAGATTCACAAATTCCCCAAGTGAAGATGTTTCTCCTCATCTCAGTCCTAAATTGTCAGCCCATTGAGCTTTATCACCTGGACAACAAGAAACAAAACCATCACTTTCACACAATTCAGCCACCTTACCGACATCCAGGACAATCTGTCTCAACGTTTCAATCGTGACCTCAGGGTTTTGGTTCGCCATCAGGTTGCAGGCTCTGCTGTCCTTTTCAGCCTTATTTTGATCTGCATTGTCCAATGTAGAAATGGCCACCTGCACTCCGTACTCATTCACGCCAAGGTTTGCGAGCTGACTGCGGAGTTCCTGCACGTACTCCTGGGAAAAGTGTTAAACCATTCTTAAGTCAACGTATTCTCAAGTATTCCTCAGTAAAACGCCAATTATGCCTCAGCTAGAGTATTCTTTTAAATTCTGAGCACAACACATTAGGAAGAATGCCAAGGCGTTAGAGAAGGTGTAGAGGGTATATACTAGAACAGTACCAAGAATGAGGGGCCTCAGTAATGACTAGAGATGCTGGAAACTTTTTCTGCTCTGTGGAAAATATTTAAGGAGATTTAATGGAAGTGTTCAAATCTTTGAGGGGTCTTGATAAGATAAATGAGGAGAAACTGCTTCTATTGGCAGGAGGGTTGGTAACCAGATGACACAGGGTTATGGTGGTTGACAGAAGGACCAAAGGAGGAGATCAGGAAAAATAACATTAATGCAGCAAGTTATGCCCATTTAAAAAACACTGAAAGGGTGGTATAAGCAGATTCAACAATAACTTTCAAAAGGGAATTGGATAAATATAGAAAAGGAATCTTTTGCAGTTTATGTGCAAGTGCATGGCCAGGGGTGGAGGAGCAGAGGAGCAAACTGAGGCTGAAGCTTATTCCTTACATGCGCCAAATGTCAAATAGATAGGATAGATGCGGGCAGGTTGTTTCCACTGGCGGGTGAAAGCAGAACTAGGGGACATAGCCTCAAAATAAGGGGAAGTAGATTTAGGACTGAGTTTAGGAGGAACGTCTTCACCCAAAGGGTTGTGAATCTATGGAATTCCTTGCCCAGTGAAGCAGTTGAGGCTCCTTCATTAAATGTTTATAAGGTAAAGATAGATAGTTTTTTGAAGAATAAAGGGATTAAGGGTTATGGTGTTCGGGCCGGAAAGTGGAGCTGAGTCCACAAAAGATCAGCCATGATCTCATTGAATGGCGGAGCAGGCTCGAGGGGCCAGATGGCCTACTCCTGCTCCTAGTTCTTATGTTCTTATAACGGGGAGCCAATGGATGTGGTATATCTGGATTTCCAGAAAGCCTTTGACAAGGTGCCACACAAAAGTTGCTGCATAAGATAAAGATGCATAGCATTAAGGGTAAAGTAGTAGCATGGATAGAGGATTGGTTAATTAATAGAAAGCAAAGAGTGGGGATTAATGGGTGTTTCTCTGGTTGGCAATCAGTAGCTAGTGGTGTCCCTCAGGGATCTGTGTTGGGCCCACAATTGTTCACAATTTACATAGATGATTTGGAGTTGGGGACCAAGGGCAATGTGTCCAAGTTTTCAGATGACACTAAGATAAGTGGTAAAGCGAAAAGTGCAGAGGATACTGGAAGTCTGCAGAGGGATTTGGGAGGTTAATTGAATGGGCTAGGGTCTGGCAAATGGAATATAATGTTGACAAATGTGAGGTTATCCATTTTGATAGGAATAACAGCAAGCAGGATTATTATTTAAATGATAAAATATTAAAGCATGCTGCTGTGCAGAGAGACCTGGGTGTGCTAGTGCATGAGTCACAGAAAGTTGGATTACAGGTGCAACAGGTGATTAAGGCAGCAAATGGAATTTTGTCCTTCATTGCCAGAGGGATGGAGTTTAAGACTAGGAAGGTTATGCTGCAATTGTATAAGGTGTTAATGAGGCCATACCTGGAGTATTGTGTTCAGTTTTGGTATCCTTACTTGAGAAAGGACATACTGACACTGGAGGGTGTGCAGAAGAGATTCACTAGGTTAATCCCAGAGCTGAATGGTTTGGATTACGAGGAGAGGTTGAGTAGACTGGGACTGTACTCGTTGGAATTTAGAAGGATGCGGGGGGATCTTATAGAAACATATAAAATTATGAAGGGAATAGATAGGATAGATGCGGGCAGGTTGTTTCCACTGGCGGGTGAAAGCAGAACTAGGGGGCATAGCCTCAAAATAAGGGGAAGTAGATTTAGGACTGAGTTTAGGAGGAACTTCTTCACCCAAAGGGTTGTGAATCTATGGAATTCCTTGCCCAGTGAAGCAGTTGAGGCTCCTTCATTAAATGTTTTTAAGGTAAAGATAGATAATTTTTTGAAGAATAAAGGGATTAAGGATTATGGTGTTCGGGCCGGAAAGTGGAGCTGAATCCACAAAAGATCAGCCATGATCACATTGAATGGCGGAGCAGGCTCGAGGGGCCAGATGGAATACTCCTGCTCCTAATTCTTATGTTCTTATGTCACACTGTCACCGTCCCTCATTCACCAGAAAACAGCCTTGATTTGAACCCCTTCATCGAACCAACTCTCATTGTGTCTGCTTTATTTCACGTCATGGACAACCATTATTATTGTGGTTCAATCAGATTTACAGAGTGGAATTTGCTATTTTCTTTACAGCTTCTGAATTTTACATTGATGGCCTTCACCTTTAAAATCACCAATGCGATTCCTGTGACATTGTTCATAGTTGGAGTCAATAGCTTGCCTTTCAATGTGTCTGCCATGGCTAAGCAAGTAGATCAGTTTCATCTGAGACACATGGGGATGGATTCTCCGTACCCCAACACTGAAGCCGGAGCGGGAGCGGAGAATCCATTTTCCTGCAAAGAATCGGGATCAGCGCCGGTTCTCCGATTCTGCGGGCCCTGTACACCGCACCACCTAGAACCTACCTGAGGCCATTGCCTGAGGCCCGCTCCACTATTCTCCGCCCTCAACCGGCCGAAGTCCAGAAGGCGTGGAGGATCTAATGTGGTCCAGCTGGTTGGGATACTCTTGTGGTGGTTGTGGACTCAGTCCACGGCCACCGTGGTCGGGGGCGGGCTGATTAGAGGGCGGGGGTTATAGATGGCCGGGAAACGTTTGTGCGGGCGGACAGGGTCGGGTGCACGGCTGATCGGGGAGGGGGGGGTGGTTTACTTTTAGTGTCCAGCTCCGCGGTCTGAGTCCACCCTGGAGAACGGCACGGCCGCTGGAGGCAGCCACAGTGCGCATGCGTGGCCTCTGACCCGGAGGTGCGGGTGCCCGTATCTACAGCAAAAGCTGCTAGATCTATGCCGGGTCCCTGCTAGCCGCCGGCAAGGCTAGGAATTTGTGGCCCTTTCACGCCAATTTTTCTGGCGTGAAACTCCACAGTTTCACTGTGTCTGCCATGGCTAAGCAAGTAGATCAGTTTCATCTGAGACACAGGGGGCTGGATTCTCCATACCCCAACACCGAAATCGCAGCTGGAGCGGGAGCGGAGAATCCATTTTCCTGCAAAGAATAGGGACCAGCGCCGGACATAGTGGGGACATAGTCCCAATAACGGAGAATCCAGCCCAAGGTCTTGAAGTCAAATCTCATTCCAGAGATGAATCAGTGGCTGAGATTCTATGTGCAGTGCTGAGAGAGTGCTGCACTGTCAATAGTCCCGTCTTTCAGGTGAGGCATTAACCAAAGGCCCCATCTGCCTTCTCAAGACATGATACGAGGAGCAGGTGCTTTTCACCAGTGCCTGGTCAACATCAATTCATCAACCAAAAATCTCTTTAAAATTAACAGATAATCAGGTCATTATTGCATTTGGATTTGTTCATTGTCACGTGTACCGAGGTACAGTGAAAAGTAATTTTCTGCGTGCAGCTCAAACAGAGCGTGTCATGTGCAAATTAACAGTTGTTTTTACTCTATGACAACAGCAACTACGCTTCAAAAGTTAGATTGTGGATCTGGAGTCACATTAGGTCAAATCAGGTAAGACTGGCAGATTTTCTGCCCTAAAAGTGAACTTAGGTGTTTGTTTTTTTTATAATGACAATCAATAATGTTTCATGGTCTTCATTTGACTCATTCCAGACCATTTTTTTAAAAGTTCAAATTTCACCATCCACCATGGTGGAATTCAACCCCTGATCTCCAGAACATTACCCAGAGTCTCTGGGTTACTAGTCCAGTGCCAATACCACTGCGTCACTGCCTCCCCTAAAACATGGTGAAAGGTGTTGTAGAATCTATCTTTTTCTGTTTAATGATCTCTATCCAGGTGTTTAGACTGACAAAATGTTATCTTTTAAAAAATAAAAGCCAAAACGGGCTTACTTCAGGTCAAAAAACAAATGCTTCCTTACCTGGTAGGTATGAGTGCTGCTCTCTTTAACCAGCTCACTACCCAGAAGGCATTTCCACAGGTGGCCCCGTAGTTTGATGGGAACGCCAGCTTCGAGGAAACTATGCATCTGAAATAAAGTTTTAATAAAAATAACTGAATTCTGTGCAAAATGATCAAATGGTAGTTTCAGTTGAACAGTGAGGAAGGCGGTAGGGGAGTATGAGGCGCAGCTTGCGGCTGAGGTGGGGATGATGCGGGAGACCCAAAAGTGGCTGAAGGGGAAGGTGGAGGATCTGGGGAACCGCTCCAGAAGGCATAATTTGAGGATCGTGGGGATGTCGTAAGGCATCTAAGATGCCGAGGCCCGTACCTATGTGGCCAAAACGTCGGAGCAGTTGATGGGGGAGGGTGCCTTTGACCGGCCCCTGGAGGTCGGCCGAGAGCACAGGGCGCTGATTCGGAGGCTTCAAGGGGGGGAGCCGCCAAGGGCGATGGTGGTGCCGTTGCACCACTTTCTGGATAAAGAGAAGATTCTTCAGTAGGCGAGGCAGACAAGGAAGTGCACCTGGGAAGGGAATGAGCTAGGGATGTATCAAGTCCTGGCAGCAGAACTGGCGAAGAGGAGGGCCGGGTTTAATCACGTCAAGGCTGCCTTCTTCAAGAAGGGGGTGAAGTTCGGTGGTATATCTGGCCTGCCGCTGGGTGACTTTTCAGAAGCGTGAATATTATTTTGGTACGCCAGAGGAGGCGGTGTAATTTCTGAGAGACAATGGACTGGCAGGAGAAGAAGGACACTGAAGTTTTCAGGAGTTTGTGAGGAGGTTTCTTGTTCTTGGGAATCTTTTCCCCTTGAAATGTTATTTTAGTTTTGATGGCGGGTGGTTAGAGGGCAGGTCCCTCCATGGGGGAATATCAAGAGTGAGTCCACCTTTTCTGGGTTTTCTTTTGGGGAGGAGGTGGGGTTGGGGAAAGAGTGCGTGGGGGGGGCGCCATGATAACTGGGCGGGCGAGTTAACGGAGTGCAGTGGGGGGTTGTCAGGGGGTAGGTGTGGGGGAGTGTGATGGGGTTACTGATTTGTTTGGCGGGGGGGCGGGAAGAGGGTAGAGGGTAAGTATATGAATATGGTGAGAAAGTGAGCAGGATACTGGTCCACTAGCTGAGGAAGCAGGAGGCAGTGAAGGAGATTGGTAAAGTAAAGGACAGGACAGGAAGGGTGGTGTTGGACCCAGTGGGGGTGAACGGGGTGTTCAAGGCTTTTTACAGGAGATTGTAAGATCAGGGAGGGGCGGGGGAGAATGCAGCGGTTCCTGAACGGGTTGGAGTTTCCCACGATAGGTGAGGAGTTGGTGCAGGGATTGGGGCTCCCTATCTGTTTGAGGGAGGTGATGGAGAGTATGAGGCAATGCAGCCAGGGAAGGACCTGGGCCCGATGAGTTCTGGCGGAATTTTATAAATGGTTTTGAAGGGGGACCTGGGGCCACTGTTGACGAGGGCATACAATGAGGCTAGGAAGAGGGGTAGGGGGGAGGATTTCACCCCCCTCCCCGAACACACTATCACAGGCATCCATCTTTCTGATATTGAAAATGGACAAGGATCCGGGGCAGTGTGCATCGTACCATCTGATGTCGCTATTGAATGTAGACGCCAGGTTTTGGCTTCGCGAATTGAGGACTGCATCCCGGGGGTGATAGGCGAGGACCAGACGGGCTTTGTGAAAGGGAGACAGTTGTCAGCAAAGGTGAGGAGGATGCTTAATGTGATTATGATGCTGCCGAAGCGGCAGGACGTGGAGATGGTAGTGGCGATGGATGCGGAGAAGGCTTTCGACCGGGTGGAGTGGGAATATCTGTGGGAGATGCTAGGGCAGTTCAGGTTCGGGCTGAGGTTTGTGGACTGGTCCGGTTGTACAAGGCACCGGTCACAAGTGTGCGGACAAACCGGTTGAGTTCGGGATATTTTGCGCTGCATCGTGGGACAAGGCAGTGGTGCCCGCTCTCCCCTTTGCTTATTGTCTTGGCGATTGGAGCCATTGGCAGTGGTGCTTGGAGCATCAGGGGATTGGAAAGGGATTGTGCACAGGGTTTTGTTGTAAGCGAATGACCTGTTGTTATATATTTTGGACCCACTGGGTGGAACTGGGGGCATTATAGGGATTTTGGAGGAATTGCGTCGGTTCTCCAGGTACAAGTTGAATATGGGAAAGAGCAAGGTGTTCCCGATTGAGACCAGACGGCAGAAGAGGAGGTATGGGGAGTTGCCATTCAAGGTATGTGGGGTGAGTTTTAGATACCTGGGCATTCAAGCGTTGCGGTTTGGACGCAGCTGCACAAGTTAAATTTGATTCGGCAGGTGGAGCAGATGAAGGAGGACTTCAAGAGGTCGAATGTGATGCCACTGTCACTGGTCGGTGCGTGCAGACCGTCAAGGTGATGGTGCTGCTAAGGTTCCTGTTCATATTTCAAAAATTCCGGATCTTTGTCCCGAAGTCGTTCTTTAAAAAGGTTAACACACTGATCTCTGGGTTTCTATGGGCAGGGAAGACCCCGCGGGTCAAAAGGGCTATAATGATCTACTATTGGGCGGCGAACATCACCATGGTTAGGAAATGGGTGGTGGGGGAGGGGTGGGCATGGGGGCAGGTGTAGGGAGGAATGAACTTACGGGCACTGCTGCTGTTCTTATTGGCTAGGCACTCTTAAGAGCCCAGCGGTGGTGTTGGCCCCGAGGGTATCGGGGCAGTGGAGCACAGCATTTAGGGCTGGAGGGGGCCTTGGTGTGGGCACCAATCTGTGATAATCATAGGTTTGCACCGGGGGGATGCTGGATGCGAGGGTTTGGGGGTGGTGGCAGGCAGGGATTGAACAATTCAGTGACCTGTTTGTAGGGGGCAATTTCACAAAATTAGAGGACCTGGAGGAAGAGTACGAGCTGCCTGGAGGAAATGGTTTCAGGTACCTGCAGGTTCCAGATTTTTGTGAAGAGAGAAATGCCGTCCTTTACCGGATTACCGCTCTTGGGGTTGCAAGAAAAGGTGCCATTTGAAAGAGGAGATGGGGGGGGGACTTCCGGAGGCCGCCATGGTGAGAGTGGTTGCATACAGGGCAGCTCCTGCTTGAAGGTGCAGAAAAGAGTCCTCTTTACCAAAATCGAGTGTAACATCGATGGAAAGGTGTAGCTGACGGTCGTAGGAGAATATCCCCCCCCCCCAGGAGTGGCATGTCTGCTGGTTACCAAACCCAGCAGAAGGTGAAAGACCTGGCCAGGCAATTGGAAGAGACCTGTGGCACAGCAGTAATTGGAAAGATGGCAGAGGGGGAAGGGCTAGTGCAAGTTGGAAGACTCCAGATGGAGCAGTTGACGGCCTTCATCAGAGAAGAGTTCTGCAGCAGAGGAAGGAGATGCAGGAGGATTGATCAAAGGCATTCAAAGGGGCAGTGGCACCCTTAAGGGCTCGATGGAGTGCATGGAAAAATGAATGGAGGCACAGGGGTCGCAGATCCAAGAGATGGAGAGGGTGATATTAGAACACAGCGATAGAGTGGTTGCACTGGAGGCGGAGCTGAGGTTCTTAGGAGATCTTTGCAAGATGCTGAGAGCAAAGGTGGAGGAGCATGAAAACAGGTTGAGATGGCAGAATCTGCGAATAGTCAGCCTGCCGGAAGGAGTGGAAGGTGCGAGTGCGACGAGGCATGGTTTGAGGATGCTGGCGGCGCTGGTGACGGAGGGGGTTCTAGGCAAGGCCCCTGAGGTAGACAGAGTGCCTTATTCAGTATAAAGTACTTCACAGGGGACATATGACGGTAGCGCAGATGAGTAGGTTTTTTGAGGGGGTAGAGGATAGGTGTGTGCGGGGAAGCACACGAATCATGTCCACTTGTTTTGGGCATGTCTGAAACTAAAGGGATTCTGGCAGGTAGTGTTTGCGGATGTAATGTCCAAGGTGCTGGGGGTAAAGGTGGCACCAAGTCCAAAGGTAGTGATATTTGGGGTGTCAGACAATCCAGGAGTCCAGGGGCGAGAGAGGCCGCATTCTGGCCTTTGCCTCCCTGATATCCTGGAGACAGATCTTACTTGGATGGAGGGACCCGGAACCGCTGAGAGCAGGGCTGTGTGAGAGTGACCTGGCAGAATTCCTGAGGCTGAAGAAGGTCAATTTCGTCCTGAGGGGGTCGGTTGACGGGTTCGCTCGGAGGTAGAAGCCTTTCATTTTTTTTTAAAAAGGAGGATTGAGGAGTCAGCAAAAGGGGAGGGGGGTAAGGAGGTTAAAATGGGGAAGGCAGGATGAGAGGAGGGGGTGAGAGTAGTGAGCGGGTCTTGATGATTTATAATATTGCACAATTTTTCTTCTGCTTCGGTTTGTTTATATGAAAATGTCTGAATAAAATATCTATTCTTTTTAATGAAAGATTAACTATGAGCCAAGTAATTATAAAAACTCAAAGATAAAAGCAAATTACAGCAAATGCTGGCATCCAAAACAAAAACAGAAAATACTGGACAATCTCAGCAGGTCTGACAGCATCTGTGGAGAGAGAAGGGAGCTGACATTGAGACCTGCTGAGATTGTTGAGTATTTTCTGTTTTTGCATTGTAAAAACTTATTCACTAATATTCTTTCGGGGATGGATTCATCCTCACCCAGTCTGGGCCTATTTGTAACTCCAGGCTACACCAACATGATTTGATTCTTAACTACCACTCAGTTGCATCAAAACTCTATGAACCATCATGACCATAGGAGTCAAGAGGAAAGCCGACCACCACCCTCTTAAAGACCTTCTTGTTCACCTTCTAACATCCTAGTAGTCCCATGATCCAACAACAGTGGAGTTGTTGATTAATCATAGTAATCAATCCCTATTAATGGGACTACAACAGACCTAGACTGATGCAAGGAAAACCCCAGTGTTGGAGCGATCTGGGAACCATAGGTCCAAAGTCACCTGGTCTTCCCAAGCTCAGTACACTCACTCACACATATATACATAACATCTCATACTACACAGACTGACATCCCAAAATAATATTTAATGAAAATAACCTTGTATGCATCTGAACTAATCAACACTCCTCAGGCACCCCATTCCATAGATTGACCATCATTCAAAGAAATATTCTTTTCATGGATTCATTTTGAATTCATCCCATTCAAACAGAGGCCATGTCCTTTGGTTCTACTATTCTGGATAAGGTGAAACAACTTGGCATGCTGCACATCGACTATACCTGCATCAACCTTCTCTTTTACATTGAGAAAACACCCAATTGTTATGGCATGTCTGATGGTAAATGTCAAGCTGCCCAGATCCCAGAAGGTAAACTTGAAGCAACTGCCAAATGCTTTTTTTGCATTTGTATAGTACGAGGAGAGGTTCCAAAATCCGAAAAAGATGTCCCCGACTAATCGTGATAATTGTAAAGTAAATGTTTGTTAGTAAATAGAAAACAAAATAGAATTACACTTAACACAAAAATGGCTTTACACAGAAACAATACCTTAAAACAGTTACAACAGATCTTCACTTAATTACCTTCCCTTTTCTGCTCAGAAACTCGTTATAGATTTTTAAATCTATCGAAATCCAGTAACTTTTACCACATGGTGCCCTTTGCTTTCCCTTGGGGTGTTCTCTGGGGCTGTCAGAAAATGGTTCTTCAGATCTGTCTTTGTTTACTCTGCTTCAGGATTTCTGGATTTCTGATCAGCTATTCCTGTTGTCTGCTGGGAGATCTAAAAAGCTGTACCCTCACATTTGTTTCAGTATTCCCTCAAATAGGTTTGTTCCCTTTGATCGCTCCATTATCTCCCCAGCCTCTTCAGGAATGCTTTCTCCCAGAATTTATTAAATTTACTTTTTTACTTGGCTCTTAGGGTTTAAAAGAAAAGAATCTTACCTTTATTTTACTTACTTGTACCTTTTTTTGTTTACCACCTATATATATTCTTATTTGAACCATAACAACCCCAACGTACTCCTATTATTGCCTTATGTAAACATCTGTTTGAAAGGACTTGGTTTTCACACAAAGTAGTTGAAACCCCTCTTGGCTCATGACCATATCAAAATCTCTTCTTATTGTTAGCTTAGATTCTCACAATCATCTGTCTCTTACTCCACTTACCACACTCTCAAACTCCGAACAGTTTACCTTCCAGTACATAAGAAATATATGAATGATATTATTAACAAAACATTCTTAAGACAATTTCCACAACTGTCTCCCGTAATCAAACCGTCTATTCCCTTCCGCACCTCATCCTCCCACTCATTGTGATTTCCCAATTTTTGTACCATTTCAATTCCTTGGATGCAATTCCCAAAACCAGAGGATTGATTAGCAAATATTTATCATTAAAAGTCAAATGATATGTTCTTTGTTCTCATGGTCACCATGCCTCTGTAGATGCCACTTTATGGCCAGATGAGTGAGAATGTCCAGGGGAGGACAAGGCTCCACCCAATTACCTCCATCATCTTGGAGGTTGGAAAGACCTGGCCCCTGCTTGACCCTTCCCTACAGCCACATGGTGAGATTAAAAACTCACAGAGTGGCATTCTCCGGTCCATCAGCCTCCTCTTTCTAGGTCGTGCGCCGTTCTCTGGTGGCAGGATTCTCTCTTCCTGCTGCTTGTCAATGGGGTTTCCCATAGTAGACACACCACACATCAGGAAACCTGCGGGGAAAAGTGAATCGCAACAGCCAGAGAATTCCGGCCATAGTCTGTCAAATCATGGATGTGAAGTCAAATACTGCCACATCACCGTGTGCACAAATTGCTAAACCATCGGAGATGAGTCAGACCGATGAGATGGCACTGGGGATATCCAGCGCCTGCAGCAAATAAAAGATAATATTCCACTAATTCCTTCCTCGAAAGGAGAAAAGCCACTGGTATGATTTTCCCCCAAGCAAATTTCTTCTTGATGTTTATAATACCGACAGTTGCTTGTTACTGGTTGCTCAGCCAAATGGATCAGATCTGACCTTCAACTCAAATGTTCTTTTAGGGTAAAATTGAGGTCAGGGAGGAGAGCGAGCACCCCATGGACGACCAGCATGGCCGATTTTTAAAAAGTAAACGTTTTCAGAAGTCTGCAATATTCTTGTTACCTTATCCATGCATGATGCACCAGCCTCGTTCCAGTTGCTAAGCAATTCTTGCCACGATTCCAGCTTCGAAGCACTGACACTTGGGTAGCTGTGAACCGAAATACAAGAGGTCAATGCATAAGAAGTGGGAGAAAGAGTGCGGGGGGGGGGGATAAAGAGAAAGAAAAAGAGAGAGAGACAGAGATACAACAGAGGGTTGAAAAAAGGTATTGATGGGGATTGATGGAAAAAAGGGGCGTACAAATTAGGAGAAAACATAGAAAATAGGAGTAGGTCATTTTGCCCTTCGAGCCTGCTCCGCCATTTAATATGATCACGGCTGATCCTCCATCTCAAGGCCATACTCCAGCGCTCTCCCCAAACCTCTTGATGCCTTTAGATTTGGGAAATCTATTTCCTTCTTAAATATATTCAGCGATTTGGCCCCCACAGCCTTCTGTGATAGAGAATTTGACAGGTTCACCACTGTCTGAGTGAAGAGGTTTCTCCCCATCTCAATCCTAAATGGCCAACCTCATATCCTGAAATTGTGACCCCTTGTCTTAGACCTACCCCACAGCCAGAGGAAACATCATCCTTCCATCCAGTCTGCCCAGCCCTGTCGGGTGAGATGCCCTCTCATTCTTCTAAACTCCAGTGAATACAGGCCCAGTAGACCAAATCTCTCCTCATACGATAATCCTGCCATCCCAGGAATCCATCTGGTGAAACTTCATTGCACTGCCTCAATGGCAAGTATTATCTTTCTTAGGCAACGGGACTAAAACTGCACACAATACTCTCACCAAGGCCGTGTACAGCTGCAGTAAGACATCCTTGCTCCTGAACTTAAGTCTTCTTGTACTGAAGTCCAACATACTATTTATCTTCCTAACTGCTTGCTTCCAGTGATTGGTTTACAAGGCACTCGGGTCCCTTTGTCCATCAACATTTCCCAATCTATCACTATTTAACTAAAAAATAATTGTCACAAGTAGGCTTACATTAATTCTGCAATAAGTGTGTGAAGATTGGGCTAGGGGGGAAATGTTTAGTTTACCATGTTGATGTCATTGTTTTTGTTATTGTTGTAAAAAATTTCAAATACCTTAATAAAATATATATATATTTAAAATTCTGCAATGAGGTTACTGTGAAAAATCCCTAGCCGCCACATTCCGGCACCTGTTCGGGTACACAGAGGGAGAATTCAGAATGTCCAAATTACCTAAAAGCATGTGTTTCTGGACTTGTGGGAGAAAACCAGAGCACCCGGAGGAAACCCACACAGACCCAGAGAGAATGTGCAGACTCCATACAGACAGTGACAAATCAGGAATCGAACCTGGGACCACTAATACTCTACCTTTCTGCTTTCCCTACCAATGTGGATAACTTCACAATTTCCCACATTATACTGGATCTGCCATTCATTTGCCCACTCACTCAACTTGTGTAAATCGTTTTGAAACATCTCAACATCCTCCTCACTACTCACAATTCCACTTAGTTTTGTATCATCAGCAAACTTGGAAATATTACTTCTGGTCCAAGTCTTTCCTTTTTTTTAAATTTAGAGTACCCAATATTTTTTCCAATTAAGGGGCAATTTAGCATGGCCAATCCACCTATCCTGCACATCTTTGGGTTGTGGGGGTGAAACCCACACAAACACAGGGAGAATGTGCAAATTCTACACGCCACACTGACAGTGACCCAGAGACGGGATTGAACCTGGGACCTCAGCACCGTGAGGCAGAAGTGCTACCCACTGCCCCACCATACTGCCCTCGGTCCAAGGCTTTCCTGCTCACTATTTACCACACCACCAATTTACATGTCATTTGCGGATTCACTTATACCTTCCACATTCGCGTCTAGATCATTAATGTACACGACAAAAAGCAATTGACCTGGCACCGATCCCTGCGGAAATGTGTCCTGCAGTCAGCATCACAGTGAAGCAGAAAGTGTCCTGCGGTCAGTTCTTGGTGAATAAAACAGTATCTTCACAGAAAAACAGCACAAACAGATATAAACGGTTATGATATAGTTCCAATTACAGAGACATGGTACCATGCACGGGAAATTAATATCCAAAAGTACTCATCATTTAGGAAGGACAGAGGAAAAGGGAAAAGGAGGGAGGGTAGCATTGTTAGTAGAGGAGGAAATCAATGCAATAGTGGGGAAAGATATCGGGCAAGATTCTCCAGCCTTGTTGAACTCTCGTTCGAGCAAAATGAGGCTGGTGAATAGCGGGAGAGGCCGAAAACGAGAACTGCGCCAGGCGGCAAACAGTTTGCGATGCAACCAGTCCACTAAGCTACGCAAAATTGGGATTTTGCCGAGGCATGCGAGAAACCAATTATCACAATTTAAATCCTATTTCCATACGATTAACGGGAGCCACCCCATAATCAAGCAGCCTTCCATCATTCAGCGGCCTCCCCAGCAAGCGGTCACACTGGTGTCGATTAGTACTCCTTTTTAAAAATGTGAACCTGGTGGATGGGCTTTTGTGGGGAGCAAAGGAGGCGAGTAGCCATCTTTGCGCACAGGCAGAGAGCCCAGGGGCACTAGGCTTGCCGCCCCAGTGCTTGGCGGTGAGCGGAGGACCTCCTTCAGGAGTGTGCTGCCATGGGAGGGTGGATGGGCAACTGCACATGGCACCATGCCAACCCCTGGATCGTGTACCCCCGTTCCGGGACAACCTTTATCCCTGTATTGGCATGGATTGAGAATTGGTTGACAGACAGAAAACAGAGTAGGAATAAATGGAACCTTTTCCAAGTGGCAGGCAGTGACTCGTGGAGTACCACAGGGATCAGTGCAGGCAGTGACTCATGGAGTACCACAGGGTCTTGGGTCCCAGCTGTTCATGATATATATACAAATGACCAGGATGAGGGAACCAATTGTAACTTTTCCAAGTTTGCTGACAACACAAAGTTGGACAGAATTGTGAGATGCAAGGAGCATGCAAGGATGCTTCAAGGTGATTTAGAGAGACTGAGTGAATGGGCAAACACATGGCTGATGCAGTCCAATGTGGATAAGTGTGAAATCATATACTTGTGTGTGTAAAACAAGAGTATTATTTAAATTATGATATATTGGGAAGTGTGGATGTCAAAGAGATCCGAGTATCCTTTTACATCAATCAATGAAAGTGGAAAGGCAGGTGCAACAAGCAATTGGGAAGACAAATGGTATGTTGGCCTTCATTGCAGGAGGATTTGAGTTCAGAAGTAGGGATGTCAAACTGCAGTTATACAGGCCAAGGTGAGACCACACCTGGAACTATGCGTGCAGTTTTGGTCTTCCTACACAAGAAAGAATATACTTGCCATCAAGGGATTGCATCGGAGGTTGACCGAAACGGGCAGGACTGTTCTATGAGGAGAGATTAGTTTGACTGAGTCTGTATTTATTGGAGTTTAGAAGGGTGAAAGGAAATCTGACTGTAACATACAAAATTCTAACAGGGCTGGACAAATTAGATGCAGGCAGGATGTTTGAGGAATCCGGAACCAGGGAATAGGTCTCAGGATACAGGGTAAATCATTTAGGACAGAGATGAGGAAACATTTAGTCACTCAAAGGGTAGTGAACCTGTGGAATTCCCTACCACAGAAGGATGGCGAGAGCAAATCACTGAATGTATTCAAGAGATAGATCATTGAGACAGAGGATCAGCCATGATCATATTGAATAGCAGAGCAGGCTCGAAAGGCCGAATAGCCTACTCCTAATTTCTATGTTTACACTACTGAACACAGGCTTCCAGGTAACAAAAACAATCTTCAACTATCACCCACTGCCTCCTTCCACAAAGCCAATTTTGGATCCAATTTGCCATTTGGATTCCATTGTCACTTACTTTCTTAAATTAGTTTCCCATGCGGCACCTTGTCAAAAGTTTTACTAAAGTCCATGTAGACTATATCAACTACACTGTCCTCATCTAGACATCTAGTCACCTCCTCGAAAAATTAAATTAAATTTGTTAAGACATGATCTTCTCCAACAAAGCCATGCTGACTATTCTTGATTAATCCTTGCCTCTAAATGGAGATTAATTCCGTCATGTACCCGAGAATATTCAATTACCAGTCTTAGTTATCTTGCATCAAGTCTCTAATGGCTACCAGGTCATACATATTCATTTCTAGTTGCGCTGTCAATTCATCTGTTTTATTATGAATGCTACATGCGTTCACATAGAGGGCCTTTAGTTCTGTCTATTTACTATTTTTGTAACCTTGATCGTTGTCTGTTGGTGCACTAAGGTTAGTACACACTGCCCCTTCCTGCCACATTCTGATCATCATTTCCCTTACTGCTACCATGCTCTCTTACTTTCTCTATTTAATTTTTTACATATTGCCAAACTTGGATGTCTTGCCCCACTATTTACTTCAAAGCCTTCTCTCCTGCCCTAGTTATATGGCTCACCAGAACACTGGTCCCGGCATGGCTGAAGACTTTCCTCAGTGCTGGTGTCAATGCCCCATGAATCAAAGTCCATTTCTCCAACATCAACTTTTGAGCCACGCATTTATCTCTCTAATCTTATTTACCTAATTAAGAAAGAGATGGAGAGGGGACAGCAAGGTGGCGCAGTGGTTTGCACTACTGCCCCATGCGCCATGGACCCGCATTTGCTCCCGGGTCACTGTCCATGAGGAGTTTGCACATTTTCCCCGTGTCTGCATGGGGCTCACCCTCATAACCCAAAGATGTGCAGGGTAGGTGGGTTGGCCACGTTAAATTGCCCCTTAACTGGAATTTTTTTTTTTTAATAAAAGGACTAGAGGAGTGAAAGTCATGCACTTATACAGTATCCTTCATAACTTCAAGATGTCCTAAGGCACATTACAACCAATGAAGTATTTTGAAGTATGGTCACTGTTGTAATGCAAAGAAACCAGGCAACCAATTTACAGTCAGCAAACATCCACGAAGTGCAATGGGATAAATGACCACATAACCTGTTGGTCGAGGACTAAATTGGTCCAAGACACCAGGGGGAACTCCTCTGCTCTTCTCCTCAATAGCATTGAGGTATAGTGAACAGGGCCTTGGCTTCATCTGAAAAACAGCATTTTTGACTACGCAATTCTACCTCAGTACTGACACTGGGAATGTCAACCTAGATACTGGGCTCAAGGCTATGCACTGAGCATTTCTGACTGTGGTGAGATTAATATCATTAAACCATGACTAACTGAGTGCATGGAACATTAGTCCCTTGTGCAGTGTAGAAACAGGTGACCAAACATTGTTAGCCCATTTTACACTCCCATCCTCAACTTCCATTGACTACAAAATAAAAGATCTGACAAGATTAGGGTTAGGGTTAGCATTACTGATGAGAACCAATTTCACCTCCATTATGTTTATATTAAAAGTTAAAGTCGCCATAGTCCCAGGTGACCATAGGCTGCTTTCCCCTTCGATGGAGAGCGCTGACTGGTGGTAATTTAACCTGAGGACCACCACGCTTCAGGCAAGAGGCAAGGTTGGGAAGACAGGTCCTTCATGAATAACCTCAGCCAGTACGGGATTTGAACTCGTGCTCTTGGCCTCGCTCTGCATCACAAACTAGCTGTCCAGCTAACTGAGCTAAACCAGCCCCCATTATGTTTATATTACTGTCATGGATTTGCCTTGTACCAGCAGAAACATGAATTTAACAAGATGTAATCGGATGCGGTATGCCCAGCAACAGGTGGAAATCTGCCTAGCAGCAGCAGTAGCCAACTTACAAAAGATAAGCAGATAGGATCAGATGTGAACCCCCTATTGGTAGAACCAGAAAAGCTAGACAATTGGGAGATCCATAAAGTATAGATATGCTAATGTCTAGAATGAAGGGATTTGAGAGGAGCAGACAGCCAAATACACAAAAAGCAGCAAAATGGAACAATGGTATAATGGTCAGGACCCTCAGAAGCAAGGCAAGCCAGTTGACACCCATCAGCGTCAAAAGCAGACAAACCAGCTTCCATCTATCAGCCTGGAGGCCAAGTTTTACATCTAACAGCATCAATGCCTTAGAGCCAAGGCTGTTCAGAAACCTTCATAAAAAGAGTTTAAATATCTTCGCTGGACTAGGACAAGATGTTGTCAGACTTGATTATGCTCCCTGTCGTATGTGGTAACTATTAAACTGGTTTTAACTTATACATTTATTTAATTTAGATGTTGTTTGGGGGAAACAGGGAAGTTGTAAGGAGTTCAAGGATTGTAGGTATATTTTGGAACAAGGAATACGTTCTACATAAACTGTGTGTTTGATGGTTCCTACACTTAATTGTTTTAAGAGTAGAGCAATCCTATTAATTAACTGTGCTGACAATCATTAATGATATGATGTAATTGGGATCACGGAGAACCTGACTCCAGGGAGACCAAGATGGGACTCAAAATCCAGTGGTATTCAACATACAGGAAAGATACAAGGAAAGGAAAGGGAGGTAGGGTAGTGTTGCTGTTTAAAGAGGAGATTAATGCAATAGTAAGGAAGGACATTAGCCTGGATGATGTGAAATCTGTATGGGTGGAGCTGCGGAACACCAAAGGGCATAAAATGTGAGTGGTAGTTGTGTACAGATCACCAAACAGTAGTTGAGAGGTTGGGGATGGCATCAAACAGGAAATTAGAGATGCGACTTCCGGTTGCGGCTATGACCAGCTAAGTCGCACATTTGGCAGCTCCTGCGACAAAGGTGTTTAAGGGCCGATTGGAGGGCCCCGACGGTACTGTAAGGACAAATCCCGGTGGGGGAAGGCTCCCTGAGGAGAGTGAGACCAACTTTATGGTCGGTACTCGGAGTGGGGCGACAAAAAAAGCAGCAGCAGCTCCCCGAAAAAAGCGGGGGAAGAGGACCAAAATGGCGACCGGTGGCGCGCTAGAAGATTGGAGAAAATGGGCGGAGGAGCAGCAGGCCGCTCTCCTCCGGTGTTCTACGGAGCTGAAAGTGGAACTCTTAGAGTCCATGAACGCGACGACCACAAGGCTGATGGGGGCCCAGGCGACCCAAGAGGCGTCGATAAGAGAGCTGCAGCAGGAGATGGCGGTGAGGGAGGAGGAAGCCACGGTCCTCGTGGGAAAGGTGGAGGTGCACGAGGCACTCCACCTGAAATGGCAGAGCCGCTTTGAGGAGCTGGACACTCGAATGAGGCGGAAGAACTTGAGGATCCTGGGCCTAGCAGAAGGCCTGGAGGGGCCTGATCTCCCGAAATATGTAGCGGAGATGCTGAGCTCCCTGATGGGAGAGGGGGCCGGTCCATCGCCCCTGGAGCTGGAAGAAGCATATCGGGTCATGGCTAGGCGGCCTAGGGCAAACGAGCCCCCGAGGGCGGTGCTGGTGCGATTCCAGCGTTTCTGTGATCGGGAGAAAGTGCTGAGGTGGGCCAAGAGGGAGAAAAGCAGCAAATGGGAGAATTCGACGGTGCGGATATATCAGGACTGGAGTGCGGAGGTGGCAAAGCGGCGGGCCCGGTTTAACCGGACGAAGGCGGTGCTGCACGCAAAGAGGATCAAGTTCGGAATGCTGCAGCCAGCGCGTTTGTGGGTCACCTACAAGGACCAGCACCATTACTTTGAGACCCCAGAGGAGGCATGGACTTTTGTTCGGGAGGAAAAGCTGGACCTGAACTAGAACTTGGGAACGCCGGGGGTCGAGGCCGCCCGAGTACCCTTGACTGATCAAGTGGCCCATGTGTTTCTTAGGCCAGGTCGGAACTTGGTTAAAGTTGATGGATCGTTTGGTTTCTTTGTAACTTGTGTTATGGGGGGTTTCTTTGTTCCTTTTTGTGTGTCTCTTCCCGTTGCCAACTTCCCTTAATTATTGTTGTTGTAGGGGGGGCTTTTTTTTTTACTGCTTTTTGATCTGTTCTTTAAGGGTTATGGTTACTGTTCTGTTCGATGGAGGGTGATGGTTAAATACGTTATTATTGGGTAGTTATTTAGTTATGCAGGCATAGTTATGTATTTATGTATTTATTTGAGATTTGTTATTTATATTGTTATATTGTTAAGTTGGGGAGGCGGGACGGGGGGGGTGCAAGTTGGTTATGCGTGTTTTCTTTTTCTCTTTTTTCTTCCTCTCGTTTTAAGGGGGCTTTTTTATGGGCTTGGATGGGGACGGGGGTGGAATTGAAGATGGCGGGGTAGGGTGTGGCCGGGCGAAAGCGCGGGCTTTCCCCTGTTTCCCGCGCGCGGGACGGAGGAAGGGGGAGGAGAGAAGAGTGGGGTGTGGCCAGCAATGGCGGCTTTTCCCGCGCTGAAGCGGGGTCAGAGAGGGATGGCAAGGGGGGGGGGAGGCCCCTCCCCCCCCACATCGGGAGGAGTCGGAGTGTGGCAGGGGCAGCCGGGTCAGCGAAAACCAGCTGACTCTCGGGAGTACGATGGTGGATACACCGCGGCTAGGATGGGGTCCTAGCCGGGGGGGGGGGGGGGGGGGGGGGGGGGGGGGGGGGGGGGGGGGGGGGGTTAGGGGGGGATACCGGGTTGCTGCTGGAAAGGCCGAGGACGGGAAGGGAAAGAACGGGAGGAGAGAGGGGGAGGGGCCATCGCCATGGGGAACGGGTCAGAAGGGGAGGGTCGACCCGGGGCGAACAGGGGACAGGACATGGCTAACAGACAGGGGAAAGGGACGGGTCGCTCCGCGACCCGGTTGATTACTTGGAACGTGAGGGGGCTGAATGGGCCGGTCAAGAGATCAAGGGTTTTTTTCACACCTAAAGGGACGGCAGGCGGATGTGGCAATGTTGCAGGAGACTCACTTGAGAGTAGTAGACCAGGTACGCCTGAGAAGGGGGTGGGGTGGGACAGGTGTTCCACTCAGGCTTGGACGCAAAGAACCGGGGGGTGGCGATTTTGGTGGGAAAGAGGGTGTCGTTCGTGGCGGCGCAGGTGGTAGCAGATAAGGAGGGTAGGTACGTGATGGTGAAGGGTAGGCTGCAGGGAGAGAATGTGGTGCTGGTGAATGTGTATGCCCCGAATTGGGATGACGCGGGTATTATGAGGCGCCTGTTGGGCCTCATTCCGGGTCTGGAGGCAGGGGGCCTGATCATGGGGGGGGACTTCAATACAGTGCTCGACCCTGGGCCGGACAGATCGAGTTCCAGGACGAATAGGAGGCCGGCAGCGGCAGAGGTGCTAAGGGGGTTCATGGAGCAGATGGGGGGGGTAGACCCTTGGAGATTTGGCAGGCCAAGGGCGAGGGAGTATTCTTTTTTCTCCCACGTCCACAGGGTGTACTCCAGAATAGACTTTTTTGTACTGAGCAGGGGGCTGATTTCGAGAGTGCAGGACACGGAGTACTCGGCCATCGCGATTTCGGACCATGCACCACACTGGGTAGAGGTAGAACTGGGGGAAGCACGGGACCAGCGCCCGTTGTGGCGCCTGGATGTGGGGCTGCTGGCGGACGATGAGGTGTGCGGAAGGGTCCGGAAGGGCATTGAGAGATATCTGGGCACGAACGACACGGGCGAGGTGAAGGTGGGGGTAGTCTGGGAGGCCCTGAAAGCAGTGATCAGAGGAGAGCTGATCTCCATAAGGGCACACAGAGAAAGGAAGGAGAGGCAGGAGAGGGAGAGACTGGTGGGGGAACTTATAGAAGTGGACAGGAGATATGCGGAGACACCAGAGGAGGGGCTGTTGAGGGAGCGGCGCAGTTTACAGGCCCAGTTTGACCTACTGACCACTAGGAAGGCGGAGACGCAATGGAGAAGGGCACAGGGCGCGGTCTATGAGTACGGGGAAAAGGCGAGCAGGATGCTGGCACACCAGCTGCGCAAGCGAGATGCAGCCAGAGAGATTGGGGGAGTGAGAGAGAAGGGAGGGAACGTAGTGCAGAAGGGGCAAGAGGTGAACGGGGTCTTCAGGGATTTCTACAGGGAATTGTACCGGTCTGAACCGCCCAGGAGGAGGGGGGGAATGGAGAACTTCCTCGATAGATTGAGGTTCCCAAAGGTCCAGGAGGAACGGGTGGAGGGGCTGGGGGCGCCGATAGAGCTGCAGGAGCTAGTTAAAGGGATAGGCCAGATGCAGGCGGGGAAGGCGCCGGGGCCGGATGGGTTCCCGGTGGAATTTTATAAGAAGTATGTGGACTTGGTGGGTCCAGTGCTGGTGCGAGCCTTCAATGAGGCGCGAGAGGGGGGGGGGTTCTGCCCCCGACAATGTCACAGGCCCTGATCTCCTTGATCCTGAAGCGGGACAAAGACCCTGTACAGTGCGGGTCCTACAGGCCTATCTCCCTCTTGAATGTAGATGCCAAACTGTTGGCAAAGGTCCTGGCAACCAGAATAGAGGATTGTGTGCCAGGGGTAATCCATGAGGACCAGACGGGGTTCGTAAAGGGACGACAACTTAACACAAATGTCCGGAGACTGTTGAATGTGATTATGATGCCAGCAGTGGAGGGGGAGGCTGAGATAGTGGTAGCACTGGATGCGGAGAAGGCATTCGATAGGGTGGAGTGGGAATACCTGTGGGAGACGCTGGAACGGTTTGGGTTTGGGGAGGGATTTATCAAGTGGGTGAAGCTGCTGTATTCGGCCCCGATGGCGAGTGTGGTTACAAACGGGAGGAGGTCAGAGTATTTTGGGCTCCATCGAGGTACCAGGCAGGGATGCCCCCTATCCCCCTTACTATTTGCATTAGCGATCGAACCGTTGGCGATGGCACTGAGGGGTTCAGGGGGTGGAGAGGACTGACAAGGGGAGGGGAGGAACATCGGGTATCACTCTATGCGGATGATTTGTTGTTGTATGTGGCAGACCCGGAAGGGGGAATGCCGGAGGTAATGGAAATACTAGCGGAGTTTGGGGACTTTTCGGGATATAAATTAAATGTGGGTAAAAGTGAGGTCTTTGTGATACACTCGGGAGATCAGGGGGAGGGAATTGGGCGGCTCCCCTTTAAGAGAGCAGTAAAGAGCTTCAGGTACTTGGGGGTACAGGTGGCAAGGAACTGGGGGACCCTCCACAAGCTGAACTTTTCAAGGCTGGTGGAGCAGATGGAGGAGGAGTTCAAGAGGTGGGACATGGTACCGCTGTCGCTAGCAGGGAGGGTGCAGTCAGTCAAAATGACGGTCCTCCCGAGGTTCTTGTTTCTGTTCCAGTGCTTGCCCATCTTTCTCCCCAGGGCCTTCTTCAAGAAGGTAACTAGCAGCATTATGGGCTATGTGTGGGCACATGGCACCCCTAGAGTGAGAAGGATTTTCTTGGAACGGAGTAGGGACAGTGGAGGATTAGCGCTACCCAATCTTTCCGGATACTACTGGGCGGCGAACGCATCGATGGTGCGCAAGTGGATGATGGAGGGGGAGGGGGCAGCTTGGAAACGTATGGAAAGGGCGTCCTGCGGCAATACAAGCCTGGGGGCGCTAGTAACGGCACCATGGCCGCTCCCCTCCACAAGGTATACCACGAGTCCGGTAGTGGCGGCCACCCTTAAAATCTGGGGGCAGTGGAGGCGACACAGGGGGGAAGTGGGGGGTCTGATGGCGGCGCCACTGAGAGGGAACCACAGATTTGTCCCGGGGAACACTGGCGGGGGATTCCAGAGCTGGCACAGGGCGGGCATCAGGCAACTGAGGGACATGTTCATAGAGGGGAGGTTTGCGAGCCTGGGAGAGCTGGAGGAGAAATTTGAGCTCCCCCCGGGGAACACGTTTAGATACCTGCAGGTGAAGGCATTTGCCAGACGACAGGTGGAAGGATTTCCCTTGCTTCCCGATAGAGGGGTGAGTGATAGGGTGCTGTCAGGGGTCTGGGTCGGAAAAGGGAAGGTCTCGGACATCTACAAAATAATGCAGGAGGTGGAGGAGGTATCGATAGAGGAGCTGAAAGACAAGTGGGAAGCGGAGCTGGGAGAGCAGATAGAAGATGGGACATGGGCGGATGCCTTAGAGAGGGTCAATTCGTCGTCGTCGTGCGCAAGGTTGGGCCTCATCCAATTTAAGGTGCTGCACAGAGCCCATATGACGGGGACTAGGATGAGTCGGTTCTTCGGGGGTGAGGACAGGTGTGTTAGGTGTTCGGGAAGCCCTGCGAACCATGTACATATGTTCTGGAAGTGCCCAGCACTGGAAGAGTTCTGGGAGGGGGTGGCGGGGACGGTATCGAGAGTGGTGGGAACCAGGGTCAAACCAGGGTGGGGGCTAGCGATTTTTGGGGTTGGGGTGGAGCCAGGAGTACAGGAGGCAGGGGAGGCCGGAATATTGGCCTTTGCGTCCTTGGTAGCTCGGAGAAGGATCTTGATTCAGTGGAGGGACACAAGGCCACCAAGTGTTAACACCTGGTTAAACGACATGGCAAGCTTCATCCAATTGGAAAGAATTAAATTCGCCCTGAGAGGGTCGGTACAGGGGTTCTTCCGGCGGTGGCAGCCCTTCCTTGACTTTCTGGATCAGAGATAGGAACTGGAGGCCGAAACAGCAGCAACCCGGGGAGAAAGGGGGGGGGGAAGGGAGGGGGGGGGGGGATAGCAACGAAGGGAGCACGTCAGCGGGGGGTCGCGGGCAATGACTGCCCGAGGCCATCAGTAGAAAGGGAGAAACGGTTTGGTTGCTAGACTGGTAGCGCGGGGGGGGGGGGGGGGGTGGGGGGGGTGCGCGCGGGGGAGGGGCGTGGGGAGGATTTTCCAGGGGGGATTTGTTGT
Source organism: Scyliorhinus canicula (assembly GCF_902713615.1). Taxonomy (NCBI): domain Eukaryota; kingdom Metazoa; phylum Chordata; class Chondrichthyes; order Carcharhiniformes; family Scyliorhinidae; genus Scyliorhinus; species Scyliorhinus canicula. The sequence goes on along the minus strand of NC_052154.1, from coordinate 152,344,800 downwards.
GTTATAATTTAAAATGTAGTAGGGGTAAATGTTTGTATCGAAAAATTTCAATAAAAATTATTTTAAAAAAAAAGGAAATTAGAGATGCGTGCAGTATGGGCACAGCAGTTATTATGGGTGACTTCAATCTGCATATCGATTGGGCTGATCAAACTGGTAGCAATGTGATGGAGGAGGATTTCCTGGCATGTACAAGGGATACTTTTCTCGACCAATATAGAGAGCAGGCCATCCTAGACTGGGTACTGTGCAATGAGAGAGAATTAATTAGCAAAGTTGTGGAAGAGTGACCATAATATGGTAGAATTGTCCATCAAGATGGAGAGGTGTTACAGTTAAGTCTGAGACTAGGGTCCTGAACTTAAAGAAAGCTAATTTTGATGGTATGAGACATGCATTGGCTAGGATAAGCTGGCAAACGATACTTCAGGGGTTGATGGTGGATAGGCAATGGCAAACATTTAAAGAACACATGGATGAACTTCAACAATTGTACATCCCTGTCTGGCGCAAGAGTAAAATGGGGAAGGTAACTCAACCATGGCTAACAAGAAATTAGGGATCGTGTTAAAGCCAAAGAGGAGGCATATAAATTGGCCAGAAAAAATAGCAAGCCTGAGGACTGGGGGAAATTTAAAATTCAGCAGAGGAGGACAAAAGGTTTAATTCAGAAGGAGAAAATAGAATACGAGAGTAAGCTTGCAGAAAACATAAACATAAAAGCTGACTGCTTCTATAGGTATATAATAATCACTTATTGTCACAAGTAGGCTTTAATGAAGTTACTTTGAAAAGCCCCTAGTCGCCACATTCCGGCGCCTGTTCAGGGAGGCTGGTATGGGAATTGAACCCGCACTGCTGGTATTGTTCTGCATTACAAGCCAGCGATTTAGTCCGCTGTAGCAAACCAGCCCTAACGTATGTGAAGAGAAAAAGACTGGTGAAGACAAATGTAGGTCCCTTACCGTCAGAATCAGGTGAATTCATAATTGGCAACAAAGAGATGACATAACAGTTGAGCAAATACCTTGGATCTGTTTTCACTAAGGAAGGCACAAATAACCTTTCGGAAATACTAGAGGACTGAGGGTCTAGCATGAAGGAGGAACTGAAGGAAATCCTTATTAGTCAGGAAATTGTATTGGGGAAATTGATGGGATTAAAACCCGATTGGCTGACTTCCGGTGGCAGCTATAAAGGAGTAAGTTGCATATTTGGTGGCTCCCACTCGGGTCGGACTTTTCCCCCCCCGATTTCTTCCCGGACTTGATTTGGAAAATCGATGATAGAGGCAATTGTGTACTGAATTCCCACATTGGTGCATGGAGAGGTGTACTAGAAGTGCTCGCAAAGGCAGAAACAGACAGACAGAGAAGGCTTGGGCTGAAGCTGCAGGGGGAGAAAGCATGGCGGAGGTCCGGACCTCTGGCTTGTCGACTCAGCGGTCAACAGAGCAGCTGATGCAAGTTATCCAGGAGGGCTTCGCCAAACAGAAGCAAGACTGTTTCGACCCGATTAAAAAGAGTCAATTCCGCGGCTGTAGCTTCGATTGGGAGAAAGTAGAGAAGGCACTGGCTGACCAGGAGGAACATCAAACTGCAGTGGACATGGAAGTGGGGCTGCTCAGAGACCAGCAGAAAAGGCTCCTGGAAAGGTGGAGGACCTAGAGAATAGGTCCCGCCGGCAGAACTTGAGAATCGTTGGGATCCCTGAGGGATCGGAGGGAGCTGATGCTGGAGCATACATAATAGGCATGTTTGAAAAGCTGCTGGGGGAGGGGACATTCTCCCAACCCTTGGAGGTGGACAGGGCGCACAGCGCGCTTGTGAGGAAGCCGTGAATGGGAGACACACACACCCCTCCCAAGGGCAATGGTGGTGAGATTCCACTGGTATTTGGACATGGAGCGTATTTTACAGTGGGCCAAGCAGACACGGAGTTGTAAATGGAAGAACAGTATCCTGCGGATCTATCAGCACCTGAGTGCGGAGGTGGCCAGGAGAAGAGCGGGGTTCAACCAGATAAGGTCGACCGTTTTTAAGAAAAAGGTGAAGTTCGGACTGCTGTATCCGGCCCGTCTCTGGGTCACATATGGGGAGCAACATTTTTATTTCGAGCCGCCTGAGGAAGCACTGGACTTTGCGGAAATGAAAGGGCTGGTGGCGGACTGAGAACTTTGAACTTTGCTGCAACGTTCACGTTTAAAAGTTTCTCGTTTTCGTTCGGTGGACGCTATTTGTAATGCCTTCTGGATTGATTTGGTGAGTTAAGTGAGTTAAAGTTTACATTTGCACTGTTGGTGGATGGAGATGTGTTTTTTAGATGCTGGATCATTTGCTTGATCTTTTCTTTGTTTAGTGGGTTTTTTTTGTCGGACAATTGTGTTGGAATTGTCTTTCATTTGAATATGTCTGTATGAGCTGGGGTGGGGGGGGGGGTAACAATAGATGGGAGAATGTCTGGCGCCAGGGGCAGGGACCTCCAAGCTAGCTGGGCGGGCTAGCTCACAGAAGTGCAGTGGGGGGTGAGCAGATGTTAGGCTCATCGAAGGGGTCGATTTATTTTGTGCTGTCATGGGGGGGGGGGGGGGAGAAAGAGAAAATGTTCTGCTGACAAGGGAGGGACTTTTGCTTAGAGACAGAGCGGAGGTCGGGGGCGGAGGCTGCCTGCGGGCGGGCCGGTGGAGGCATGGGGCATGGGCTGGAGACTGTGGCAAGAAAGGGGATGACTAATCGGCAAAGGGGGGGGGGGGGCGCCCGCGCCCCCGCCCCCCCCCCCCAAACTAGGCTGATCACCTGGAATGCACAAGGGCTAAATGGGCCAGTCAAAAGGGCACGCACGTTCACGCATTTGAGAGGACTGAAGGTGGATGTGGTATTGCTCCAGGAGACGCACCTTAGAGTAGCTGACCAGATTAGATGAAGGAAGGGATGGGTCGGACAGGTTTTTCACTCGGGACTCGACTCGAAGACTAAAGGGGTCGCAATCCTGATCAACAAGCGAGTGGTGTTTGAGGCGGAAAGAATGGTTTTGGATGTGGGAGGCCGGTACATTATGGTCAGTGGGAAATTGGAAGGGGTGCAGGTGGTACTAGTAAATATGTATGCATCAAACTGGGACGATGTGAAGTTTATAAAGAGGATGCTGGGGACGATACCGGACCTGGATTTGCATAAGTTGGTCATGGGAGGGGACTTCAACACAGTTATTGACCCTGATTTAGATCGGGCAAGCTCAAAAACGGGCAGGATGCCAGCAATGGCAAAGGAACTAAAAGGGTTCATGGAGCAGATGGGGGGGGGGGGGGGGGGGGAGGAAAGGAGAGACCCATGGAGATTTGGGCAGCCGAGAGTGAGGGAGTTCTCCTTCTACTCTCAAGTGCATAAAGTGTACTCCCAGATTGATTTTGAGCAGGGCTCTACTGATGGGGGTGGTGGACACAGGGTACTCAGCGCTCACAATCTCAGACCGCACTGGGGGTTGACCTACAGGTTAGTAAAGACTGTAACCAGCACCCGCACTGGAGGTTAGACGGGGGGACTTTTAGCTGACAAAGAGGTGTGAGGGCGGCTGAGGAAATGTATTCAGAACTACCTGGAAGTCAACGACACGGAGGAAGTTTCGGCAGCGGTGGTCTGGGAGGCATTGAAGGCGGTGGTTAGAGGGGAGCTGATATTGATACGGGCGCACAGGGAGAAGGCAGACAGGGCAGAGACGGACCGACTGGTAAAGTAGATATTACAGGTCGACAGGAGGTATGCGGAGACCCCAGAGGCAGGGTTTTAAGGGAACGGCGGAGGCTACAGGCGGAGTTCGGCTTGTTAACCACAGGGAGGGCGGTAGAGCAGCTGACAAAGGCAAGGGGGCGATTTATGAGCATGCAGAGAAGGCCAGCAGAATGCTTGCACAGCAGCTTAGAAAGAGGGAGGCAGCCAGGGAGATAGGGAAAGTAAAGGATGGGGACGGGAGCCTAGTTGGAGACTCAGCAGGGGTGAATAAGGCATTCAAGGAGTTTTATAGCAGGCTGTATGCGTTGGAACCCCCAGCTGGGCCGGAGGAGATGAGGCACTTCTTAGGGGGGCTGAATTTCCTGAAGGTGGACGGGGAGCTGGTAGAAGGGCTGGGGGCCCCGATCGGGATGGAAGAGATAGCGGAGGGTCTGAAGGCCATGCAGCCGGGTAAAGCCCCGGGGCCAGAGTTCTATAAAAAGTTCTCTGGCATGTTGAGGCCGCTGTTGATGAGGATGTTCAATGAGGCAAGGGAGCGTGGGGTGCTTCACCCGACAATGTCACAGGCCACGATTTCGCTGATCCTGAAGCGGGACAAGGATCCGGAGCTGCCCTACAGGCCGATATCCCTATTGAATTTGGACGGCAAACTGCTGGCCAAAACGTTGTCCTCTAGGATTGAGGACTGTGTGCCGGACGTTATTGGGGAGGACCATACGGGGTTTGTTAAGGGAAGGCAGTTGATGGGCAATGTAAGGTGGTTGTTAAACGTGATCATGATGCCCCAGGAAGGTAGGGAGGTGGAGGCAGTGGTCGCAAAGGACGCAGAGAAGGCTTTTGATAGAGTAGAATGGGAATATACGTGGGAGATACTGGGACGGTTCGGATTTGGGCGGGGCTTTATTGACTGGGTCAGGTTGCTGTGTCAGGCTCCTGTGGCGAGTGTACGGATGAATAGGACAACATCAGACTACCTTAGGCTGCATCGGGGGACGAGACAGGAATGCCCCTCTCCCCACTGTCGTTCGTGTGAGCCATATAGCCACTGGCAATTGCACTGAGGGCTTCAAGGGGCTGGTCCGGGGGAGGAACGCAGAGTCTCGCTTTGCGCAGACAAACTGCTCCTGTATGTATCGGACCCAGCAGAGGGGATGGAAGCAATCATGAGGATTTTGGAGGAATTGGGCCAGTTTTCAGGGTATAAACTAAATATGGGGGAAAATTAGATGTTTGCGGTCCAGGCAAGGGGACAGGAAAGGGCACTGGAGGAACTGCCGTTAGAGTGAAGCTTTCTGTACCTAGGCATCCAAGTGGCGTGGGGATGGGAATGACTGCACAAACTAAATCTGGCCTGACTAGTAGACCAAATGAAGGACGATTTTCGGAGGTGGAACGCGCTCCTGTTGTCATTAGCTGGGAGGTCCAGACGGTGAAGATGATGGTCCGCCTGAGATTACTGTTTGTTTTTCCAGTGTCTCCCCATCTTTATTCCACGGTCCTTTTTTAAACGGTCAACAAAGTGATCACTGGCTTTGTATGGGTGGGCAAGGCCCCGCGAGTAAAAAAGTGGATGCTTGAGCAGAGCCGGGGAGAGGGCCGGCTGGCGCTGCCAAACTTCGGGGGATGGTCCAGCATGGGAGCGTGTGGAGGCGGCCTCATGCAAAGGCACCAGCTTGGGGGCGCTGATAACGGTGCCTCTGCCATTCCTGCCAGCATAGTACTCCACAAGCCCCGTGATGGTGGAGGCCCTGAGAGTTTGGGGGCAGTGGAGGAGACATGTGGGAGCGGAGGGAGCATCGTTCTGGTCTCCAATCTGTAATAATCACCGGTTTGCCCCGGGAAGGATGGATGGGGGGTTTCAGAGATGGCAGAGAGCAGGGTTTGAGGGGATGGGAGATGTGTTTATAGAGGGGAGCTTTCCCAGCCTGAGGGTGCTGGAGGAAAGATTTGGATTGGAGAGGAGAAATTAGTTTAGGTACCTGCAGGTGCAGAACTTCCTATGTAGGCAGTTTTGAACCTTCCCGCTCCTACCACCAAGGAGGACAGGATAGGGTAGTTTCCAGAGTGTTGGTGGGGGAAGGGAAGGTCTCCGACATCTAAAGGAAACTCATGGGGTCAGAGGGGACCAGACGGAGGAGCTGAAGCGCAAGTGGGAAGTGGAGTTGGGCGGAGAAAGTAGAGGGTGGTCTCTGGGCGGACGCGCTGAGTGGAGTCAACACGCCCACAACATATGCCAGGCTTAGCCTGATACAGTTTAAGGTTGTTCACTGGGCTCACAATACAGTGGCCTGTATGAGCAGATTCTTTGGTGTAGAAGATAGGTGTGCAAGGTGTGTGGGAGGACCAGCAAACCATGTCCACACGTTCTGGACATGCCCAAAGCTTAGGGGATTTTGCCAGGGGTTTGCAGATTTCATGTCCACGGCATTGAAAACAAGGGTGGCACCGAGTCCAGAGGTCGCGATTTTCAGGGTGTCAGAAGATCCGGGAATCCAGAAGGAGAAATAGGCAGACATTCTGGCCTTTGCTTCCCTGGTAGCCTGGAGACGGATATTATTAGCTTGGAAAGACTCAAAGCCCCCGAAGTCGGAGACCTGGCTGTCGGACATGGCTAGCGGGGGATTAGCTTAGTTTAGTGTCGGGGGTTAATAAAGGTGGGACCTGTAAGGAAGGAAGACAGCTTTTGCACTATGTATATAAATTCACGCACATTGTTTATTTAGTTGTTGTGAAACCAAAAATACCTCAATAAAATGTTTATTAAATAATTTTCATTCAAATTTTTCAACAACAAATTTTCTCCCAACAATAAAGTAAACAAGGTGTAGAAATAAACAGAAAGAGAAATCCCCCCCAATACAAAGCAATAAATTAATAACTTAATAACAATACAAAAAAGAAGAAATTAGCAGACACACCGTCGCAAAAACCCCCTTAACGGACCACAAGCCCCCCCTCCCCCACCTTGTTGCTGCTGAGATTGACCACCCTCTAACCCTCCTCCAGAAAATCGAGAAAGGGCTGCCACCACCGGAGGAACCCTTGTACCGACATCCTCAGGGCAAACTTAACCTTCTCCAACCTGATGAACCCAGCCATGTCATTGATCCAGGCCTCCGGGCTCGGGGGCTTCGCGTCCCTCCACTGTAAGAGAATCCTACACCGGGCTACTAGAGACGCAAAGGCCAGGGTACCGGCCTCTCTCGCCTCCTGCACTCCCGGCTCCGATGCTACCCCAAAGATCGCGAGCCCCCAGCCTGGCTCCACCCTGGAACTGACCACCTTGGACAAAGTCCCCGCCACCCCCTTCCAAAACCCCTCCAACGCCGGACACGCCCAGAACATGTGGGTGTGGTTCCACGGGCCTCCCGAACACCTCCCACACCTGTCCTCTACCCCAAAGAACCGGCTCATCCTGGCCCCAGTCACGTGCGCCCTATGCAGCACCTTCAGCTGAATTAAGCTGAGCCGTGCAAAGAAGAGGACGAGTGCACCCTCCCCAGGGCATCCGCCCACGTCCCATCGTCAATCCCTTACCCTAGCTCCTCCTCCCACTTCGCTTTCAGCTCTTCCACCGAGGCCTCCTCCTCTTCCTGCATCATCTGATAAATTGCCGAGATCCTGCCCTCACCGACCCACGTCCCCGAGAGCACCCTATCCTGCACCCCCCTAGGCGGCAGCATCGGGAACGCCCTAATCTGCATATACCTAAAAGCATTCCCAGGGGGGAGGCCCCACTTCCCCTCCAACTCCTCTAAGGTCGCAAACTTCCCATCGAGGAAAAGGTCTGCCATCCGCCTGATGCCTGCCCTATGCCAACTCAAAAACCCACCATCTATTCTCCCGGGTGCAAACCGGTGGTTGCCCCATATCGGGGCCCACACTGAGGCCTTCACTTCCTCCCTATGCCGCCTCCACTGCCCCCAAAGTTTGAGGGACGCCACCACTACCGGACTCGTAGAGTACCTTGCCGGGGGGGTGGGGGTGGGAACGGGACCGTCACCAATGACTCCAAACTCGTACTCACACAGGACGCCACCTCCAACCTCTTCCATGCGGCACCCTCCCACTCCATCACCCACCTACGAATCATTGCCACGTTCGCAGCCCAGTAATACCCACACAAGTTGGGCAACGCCAAGCTGCCTACCTCCCTTCCTCGCTCCAGGAATTCCCTCCTCACTCTCGGGGTCTTCCGCGCCCACACGAACTCTAGAAAACTCTTGTTAACCCTCTTAAAAAAGCCTTCGGAATCAATATGGGGAGACACTGGAAAAGAAACAGAAACCTCGGGAGCACCGTCATCTTAACTGACTGGACCCTACCCGCCAAAGAGAGTGGCAGCGCGTCCCCCCTCCTAAACTCCTCCATCTGTTCCAACAGCCTCGAAAAGTTTAGCCTGTGCAGGGCCCCCCAGCTCCTAGCTATCTGAACCCCCAACATATCTAAAGCTCCTCTCCGCCCTCTTCATCGGGAGCTCTTTTATCTCCCTCTCCTGGTCCCCCAGGTACAGCACAAACAGCTCACTCTTCTCCACGTTGAGCTTATAGCCCGGGAAATCCACAAACTCCCCAAGTATCCTCAACACCTCTGGCATCCCCCCAGCCGGATCCGCGAGGTACAACAGCAAGTCATCTGCATACAGCGACAACCTGTGCGCCTCCCCACCCCCCCCCCCGCACAATCCCCCTCCAGTTCTTCGAATCCCTCAGCGCCATGGCCAAGGGCTCACTCGCTAACGCGAAGAGCAGGGGAGACAAGGGGCACCCCTGCCTTGTCCCCCGGGAAAGCCGAAGGTCCTCTGACCTCCTCCCATTCATCACCACACTCGCTACCGGGGAGCTATACAGCAACCTCAACCAGCTGATGAATCCCTCACCAAACACAAACCTCCTCAGCACTTCCCACAGGTAGCTCCACTCCACCCTGTCAAAAGCTTTCTCCGCATCCATCGATGCTACTATTTCCGCCTCCCCAGCCGCCGACGCCATCATCATAACATTAAGAAGCCGCCGTACATTGACATTCAGCTGCCTCCCCTTCACAAACCCCATTTGGTCCTCATGGATAACCATCGGGACTACATCTTCCACCCTCCTGGACAGTACCTTAGCCAACAACTTTGCATCCACATTGAGGTGCGTAATCGGCCTGCAAAACCCACACTGGAGGGGGTCCTTATCCTGCTTCAGGATCTGTGTGATTATTGCCCGAGACATCGTTGGGGGCAGAGCACCCCCCCCTCCCTCGCCTCATTCAGGGTCCTCACAAGCAGCGGGCCCAGCAGATCTGAAAATTTATGATAAAACTCCACCGGGAACCAGTCAGGTCCCGGTGCTTTCCCTGTCTGCATGCTCCCCAGCACCTCCATCAGCTCCTCCAACTCAATTGGGGCCCCCATACCCTCCACCCGCTCATCCTCTACTCTTGGGAACTCCAGCTTATCCAGAAAGCGGTCCATCCCGCCCACCTCCCTAGGGGGCACCGCCCGGTACAGCCTCTCGTAGAAGGATCTGAACACCCCATTAATGTCCCTGCCACTCCGCACCAAGTTCCCTCCTGCATCTGTGACTCCCCCTATCTCTCTCGCTGCCTCCCGCTTCCAGAGCTGGTGGGCCAGCATCCGACTTGCCGTCTCCCCATACTCATTTAACGCCCCCTGCGCGCTCCTCCACTGCGCCTTCGCCTTCCGGGTGGTCAGTATATCAAACTCCGCTTGGAGACTGCGACACTTCCTCAAAGCCCCTCCTCCGGGACATCCGCATACCTCCTGTCCACACTTACCATTTCTTCCACCAGCCTCTCCCTCACAACCCTCTTCCCCCCTCTCCCTGTGCGCCCGAATGGATATCAGCTCCCCTCTAACCACTGCCTTCAGCGCTTCCCAAACCACCCCAACTTGCACCTCCCCATTATCGTTGGCTTCCAAATACCCCTCTATACCCCTACAGACCTGCCCACATACTTCCTCCTCTGCCAAAAGCCCCACATCTAACCTCCACAGCGGGCGCTGATCCTTCCCCTCCCCCAGCTCCAGGTCCACCGAATGCGGAGCATGGTCAGATATGACTATCGCCGAATACACCGCCCCCACCACTCTTGGGATTAGCGCCCTGCTGAGAACAAAAAAGTCAATCCGGGAATAAGTCTCGTGGACATGAGAGAAAAAGGAGAACTCCCTACCTCCCGGCCTCAAAATCCTCCAAGGGTCTACCCCTCCCATCTGATCCATGAACCCTCTCAGCACCGAGGCCGCCGCCGGCCTCTTGCCCGTCCTAGACTTCGAACGATCCAGAGCTGGATCCAACACAGTATTAAAGTCCCCTCCCAAGATCAAACCCCCCGTCTCCAGGTCCGGGATCCAGCTCAACATTCGCCGCATGAAGCCCTCATCGTCCCAGTTGAGGGCGTACACATTGACCAGAACCACCCGCTCCCCTTGAAGTCTACCACTCACCATTACATATCTACCTGCACTGTCCACCACCACACTCGATGCAACAAACGACAAGCTTTTGCCAACTAAGATCGCCACCCTTTCGATTCTTCACATCTAGCCCCAAGTGAAACACCTGCCCCACCCAGCCTCTCCTCAGCCTCACCTGATCCGCCACCTTAAGGTGCGTCTCCTGGAGCATAGCCACATCCGCTCCCAGCCCCTTCAGGTGCGCCAAGACCCGGGACCGCTTCACCGGTCCATTCACGTTCCATGTGACCAGCCGAATCTGGGGGATCTTCCCCCTCCCTTTGTGCCGGTCAGCCATAGCTCTCCCTCGGCTCACCACGTGCCCGTAGAACCCCCCCAGGCCCGTTCCCCACGGTGGCAGACACCCCCCACCCCCCCCAACCTCCCCCTTCACCAACCGAAAAAGCAGAACAGCAAAAAGGCAACATCAAACACAGCCAATAAAACGAAAGGATACCAAGGAGGACAGAGCCTCCGGACTATGTACATCATTCCCCAGCCCCCCAGTCCTCAGTTCGAGTCCAACTTCTCTGCCTGGACAAAGGCCCAGGCCTCCTCCGGAGAATCAAAGTAGAACTGGCGGTCCTTGTAAGTGACCCAGAGGCGGGCCGGCTGTAGCAGGCCAAACTTCACCCCTTCCTGTGAAGTACTCCCTTCACCCGATTGTACCCAGCCCTTCTCTTCGCCACCTCCGCGCTCCAGTCCTGATAGATCCTGATCTCTGCGTTCTCCCATCCGCTGCTCCTTTCCTTCTTCGCCCATCTCAGCACGCACTCACGGTCAACGAAGCAGTGAAAGCGGAACAGCACCGCCCTAGGCGGCTCGTTCAGCCTGGGCTTCCTCAACAGCACTCAATGGGCCCCCTCCAGCTCCAAGGGTCCTTGGAACGACCCCGCGCCCATTAACGAGTTCAACATCACAACCACGTAGGCCCCCAAATCCGAACCTTCCAGCCCCTCCGGGAGGCCCAGAATCCGCAGGTTCTTCTGACGGGAGCGGCTCTACATCTCCTCCATCCTTGCCAGCCATTTCTTGTGAAGCGCCTTGTGCGACTCCACCTTCACTGCCAGGCCCAGGAGTTTGTCCTCGCTCTCCGAGGCCTTTTGCCGCAGCTCTCGGATCTCCGCACCCTGAGCCGTCTGAGTCGCCATGAGCTTGTCCAGCGAGGCCTTAAACGGTTCCAGAATCTCAGCCTTCAGCTCTCTGAAGCAGCGATGGAACAGCTCCTGCTGCTCCTGTGCCCACTGCTGCCACGCTGCCGGTTCCCCACCTGCCACCATCTTGTCTTTCCTGCCTCGCACCTTTCTCTGCTCCAAAGCCGATTTTTTTGACCGCTCCGTTCCTGGTCCAGTCCATCCACCGGCAGATAAGCACAGTGGATGTGTTCCCACCCGGGAAAAAGTCCAACCAGCACCGCTGCGGGCCCTTAAAAGAGCCCAAAAGACCAAAAATTGCATGAGCTACCGAACGTGCGGCTTAGCTCCACATCACCACAACCGGAAGTCCCGAAAACAGTGAATTATTAACCAGTTAGCTTGACATCGATGGTGGGGAAAATACTGGAGCCCATTATTAAGGATGAAATAACTGAGCATTTGGAAAGCAGGGACAGGATCGGTCCAAGTCAGCATAGATTCACTCAAGGGAAATCATGCTTGACAAATCTTCTGGGATATTTTGAGGATGTTACCAGTAGAGTGGACAAAGGTGAACCAATGGATGTTGTGTGTCTGGATTTTCAAAAGGCTTTTGACAAAGACCCACACAAGAAATTAGTGATCGAAATTAAAGCTCATGGACTTCCGGTTGCGGCTATGACCAGCTAAGTCGCACGTTTGGCGGCTCCTGCTACAAAGGTGTTTTCGGGCCGATTGGAGGGCCCCAACGGCGCTGTAAGGACAAATCCCGGTGGGGGAAGGCTCCCTGAGGAGAACCAGACCAACTTTATGGTCGGTACCCGGAGTGGGGTGGTAAAGAAAGCAACAGCAGCTCCCCAAAAAAAGCGGGGGAAGAAGACCAAAATGGCGGCCGGTGGCGCACCCGAGGAATGGAGGAAATGGGCGGAGGAGCAGCAGGCCGCTCTCCTGCGCTTCTTTACGGAGCTGAAAATGGAGCTCTTGGAGTCAATGAATGCGACGACCACCAGGCTGATGGGAGCCCAGGCGACCCAAGAGGCGTCGATTCGGGAGCTGCAGCAGGAGATGACTGTGAGGGAGGAGGAGGCCACGGTCCTCGTGGGAAAGGTAGAGGTGCACGAGGCACTCCACCTGAAATGGCAGAGCCGTTTTGAGGAGCTGGATACCCGAATGAGGCGGAAGAACCTGAGGATCTTGGGCCTGGCAGAAGGCCTGGAGGGGTCAGACCTCCCGGGATACGTAGCAGAAATGCTGAGCTCCCTGATGGGGGCAGGGGCCGTCCCTTCGCCCCTGGAGCTGGAAGAGGCCTACAGGGTCATGGCTAGGAAGCCAAGAGCAAATGAGCCCCCGAGGGCGGTGCTGGTGCGGTTCCAGCGACTCAGCGATCGTGAGAGAGTGCTGGAGTGGGCCAAGAGGGAAAGGAGCAGCAAGTGGGAGAATTCGACGGTGAGGGTCTACCAGGACTGGAGTGCGGAGGTGGCTAAGCGGCGGGCCCGGTACAACCGGACGAAGGCGGTGCTACATGCAAAACGGATCAGGTTCGGAATGCTGCAGCCAGCGCGCTTGTGGGTCACCTACAGGAACCAACACCACTATTTTGAGTCCCCAGAGGAGGCGTGGGCCTTTGTACAGGAAGAGAAACTGGACTCGAATTAGACCCAGGGGATGCTTGGTGGCCGTAGCCGCTCGGGTACTTTCAGCTGAACAAGCGGTTTTTTTTTTTCGGCTGGGTCGGAACTGGGCAACTCTGATTGGAACGGTTTCCCTTTTTTTTTCTTCTTTCCTTGTTTGGATCTTGAACTCTTGCTTTGGGTTTTTCTTCTGATGTTTTTTCCCCCCTTTGCCAACTTCCCTTAGTTATTGTTATTGTGGTTATTCATGGTTATTTATACTGTTTGGTAGAGGGCGACTGTTAAGTACATTGTTATTTGTTATCTATCTGTTATTTATAATGTTAAGTTGGGGAGGCGGGACGGGGGGGGGGGGGGGGAGAGCAGATGGGGGATATGGGCTCCTAGGGGGGGTTCTTTACAGGCATGGACGGGGACGGGGGTGGAACTGAAGATGGCGGGGTGGGGTGTGGCAGGGCGAAAGCGCGGGCTTTCCTCTGTTTTCCCGCGCACGGGGCAGAGGAGGGGGGAGGGGAGGAGTGCGGGGCGTGGCTAGCAATGGCGACCTTTCCCGCGTTGGAGCGGGGCCAGGGAGGAGTGGTAAGGGGGGGGAGGCCCCCCCCCTGAGCCGGGGGGAGTCGGAGTGTGGCAGGAGCAGCCGGGTCAGCGTAAACCAGCTGACTTACGGGAATACGATGGAGGGTACATCGCGGCTAGGAGGGGTCCTAGCCTGGGGGGGGGGGGGGGGGGGGGGGGGGGGGGAGGGGGGTTAGGGAGGGACACCGGGTTGCTGCTGGAAAGACCAGAAACGGGAAGTGGAGGACTGGAGAGGTGGGGGGAGGGGGCCATCGCCATGGGGAGCGGGTCAGAAGGGGAGGGTCGACCCGGGGCGAGCAGGGAACAGGACATGGCTAATCGGCAGGGGAAGGGGGCGGGTCGTCCCGCGACCCGGCTGATCACTTGGAACGTGAGGGGGCTGAATGGGCCGGTCAAGAGATCAAGGGTATTCTCACACCTGAAGGGACTGAAGGCTGATGTAGCAATGTTACAGGAGACCCATTTGAAGGTAGTGGACCAGGTTCGCCTGAGAAGGGGGTGGGTGGGACAGGTGTTCCACTCTGGATTGGACGCAAAGAACCGGGGGGTGGCGATTCTGGTGGGAAAGAGGGTGTCGTTCGTGGCGGAGGAGGTGGTGGCGGATAAGGAGGGTAGGTATGTGATGGTGAAGGGTAAGCTGCAGGGGGAGAAAGTGGTGATGGTCAACGTATATGCCCCGAACTGGGATGACGCGGGTTTTATGAGGCGCCTATTGGGCCTCATTCCGGGACTGGAGGCAGGGGGCTTGATCATGGGGGGGGACTTTAACACAGTGCTGGACCCCGGGCTAGACAGATCGAGCTCAAGGACCAATAGGAGGCCGGCAGCGGCAGAAGTGCTGAAGGGGTACATGGAGCAGATGGGAGGAGTAGACCCATGGAGGTTTGGTAGGCCGAGGGCGAGGGAGTATTCCTTTTTCTCCCACGTCCATAGAGTGTACTCCAGAATCGATTTCTTCGTGTTGAGCAGGGGGCTGATCCCGAGGGTACGGGAAGCTGAGTACTCGGCCATTGCGATCTCTGATCATGCACCACATTGGGTGGATGTGGAAATGGGGGAGGCGCGGGACCAGCGCCCGCTGTGGCGGCTGGATGTGGGGCTGTTAGCGGACGACGAGGTGTGTAAAAGGGTCCGGAAGAGCATCGAGAGCTATCTGGACTTGAATGACACGGGTGAGGTGCAGGTGGGGATGGTCTGGGAGGCCCTGAAGGCAGTGATCAGGGGAGAGCTGATCTCCATAAGGGCACACAGAGAAAGAAAGGAGAGGCAGGAGAGGGAGAGGCTGGTGGGGGAGCTATTGGAAGTGGATAGGAGATATGCGGAGGCACCAGAGGAGGGGCTGCTGGGAGAACGGCGCAGCCTGCAGGTCAAGTTCGACCTGCTGACCACCAGGAAGGCAGAGACGCAGTGGAGAAGGGCACAGGGCGCGGTCTATGAGTATGGGGAAAAGGCGAGCAGGATGCTGGCACACCAGCTTCGCAAACGAGATGCGGCTAGGGAGATTGGGGGAGTGAAGGAGAGGGGCGGGGAAGGTAGTGCAGAAGGGGCAAGAAGTGAATGGGGTCTTCAGGGATTTTTACAAGGAGTTGTATCGGTCTGAGCCGCCGACGAGGAGAGGGGGAATGGAGGACTTCCTAAACAAATTGAGGTTCCCAAGGGTCCAGGAGGGGCTGGTGGAAGGGCTGGGGGCGCCAATAGGGCTAGAGGAGCTAGTCAAGGGAATAGGTCAGATGCAAGCGGGGAAGGCGCCGGGGCCAGATGGGTTCCCGGTGGAATTCTACAAGAAAAATGTGGACTTGGTGGGACCGGTACTGGTACGAGCCTTTAATGAGGCGCGAGAGGGGGGGGTTCTGCCCCCGACAATGTCGCAGGCTCTGATCTCCCTGATATTGAAGCGGGATAAAGACCCCGTGCAGTGCAGGTCCTACAGGCCTATCTCGCTTCTGAACGTAGATGCCAAGTTGCTGGCAAAGATCCTGGCAGCTAGAATAGAGGATTGTGTGCCAGGGGTAATCCATGAGGACCAGACGGGGTTCGTGAAGGGGCGGCAGCTCAACACGAACGTGCGGAGATTGCGGAATGTAATTATGATGCCGGCAGTGGAGGGGGAGGCTGAGATAGTGGTAGCGCTGGACGCGGAGAAGGCATTCGATAGGGTGGAGTGGGAGTACCTGTGGGAGACGTTGGAACGGTTTGGGTTTGGGGAAGGGTTTATTAAGTGGGTGAAGTTGCTCTACTCGGCCCCGACGGCGAGTGTAGTGACAAACGGGAGGAGGTCGGAGTATTTCGGGCTCCACCGAGGGACCAGGCATGGATGTCCCCTATCCCCCCTACTTTTCGCACTGGCGATTGAACCGTTGGCGATGGCACTGAGGGGTTCAGGGGGGTGGAGAGGACTAACTAGGGGAGGGGACGAACATCGAGTATCGCTGTATGCGGATGATCTACTGCTGTACGTGGCAGACCCAGAAGGGGGAATGCCGGAGATAATGGAACTATTAGCAGAGTTTGGGGACTTTTCGGGGTACAAACTAAATTTGGGCAAAAGCGAGGTTTTTGTGATACACCCGGGGGACCAGGGAGAGGGTATTGGGAGACTCCCCTTCAAGCGAGCAGGAAAGAGCTTTAGGTACTTAGGGGTGCAGGTGGCAAGGAACTGGGGGACCCTCCACAAGTTGAACTTTTCCAGGCTGGTGGAACAGATGGAGGAGGAGTTTAAGAGGTGGGACATCGTACCGCTGTCGCTGGCGGGGAGGGTGCAGTCAATCAAAATGACGGTCCTCCCAAGGTTCCTGTTTTTATTTCAGTGCTTGC
The DNA here is from genome assembly GCF_902713615.1 of Scyliorhinus canicula. NCBI lineage: Eukaryota > Metazoa > Chordata > Chondrichthyes > Carcharhiniformes > Scyliorhinidae > Scyliorhinus > Scyliorhinus canicula. The sequence continues at coordinate 152,328,449 of NC_052154.1, read as the reverse complement.
CCATCTTCCTCCCTAGGGCCTTCTTCAAAAAGGTGACGAGTAGCATCATGAGCTACGTGTGGGCGCACGGCACCCCAAGGGTGAGGAGGGTCTTTTTGGAGCGGAGTAGGGACAGTGGAGGGCTGGCACTACCCAATCTCTCGGGGTATTACTGGGCGGCAAATGTGTCAATGGTGCGCAAGTGGATGATGGAAGGGGAGGGGGCAGCTTGGAAACGAATGGAGAGGGCGTCCTGTGGCAACACAAGCCTGGGGGCCCTAGTAACGGCACCATGGCCGCTCCCCCCCACGAGGTACACCACAAGCCCGGTGGTGGCGGCCACCCTCAACATATGGGGGCAGTGGAGGCGACACAGGGGGGAAAGGGGAGGTCTGTTGGCGGCGCCAATAAGAGGGAACCATAGATTCATCCCGGGGAACATCGACGGGGGATTTCAGAGCTGGTACAGGGTGGGCATACGGCAGCTGAAGGACCTGTTTATAGAGGGGAGGTTTGCGAGCCTGGGAGGGCTGGAGGAGAAGTTTGAGCTCCCCCCGGGAAACATGTTCAGATATTTACAAGTGAAGGCATTTGCTAGGCGGCAGGAGGAGGGGTTCCCCCTGCTCCCCAGTAAGGGGGCGAGTGATAGGGTGCTCTCGGGGGTCTGGGTCGGAGGGGGGAAGATATCAGACATCTACAAGATAATGCAGGAGGCGGAAGAAGCATCAGGGGAGGAGCTGAAAGCCAAGTGGGAAGGGGAGCTGGGAGAGCAGATAGAAGACGGGACGTGGGCGGATGCATTGGAGAAGGTCAATTCTTCCTCCTCGTGTGCGAGGCTGAGCCTCATTCAATTTAAGGTGCTGCATAGAGCTCACATGACGGGGACAAGGATGAGCCGGTTCTTTGGGGGTGAGGACAGGTGTGTCAGATGTCTGGGAAGCCCAGCGAACCATGTGCATATGTTCTGGGCATGTCCGGTGCTGGAAGGGTTCTGGAAGGGGGTGGCAAGGACGGTGTCGAAGGTGGTGGGGTCCAGGGTCAAACCAGGATGGGGGCTTGCGATCTTTGGGGTCGGGGTAGAACCGGGGGTACAGGAGGCTAGGGAGGCCGGAATACTGGCCTTTGCGTCCCTAGTGGCTCGACGAAGGATATTAATTCAATGGAAGGACGCGAGGCCTCCAAGCGTTGAAACTTGGATTAACGATATGGCTAGCTATATTCAGCTAGAAAGGATCAAATTTGCCCTGAGAGGGTCGGTACAGGGATTCTCCAGGCGGTGGCAACCTTTCCTTGACTTTTTAGATCAGAGATAGACGTTTGGGGTCGTGGCAGCAGCAACCCGGGGGGGGGGGGGGGGGGGAGGGGAGGGGAGGGGGGGGGGAGGGGAGGGGGGGCAGCAAGGGTCGTGGGGGGACATGCACGACTGTAACGCGGGCAAGTCTGCTCGCTGCTCATGTCTGAAACTGTAGGCTGCCTTGTTTGTTAAGTTGTTGCTTGGGGGGGGGGGGGGGTGGGAGGACTGGTGCGCGCGAGGGAGGGATATTTGCCTAGAGGGATTGTGTTGTAAATAATTTAAAAATTAGTAGGGGTAAATGTTTGTATGGAAAAACTCTTTCAATAAAAATTATTAAAAAAAAAAAAAGAAATTAAAGCTCATGGTATTGGGGGTAATGTATTGACATGGATAGAGAACTGGTTGGCAGAAAGAAAGCAGAGAGTGGGAAAAGGGGAAGTGCAATGAGACCTGGGTGTCATGATGGAACAGTTGCTGCAGGTTGGCATGCAGGTACAGCAGGCGATGAGGAAAGCTAATGGCATACTGGCCTTTATAGCAAGAGGATTTGAGCATAGGAGTAGGGATGTCTTGCTGCAATTATACAGGACCTTCATGAGGCCACACCTGGAGGATTGTGTGCAGTTTTGGTCTCCTAGTTTGACGAAGAACATTCTTGCTATTGAGGGTGTCCAGCGAAGGTTCACCAGATGGCAGGACCGACATATGAAGAAAGACTGGATCGACTGGGCTTGTACTCACTGGAGTGTCATGGGAGTGTCCCTTTATGATATGTTTTTGTCTTATCACATGGCTTCAGTGATGTCATTGTGTAGGTGGAGATGGGCTGTGGCTCTGGAAGCTGGTATTACTTTGTTTTGGTTTGTGGCTTTTGTTTTCACATTTGGCTGCTGTACTCAGAAAGAGAAGTATCTTGACCTGTCTCTCTATCTTCAGTTTCAAAAGCTGTTTCCAGACTACTTGATAACTTGAAAAGAAATAATTGCTTTCTGGAAGGAACTCAAACCTGCTGTTTTGGAAAGGAAACAAGAGCAACCACACCTTTGAAAAGGGGTTACTGGTTTATGGGATCTTGTTATTAAATTGGAAATTAAAAGGGGAAATTTAGAATAGAATAGAATATACAGTGCAGAAGGAGGCCATTCAGCCCATCGAGTCTGCACCGACCCACTTAAGCCCTCACTTCCACCCTATCCCCGTAACCCAATAACCCCTCCTAACCTTTTTGGACACTATTGGCAATTTAGGATGTCCAATCCACCTAACCTGCACATCTTTGGACTGTGGGAGGAAACCGGAGCACCTGGAGGAAATCCACGCAGACACGGGGAGAATGTGCAAACTCCGCACAGGCAGTGACCCAGCGGGGAATCGAGCCTGGGACCCTGGCACTGTGAAGCCACAATGCTAACCACTGTGCTACCGTGCCGCCCCAATTTATTAAGGATGATACATAGATTACTGTAGCTGTGTGGGGTATTTATTATTGTAGTTGATAAAAAATGCTTACTGTGTGTTTATAAAAATGTTAACTAAATTCGTAGAATAAAGCTTGTTTATGATTAAAAGTGGTTAAGACTTCTGTTGAAAGGCTGGACCTTGTGCTCATCGTAACCAAAATCAATAAACAGTTGCAAGTCAGCGGAGTTTTCTAAACCCTGACCCATAACAGGAGTTTAGAAGAATGAGAGGGGATCTCATAGAAACATATACAAGCCTGATGGGATTGGACAGGCTAGATGCGGGAAAAATGTTCCTGATGTCGGCGACATCCACAACTAGGGGTCACAACCTGAGAATAAGTGGCAAGCCATTCAGGACAGATTTTAGGAGTAACTTCTTCTCTCATAGAGTTGCAAACTTGTGGAATTCTCTATTCAAGAGGGAGCTGGACATGGCCCTTGCAGCGAAAGAGATCAAGGGGTATGGAGAGAAAGCGGGAGTGGGATGCTGCATTTGCATGATCAGCTATGATTAAATTGAATGGTCAGCTGCACTAAGGCTCGAATGGCCTACTGCTGCATCTATTTTCTTTGTTCTATGTTTAGGGGCTGGTTTAGCTCACTTGGCTAAATCGCTGGCTTTTAAAGCAGACCAAGCAGGCCAGCAGCACGGTTCGATTCCCGTACCAGCCTCCCCGGACAGGCGCCGGAATGTGGCGACTAGGGGCTTTTCACAGTAACTTCATTGAAGCCTACGCGTGACAATAAACGATTTTCATTTCATTTCTATTCATGTGTATTTGCCTTTTCTTTAATAAATAGTCTTATTTATTAATAATTGTTACGCGACGACTGGGCTGCTTATTCTCACTGGGGTTTTACTTGACTCCTCACGCCATTCCAAAAGCAAAACTGTATACCCCCATGAATCAGTGTTCCGTCGAGATTCTCTCACAGATAACATCAGCATGATTTGTGACAATTACCCTCACACACAAACTGTACAGAATATGTACCATTCTTGATTTTATTTTATTTTTTTATTCATTGGATGTGGGTTTTATTGGCTGTGCGAGCATTTATTACCAATTCTTTAATTGCCTTGAATGGACTGGCTTGCAAGGCCATTTCAGAGTCATGGATCTAGAGTCACATGTCAGGCAGACAAGGTAAGGATGGCAGATTTCCTTCCCTAATGGTTTCATTTGATTTTTTATTCAAATTTCACCATCTGCCGTGTTGGGATTTGAACCCAGGCTCCCTGAACTTTACCCTGGATTACTTGTTTGATGAAAATACCACGATGCCACCGCCTCCCCAATTTTTTTTCCCCAAAATTGTTTTTAATTTATTTATTTTTTTAAATTAGAGTACCCAAATCATTTTTCCAATTGAGGGGCAATTTATCATGGCCAATCCACCTACCCTGCACATATTTGGATTGTGGGGGCTAAACTCACACAAACACAGGAAGAACGTGCAAACTCCACACAGAGTGACCCAAAGCTCGGGTCGAACCTGGGACCTCGGTGCCATGAGGCAGCAATGCTAACCACTGCGCCACCATGCTGCCATTGCCTCCCCTATTTTAGCTCATGGAGATTCTATGAAATAATTCCTCTGGTCATTACATCCAGGGGGATTTGAAAAAGAAATCTAGAATAAATTTAATTTCCTACTTTTGAACATTTGTACTGTATTCCATTCATTTTACTCAGGCCTTTGCTAATGAGATTCTCTGAAAATGGGAATTCTGCCCTTACATAAAATTCTGGGACATATTTAGGAACATAGGAACAGGAGGAGGCCCTCAGACATGTTCTGCCACTCACTAAGGTCATGGCTGATCTGTGACCCAACATCATAAACCCACCTTTGCCCCATATCTCTTAATAGCTCTGGTTAACAAACATCTATCAATCTCAGTTTTAAAATTGACTGTTTATCAAGAATCTATTGCCATTTGCTGAAGCGAACTCCCAACATTCTACCATCTTGTGTGTGAAGAGGAGCCTCCTCATCTCCCTCCTGAAAGGCATGGCTCTAATTTTTAGGCTATTTCCCCTGGTCCTAGACTCTCCAACCGGCAAAAATAGTTTTGCGCTGAAGTTAAAATTGTTTGGTGGACAAATCATGTTAAAACAAAAAAAAGCTTACAGTCAGCGGAAAACAGTTTAAATTTCTCACCAAACATGCGTGGTCTAAATATAGCAACACTGAGTTGAGGTACTTCCCTTCCCAAGTAGTGAGCTTAGCTGCTGATTTCAGATTCAAGTTGCACCCAACAATAAATGCAAGCCAGAAAGAAACTTTGCATGGGCGGGAGCCTATACTTGAAAACGTGCTGATTATTTGAATTCCGCCCCCGGCCGCGCGGAACCAGAAGCTAAGAAACATGTCGAAAACACTTTTGATAATTGCAACACCACCCAGCACTTAGCCTAAGCCTCCCTTGCCTTTTCGCGGTTGAGATTAGCAAATTGTACGGTTACTCACTGGAACACTTTGAAACTGTCGAATACACTACACAATAGTGACAGTTGCAGAATTGGGCAGCTGTCTAATGCACCACTTGGTCCAACCCTCAAACAACAAGAAAGCGTCAGCTGCCAACATGATTCTCGACACAAATCAAACGAACTCCAGCCTTCCTGCGACAGGTGTACCTGTCCCATCCCTCACCCACAAACAATTATTTTAGAACTGCAGACTTGATTCAAATGTTGCTGTGGTTTTTTGTTTTAAGGCTGTGTTTTTGATCGGACAAGTGGATTTGATCTGGGCTTTTTATATATGGGGTTTGGGCTCAGGTGTCAAGTGGGTTTTTAAGGCTTGGGTCATTAAGTGGGTGGTTTTCAGGAAGGACTTGCCTGTACTCATGGCTGCGATGCTCCTGTTTCCACTTGTCGCAGTGCCTCCGAAACACCGCGAAGCCAAACTGGTCGAAGCCCAGCACACAGGGCTTTTCGGTCGGGTAGCCGCTCATATTTGACCGGTTTATGAATTTCCCCTCCACCCTTTCCGAGCTCCTTTGCGAGGCAGGTCTGCCGCTCCAATAACCAGCACTTTCGAATCTAGCGCCGCAGCCAGAGCCACGCCCCGCTCTCCCCGGATTGGTCAGTGCGCGCGACTGGCAGCTGCTGTTCACCAATGACAGCTCCAGCCGCTGTCGAGCGGGCGACGATTGGCCGAGGCTTCTACCCAATCAGAGCTCGGCTTGATCTTGGCCACTCTGACCGTCAGTCATTCTGTCCACATTCTGTTTCCAGCACTTTTCCTTCTGTTAGCCTATTTTTCTTTGTTTGTTTTCTTGTCAAGAATCTCTCTGCAGCAGCTGGTGGGGAGTAGAAAAGTAAATCCATGCACTGCTTATGTGATACACAAATCCTAATATTTGCGAAGATTTATATAAATATATTTTAATCTAATTTATTAACTGATGCAAAATATTTTCACTGTAATGACATCACAATTATAATGTAACATCACCAGCGGCTTTCTTTAATTTTAAGCTTTGAAATAGATATTTATTTGGATTCACATTATATAAAAATAAGCTTTTCTGCTCATAATTTCGACTGTAATTAATGAAATATATCTTGCTCTGCAATGGCTTATGATGTGATTACAATCATCAGGATGTTGGTAATTGGGATTGGACTGCTTCTGGTTTATCTGGTAAGAATCTGCACAGATTTCCTTTCTGTGTACCATATCTTCGTCATGATAGAGCAGCCATTGCTGCCGCAAATTTAGTTGCCAAATATTGTTTTTTATAAATTTACAGGACCCAATTATTTTTTTTTCCAATTAAGGAGCAATTTAGCGTGGCCAATCCACCTACCCTGCACACCTTTGGGTTGTGGGGGTGAAACCCACGCAGACACGGGGAGAATGTGCAAACCACACGGACAGTGACCCAGGGCTGGGATTCACACCCGGGTTTTCAGCCCTGCAGTCCCAGTGCTAACCACTGCGCCACCGTGCTGCCCCAGTTGCCCAATATTTAACCATTTTGTATTGTTTTCTATTGTTCTTGAGATGTGGCAAAATCCGCAATTATTGCCCATCGCAGTGGCTCCTTGAGTGGAGGGTGGTAGGCCACCTTCATGAACCGCTGCAGTCCACGCAATGAAGGTGCTCCCACAATGCTGTTTAGTCTGAAGCCCCAGGCTACCTCATTCAATGCCGATGCAGGAATGGTTGTTGTATGTCAGGGTTGGGGTAGTGTATGACTTGAATTCTGTGGTGTACCCACAGCATTGCTGCTGTTATTCTTCCCAGTGATAGAAGTTGCAGGGGAGGTGTTATCAAAATAATCTTGTCAACTTGCTGCCGTACATTTTGTAGTTTGTGCACAAAACAAGGAGGCCATTCAGGACATCTTGTCAGCAACAACTTCTCACCCGTCTTTCCTGTATCCTTGCAACTTTTTCATTTTCACGTATGTATTCATTGTAGTGTTCCCCTCCCTTCCTTGTTTTTTGTTTTCCCACAACGACAGTGTTCCCAGCAACTGCCAATCTGTAACCAGCTTCTGGGAGATTCACGTGTTTGACCCAGTAATATTTCCCCTTCAGTTTATTATCCCGTTCCAAGCTTACACTCATCACTTCTCCAAATTGAAGATCGAGAATGTAACTCAGTGGGAATTCACAGGCATTAATTTATGTCACTGCACCCAATAGCAAAAATGAGTTGGGGGAAAAACAGCAAGAGCCTAACTCAATATCAGCATTCATGAAGTTTTCTATTACTGAATCATTAGCATGTTCAACCACTATATCAGAGACTCACCTCGATCAGCTCCCAATTTATTAATGATGTACTAATCACTGGATGAGGTAAATAAAGCAGCTAGGGCTTCAGTTTCAGTCTGGATTAAATGAAACAGAGCCTTATCAGGCGGCACAGTAGCACAATGGTTAGCACCGTTGCTTCACAGCTCCAGGGACTTGGGTTTGATTCCCGGCTTGGGTCACTGTTTGTGCGGAGTCTGCACATTCTCTGTGTCTGCATAGGCTTCCACCGGGCGCTCCAATTTCCTCCCCCAAGTCCGAAAGATGTGCTTGTTAGGTGAATTGGACATTCTGAATTCTCCCTCAGTGTACCTGAACAGGCACCGTAGTGTGGCGACTAGTGATTTTCACAGTAACTTCATTGCAGTGTTAATGTATGCGTACTTGTGACTAATAAAGATTATTATTGTGCATCCCTGATTCTCGCTTCATCAGTGGTGGCCGTGCCTTCAGCTGCCAAGGCCCCAAGGTTTGTTATTCCCTCCTCAAACCTCTCATCCTTCTCTCCTCCTTTAAGGACACAACTTAAAACTTATCTCTTTGGCCAAGCTAATGGTCATTTGTCCTAATATCTTTTAATGTGGCTAACTGAGAATTTTTGTTTGATAAATGTTAAATGCCTTGACATGTTTTGTCACATTTCAGGAGCTATAGAAAGCATTGTTGTCCTCATTGCTGTCACAGACATTTCATACTCAGGGATTTGTATATTTCATGTGCAATTCTTAAGTTTTAAAAAATGGTAGTGTAAAAGAAGAAATGCTGGGAATGTGTGGTAAGTGATTCAGTGTCTGAAGCGTTTAGAGCGAAATATTTTATTAGAAAGCAGAACATGATATTGATATAGAATATTCACAAATGGCACTTCTAATTCTTGGTCCTGTAATAGTCTCAAAATTGTTCCTCTTCTAATGTAACACAATAGTGTAGAAATCATGCAAACATTAGAATTAGGAAATTAGGTGAACTTGGATCTCTCTGATCCAGAGGGTAGTGGATTCTGGGACAATTAAAGCTTTCAAGACCAAGGTTGGTATCATTTTTGTTCGGTCAAATATTGAGAGATATGGACCAAATTAAATTGAAGAGCAGATCAGCCATAGTCTAATTGAATGATATACTCATGTTCCTGTAGGGACTGCAATTTCCACAAAAATGTTGGCACTGACATATTAATTGAACTGTACTAAACTATTATGAGCTTGATTTCCATGAAGAATCAGGAAAAAATCTAGCTCATACTTCATGCTAGCATAAATCAAATGGTAGATGCTCATCAATCTTCAATACAATTGAATGAGGAAGGACCTTAGAGGTATTAAATATAATAAATTAGAGGATAAATTATTGATCCAGAGCAATGATTGGAGAACATGAGTACAAACTAGTAAAATGCAAGTTATAGACTGAAATAGAAACAGAAAATGAACGCTCTCCAATACTTTCATAGTTTCCAAAAGTGTGGTTCCCAGAATTAAACAGAATGGGCGTGATTCTCTGGCCGCGTTGCGCTCAAGCGAGAGCACAACGCAGCCAGAGAATCCGGGGAGGGAACTCCAACAAGCCTCCCGAAAGCCTCCGCAACTCGAGAGATTCACCAAAGTCCTGCGAGACGTCAGAACGCCACACCAAATAGGCATGACTGAATGCCCTTCCCGGATGAAGGTTGTAAACCTACTTACAACCTACCTGCCCAGGAACCACCGGCCTGTCGATTCTCCGGCCTCCCCATGGTAGATGCTGTTGGGCGCCAACCGGGGTGTCTCCCAGGCCATGATCAGGGTAAGTGCAGTGTGGCTGCCTGGCCCTCCACCTGGAACTTGGGCACATTGGCAGTGCCCAGGTGGCACTGCCAAGCCAGTAGGAGCACTGCCTGGGAGCCAGTGCAAGAGTGCCCAAGTGCAAGGGTATCACTGCCAAGGGTCAGGGGGCAAGGGGGGCCATGCCCATGAACTGAGGGTGGAGGGGGGGTTTAAAGGGTGGGGAAGTGCAGGACAGGCAAGAAGAGCCCTCTGGAAGATTGGAGAGGTGATGGGGGGTTCCTAGAAGGGAGGGGGTGCTGTAAGGGGGGCTCGAGGATGCCTGAAGAGGGGGGGACCCCCCCCAGCAGGGTGCCCTCACTTGGGGGTGTGGGGTCGTGTCCATGTGTGTGGATTGTGACATTGTCCAAGGATTGGGGGAGATACAAGTTCACTAAGTGATCGGGGCACCCTTTCAAAATGGTGGCCCACTCTCTGTGGTCAGCTCCCCAGTACTTAAAAAAAATTCTAAGTGTGGGCTAAACCAGTGAGAAACTCCCTTGAGCCCAGAAAAGTGACAAAGTATCATTGAATAGCGGTGGGGAACTCGTCGGCAGGGCTCTGAAAAACCCGCCACAATTTAACTTAGAAATCTTTTGGAAGAATCACGCCCAATATATCAATTGAGGCTGAACCAGCGTTATATACTGATTCATCATAACTTCCCATCTCTTGTACTCTTTTGCATCCAGTTAAAAAGCACAGGATCCTGTATACTTTCTCAACAGGATCCTGTATACTGCCATGAAGCTGCGCACACTGCTACAGCCCACTTTGAACCTGGTGCCACGGATCATGTAGGTGCCCCCCCCGGAGCATCCCTCTGGCCCCAGACATCTCATCAGCAGTATGGGCACGCTCCAGCACAACCAGTGCCATCTTGTTGGCTGGGATGAGTGTGTGTGTGGGAGCATACTGTGTACGTGTGGCTGCCTCCGAGTGTCGATCATGCACCATTTTTCAGTGGAATCGAGTGTGTTCCACGTGGCACCGGTGCTAGCCCCTCAAAGATAGCGGAATCAGTCCCGGTGCAGCGCCATTATTTCTGTTGTAAAAGTACACGGATTCTGCATTGGCGTCAACACTTAATCTCAGAACCGGAGAATACCTCCCATTGTGTCTCGCAACTCAGCCTTACCCTCTGTTCCTCTGGTATCTTACAAAGCTTTTTCAGTATAGAAACAGGCCATTCAACCCAATAGATACATGCCCTACAGAAGCCTCTTCCCATAATAATAATCTTTATTTTCACAAGTAGGCTTACATTAACACTGCAACACTGCAATGAAGTTACCGTGAAAAGCCTCTAGTCGCCACATTCCGGCGCCTGGTGAGGTACACGGAGGGAGAATTCAGAATGTCCAAATGACCTAACCACACGTCTTTCGGGATTTTCTGGGAGGAAACCACAGTCCTCCCACAGTCCAAAGACGTGCAGGTTAGGTGGATTGGCCATGATAAAATTGCCTTTATTGACCAAAAAAAAGGTTAAGAGGGGTTAGTGGGTTACGGGGATAGGGTGGAGGTGAGGACTTAAGTGGGTCAGTGCAGACTCGATGGGCCGAATGGCCTCCTTCTGCACTGTACGTTCTATGTTCTAAACTGGAACACCCGGAGAAAACCCACGCAGACATGGGGAGAACATGCAGACACCGCACAGATAGTGACCCAAGCCGGGAACTGAACCTGGGACCCTGACACTGTGAAGCAACAGTGCTAACCACTGTATCCATTTCACTCTCTCAATACCTGCTTTCTCATTTGTTTATCTAAGTTCCCCTTAATTGTATTCATGCTTGTGATCTTAAGCACACCAGGTAGGAACATAGGAACTAGAGACAGTCATTTAGCCACTTATGCCATTCAATGAGATCATGGCTCGTTTCCAACGTAACTCACATTTATTAACATTAAGAAGTCTGACAATACTTGTTTTCGGAACGCAGCTCCTTCCTCAGGTGAAAGCTAGTGATTCGAAACAAACCTGTTGGGCTTTAATCTGGTGTTGTCAGACTTCTTACACAGAATTCACAGTGCATCAGTCCATCGAGTCTGCACCAGCCCTTGGAAAGAGCACCCTATCCAAGCCCACACCTCCACCCTATCCCCACACTTCCACCCTATCCCCGTAACCCCACCTTACCTTTTTTTATTTTTTGGACAAGAGCAATTTACCATGGCCAATCCACCTACCCCTGCACATCTTTGGACTGCGGGAGAAAACCGGAGCACCCAGAGTAAACCCACACAGACACGCGGAGAAAGTGCAGACTCCGCATAGACAGTGACCCAAGCCGGGAATCGAACCTGGGACCCATGTGCTGTGAATTCATTGTGCTAACCACTATGCTACCATTCTGCCCACCCCAGTCCAATGCTGGCATCCCCATATCATATTTATTAATATATTTAGTTAACAAAAATCTATCAATCTTAGTCTGAAAATAACAATTCACTGAGCATCAATTTTCACTTCTGGAAAAGGATTCTAAAATTCTACCACCCCTTCTGTGAGGAATTGTTTCTTAATTTCACTCCTGAAAGTTCTGCTACTATTTTTTTAACCATTGTCCCCAGTCCTAGACTCCCTAACTAGTGGAATATTTATTTTCATCAACCCTTTCTCTTCTCTCCCCTGACCACCTCTCCTCCACCTCCTAATATTGCGAACACTTAAATCACATCACCCTTTAACCTTCTAAATGCCAGATGGCACAACTCTAGTTTGTGTAATCTCTCCTCATAATTGAATCCTTAGAGAAAAAAAAATGACTTGCATTTACATGTTGCTCACAACCACTAGAACTCACAAAATGCTTTAAAGCCAGTGAAGAACTTTTTGAAGTTGTAATGTAAGAAACACAGCAGCTAATTTGCACTCAGCAAACTCCCATAAACAGTAATCTGACCATGACCAGTTAATGTTTTTTTCCGCAATGTTGATTAGGTAATAAATATTGGCCAGGACACTTGGGAGAACATACCTGCCTCTCTTCGAAATGGTGTCATGTTACATCCACCTGAGCTGGCAGCTGGGGCATCCATTTAACATTTTATCTGAAAGCTGATACCTCCAAGAGTGCAATGCTGCATTAAAGAGTAAACCCTAATTTTTGTGCTTGTGCTCAAGCCCTGGAATGAGACTTGAATCTTGGAGTCCAAATATCATTCCAGTACACCTACACAGCACTCCCTCCAAAAATAATATATCCTTCCTAAGGTGTGGTGCCAGAGCTGCTCACAGTATCCCAAGTGTGATCTGGTCAGGGCTTTTGCCCTTGTGTTATAATCTTTCAATTTAACTCTTTGATCATGTTCTCATTACATGGTCGAAATCCAAATCTCACTCAATCTTTACATAGATATTTGCCATTAGAAAGTAACCTGTTCTGATCTTTTTAGGTCCAAGGGTGATGACCACATCGATCAATATATTTTTATAATGTTACACTTTGATTTATACTGTTTCACTTGCGTCTTCTCCGGAATGCTTCACTGGGTTTATTAATGACAACCTTGTAGGCTTGTTTGCAAGTAGAAAAATCGTCTAAAGATTTATTTTCATATCAAGATTCAGGTGATTGAGGTCAGCTCTCGGTCTTTTCTAGGGAACAGAGAGAGCACTCGCATGTTGAATCTTTCTGGATTGGCCTTAGACCTGACAGGTGTTGTATTTCCAGTGTTTTCTTTTACACATGGGGTTACAGAGCAGTACACCATAAAAGGTGTAGCCCATTGAGTGAGTCAGCTCCTGCTCATTCCCCTGCGATTATTGCTCCTTCAAGCATTTGATTTAATTCCCTTAAAAAAAACTTGAAGTACGTTGTATGTGCATTTGAACCTTATATATATGGAAACCTGACCTTTATCGGCCAGACTTTCCTCTCTCTCTACCCCCATGATTTAGCTCAGGGATACGGCCAACTCCGTCTCCTCTGTCTCTCACAACACTCACCCTTAAACCACTTCTCTCTGTGTTCAACAACGTCCCACCGCCTGCCTTTACAGCCCGTTGCTACGGCAACCCCACCGCCGCCATTGCGCCAACCTCGGAATCACATTGGGCGACTCCAACGCTGCCTGAAACGCCTACCTCCGAAAGCAGCCTAACGATTGGTCCTTTCCTAGCCGCACTGCAAGGGAAGTTCGGATTGGTCACTCTTTATTCCCCACCCCCAACGACCGGTGAAACTCTGACTGCGATTGGCTCAAATTCAACATGTTTTGGAACCGGGCCGCCCATTGGTTCCTTCGTCGGGCTGCTCGGCGCGTGCTGGGACCCTAGCGGCCATTAGTCCGCTGGGGTCGTGATTGACAGGAGGGGGGCGGGACCGAGTGGAACCAGGTCAGCGGTTACGTCAGCGGCTGGAAGTAGGTCAGTGGAACCTGGGTTGCGACATTGTCGGGAGCTGCGCTTTGAAGCCGGCGACAAGGCAGCACACCTGGGGGCGGGAGTACCTGCCGAAATCTCATCCGTGCAAGGTGAGTAACTCAGTGATGCTACACCTCAGACTGGATGGGGGAACGGGGCTTTGAACCCCCTTTCTCTCTGTCTGCCTGGACAGGTTCGCCCAACTTGCACTCACCTGGGATCAGAGTTATTGGACCCTCATGTTCCCCCTCCAGACACAACCCCTACTGCATTTGCACCGTTGCAGGAATTGCTATCAGTTGAAAAATAACATTGAGCGCGAAGAAATGGTTAAAGTTAGTGTTTTTCTCTACGTGGCTCGACAGATGAACTATTTCCACGTATGTCTTTTTAACAGTCAGAATCCACTTTGTGCAAATGCCCAGTTTTCGTACTGTAGACTTTGTTTCTTCCTGGGTCTGTGTGAGTGTGTGTGTGTGAATGATATGTGAGTGATCTGTAGTTGGTGCAGGGTTTTGAAGGCTGAGATCTCTTATGTCCTCCAATTTTGTACCTTGCACATCTCCCCACTTCGCCTTCATCAGCCTAGCCTTCAGCTACCTAGGCCCTGAATTCTGGAATTTCCTTCTATTTCTTTGCTTTTCTCAAGCTGCTTTTAAGGTTGGCACAGTGGTTAACACTACTGCCTCACAGCGCCAGGGACAGGGGTTCAATTCCAGCCTTGGATGACTGTGTGGAGTTTGCACATTCCCCCGTTCATGTGTGGTTTTCTCGGTGATCTGGTTTCCTCCCACAGTCCAAAGATGTGCAGGTTAAGTGAATTGGCCATGATAAATTGTCCCTCTGTATACAAAAGTTTAGGTCGGGTTACAGGGATAGAGTGGGCCTTGGTCCCAGGTAGGGTTCTCTTTCCAAAGGTTGGTGCAGACTCAATGGGCCAAATAGCCTCCTTCTGCACTGAAGTCTATGATTCTACTCTATGATTTCTATGTTTCATTTGGTCCCTGATCTGAATACCTCCTTGCGTAAATAAAAGCTAAATACTTTCAAAACCAGAAAAGCAATGCTTTTTTAAATTTTAAGAAATATTCATACTTACAAAGAGCTGTGGCAAACAGCAAATGTCTTATTTTACATGTGAGAACTCCATAAAGCTATAGCCATAATGTATGCTGTCTTTGTTTTTGCACAATGTGCAATCTTCATTTATTGCATTGTAAACATGCTGTGATTTCAGCTGCCTGGGCCTTCAATCTGGAATTTTGTTCCAAAATCTTTATCTTGCTTTCCCACTTTAAAATGTTATTTAAAACCTACCTATTTGATTCAGCTTTTGGTCACCTATCTTAATTTTCCCTTGCATGGTTTAATGTGAATGCTTTGAGATGTCTTGCCATGTTATTAAATCTGAATCTGGTAT
Source organism: Scyliorhinus canicula (assembly GCF_902713615.1). Taxonomy (NCBI): domain Eukaryota; kingdom Metazoa; phylum Chordata; class Chondrichthyes; order Carcharhiniformes; family Scyliorhinidae; genus Scyliorhinus; species Scyliorhinus canicula. The sequence continues at coordinate 152,313,344 of NC_052154.1, read as the reverse complement.
TTGAGACCGGTAATCCGAGAACTATACTGTGCAATTCTGCCCACTTTGCGTTGTAAATTGAAAATGTGTTGTTTATTTTAAATTCTCTAATTGTATGAGGTGTACCTTTGCAGTTAATATCTGCCTTTACACTTGTGTCAGTTCTGCACATTTGTATATAAGGCTCCTTTCGTAACTTCAGGACATCTCAGCACTTCTCAACCCTGGCTCAGTGGCTAGCATTCTTGAAAATCGCTTATTGTCACGAGTAGGCTTCAATGAAGTTACTGTGAAAAGCCCCTAGTCGCCACATTCCGGCGCCTGTCCGGGGAGGCTGGTACGGGAATCGAACCGTGCTGCTGGCCTGCTTGGTGTGCTTTATAAGCCAGCGATTTAGCCTTGTGAGCTAAACCAGCCCCTAGTGGCTAGCATTCTTGACCTCAGGATTCAAGCTTCACTGTGAACTTGAGCAGATAATCCAAACTGACAGTCCAGTGCAGTACTGAGGGTCACCTTATCTCCAAAATAAAATATTATAGTGAATTTGTCTTTTATTCATTCAAGGAATGTGGGCTTTGCTGCCGGGGCCAGCATTCACTGCCTATTCCTAATTGCCTTTGAGAAGATGGTGGTGTGCTGCCTTCTTGAACCGTTACAATTCCTGTGGTGTAGTTACACCCATCGTGCTGTTATGGAGAGAGTTCCAGGATTTTAGCCCAGTGCCAACAAAGGAACAGCACTGTAAATTCTATGAAAAGAGGACCATATTTCTAAGACGGTCAAACTAATAAATTCGAGAGTAGTGATAATGTGGAACTCACTACAAAATTGTTACAGTGCAGAAGGAGACCATTTGACCCATCGGGTCTGCACTCACTCACTGAAAGATCATTCTACCACAAGGAATGGTTAGGATGAATAAACTATATGCCTTTAAGGGAGTAAGAGCAAAGGAATAGCAGCCGGATATTTTGCCCCTTGCCTACTTTGCCTTTTAAGGCAATCCTAACATGATAAACTGTTGCCGATTTTGATGAATGGAATACTATCCCACTAGTGTCACTAATAACTGTTGCCAATTCTGCACCAGAGATGCCAATAATGTTGCCCTTCTTAATATAGAGTAATATTGCTTTTCAGAGTCGCCAAGTATCAGATGATACCACCACAAGGTTCAACCGGATATTGATCAAAGACCCAACAACCAGTCAGTTAGTTCAAGTTCAATAATGGTTTATTTACAGTAAAGATTAACTCACACATGCAACATAAAGATACTACAACCTAAACTGCACCTAACACTACAGCAACCTGTACTTAACTTTCAGGCACCTGGCTTTGGCAGAGGAACAAGGCCTTTGTTCGGATCTGGAGTGGCAGGGTCTGGAGAAGTAACTTTGGTTCTGCTGGGCTCATCCATCTGGTAGCGATCGATGATCTTGAACTTGCTTCTGGTCGTGGTGCTGCAGTTGGCTTCAAGTATAGGCCGGGCCGAAGAATGCCGGTGTGCCAGGGCCAAAAGAGATCGAACACATGGCAGTGTCTCTCTTTATCCTTTGGGGTTTCGCGCTCTTTTGGGCGGTCCTTCGCTTTGGACCCAATAATTCGGCAGGCTTCGATCACTGCCTTCGATTTGAGCCAATGAAGGGGTGGGTGCCTTGATGGCTGGACGTGTCCTGAGCGGTCATTGACCTTGGCTGTTTGGGCTTCCTGGGTGAAGGGAGTGGCGCCGACGTGTCTGAAATTGTATCTGATACCCGAGTACCAGTCCTTAGTCCTGGGGAAATGGGTCATTAGGATGCAAATCGGCCGGGGGTTTCTGCTTCTCTGTCAGCAAATATACCTTCAGGCTCTGAGTTTGCCTGAATCCTGTATTGGCCATATTTCCCTCGAGTCTTTGCAAGTATCCATGTTTACTTTGTAAGTGACCCTCCCAGATGGCTACAAAACATACGAGAGAGAAAAGAATAGAGTAAGATGAAGTAAGGTGGGGTATAAACATGGATCATTCGGACCGAATGGCCTGCTTCTGTGTTGTAAATTTGATGTAATTCTGCATAATGCTGAGGGAAGTCGATTATACTCTGTTGATCCCCCATGCCTGTCTTCCCCCTCCCAGCCCACAGAAACTCCATTGCCACCTCCCCTGGGACTGTCCCCCATGGCCAACTCCCAATTGCATCACTGCCTGTTCTTTTTACATCACATCAGCTTAAAAAATACAGGAACACACAAGATGGGTGCAGGAGTCGACTATACAGCCTGATAAGCCTGCCATTCAATGTGGAAATACTGATCTTGGGCTTCAGTCCCACCTTGCTCCCTGTATTCCTAGATTTCCCCCGAGGCATGCATTTGTATGGTGCCTTTCTTGGCATCAGGAAGCCCTAAAGCACTTTATAGCCAATGAAGTACATTTTATATTTGTAGCCACAGTTGTAATGTAGGATTTGTACACAGCAACGTCCCACAAACAGCAACATGATAATCTTGGTGATGTTGGTGAAGGGGTTAATGTTGGCCAAGAGAACACACCAACTTTGTACTCTAAATAATGGCTTGGAACTTTTATATTCATCAAGAGCATAATTGCTTTAATAGTTTATCTGATAGATGTCGGCACGGTAGCACAGTGATTAGCACTGTTGCTTCACAGTGCCAGGGACCCGGGTTCGGTTCCCGGCTTGGTTACTATCTGTGCGGAGTCTGCACGTTCTCCCCATGTCTGCGTGGGCTTCCTCCGGGTGCTCCGGTTTCCTCCCACAATCCTGAAAGACGTACTTGTTGGGTGAATTGGACATTTTGAATTGTCCCTCCGTGTACGCAAACAGTGGCCGGAGTGTGGCGACTAGGGGATTTTCACAGTAACTTCATTGCAGTGTTAATGTAAGCCTACCTGTGACACTAATAAAGATTATTATTATTAGTTGGCACCTCTAGCAATGCAACGCTCCCTCAGCACTGCACTGGAGGTGTTAGCCTGGATTTTGTACTCTAGTGTGGGGCATGAACCCGCGATCCTCTGAGGTGAGTGGTACCCACTGAGCCGCAGCGAGGCATGGCTGAAGATGCCTCTTTAGATGATCCTCTAAGAACCACTTCCGTCCTCGCAGTAGCAATCAAAGATCATTGCAGCTTCCTACTCTTACCTGTTTTTTTCACAAGTCAAATGTGCATGAATGGCACAGCCATATAAGGGAAATGATTATGCCAAAACAAACTGGCTGATATATTAGTAAGGCTACTCCATAGCATCTGTTACCATTGGCAACACTGGCATGCTGTTGTGCCAATCGTGTCCGTTGCTTCTATTTATTATTCAGCTTCCTGGTTTTGCTGGATGCTCATATTTGGCTGAAGCCAGTGAATAATGAGTTGAATTCTGGATGTGTGGGCAGGTTAGCTTATGGGAATCGGAACATCATTTTAAAAAGAAAAACTGCAACTTAAGTTCAACTGCAGTTGTTATTTCGATGAGTGGGAGTGCGAGCAAACTGAGAGAAACTCACATTAGTCATGGTGTTTAATATCGACCCGGCTCAGTGGGTAGTCTTCTCTCGCATCTCAGTCAAAAGGTCATGGGTACAATTCCTTTCCAGAGACTTGAGAACAAAACCCTAGGCTGTCGCTCCCAGTACAGTACTGGGAGTGCTGCACTGATGTTGGTGCCATCTTCTGAGACCTTGTCTACCCTCTCGGTGGATGCAAAAGATTCCTGTGGCAGTATTTAAAAGAGGAGTAGGGTTCTGCTCTGGGATCTGCTTGCTAATATTTAACACGCAACCAATATTACTACATAAAAGATGCAGATTATTTGTAATTATCACACTGCTATTTCTGGGAACTTGTTATGCACAAATTGACTCCTGTGTTTCTTACATTACAACAACTACAAAAGTATACTTCAAATAAAATATTTAATTGGATGTAAAGAACTATGAGATGTTCTGGATGAAAGGTGCTACATAAATGCAAGTTCTTTATTTTTAAGATCATGATTTTCCCTTAATTTAAATGATCATAAAATCACTTGCTGTAGCTTTTGGGTCTCCTTCTTCAAAACCATGTTGGTGATTCTGAATATCGAATTGGAGCCTTGTCCTCTAGTTGCCGCTTTCGCGATGTCAGACTCGCCCGGGCCGCAGACTGGAGCGAAGGCAAATGTCCGTGCCTTTGCCTTGCTGATTGACCGGAGGCGAGTTCTGCTGGAGTGGAGATCTTCCTCACCGCCCAGTGTCTAGGTATGGTTGGGTGACCTAATGGAATTCCTGTACCTGGAGAAAGTCAAATACACCGTTAGGGGGTTGGCTGGAGGGCTCTACCAGAGGTGGCAGCCATTCCTTACCCACTATAAGGAATTAGTCACCATCAGTTGCTGGGTGGGTGGGGGGAGAAGAATGATTGGCCAGGGTTTTTGTTCCGGTGGTTTTTGTTATCACCTGCTGTGGTGATGAGTTGTGTAAGATTTATTGGAAAATCTTTAATAAAAATATTTTAAAAATAAAATAAAATCCCTTGCTGCAGGTAGACAAGCTCCCATGATGTTATGTGGATGAGGCTCTCTGTCAGAAGCACAAAAACTGCTCCCTTCAAAGAACTGGGGTCTTTCTGGTGCACCTTTGACCCATAGACCTGTTGTGATTTTTTTTGATGATAGTTCGGGTTTCCATCCTGGAAGCATGCAAGTGTTGGAGGTGATGCGGAAAGTGTGCATTTCCATCCATGTACACTCTGCACTACTCATTAATATATCTTGCTCTGCAAATAATTCCTGCAGCCCTTTATATTTGTTCTCCTATTACAGGACTTCTGTTCCTATGGGCAACAATTGAAAATGAGGAGGCCATTAAGCTCCTTGAGCTTGTTCCATCATCTAGAATCCTGTAACCCTTAATATCCTTACACGACAACAACTTATCAACCTTATTTTTGAAAATTAAAAAAAATAAAATAATTTAGAGTACCTATTTCTTTTTTTCCAATTAAGAGGCAATTTAGCTTGGTCAATCCACCTACCTTGCACATCTTTGGGTTGTGGGGGTGAGACCCACGCAGACACTGGGAGAATGTGCAAACTCCACACGGGCAGGGATCGAACCTGGGACCTTAACGCCATGAGGTAGCAGTGCTAACCACTGTGCCGCCCTGGTTTTGAAATTTTCAATTGACCCCCCAGCTCCAACAGACTTTCTGGAGGACTGAGTTCCAGATTTCCAGGACCGTTTTTTGAAAGACGGGCATCCTGACATCACACTTTGATTGATTTAGCTCTAGTGTTAATCTGCCCCTGGCCCGAATTGCCACCGAATAGAATAGTGTGTATAGAGGAAATTTCAATTATTTTCAATTATACAGGAAAACCTCAATGATCTTCTGCATTCATGGGAATACAAGCCTAGTCTATACAAACAATCCTCAGAATTTAATCATTTTAGCCATGTTTCATTCTGGCAGATCTTTGCTGCACCCCTCCCAGGCAAATATAAATTTGTCCTGAAGCGCAATGCCCAGAATTGAACTCCGTGTGCCTGATGAGGTTTAATCAGAATTATCTATAACTCTCTCAAAATGTTAACCCTTTGTATTCCAGTCCCCTTCGAGATAATTCTGTGAAAGCTTTACATATTTTTTGTACCACTCCTGTATAGGATTCCCTCCTTTTTATTAAAAAAAATTTTTTTTTAATCTTTTTTTTTTCCAATTAAGGGGCAATTTTAGTGTGCCATTGGCGGGCCGCATAAAAACCTTTGTCGGGCCGCATGCGGCCCGCGGGCCGTAGTTTGCCCACCCCTGCTCTAAATCCTATTTACAACATAGAGTTCAGAACTATGCGCAGTACTTACAAGTGTGATTTAACCAAGATTTGAAACAAATTTTATATAACTTTCCTGTTTTTTAATTCTGTCTTTCTAAAAAAAAAAAACCTTTTGCTTGGATTTTGCTTTTTTTTAAAAAAAATATTTTTTTATTCTCCTTTTTCACATTTTCTCCCAAATTGACACCCACCAACAATAAACAATAATCAGCAACAAATATGTCAATCCCAATAACAACGATCCCATCCTCCCACCAACCCCCAAACATTAGCCCGCATGTTTACATAAACAAATGACAAAAAGGAATCCGGGATTACCCATAGTCACCCTTAATACACACAGCCCCCCGCTAATGTCCGATGTTATCCAGTTCTTGAAAGTGCATAATGAATAATTCCCATGACTTGTAGAACCCCTACTTAACCTTCTCACGGGTCAAGTATTCCAACAGGTCCCCCCGCCACGCCCGGACACGGGGTGGAGAGGCTGCTCTCCATCCCAGCAGGATCCGCCTTCGGGCGATCAACGAGGCGAAGGCTACGATATCTGCCTCCGCACCCGTTTCCAACCCTGGCTGGTCCGACACCCCGAATATGGCCTCCAGGGGACACGGGTCCAGTTCCACGGGCACCACCTTGGAAATTACTCTAAAAACCTCCTTCCAGTAATCCTCTAGCTTTGGACCAGACCAAAACATATGAACGTGATTAGCGGGACCCCCCGCAACGTTGACACACATCTTCTAATCCTTCAAAGAATCGGCTCATCCTTGTCCTCGTGAGGTGCGCTCTATATACCACCTTCAGCTGTATCAGCCCCAACCTCGCACATGAGGTGGAGGCATTTACTCTCTGGAGCACCTCACACCAGACCCTCTCCTCTATAACCTCTCCCAACTCTTCCTCCCGGATTTCGCTCTTTCATGGCTTCATTAACCTGGATCACTGTTTTTACTAATTTGTGTATCAAGATTTAACTGCGTAATAACCACATCATAAGCTCATCAGTCAGAGCTCACTGTCAGGCAAGGGTTAATTCAGCAGTGACTGGGTGATGGGAGCTCTGATTCTTTCTTGAGCAGCTGATTCATCTGACCTACTTTACACTGACCTTGATTTATTGTTCAGCAGAGGTGTTAGCCCCACCACACAATCAGCTTTGGTGCATGATTAAGCTGGTCATGTGACTGCTCCTTCAACAGTCGAGCGATGAGGAAATCTGCTCTTGCTGCGCAAATTCTCTTTGCAACACTTCAAATCGACTGAAGGGTTGGTTGCCTTTAGAATAATTAGATTGTTGTCCAAATGAACAGGAGAGGGGAGCGACCTGTGAGAGAAACTGCTCCGTTTCCAGGGCACCAGTGTTGGCACTTGCACAGATTTCACAAGGGAAATTAATCAGGAAGTGGCCTAGATGGCATGTATTCAGATGGCCCTTAATGTATCTTGGCAACACGATTGGCACTGGTAATCGGCAAATCTTTATTTTCTCATAAAGCTCCCTGGCTCTCTGTGTACTGTTTGGAAACTGTTCTATTTTTGAGTGCAGGCAGCTTATGCAAGAACTTTTAATAGATATTGTCGTTACAGTACTCATTTAGAATATAAAGCTCTCCTGAAATATGTGCTGATGGCATAAACCCAGGTGTTTGGTTGCGGTACTTTGATTTCAATTTGAATGATAACATAATGTTTATGTGGATGGTGGAAATGTGTGACTTTTAATCATTTTTTTAATGATGAATTCTCAGAATATGTGAGTCTCTGACGAGGCCAGCATTTATTGTCCATCCATCCCTTTCCCCTTAGTGGTAATGGGCTGCCTTGAACTGCCTTGGCCCGTGCATTGTAAGCACACTCACAGTGCTGTTGGGAAGGAAGTTCCAGGGTTTTGACCCAGTGACTGTGAATGAGCGGCGGCATAGTTCCAGGTCAGGATAGTGTGTGACTTGAGGGGAACTTCCAGATGGTGGTGTTCCCCATGTGTCTGCCGGTCTTGTCATTCTAGGCTGTTGAAGCTTTTGGGAGGTACATTGAAGGTGTCGGCATAGCTACGATTGGTAGAATGCTTCTAAACTCGCTTCACTCAACAAAGCAAAATACTTTGGTTCTTCAAACTGTTATTAACTAGTGCAGAATGTGAACAGCCAGATATTAATGGTTAGTAAATTTCCCTCCTAAATATCACTGGATTTCAGCTCTTTTCCCCAAGGCGACTCTTATTCTCCCAAGGAGGTGAGGCAACAGTTTTATGCAAATTTAAGAAATGGCTGGATTTGTTTCTTTGTGCATGATGGAAAAAGCGAGAATCGTAAAAATTTGACAGCAGCAAACGATGCCATCATGCTGCCGTTTGTGGGTCTGATTTAAGGTACAGCACCACCAACAATACTACACTCCCTCAATGCTTCAATGTTAGCCATCTGCTCAACTTGGATCTATTTTTCTGGGGGAGGGGGTGCATAATTAGGGGCAGAATTGCATAACAATGCGGTGAGCAGTTAATTAAATTATAATTTTGTACTTAAAAATGTTTCAGATCGTCCAATGGCAGACCAAAATATGGACATATCCTCAACAATAAATGATTTTATTTCGGCTGATCCAAGTGGATTGATATTGAGCTCCTTGGGCACAGCAGGAATGGACTTTAACCGGAAACGCAAAGGAAGTTCCACAGATTATCAGTAAGTTTAAATACAGTAGTGATGCTTTTGTCTTCATCTCAATAAGATCAAGTCGCCATGGTCCCAGATAACCATAGGCTGTTCTCCCCTTTGGGTGTTGATTTAACGTGAGGATCACCACACCTCAGACAAGGGGCAAGTTTCAGAAGGCGGGGCCTTTATGAATAATCTAAGCTGGTTCGGGAATTGAACCCACGCTGTTGGCCTCACTCTGCATCACGAACCAGCTCTCCAGTCAACTGAGCTGAACCGACCCCTCCATTCAAGAAATGTCCTTCAACAAATCTTTGAAAAGAACCTCCCTCTTTATTTTGTTCCGTGTGCTTGAGTATATTTGTCTGTCTTCATTTCCCAGCCTGCCCTTTCTCACTGTTTGACATGGAACAGACATGGTAGGGGCAGGGTGTTGGGATAGGGAAGGTGTGGGTGGGTAGACTGCGTGGGGGCAGAGGGGACTGGGAGGTGGAGGATCTGGATCAATGTGGGCATAAACATATTGCAGGCTTTTGTTTGTTTAATTTGACTATTAAGTGGGTCATGTCCTACTCCAGAAACCTGAGCATGTCACCAAGATGACGCACCCCTCACCAATGCTGCAGGAGTACTGGCACTGTCTGATGTGCTGTCTTTCAGATGACACTTCAAACCATGGCCCTGACATGCCCTCACATGGGTGAAAAATGCCTCGTGGTGTTATTTATTTTGGTCATGGTGGGAAAATTGGTTGCTGTGTCTCTTAATGTTGCTACACTTCATAAAGTACTTCAGTGGCTGTGGAGTTCTTTGGAGTGCCCTGAGGTTGTGAATAACCTCAATCTTTTGAGTTTGCCTTTATGTCTCTTCAAGTGAATAGTGTTAGGTGTGTTTTCTTTTTATACTTTCAGAGGATGCAGTAGTCACTGGCTAGGCCAGCAATTTTATTGCCCATTCCTAATTACCCTCAAAGGTGGTGGGTGAGCTGTTGCCTTGAACTGCTATAGTCCCTGTGGTGTAGTCACATTCCAGAGTGCTTTTAAGCAGGAAATTTTAGTCTTTTGACCCAGCAACATTGAAGAAATCGCGATATAGTTCTGAGTCAGGATGGTGACAGGATGAGTTAGGATAGCTTGGAGGGGAACTTGCAGGTGGTGGTGTTCCCACGTAGTGACTTTGAATTGGGTTATTCAGTTACATTCAATTAGGGAGCAACCAAATTGGTGTGAAGTTGTTGGGTAGGTTTTGAGCAAGATCAACGCAGTTAAGAAGATGCCATTTAAGAATGTGCTGTTATGGGGATAAGGTGGGAGAATGGCACTAAATGAATTGCTCATTTGGAGAGCTGGTGCAAAGAACTGAATGGCTCTTGCGTGTGACAATTTTGTGATCCTCTGAGTGCACTAAGTGCTCGAGCAGTGGCCTGTTAGAACGTAGTTATCATCACTCGGTCCAGACATCAGTTTGCCCACGAACAATGTCACAGCAGATGCTTCTGCATTTTAAAAAATGTATCTTGAATCGTTTTGAGTATTCAATTGGCAGGATTCTGTTGCCAGAATAATTAATTTTGATTAGTCAGATTTCCGCTCAGATACGCTTAATGTGCTAATAATTGATGTTGATAATTCGTGGATTATAGCATATAACAGTTGACTTGGATGTCAATTATTCTTTTGTCCTTCCACCTAGCTTCAATGCAACCAGACTAAATTACATTTACATGGGGCGGAATTCTCCGCTCCCCACATGGCCTGGGAAAATCGCGGGAGGGCCCCCCGACATTTTTTATGTCCCTCTTGCGGCCCCACGATTCCCCCCCCCCCCCCCCGGCTCAGAAAAATCGCCGCTCGCCGTTTTTCACAGCAAACGGCGATTCTCCGAGCCCGATGGGCCGAGCGGCCGGCCCTTCACGCCCGTTTCAACACGGCAGCAACCACACCTGGTCGCTGCATTCGTGAAACGGGTGCCAGATGCCCGTTTGGGGCATCTAGGGGCCCGATTGGGACGGAGCACCACGACTGTGCTCGGGAGGGGCCAGGCCCGCGATCGGTGCCCACCGATCGTCGGGCCAGCGTCCAAAACGGACGCACTCTTTCCCCTCCGCCGCCCGGCAAGATCAAGCCGCCACGTCTTGCCGGGCGACTGAGGAGAAAGACGGACTCCGCGCATGCGCTGGTTTGTGCTGTCTGCGCGATGAAGTCATCCGCGCATGCACGGGTTGGAACCGGCAACCCGCGCATGCGCGGATGACTTCACAAATGCGCCGGACGCGTGTCATTCTCGGCGCGACAAGGTCGCTGCCGAGAAAGACTGAGGCCCGCTCCTAGCCACCTGGGTGGGGGTGAATTAGGTGCGGGGAGCGGGCTCCGAGGCCGCTGTGAACCTCGGCCGAGTTCACGATGGCATTCACGAATTCGGCCCCCTGAGGAGAATTCCGCCCATGGCATTTTTTGTGTCATCCAGATGTTCATGAAGTGTTTTACAGTCAATAAAGTGTTTTATCAGAAGCATAGTCAGAGTTGTTTTGTATCTTTAAATACCTGGTTGAAAGAATAGAGACGTGTAGAAGTTAGACATGAAAAAGAGACATAGACCATAAGGCTGAGGAGCAGAAGTAGGCAGTTTGGCCCATCAAGCCTGCTCCACCATTCAATAAGATCATGATTGATCTGTAAGAAGTCTTACAACACCAGGTTAAAGTCCAACATGTTTGATTCAAAAACTAGCTTTCGGAGCACTGCTCCTTCCTCGGGTGAATCCAGGTTGCGTCGTCTGCTGTAGAGCTGGCGTACGAGGTGGTTGAGGAGTGCGAGAGAGGTGCGACGGCAGAGTCTCTCAGTGTAGTCTGTGTTGTAGGTCGGCTTGAGTGGGTTTGTGATCTGTAGCCCTTTCGGGATGTTGTCTGCTTTCTTACATCTTTGTAGAAACTTAGGGCGCGATTCTCCGCTGCCCACGACGGGTCGGAGAATAGCGGGAGGGCCTTCCCGACAATTTTCACGGCCTCTGGCTATTCCCCCACCCCCCCCTCCGGCGGCCCCCCGACACAAATCGCTGCTCGCCGTTTTTTACGGCGAACAGCGATTCTCCGCAGGCCGATGGGCCGAATACCGCGGAGTTCACGGCCGTTTTCACGGCCGCGATCACACCTGCTTTCAGCGTTCGTAAAAACGGCCGCAAAGTGCCCGTCCCGGACAACCATGGCAACGATTGGCACGGCCGCACCACGGCCGTGCCAAGGGTGGCATGGGCCTGCGATCGGTGGGCACTGATCGCGGGCAGCAGGTCCGATACCCGCGCACTATTTGTTCTTCCGCCGCCCCGCAGGATCAGTTCGCGGGGCGGCTGAGGGGCATGACGGCCCGCGCATGCGTGGGTTTGACGCGTCTGCGTGATGACATCATCCACGCATGCGCGGATTGGAGCCGTCCAACCCGCGCATGCGCGGCTGACGTCATCATGCGCGTCAGCTGCTGTGACTCTTGGTGGGCGGAGTTAGTGACGTTCGCTAACTCCGCGTCGCCGTGATTCCCCGGGCCCCGATACTAGCCCCGCCCGGGGGGGAGAATCGGGTCCCGGGACGGAGCTCCGAGGCTGGCGTGAAACACGGCCAGTTTCACGCCAGCCTCCACGGCACGCCGGATTTGCGGAGAATCGCGCCCTTAATGTCCGTGTCTATATGCGCGATCTTCTTGGAGATCCTCTCCACTTTGAACTGGCAGTTTGCGGTGTCGATGGTAGCCATGATGTGGAGATGCCGGCGTTGGACTGGGGTGAGCACAGTAAGAAGTCTTACAACACCAAGTTAAAGTCCAACATGTTTGTTTCAAACACTAGCTTTCGGAGCACTGCTCCTTTCACCTGATTCACCTGAGGAAGGAGCAGTGCTCCGAAAGCTCGTGTTTGAAACAAACATGTTGGACTTTAACTTGGTGTTGTAAGACTTCTTACTGTGCTCACCCCAGTCCAACGCCGGCATCTCCACATCGTGATTGATTTGAAATAATAATCCTCAACTCCACTTTCCCATCTTATCACTATAACCCTTTATTGATTAAAAATCTGTCTCTGTCAGCCTTGAACATATTCACGATCCAGCCTATACAGCCCTCTGTGGTAAAGAATTCCACAGATTTACTGTCCTCTGACAGAAGAGCTTCCTCCTCATCTCAGTCTTAAATGGGCCCTCTGTTATGCCCTGTGCCCCATCCCCATACTCTTGCCATTGGTCACATGATGTGTCCTTCCTCAAGGCACATGATGTGTCCTTCCTCTAAAGCCAAACAAAGAGAACCAACTCAAGTGTTGGACTGGCAGTCAAGATTCATCCAGTCGTTCTTTCGCATCTTCAATATTACTTCAAATGGTCAACAAAGTGAAAGAAAATGTGAAAAAATTGTAAATTTTTACCTACACGCGCACGCACACACACACACACACACACACACCATGATTTTTCACTGTTTATTCACAGCATTAGCGAGTAATCTTCAATTCCTGGAAACTCTAGGAAACCCAAACTGTGTGTCTTAGCAGCCAAGTTTAATTGGCTTCTTAGTGGAATTCTGAACTACTGAATTCAGTTTCAGATCACCTTCAAAGTAATATCCTGCTCTGAACAAAGAAAAATTGGGATCCAACAACATATAATAATTTCTGTGTATGTCTGTTTAGATTTACCTTGTCAGAGACTTGTGAAATTCACAGTCGAAACCATAATATTATCCTTGTGGTGAAAGAGTTTCTGAAACATACCCTGAGGACAGTCAATTCCAAAGTTTAGAACTGCATTAGAGTTTTCAATTAACAAATTATTTCTCAACAATTGTGTGTAAATCGGACATCTTCGTCGAAGGTTTAATGCAAGATGACATTGGTTGACCTTTTGCAATGTGGCTTGACCCATGGTTATCTATCCACTGCTGAAGAGTTTTAAGATCCTGAAACCTGTTCAGGTTTCCTCTTCTCCCTTTGCCAACCACCACAATATTCTTTTTGAAGGATCACAGAATGATACAACACAAATAAGACCATTCAGCCCATCACCTCCATGCTAGCTCTATGAATGAGCTAGCCTATTAACCTTGTTCCTCCCTGAGTTTTCCCACACAGTTGTGCGAATCTTTCCCTTTTAAAGCCATATGAGTAACCTTTTGGAAGTGGCTAAAATTCAAATCTGAAATAGATAGATTTTTTGTTGAGCAAAGATATTAAGGGATATAGGCCAAAGGCAGGTATACGTAGTTAGGCCAGAGATCAGCCATGATCTCATCAAATGGCGGGACAGCCTCCAGGGAATGAATGGTCTACTCCCGTTCCTATACTACTGAGACTGTTTTTGCCACACTTTGGGGCAGCGCATTTTATTAAGTATGGCTGTTGAAGAATGTGAAGAAAAGACGGGTAACACATTTCTGCATCCCCAATAATGTACCCTTTGAAGCCTAGTCACCATTGTCATGCATAAGCTCCCACAAATAGCAATGTGACAATCACCAGATTTTGTTTGCCACTAATATTGGTTGAGGGGTAAGTATTGGCAGAGACACCGATCTCCCCTGATTGTGCATCAGCTTGGATTATGTGCTCAAACCCCTGGAATGGATTTTGAACCAATAATTTCGACTCCAAACCAGGACAGTTGCCCACTGAGCTAGGCCAGAGATCTCGGCCAGAGATCTCGGGTAGTTACTCAGGAACAGTTGCCCTGAAATATCTGAGATTTGGTACAAAATGGGTTGAGTTGAAAATTAATGATCAGAAGCCAATGTTTCTGGCCAATAGGTAACTACCTACTATCTGGTATTATAAACAAATAACATTTATTTTTCACTTAAGTAAAACGATTATTGTCCTTATTTTTTTCAGACTTGATGGCTTTTCGTTTGAGTAAGTATGAAAAAGTGAACCAATTTAGTTTTCAGAACTGTGTGCGTGATAGGGGTTTAGAGGAGAGTGACAGGGTAGGTGTAATGCATTGTTTCAAATGGACCATTGAATGGCACCCAGAGTGTCCATAACGAGGGTGTGTTACCCAGTTGTGTCAAACCAGTTACCCAGTTGTGGGCGGCACGGTAGCACAATGGTTAGCGGTGTAGCTCCGCCTGCCCGTGCCCGCGCCTGCCCCTCTGCCTGCCGGCGCCTGCCTCTCCACCTGCCTGTGCCGGCACCTGCTCCTCCACCGGCCCGGACTGGCCCCTGTCCCTCTGCTTGTCCCTGCCCCTCCGCCGCACTGGCTCCTTGCCTGCCCCTCCGTCGGCCCCTGTCCCTTCGCCTGCCCCTGCCCCACATCAGCAATGGTCCCTCTGCCTGCCCCCCTACCGGTGCCTGATTTATGTGGTAAACTGAGCTGAAGGATTCAATAGTTAGAGTATGAAATGGAACTGCTGCATCAACCAAACCAATAATTCTATAATTTATTATTCAGTCTGAAATTGAGGAGAGACTTCTAGAGATTGTTTGTTTGTGTTGCTTTCAGAGATGGGATGGACACTGACAAGGAGGACCAACACAGCAGGTATCATCAAATATTTTAATTTTTTTTTATCTTTAAGAAATTCATGTTTTGAAGCAATATACTGTTTTGTTTCTGGTCAACTTTAAACATGCCTCTTGTTAATGGTATAAATCTGAAGAGAGGAGGCAAGCAGTTTGAATTTGCTCAGTTTCCTATTGGTAAGTACTTTTTGCATTCCTGGAATTTCCATCGAATAATAGCTAGCAGATGGCTAATTATGACAATGCTCATTGTGAGTTGGAAGATGCCCTTTTTAATTACGTGGGGCTCTTATCGACAGTGTAACTTGTAAGATGTTGTAATAACCACCGCATTTATATAGCACCTTTAACATAGTAAAATGCCCCAAGCCACTTCAAATGAGAAATGAAAATCGCTTATTGTCACAAGTAGGCTTCAAATGAAGTTGCTGTGAAAAGCCCCTAGTCACCACATTCCAGCGCCTGTTTGGGGAGGCTGGTACGGGAATTGAACCATGCTGCTGGCCTGCCTTGGTCTGCTTTAAAAACCAGCTCTTTAGCCCTGTGCTAAACTATGCCCCAAGGGGCATAAGTCAGTCAAAAGTTGCCACAAAGGGATATATTGTGACAGGTGGCCAAATGCTGAGTCAAAAATGTAAGTTTTATGGTGGAAAAGAGAGAGAATGAAAGGTTCAGTGAAGGAAGCTGAACTGAGGGCTCAAATAATTGAATGGATGGCCATAAATGGTGGGACAATGAAATTGGAGATGTGCAAGAGGTCAGAATTGGGAGTGTGGATACCTTGGAGGATTGCAGGGTTAGAGGAGTTTGCAGAGATAGAGCGGGGCAAGGCCATGGAGTGATTTGCACATGAGGGTGAAACCATCAAAGCAGTGCTGAACTGTAAGACAAGTGGGCATAGGGTGGGGCAACAGGTGAATGTGTTCGGAAGAACTCAGGCTTAGTGCGTGTGGAAAATGAGAGTCCAGCCAGAAGAGCAGTGGAACAGTCACATCTGGAGATGACATAAACAGGAATTAAATATGACATTTGCAGAAGTTTGTTTGCCATTCACAAGACATCAAATCTTTCGAGTTTTTCTCTTGGTTAGTTGGAGTATGATAGTGGGATGGATGGACTCAGAATCGGACAGGATCAATAAACGGACAGGTGATCAATGTATTTTGTGACATTGCCTCCTGGATAATGAAGGCAAAAATAGATCAAGAATACAAGAATCGGCAGGTCATGTTACAGTTGTATAGGACTTTGGTTAGACCACATTTGGAATACTGCGTGCAGTTCTGGTCGCCACATTATAGAAGAATGTGGATGCTTTAGAGAGGGTGCAGAGGAGGTTCACCAGGATGTTGCCTGGTATAGAGGGTGCTAGCTATGAAAAAAGGTTGAGTAGATTAGGATTGTTTTTGTTGGAAAGATGGAGGTTGAGGGGGGAACCTGATTGAGGTCTACAAAATTGAGAGGTATGGGCAGGGTGGATAGCAACAAGCTTTTTCCAAGAGTGGGGGTGTCAATTACAAGGGGTCACGATTTCAAAGTGAAAGGGGGAAAGTTTAAGGGAGATGAAAATGAAAAAAAATGAAAATCGCTTATTGTCACAAGTAGGCTTCAATGAAGTTACTGTGAAAAGCCCCTAGTCGCCACATTCCGGCGCCTGTCCGGGGAGGCTGGTACGGGAATCAAACCGTGCTGCTGGCCTGCTTGGTCTGCTTTAAAAGCCAGCGATTTAGCCGAGTGAGCTAAACCAGCCCCTGATGTGGGTGGAAAGCTTTTTACGCAGAGGGTGGTGGGTGCCTGGAACGCTTTGCCAGTGGAGGTGGTAGAGGTGGGCACGATAGCATCATTTAAGATGCATCTAGACAGATATATGAACGGGTGGTGAACAGAGGGAAGTAGATCCTTGGAAAATAGGTGACAGGTTTAGATAAAGGATCTGGATCGGCGCAGGCTGGGAGGGCCGAAAGGCCTGTTCCTAAGCTGTAATTTTCTCTGTTTTTTTGTTTACATCAGGCAGTTTATGGTCTTTGGTGCCTTGAGCCACTTTTCAAAAACCATTATCAAGCAAAATCTTGCACACAGCCACATTAGTGACTGTTTCTTTGAAGGGGGGGTGGGTGGGGGGGTGGTGGCTGTTCCAGAACGTCAGGCCCAGGCAGGTGAAGGCACAGCTGTCAATGATTGAGCAATGGAAATTGAAGATGCCCAAGAGGCCAAAGGTGGAGGAACACATGGATCCTGGAGGAGGTTAAGAAGATGGGGAGGGTGCATGGAATTAAGGTTGCCCATTGAGTTCAGCATTATGAGCTTGAGAATTTATCTGTACGTGTGTTTATAGATAAATAATTGAACTGTTGTTCTCGAGTCCTTCTGATAATTAGGCCATAATATGTGAATTGCCTCCCTAACTGTATCTATCCCTCTCCTCCAAGGAGTTCCTGAAACCCTACCTCTTTGACCAAGCTTTTGGTCACCTTATGTGGCTCAAGGTTAAATGTTATCACGCTATGCTCCTGTTAAGGGCAGTGGAATATTTTATTACTTTATACATATTTGATAAATGCAGGTTGTTGTTAGCACCTTTTTTTAAAAAAAGATAATTAGTATGAACAGTGAGCGATGAGGGTTTTTATTTCAGAATTGTGATTTAGAATCTGTTGTTGAAAGGCCAATGGAAACAGATGCAATAATAACTTTCAAAAGGGAATTAAATGAATAGTTGAAGGGGAAAGTTTGCAAGGTTGTGGGGAAAGAGGAGAGTGAGCTGGCTGGAATACTCCACCAAAGAGTTGACACAGATGTGAATTAAGAATCTACAATGTATCTTCCATGTGTGGGAATAGAAACTAACATCCTATCATCTTTCATATTTTACTCCTGAGTTACTCTACCTAAATGGTTAAACAGATACCCTCATATACATATTTGTTGTCTGTAAATTACCTTTGGTTTCCAACGAGCCCTCTAAAGAGAACTCACTGAAGATATATAGCCCATACTCGACCTCTGAAGCTCCGATACAGAATTCACGATCTTCCACAACCTTGCTGTCCCCTGCCCAGGAATACTAACTCTTGTTTTTCCAGTCTTGGCTTGAATTTTTTTTCAAGGATGGCCTTGCTTTAATGGAGAATGTTTAATATTCAATTGTTTGAATAATGTAAATTAATACTATTCTGCAATTTAAAACACCTGGGGTGGGATTCTCCATTGCCTGACGCCGATATCGTAATCGGCGATCAGGCGGAGAATCACTTCCGACGCGCAAATCAGGGGCAGCGGCGGTTTGATGCCGGTTTTTGAGTTTCCACCCTCTCCGGATGCTCCGCCCCGATTGGCCGAGTACCCGACCACGCGGTTTACCTGTGTACTGAGCGGTCAGGAACACAGTCAGCCAGGAGCCATGCTGCCGGCCAGGGGAGCTTCCATGGGGGGTGGCTAGGGGTTATCCTGTGGGGCAGTATTTGGCAGGCTGGGTCCGAGCACGGCTGGCGCCATGTTGTACGGCGCAATCGCTGCAGGTCGTCACCGTGTGCATGCGTGGCCACAGACCCAGCCATTCTCTGGCCACTTTTGGCGCGGTTCGGGAGTTTTACCCGGCACTGCTGCTGGCTGGTCCCGGAATCGGCGAGGGTTCGGCGCCGATTTTGGCATTGTAAAACGCCACAGATCCCACGCCAGCGTCGGCACCTAGCTGCAGAATCAGAGAATCCAGCCCCTGATTTCAACCCTTTCTCACAATCTGAGGACGGCACGGTGGCGCAGTGGTTAGCACTGCTGCCTCATGGCGCCAAGGACCTGAGTTTGATCCTGGCCCGGGTCACTGTCTGTGAAAAGTTTGCACATTCTCCCCGTGTCTGCCCTGAGTCTCGCCCCCACAACCGAAAAAGATGTGCAGGGTAGGTGAATTGGCCACTCTTAAGTTGCCCCTTAATTGGAAAAAAGAATTGGGTACTTTTTTTAAAAATTCTCACAACCAGAGCCTTTCAGCCCACGGAGGTCTTCTGTGAATATTTTAGTTTCTTAATATATTTACATGTCTCCTTCTCTAGGATGGAATGTGCAGACCAGCATGGGCGAGTGAAAAATGCCAGGTAATCCTCCAGTCTTTTATTCTGTTTCAAAAGCTCAGAATCCTTACAAGACAAACTGGGATTGTTCTCTTGACAGCTGAGATTGTAATAGAGCTTTCCAAAGTCATGAAGTGGTTTTGAGAGAGTACATGGGGAGGAACCGTTTCCACTGGCTGGATAGCCAATAATCAGGGGACCCAAATAGAAGGCAATTCCCAACACCAGGGGAAGGCCTGTCCACATCTTCCCAGTGCAGCTGGAGATGGGCAATGGATACCGGCCATTCCAGTGATGCTGATATCCTGAAAAAATAATTTTTAAAGGATTAAATTCCAACTGTATCCCGTGTCTGCATGGGTCTCACCCCCACAACACAAAACGACGTGCAGATTAGGTAAATTAGCCATGCTAAATTGCCCCTTAATTGGAACAAAAATGATTTGGGTATCTAAATTTTAAAAATAAATCAATAAATTCCAATTTTATAAAATTACAGTTAAAGTTCAACCAACGAACCTAATTTTACGATGTGACTGTCCATTCAGCGGAATCCAAGAGAGGTAGAGCATTGTTGTTCATTTTTCAGAGAGGCTCACAGCCAGATTGAAAAGCGACGTCGGGATAAGATGAACAGTTTTATTGATGAGTTGGCGTCGATGGTGCCAACGTGCAATGCCATGTCACGGAAACTGGACAAACTCACTGTGCTGAGGATGGCCGTACAGCACATGAAGACCCTAAGAGGTGAGTGGTTAGGTGACAGATCTCGTCAATATATTGTGACAGTCAGGTCCCTCAGACTTACACAGGCTTGGTTAATTCATGTAAATCTTCCCATGTGTTCTTTTTACTCCTACCTGAGATGTGGGCATCGCTGGCTGGGCCAGCATTTATCGCCCATCCCTAATTGCCCTCCAGTAGATGGTAGTGAGCTGCCTTCTTGAATCGCTGCAGTCCACGTGATGTAGGGACACCCACTGTGCTTTTAGAGAGCGGGTTCCAGAATTTTGGCCCAGTGACAATGAAGGAGCAGCAATATGTTCCCAAATCGGGATGGTGTGCGCTTGTAGGGGGACCTCCAGGTGGCGATGCTCACATGCATCTGCTGATCTTGTCCTGCTGGGTGGTAGAGGTCGTGGGTTTAGAAGGCGCTGTTGAAGGAGACTTAATGAGTTGCTGCAGCGCATCTTGTAGATGGAACACTGCTGTCACTGTGGTGAAGGAGTGAATGTTTAAGGTGGCTGTTGGGGTGACTATCAAGTGGGCTGATTTGTCCTGAGCTTCTTGAGTGCTTTGGGGCTGCACTTATCCAGGCAGATGGAGAAATTGTGGGCAGGCTTTAGGGAGTCTGGAAGTTAGTTACTCTCCACAGTTTCAAGCCTCTGAACTGCTCTTGTAGCCACAGTATTTATATGGCAAGTACAGATCAGTTTCTTGTCAATGATAACCCCCAGGATGTTGTCAGTGAAGAACTCAGCAATGGTAATTCCATTGAATGTCAAGAGATAATGGTTAGATTTTCTTAATGGACATACTCATTGCCTGGCACATGTATGAATATTACTTTCCACTTATCAGCCCAAATCTGGATATTGCCCAGGTCTTGCTGCATGTGGACCTAGACTGCTTCAGTATCTGAGGAGCGATGAGGTGAACAGTCCTTAACGTTGTCCAATCATCAGCATGTTATCTTTCACTGCCCATTGTTAGGATACCGGACCAGACCCCAACATTTGTTAGGAAATTAAATTATTAATTTCAATCATTTGAAATTATTTTACAAATAATTTGTAAAACTCTGAGGAAAGGATACTTCACCCTAGGAATGATGACTCTGACCAATAGGTATCTTTTTATGTTAAAACAAACATTAATTGAAACAAAGAATTAACCACATTAACATCAAAGAAATTAACAATTAAACAGTTCTTAAATAAAAGGAAAAACTTTAACTTACTATCTTCACCTGCCCCTAATTCTAATTAAGCAACAAGTGCAGTTCAAATCCACTTGGAAATAAAGTTAACAAAACAGGTTACTTGCTTATCTATGTAGAAACCTTTTGGAGAGAGATCTTTTCAAGAGCAGATCCAGAATACCTCTGTTCAACCTAACAGCATTTGGCAAAACTGGTGTTCAACTCAAGATCCATAACAAACTGCAAAATTATAGACAGACCTGGCTCCTCTCATTAATTACATCATCAGTATCCCAATGAGTTTCATTACCTGCTTAGCTGGGACAAAATACAATCCCTCCTAAATTATCTACACTCCAGAGAATCTCCAGCAATCATGACACTATTCCATTAGCCCTTTATCTATAACCAAGTAAATGGTTGGAATGAATGAGTACCTCATCTTTTATGACTCACTAATTACAGCTTTAAAAAATATATTTTTAGTCTCCTTTTTCACATTTATCATATTTATGACAACAAGTAATTAACAATAATAACAAATGCAATGGTAATCCCCGAGCCAACAACCCTCATCCCACCCACCCTCAAACAGCTCCCAACATTTTGAATACAATGGAAAAGAATCATCATTAACTTATACATTTTCAACCCCACCCCTAATGTTCAATGTCATCCAATTCATGAAAATGCATGATGCACAAGGCCCATGAGTTGTTGAACTCTTCCATCCTCCCCCTCAACTTGAACTTTACTTTCTCGAGCATTAAGAACTCCTGCAGGTCCCCCCCCCCCCCCCCCCCCCCCCCCCCGTCCCCCCCCCCCCCCCCCACCGCCATGCCGAGACACAAGGCAGAGAAGCCAATTTCCACCCCAACAGACTCCGCCTTCGGGCTATCAGCGAGGTGAAGGCTAAACCATCTGCCTCCACACCCGCTTCAAACCCCGGCCGATCCAACACCCCAAATATGGCTTCTAGGGGACCTGATTCGTGTCTCGCATGCACCACCTTTGAGATTACCCTAAAGACCTCCCTCCAGTTTTGGGCAGGACCAAAACATGTGCATGTGATTTGCTGCCCACCCCCCACAGCGTTCACAAACATCCTCCACCCCCTTAACAAGTCAGCTCATCCTTGCCCTTGTGAGGAGCGCCCTATACACCACCTTTGACTGTATTAACCCCAACCTCGCCCATGAAGTTGACACATTCACCCTCCGTAGCACCTCACACCGCAACCCCTCCTCCATGCCCTCTCTCAACACTTCCTCCCGCTTTGCCTTAATCCCACCCAGTGGTAAGTGGTACCTTATCTACTCCCAGAATAACCCCATGAATCACGGACACCACCCCTTTCTCCAATCCCTCGCCGTCGATATCTTTTCCAACAGTGTGGGGACGGGTGCAATCGGAAAGCTCTGTAACTCCTTCCTGCATATACCTAAACATCCCCCCCCACTCCCGCTTCCACTAGCTCCTCCAACTTCGCAAACCGGCCTCCCAGAAACAAATCCTTTAATACCCTCATTCCCCTCTCCTCCCATCTCCAGAAATTCGCATCAAATCTATGATTCCCTTGATCAACATTTCCCTTGACCCTGCCCAAAACCTAAAGTGCTGGCTCAACTGTCTCCAGATCGTGAGCGTCGCCACTACCACCTGACCCCCTGCATAGACTCTCCTCCATTTTAACCCACTGGGAGTACCCCCCTCCCTATTACCCAGCCCCGCACCTTCTCCGCATTCGCCGTCCAGTAATAATACAATAAATTTGGGAGACCTAACCCCACTGACTGCTGTCCTCTCTGCAACAGCAACTTCTTAATCCTAGCCACTTTACTTTTTAATCCTAGCCACCTTATATATTCGCTTATGATGCAAGACTAGACTCCAACAGTGGCTAGGGTACTAGACGGAAACCCCAATATTTTATTATAATTTTGTAAGACTGTGAGGAAAGGATACCTCGTTCCAGGAGTGATTCCATGGAGAAATATGGATGTGGTATATTAAAAAAACTTTATTACTAACACAGTGTTAAAATATCTTTAACATCACACAAGAAAATAGCTTACAATTACCCCTTTAAAATGCCACTCAATACAGTGAATACAGTAACATTCCATTGCTATCTTTATTCCCACTCAATCAACTAAAAACACATCCCATCTCTCAATCCACTGTTAAAACAGTTAGCCCTCAGGGGTACATGTTTTATAGAGATGTCTAGATACCCTACTTTGAGAAAAAGGTCTTTTGACACTGCTTTAAAGAAAAGATCGGAACCCTGTCAGAACCAAGCAGAACTCTGGCTGTACCTCCTCAGAAGCTGCTTTATTGGATTGTTCACCTTTCCAGCCAGACTGCTAATCGGTCTACAGACCTATCTTTTAACTGAACTGCAGTGAAAGCAAAATCTCTTCATCTAAAACTCCACTGACTTTTTCTGCAAAATTCCTGATACCTTAGCTCTAGCTACCCAGTAACTACATTATTTTACCAAGCTGAAATCTAATTAACTCCACAGGGAACCCCTCTTAATCCAAACAAAACTGCATCAACCCAAGCTTTTTACGATGCCCTAATTGCATCCTTGGCTTGTGTTGGAGGATACACATATTTTGCAGTAGTTTAATAATAGTTAGTGTTAATATTTTGTTATTTATTTAATCCAGTTATCCTTACCACGCAGTTGTTTCATAATAAATTATTTAAACTAGATGTTCTGTAGTGCATCATTCATATCAGCCAGTCTACAGAACACGACATGGCACCAAGAGTGATGTTCAACTAAGAACAAGAAGATTCTGAAACGATCCGAACAATAAAGATAACTACGAAGAAGAAGAAAGAAAACGCAATTTTTCCACTAACCTTGCAAGCTACTGGCAACTGTTGGAATGGTATCAAGGCACCTCAACAGCTTTGGATTACCGGTAATGTAGACGAGAATTGGAGGGTGTTTAACCAGCAGTTCAAATTCCATGCCACAGTCCTTGGTGTGCAGGCACAGCCCGACGAGAGGCGTATTGCGTTGTTTCTCACTGGAGCCGGTCCCCAAGCAATTGAAATTTTCAACATGTATTACTCATTGAGAGACAAATTGAAGGCTGAGCTGGAGAGGATGACAGCTTTGAGCGTGGTTAAGCGCATAGAAGAACCAATAGACTGCATAACCTGTATCGGTTGTGTCGGAATAAAAGAAGAAACCCCACAGGAAATCTCCGGGCTGCCGGCGAAACGGAGAATCCTGACAGAAGAGAATCCAGCTCAGTATCTCCACAACGGATGGCCCAGAGAATCCTGCTCATGTT
The DNA here is from genome assembly GCF_902713615.1 of Scyliorhinus canicula. Lineage (NCBI taxonomy): Eukaryota > Metazoa > Chordata > Chondrichthyes > Carcharhiniformes > Scyliorhinidae > Scyliorhinus > Scyliorhinus canicula. The sequence continues at coordinate 152,289,090 of NC_052154.1, read as the reverse complement.
TTTACAACTCAAGAGCAGAGTTAAGTGATGCAGATGGATTTTTGCTGAGAAATAAGAGAACTCTCTTCCATTTGCCCTCATATGGAACCCGGATCATTAAACCACCCTGGTACATTCTCAATATTGGTGGCCCAATAGTAAAATAATAAATTGGGTAAAGCCAAAACCTCCTGATTGCCTATCTCTCTGGAGGAATGCCCTACGGATCCTTGGGGTCTTGCCCACCCAAATAAATGAAGACGCTAACTTATAAATTTTGACAAAAACGGTTTGTGGGGGGGGGGGGGGGGGGGGGGGGGGGGGGGGGGGAGTGGGGAGACATTGAAAAATAAATAAAAATCTCGGGAGCACATTCATCTTAATAGCCTGGACCCTGTCTGCCAAGAACAGGGGGATGTTATCCCACTTCTGTAAGTCAGATTTGACCCCATTAACCAGATGAGTATAATTTAATTTATGAAGCAAGGCCTAATCATGGGCCACCCAGATTCGCAGATAACAAAAACTAGTTCTGCAAGGCGAAAAGGTAACATCCCCAAATGGGCCACCCTCCCCAGAGGGTTAACTGGGAAGTATTCATTCTAATCCAGATTCAACTTTTATCCAGAGAAGGAGCTGCAGCTCCCAAGCAGCTTCATTATCTCATCCATGTGGGATACTGGGTCTGTAAGAGGAAAAAGCAAGCCATCTACATACAAGGACACCCTATTCTCCACGCCCTTACTGGGTGATCTGAGTGCTATGGCAAGCGATTGTATTGCCCAACGCAAACAGGAGCAGAGACAATGGACATCATGCCTTGTGCCCCGATTCAGCGGAAAGTATATAACCCCATTCCAACCTATCAAACGCCTTTTGACATCTAGGGAAACAATCACCTCCGGTTCAGGCACCAAAGTGGTGGAGAGGACAGCATATTTACATAGAACATAGAACAGTACAGCACAGAACAGGCCCTTCGGCCCTCAATGTTGTGCCGAGCCATGATCACCCTACTCAAACCCACGTATCCACCCTATACCCGTAACCCAACAACCCCCCCCTTAACCTTACTTTTATTAGGACACTACGGGCAATTTAGTATGGCCAATCCACCTAACCCGCACATCTTTGGACTGTGGGAGGAAACCGGAGCACCCGGAGGAAACCCACGCACACAGGGGGAGGACGTGCAGACTCCACACAGACAGTGACCCAGCCGGGAATCGAACCTGGGACCCTGGAGCTGTGAAGCATTTATGCTAACCACCATGCTACCCTGCTGCCCCGTACGATATTTAGAAGGCAACGTATATCGGCCGGCAATTGCTGACCCTTGATGAAGCTTGTCTGGTCTTCGAATATCACCTCTGGGATGCAGGGCTCCAATTGCAGTACCAGCACTTTTGGAAGAAACTTAGTGCCTGCATTTAAAAGCAAAATATGACGTTAGGACCCACATTCGTACGATCCTTGTCTATTTTAAGGATCACAAACCCCGAGACAAGGAGTCATTGAACCTATCTAAAATGAAAGGGACCAATTATCCCACAAACCAGGAGCTTTACCTGTCTACATCAACCCAGTGCATTTCCTAATTTCCTCTGGGCGCAACGGGGTTCCAACTCTTCCAGCCTCTCCCTCTCATTCACTGGGATGGATAATCCGTCCAAAAAATCCGTTGTGGCTAAACTCTCCAATGGGGGCTCCGATCTATAGAGATCCCGATAAAATGTTTCAAAAGCCGCATTGACATATGTCGGGCGGAAACCAGGCTGTGACTCGAGTCCCATGTCTGCACAATCTCCTGGGAAGCCGCCTGCTGTCTCAGCTGGTGAGCTTAAAAGGTGACTAACCTTCTCCTCTGTGTTCACAAAATACACCCTTTGAACGTCGCAGCTAGCCCACAAGCCTTATCAATTGATGAAAATTCAAATTGTATCTCCGACATGCCAGCAACTCAGAGTTTGGGGAAAGTGAGTATTTTTTTTTTTTTTTAATTTTTTTATTGGAATTTTTTGCAGAAAATATAACAAAAAGTATAGCAAAAAGCAGTAATATGCAACTAACAGCCCCATAACACCCACAATTCCCCCCATACCGTAACATCACATGTATCACATTCCCCCACCCCCCCCCCCCCAAACAAGAGAACTTAACCATAAATTAAAATTAGATAAATCAAATTTAAATAAAATAAGCTAACATAATCAACGCCCCCCCCCCCTCACCCCCCCCCCCCCCCCCCCCCCCCCCGGGTTGCTGCTGCTACTGTCCCAGTACCCTATCGTTGAGCCAGAAAGTCGAGGAAAGGTTGCCACCGTTTAAAGAACCCTTGCACCGATCCTCTCAGGGCGAATTTAACCTTCTCAAGCTTAATAAAGCCCGCCATGTCATTGATCCAGGTTTCCACGCTTGGGGGCCTCGCGTCCTTCCACTGTAGCAAAATCCTTCGCCGGGCTACTAGGGACGCAAAGGCCAGCACACCGGCCTCTTTCGCCTCCTGCACTCCCGGCTCTACCCCAACCCCAAAGATCGCGAGTCCCCATCCTGGCTTGACCCTGGATCCCACCACCCTTGACACCGTCCTCGCCACCCCCTTCCAGAACTCCTCCAATGCCGGGCATGCCCAGAACATATGGGCATGGTTCGCTGGACTCCCCGAGCACCTGGCACACCTATCTTCACCCCCAAAGAACCTATTCATCCTCGTCCCAGTCATGTGGGCCCTATGCAGCACCTTGAATTGGATGAGGCTAAGCCGCGCACACGAGGAGGAAGAATTTACCCTCTCCAGGGCATCAGCCCATGTCCCGTCTTCGATCTGTTCCCCCAGTTCCCCCTCCCACTTCGTTTTCAGCTCCTCTACTGACGCCTCTTCCTTCTCCTGCATAAGCTTGTAGATATCGGATATCTTCCCCTCCCCGACCCAGACCCCCGAGAGCACCCTCTCACTCACCCCCTTCGCGGGGAGCGCAGGGAATCCCTCCACCTGCCGTCTAGCAAATGCCTTTACCTGCAGATATCTAAACATGTTTCCCGGCGGGAGCCCAAATTTCTCTTCCAACTCCCCCAGGCTCGCAAACCTTCCGTCGATAAACAGGTCCTTCAGCTGTCTAATGCCCGCTCTATACCATCCCCGAAATCCCCCATCCATGTTCCCCGGGACGAACCTATGGTTCCCCCTTAACGGAGCCTCCATCGAGCCCCCCACTTCTCCCCTATGTCGCCTCCACTGCCCCCAAATCTTGAGGGTAGCCGCCACCACCGGACTCGTGGTATACCTCGTGGGAGGGAGCGGCCACGGCGCCGTTACCAGGGCCCCCAGGCTTGTATCCCCACAGGACGCTCTCTCCATCCGTTTCCATGCTGCCCCCTCCCCCTCCATCACCCACTTACGCACCATCGACACGTTGGCCGCCCAGTAATACCCCGAGAGGTTGGGCAACGCCAGCCCCCCCCCATCCCTACTCCGCTCCAAGAAGACCCTCTTCACCCTTGGGGTGCCATGCGCCCAAACAAATCCCATGATGCTGCTGGTCACTCTTTTAAAAAAGGCCCTAGGGATAAAGATGGGCAAGCACTGGAAGAGGAACAAGAACCTCGGGAGAACCGTCATTTTGACGGATTGCACTCTGCCCGCCAGCGATAGCGGCACCATGTCCCACCTTTTAAATTCCTCCTCCATCTGTTCCACTAGTCTGGTGAAGTTAAGCTTATGAAGAGCCCCCCAACTCCTGGCCACCTGCACCCCCAGGTACCTGAAACTCTTCACTGCCCTCCTGAAGGGGAGCCTCCCAATTCCCTCCTCCTGATCTCCCGGGTGCACTACAAATACCTCGCTCTTTCCTAAGTTCAGCTTATAGCCCGAGAAGCCCCCAAATTCCGCTAACAGTTCCATCACCCCCGGCATTCCCCCCTCTGGGTCCGCCACATATAACAGCAGGTCGTCTGCATACAGCGATACCCGGTGCTCCTCCCCCCCCCGCACCAGACCCCTCCAATTCCCTGACTCCCTCAACGCCATGGCCAGCGGTTCAATCGCCAGTGCAAAGAGCAGGGGGGACAGGGGACACCCCTGCCTGGTCCCACGATAAAGCCTAAAATACTCCGATCTCCTTCCATTTGTGACTACACTCGCCATCGGCGCCGCGTAAAGCAGCCTCACCCATTTGATGAATCCCTCCCCAAATCCAAACCTCTCCAGCACCTCCCATAGGTACCCCCACTCAACTCTATCAAACGCCTTCTCTGCATCCAGCGCCACCACTATCTCCGCCTCCCCCTCCACTGCCGGCATCATGATAACATTGAGCAGTCTCCGCACATTCGTGTTGAGCTGCCGCCCCTTGACAAACCCTGTCTGATCTTCATGAATTACCTCTGGCACACAATCCTCTATCCTGGTAGCCAGGATCTTCGCCAGCAACTTAGCGTCTACGTTAAGGAGTGAAATAGGCCTATATGATCCGCACTGCAAGGGGTCCTTATCCCGTTTTAGGATCAAAGAGATCAGTGCCCGCGACATCGTCGGGGGCAAAGCCCCCCCCTCCCACGCCTCATTGAAAGTTCGCACCAGCAGGGGACCCACCAGGTCCGCATATTTTTTGTAAAATTCTGCCGGGAACCCGTCCGGCCCCGGGGCCTTACCTGACTGCATTTGCCCGATCCCCCTGACTAGCTCCTCCAACTCTATCGGCGCCCCCAGCCCCTCAACCAGCCTCTCTTGAACCCTTGGGAAACATAGCCTGTTCATGAAGCTCTCCATCCCCTCTCTCCCCCTCGGAGGTTCCGACCGGTACAATCCCTCGTAAAAGTCCCTAAAGACCCCGTTTACTTCTGTCCCCTTCTGCACTACATTTCCACCCCCATCCTTCACTCCCCCAATTTCCCTAGCCGCATCTCGCCTACGGAGCTGATGCGCCAACATCCTGCTCGCCTTCTCTCCATACTCATATACCGCACCCTGCGCCCTCCTCCACTGTGTCTCCGCCTTTCTGGTGGTCAGCAAGTCAAAATTGGCCTGCAACCTGCGCCGTTCTCCCAGCAACCCTTCCTCCGGTGCCTCCGCATATCTCCTGTCCACCTCCAGAAGCTCTCCCACCAGTCTCTCCCTCTCCTTCCTCTCCTTCCTTTCCCTGTGGGCCCGGATGGAGATCAGCTCCCCCCGGATCACTGCTTTCAGAGCCTCCCAGACCATCCCCACCTGGACCTCCCCCGTATCATTGGTAACCAGATACCCCTCAATGCTTCTCCGAACCCTCTTACACACCTCCTCCTCCGCCAGCATCCCCACATCCAGGCGCCAGAGCGGGCGCTGGTCCCGTGCCTCCCCCATCTCCAGATCAATCCAGTGCGGGGCATGGTCCGAAATCGCTATGGCCGAATACTCGGCATCCTGCACCCTCGGGATCAACCCCCTGCTCAGGACAAAAAAGTCTATCCGGGAATAAACCCTATGGACGTGAGAGAAAAAGGAATACTCCCGCGCTCTCGGTCTCCCAAACCTCCAGGGATCCACCCCTCCCATCTGGTCCATGTATCCCCTCAGCACTTTGGCCGCCGCCGGTCTCCTACCCGTCCTTGAACTGGACCGGTCCAGTGTGGGATCCAGCACTGTGTTAAAATCTCCCCCCATGATCAGGCCCCCTGCCTCCAGGTCCGGGACGCGGCCCAACAAGCGCCTCATGAAGCCAGCATCATCCCAATTCGGGGCATATACGTTCACCAGCACCACCTTCTCTCCCTGCAGCCTACCCCTCACCATGATATATCTGCCCTCCTTGTCCGACACCACCTCAGCCGCCTCAAACGCCACCCTCTTCCCCACTAGAATCGCCACCCCCCGGTTCTTTGCGTCCAATCCTGAATGATAAACCTGCCCCACCCACCCCTTCCTCAGACGGACCTGGTCCGCCACCTTCAGGTGGGTCTCCTGGAGCATAGCCACGTCCGCCTTCAACCCCCTTAGATGGGAGACCACCCTGGTTCTCTTAACCGGCCCGTTCAGCCCCCTCACGTTCCAGGTAATCAGCCGGATCAGAGGGCAACCCGCCCCCCCTCCCCTGCCGACTAGCCATAGCTTGGCAGATGTTCGCCCCAGGCCAGCATACCCCGCTCGACCCGTTCCCCATGGCGATAGCGCCTCTCCTCTTCCCCCCCGGCCCTCATCGGCTCCTTCCTAGTCGTTCCAGCAGCAACCCGGTATCCCCCCCCACCCCCCTCCCCCCCCCAGGCTAGGACCCCTCCTAGCCGCGACGCACCCTCCATGGTACTTCCGTGAGTCAGCTGACTTCTGCTGACCCCGGCAGCTCCCGCCAAAACCTATCCCCTCCCGGCTTGGGGTCATCCCCCTCTTGCCACACCTCCTTGGCATTATTGCAGCGCGGGAAAAAAGACCCGTAGAGGCCCTTCCCCCATCGCAAGCTCCACCCCCCGCTTTCACAATGCCACACCCCATCCTTCTGACGCAGTTCCCCAAAATCCAGTTTCCCCTCAATCCCCAGCCCCGTACAGAAGAGAACATATAGAACACAAACCCCCAACACTCCCCACCTACCCCACAACCATACCCAACAGACAAACCCACCCGTAAACAGAGCAAAAAGAAAACCAGCATACATAACACACATTTCGAAGTTGAAAAAGTTGAAACAGTTGGAACAAAACAGCCACAGCGGAAACAACGCCGGCCAAAGTATGTTCCCAGGCCCTAGTTCAAGTCCAGCTTCTCCGCCTGTACAAAGGCCCACGCCTCCTCCGGGAACTCGAAGTAATGGTGCCGGTCCTTGTATGTCACCCACAGGCGCGCAGGCTGCAGCATTCCAAACCTGACCTGCTTAGCATGAAGCACCGCCTTCGTCCGGTTGAACCTGGCCCGCCGCTTAGCCACTTCCGCACTCCAGTCCTGGTAGATCCTCACTACCGAATTCTCCCATTTACTGCTCCTCTCTTTCTTGGCCCAGCGCAGCACACACTCCCGGTCACTGAATCGGTGGAACCGCACCAGCACCGCCCTCGGGGGCTCATCTGCCTTGGGCCTCCTGGCCATCACTCTGTGCGCTTCCTCGAGCTCCAGGGGCAAATGGAAGGACCCTGCTCCCATCAACGAGCTCAACAACGTGGTCACATACGCCGGGAGATCCGACCCCTCCAGCCCCTCCGCCAGGCCCAGGATCCTCAGATTCTTTCGCCTCGTGCGAACGTCCAGCTCCTCCAAGCGGTCCTGCCACTTTTTATGAAGTGCCTCGTGCAACTCCACTTTCCCAACGAGGACCACGGCCTCCTCCTCTCTTTCAACGGCCTGCCGCTGCAACTCCCGAATAGACTCCTCCTGTGCCGCCTGGGTCCCAAGCAGCTTGGTCGCAGTTGCATTCATGGAGTCCAGCAGCTCAGCCTTCAGCTCAGCAAAACAACGTAGGAGCGAGGCCTGTTGCTCCTGCGCCCACTTCCACCAGTCCTCGGGTGTTGCGCCGGCCGCCATTTTGTTTTTCTTCCCACGTTTTTTTTGGGGCGTTTCTGCAGCCTTTTTCACCATATAGTGTGGGGCAAGTTCTTCCAGGCACCTTCCCCCACCGGGATATGTAGCAACAGCACTGTTTGGGGCCCTCAAAACGGCCCAAAAGCCCTTAAATAGCGGGAGCGCCGGCCGCCATTTTGTTTTTTTTCACCCGTTTTTTGGGGGGCGTTACTGCAGCCTTTTTCACCAGATAATGTGGGGCAAGTTCTTCCAGGCACCTTCCCCCACTAGGATGTGTAGAAACAGCGCCGTTTGGGGCCCTCAAAACGGCCCAAAAGTCCCTAAATAGCAGGAGTGCCGGCCGCCATTTTGTTTTTCTTCCCCCGTTTTTTGGGGGGAATTACTGCAGCCTTTTTCTTCTTCCCACTCCAGGTGAGCACCATATAGTGTGGGGCAAGTTCTTCCAGGCACCTTCCCCCACCGGGATGCGTAGAAACAGCTCCGTTTGGGGCCCTCGAAACGGCCCAAAAGTCCCTAAATAGCAGGAGCTGCCGAATGTGTGGCTTAGCTCCGCATAGCCGCAACTGGAAGTCGACGGGAAAGTGAGTATTAATAGTCCACCTCAAGGATGGAGTCCACCAGCCTCTGCCGCTCTGCCCTCACTGTCTTTTCAATGTGCACTTTGTAGGAATTTATCTCGCCCCTGATAACCACCTTAAGGCTTTCCCAAAGCATGGAAGTTAAGATTGATTCATTTTTATTAAATTTAATATGTTCCACAATGACGGGGAACATGAATTCACAAAATCTCTTGTCCGCTAATAATGCCGTATCCAATCTCCATGGCAAATGTCGAGAAGGTCCGGGTTCTAGTGTCAAATCAACAAAATGTGGGGCATGGTCTGAAATCACCGAGTAACCCTCCAGAGTATATTCTGTGCCGTTGCCACCCTCTGTGCTTCCAAGTGATTCAACATGGGAGTAGTATTGATTCATCAGCTGAATGGGAGTCAATTGGTAGTAATCAGCAGGAGGTTTTCTCACCCATGTTTGACCAGATACCATGAGACTTCATGCAGTCCAGAGTCAATGTTGAGGACTCCCAGGGCAACTGTAACTAGTGTGCTGCCACGTCTGGGCCTGTCCTACTGTGGGACAGGACATACCCAGGGATGGTGGAGTCTGGGACATAGTCATACTCATGGAATCATACCATATAGAAAATGTTAGGCTGTTGCTTGCCTAGAAATTCAAATCTAGGCACGGTAGGGCAGCACGGTAGCACAGTGGATAGCATTGTGGCTTCAGAGGGCCAGGGTCCCAGGTTCGATTCCCCACTGGGTCACTGTCTGTGTGGAGTCTGCACGTTCTCCCCATGTCTGCGTGGGTTTCCTCCGGGTGTTCCGGTTTCCTCCCACAGTCCAAAGATGTGCAGGTTAGCTGGATTGGCCATGCTAAATTGTCCTTAGTGTCCAAAAAGGTGAGGAGGGGTTATTGGGTTACGGGGATAGGGTGGAAGTGAGGGCTTAGGTGGGTCGGTGTAGACTCGATGGGCTGAATGGCTTCCTTCTGCACTGTATGTTCTATGTTCTAAGCACTCAGTAAGGATGACTCTGCAGGGTCGATGGGGCTGAATTTGCTGTTGTTTCTGGTACCTCGAATGTTGCCTGATGGCCCGCCGGTTTCATCCATTTTCGACTTGGTAGTGGATTTGATACCATTGAGTGGCTTTCTAGGCCACTCCTTAGAGTCAACATTGCTGTGAGGCTGGAGTCACATGTAGACCAGACCAGGTAAGGACAACATATTTCATTCCCTAAGGGACAATGGTGAACCAGAGGAATGTTTGATGAAAATTGACAATGGTTTCATGATCACTATTACTGAGACTAGCTTTTAATTTCAGATTTATTAATTTAATTTCAATTCCGCCAGCTGCTGTGGTGGGATTTGAATCTTTGTCAACAGAGCATTAAAGTGGGCCTCTGGATTGCTTATCCAGTGTCACAAAGTGCACTGATGTTATCTGCGAGTGTATCCCAACTTGGGCCTCACGGTAGCATGGTGGTTAGCATCAATGCTTCACAGCTCCAGGGTCCCAGGTTCGATTCCCGGCTGGGTCACTGTCTGTGCGGAGTCTGAACACCCTCCCCGTGTGTGCGTGGGTTTCCTCCGGGTGCTCCGGTTTCCTCCCACAGTCCAAAGATGTGCGGGTTAGGTGGATTGGCCATGCTAAATTGCCCGTAGTGTAAGGTTAATGGGGGGGATTGTTGGGTTACGGGCATACGGGTTACGTGGGTTTAAGTAGGGTGATCATTGCTCGGCACAACACCGAGGGCCGAAGGGCCTGTTCTGTGCTGTACTGTTCTAAGGTTCTAGGGACATCGCTTGGTGGGGGTGTATAGTTTGTTTTGTTTTGGTGTGAGGAGACAAGTGAAATCCCAGTGAGAATAAATATCCCAGTTGTGATGTAACAATTATTAAAGATTATTTATCAAACTAAAGGTAAGACAAATACACACAAACAGGACTACTCTACTCTCACGCAATTAAGGTTTATGAATGACTAAAACACACAGGTTATATACAATGTACCCCTTGTTACACAATAGAACTACTATACCTGAACTCTGTAAGATTCCCCCCCCCGTTCCCCAAACATCCAAATTGAATAACCAGCTATAATTACCACACAATACAGGGATGATATTCAAATCCAGGAACCATCTTTTTCCTCGTCCAGAGAAAATCTTTTAAAACTGCTGTTCCGAAGGTTTTCCTCACTGCCTTGACTCTAAGACTTAGAAACTTGTTTGCTGTAAATTTGGCCTTCAGGCTTTGTGACTGACCCAAAAAACCTGTTCAGTTCCTCAGCCATTTCCTCATCTCCCATTATTAAATCTCCCTTCTCATCCTCTAAAGGACCAATATTTACCTTAGCCACTCTTTTTTGCTTTATATATTTGTAAAAACTTTTGCTGTCTGTTTTTATATTCTGAGCAGGTTTACTCTCATACTCTATCTTACTCTTCTTTATAGCTTGTTTAGTAGCTTTCTGTTGCCCCCTAAATATTTCCCAGTCCTCTAGTCTCCCACCAATCTTTGCCACTTTGTATGCTCTTTCCTTCAATTTGATACTCTCCCTTATTTCCTGAGATATCCACGGTCGATTTTCCCTCTTTCTACCTTCCTTCCTTTTTGTGGGTATAAACCTTTGCTGAGCACTGTGAAAAATCGCTTGGAAGGTTCTCCAGTGTTCCTCAACTGTTTCACCATAAAGTCTTTGCTCCCAGTCTGCCTTAGCTAGCTCTTCTCTCATCCCATTGTAATCTCCTTTGTTTAAGCACAAAACACTAGTGTTTGATTTTACCTTCTCATCCTCCATCTGTATTTTAAATTCCACCATAATGTGATCGCTCCTTCCGAGAGGATCCCTAACTATGAGATCATTAATCAATCCTGTCTCATTACACAGGACCAGATCTAGGACCACTTGTTTCCTCGTAGGTTCCATTACATACTGTTGTACGAAACTATCGTGGATGCATTCTATAAACTCCTCCTCAAGGCTGCCTTGACCAACCTGGTTAAACCAATCAACATGTAGATTTAAATCCCCCGTGATAACTGCTGTACCATTTCTACATGCATCAGTTATTTCTTTGTTTATTGCCTGGCCCACCATAATGTTACTATTTGGTGGCCTATAGACTACTCCTAAATATCTTTGTTGTTCTTTGATTATATCTTCTGTGTATTCGGCTGTCAGCCCCCATCAATTTTCTTGACAATACATTAACATATGTATGTCTCAGGGACATTCCCTATCATCTATAATCTGTTACTCCTCCAAAAGCTATTCACTCTTGATTATTATCTAAACTGCCATTCTAAACTTGTTACCCAGAGGCTAACAAGCCCTGACAATACTGGTTGAAAGCCTCTGCACTGGAGTTTAGAAAAGTAAGAGGTGACTTGATTGAAATATTTTAAGATCCTGAGGAGTGTTGACAAGGTAGATGTGGAGAGGATATTTCCACTTGTTGGACAATTTAGAACCGGGGTCACTGTTTAAAAATAAGGGGTTGCACATTTAAGAGAGAGATGATTCTGAGGGTCGAGAGTCTCTGGCACTCTCTTCCTCAAGGGTCAGTGGAAGCAGAGTCTCGAAATATATTTAAGGCAGAGCCAGATAAATTCTTGATTAACAAGGGGGTGAAAGGTTATTGGGGTAGGCAGGAATTTGGGGTTGAATTTACAATCAAATCAGCCATGATCTTATTGAATAGCCGAGCAGGCTCGAGGAGCCGAGTGGCCTACTCGATGTTTATATATATATATATATATATATATATGCATATGTAATACTTCAGAGAAATTGGTTCATATCCCATCATGGCAGCTGGTGAATTTCAATTCAGTCAGTTGAATAAATCTGGAATTAAAAACTTTTCTCTGTAATGGCGGACATTAAACTAACAGATTGTTATAAAACACACCTGGTTCTCTGATGTCCTTTAGGGACATTAATCTGCTATCCTTACATGGTCTGGGCCTATGTTTGACTCCATATCCGGTACCCTCTGAAAAGACCGGCCAAGTCACTCAGCGGCCAAGAGCAATGAGGGATAGGCAGTGAATGCTGGCCTTGCTTGTGGCACCCACATCCTGCGAATGAATAAAGAAAAAAAGTTCCATCTCTATCAATGGATCTACGCCAGACTCAGGTATGCGATGAGGAAAATCCTCAATGGTGGAGAGCTTTAGGGAACCAGAGGCCCGAAAGCACCTGCGCCCCCAACCCCCAGCATATGACAATCACCACATGTCTTGTTGCAAATTAGTCGTTGATATGCCACAAAGTATTAGTTATTCATGAATTAATTAATTGAATTGACACAAAGAAAATCCTTGCATTCAGCAGATTTTTAAATCTTATTTGTGATTAGATATCATGGCCTCATCTTCAATTTTCTGAACAAGAATCTGGAGCTATTTTGGGGCATACAATTCATGCTAATAAACTTCAGAATGTTCTATTTTAAAGCCTATTGTCATCCAGTGGAGATTATAATCCAATAACTCTTTTCCCTTCGGAAGTTATGGTATTATGACTCCAGCTGGACAAATTGACTTTTAGAATGTAATAATTTGGTGCAATTGTGCAATCAAGCACAACGTGACAGAAAACTGTGACAACGTTGTGACAAAAGGCGGTTTATGTATAAAACGTGTATTGTAGTTAATTAACAGTATATAATTGTGATCAAAACTAGTCTTAATTTTCAGTATAATCTTGATTTAAAGAATACTTTATACATGTTTTTATGAGCACAGTAGCACAGTGGATAGCACTGTTCCTTCACAGCGCCAGGGACCCGGGTTCGATTCCTGGCTTGGGTCACTGTGCACGTTCTCCCTGTGTCTGCGTGGGTTTCCTCCGGGTGCTCCGGTTTCTTCCCACAAGTCCTGAAAGAATGTGCTTGTTAGGTGAGTTGGACATTCTGAATTCTCCCTCATTGTATCTGAAGAGGTGCCGGAATGTGACGACTAGGGGCTTTTGACAGTAACTTCATTGCAGTGTTAATATAAACCTACTTGTGACACTGATAAAGATTATTATTTTTTTCAGGAACCACTAATGCTTACACAGAGGCCAACTACAAACCAGCTTTTCTATCAGACGATGAGCTGAAACATCTTATCCTCAGGGTATATTTTACTTTTTAACAGAGTGCTGTTTGGAAATTGGTAGTTGTTTATTGTCTATCTGTGTACAATTTTGATTGTGTTCCTCAGGATGTTGTGACACTCACGAGAAATGAAAAGAAGAACAAACTAATTATTCACCACTCTTTGTTAACCTTAAAATAACCTGACTTTGAAGGACTGAAGGCAATAAGCTGTCTCGAGAAAAACGTCCGACGACAACAACAAATTTTAGCTTTGAGCTCTGAGTTGACCTCTTGAGTCTTTGATTTTAGATCACTTCCCTCTATCTGAGACATTAAAGCTACAAACAAGGTTAGCAGCTGAACATCTGTGTAGTGCTTTATCTGTACTTTAGGAAGGCCCTGTCTTCTCAACCTTGCCCCTTGCCTGAGGTGTGGTGATCCTCAAGTTAAATCACCACCAGTCAGCTCTTCCCCCTCAAAGGGGGAAGCGACCCGTGATCATCTGGGACAATGGCAATTTTGCCCTTTACCTGCTTCACCTGTGAGCAATACCATGGGTGATCTACTAGTACAGAGTGCACTGTTTTCCCCAGCAATTGATGGGAATATGGAACTTGCCAGTACCGGGAATAGTTGAGGTGAATAGCATAGATACATTTAAAGGGAAGCTAGGTAAACACATGGGGAAGTTAGGAATAGAAGGATGTGTTAATTGGGTGATTTGACGAGGCTCATGTGGAGCATAAACACAGTCATGGACCAGTTGCGCTGAATGGCCCGTCTGTGCTGTACACTCTGTGTAATTACACTGAAAGGTGTGAATGAGATGGGCCTGCCTTGTGTTGTGGCTGGTATAATGTAGCACTGTTACGTTAATGTACTAGTTAACAAAAATGCTGTAGATTACAAATAAATTAAGCAAAGCTACATGGAATGTAGCTGTCTTTCTTTAAACTACAGTCAATGCTTGGTATATAAGGTGTGGGATAACCACCTAAAGGGGATTCAAGGGGTTAAGTACACAGAAGATATTGAACATTAACCAGGTGCTATTTATCTCTGTTTATTCTTGCATTCAGTGCACCTTAACAAGGTATGAACCTGTGAGTAAACACAGCTATTTCTAGCCGTAACAAGCAGATGCTTAAAATCCTGGAACTGGCAACATAGAATTTGATGCAAATGGATAATGGCTATCTCTTTATTTCTGATTATAATTAACTGCCCGTTTACTTAAAAAAACACTCTTGATGTGTGTGATAGACTCGCATAGGAAAGAAGAAAAGATGCCACAAGTCCTTAACTTGACAGCACAGATTGACTTCAGACAGCATAAACAGCAATGCGAGAAAATTTGACCTTCATGGCTTTGTTACAGCAATGTTATCAGTACCAAGATGTGCAAGCTGAATTCAGCCTGCCTGTGATCGGGTATAACTTGGTGCTGCCCACAGGCAAGGGAAATGATATCGCCATGTTCTTTACGTTTCCGGGAAGCAGCCGTAAGGGAGTCGCCATTCCTTCTGCAAGGGAGAAAATAGGTCTGCAATGATTGGACCGAAAGAAACCGTGGTTGTCTTTTTGCAAAACAGGAACATAGGCACAAGGGAAGGCCTTTCGCCCCTCGAGCATGTTCCAATATTCAATTAGAACTTGGCTGATCTTAATCTCAAACCTCAGCCACCCACCTTGGTTCCATATTTTGTATACCCTTGTCAAGCAATATCGATCCCGAATTCAAAAGTTTTAATTGAGCTATCAGCTACTGCTTTACATGGAGGTGAGTTTCACACTTCCACCACTATTTGCATGAAGAAAAGCTTCCTAACTTACAGTTATGGCCCCTTGTCCTCGACTCATTCCCAGCGGAAAACGCTTCTATCTACTCTATCAATTCCTTAGAAGACCCTAAACATGTAAAACAGATCATCATCACCCTAACCTTCTATATTCCAAGAAATACAACTCAAATCTCTCTTCGTAATCTAATCCTTGGATCCTTTCAATTTAATTTAATTCAAATTGCCTATAGTAAGTTTAATTGTAATCACCCCTTTCACAGCCCTGGCTCGGTGACCCTCATGAAATTTTCCAGACTGAAATTGGTAGATTGGGCAAGGGTGTCAGGGGAGCAAACCCAGAAATTGGATTTAAGATGAGACCTAAACCTTAATTGGCACCCAACACCGTGAAAATTCACTCCACATAGTGGCTTCAGTTTGTGACAACTTCAGATACACTGCAGAAAATCAACATGGTTCCTTTGACAGCACCTTTCAAACCTGTGACCTCTACCACCTAGAAGGACAAGAACAGCAGACCCAGGGGAACACCACCATCTGCAAGTCGCACGTCGATGGATCAAAATCCTGGAAATCTCTCCTGAGGGACATTGTGGGTATCCCTGCCGGTCAAGAAGTTGGCTCAACACTACCTTCTCTAGGGCAATTAGGAATGGACAATGGCCTTTGCCAGATAGGCTTGCACCCTGAAGAAATTTTAAAAATGGAGGAACAGCCATGAGAATATATACAGCACAGAGACAGGCCATACAGCACAAGCAGTCCATGCCAGATAGTGTTAATGCTCCACTCAAGCCTCCTCCCACCATTCAACATCCAAATCAACATTGTAACCATCTGTTCCTTTCAAAGAACATAGTAAATGGGAGCAGATGCTGTGCATTAGACCCGTCATTCAAACAGATCA
Source organism: Scyliorhinus canicula (assembly GCF_902713615.1). Classification (NCBI taxonomy): domain Eukaryota; kingdom Metazoa; phylum Chordata; class Chondrichthyes; order Carcharhiniformes; family Scyliorhinidae; genus Scyliorhinus; species Scyliorhinus canicula. Next base: position 152,273,268 of record NC_052154.1, on the reverse strand, counting down.
TGGTTGATCATTTACTTCTACGCTTTATTTATCCACTATCCCCACATCCCTTGATGTCATTAGTATCATGCTTTCTGTCATGAGCATTCTCACTAACTGAACTTCCACAGTCCTCTGGGGTAGAGAATTCCAAAGATCCACCACCCCCTGAGTGAATAAATTCCTCCTCGCCTCAATCTTAAATGGCCTGCCCCTTGTTCTGAGGCTCTCGCCTGTATGCTTCTCTACCTTCCCTTGAAATGCATTTATGATGTTTGTTTCAATCGCTCTCTGTGGCACCGAATTCCATGTTCTCGCCTTTTTGCGTAAAGAAGTTTCTCCTGAATTCCCTATTGGATGGGCGGCATGGTAGCACAGTGGTTAGCACTGTCGCTTCACAGCACTGGGGTCCCAGGTTCGATTACTAGCTTGGGTCACTCTGTGCGGAGTCTGCACGTTCTTCCCGTGTCTGCGTGGGTTTCCTCCAGGTGCTCCGGTTTCCTCCCACAAGTCTCGAAAGACGTGCTTGTTAGGTGAATTGGACATTCTAAATTCTCCCTCTGTGTACCCGAAGCGGCACCGGAGTGTGGCGACCAGGGGCTTTTCACAGTAACTTTATTGCAGTGTTGATGTAAGCCTACTTGTGACACCAATAAAGATTATTATTAAGAATTCTTTGTGACTGTACTGCTCCGATGGCATTCAGTTATGCTGTTCCCCACAAGAGGGAACATTCTCTCTATATCCACACTATCTTTCAGTATTTTAAAGACCTCTGTTAGGTCAACCCTCAACATTATTTGAAGAGAAAAGACACCCAGCCTGTCGATCCTTCCTTGATATACCCACACAATTCTGGTATCATCCTTGTAAATCTTCTCTGCACCCTCTCCAGTAGCTCTTTATCCTTTTAATAAAATGGTGAGCAGAACTGCGTGCAGTACTCGAAGTGTGCTCTAACCAAAGTTCGATGCAAGTTTAATGTAACTTCCCTACTTTTGAATTCGGTTCCTCTAGAAATAAAGCTTAAACTTGGTTTGCTATTTTTAAAATGGCCTTCGCAATCTGCAGTGCAATTTTTAAACAACCGGTGTACGCTGAGATCCCTTTGTTCCTCTATCCTAGCATGTCTTTCACCTTCCAAGTTATAAGAGACTGGCTACCTAAATGTACCACCTCACATTTATTCGTGCTGAACTTCCTTTGCCAATTATTTGCCCATTCTGAAAGTTTATTACTGTGCTCCTGTAAATTGTTGCAATCCTTTTCAGTATTGACTATCTCCTCCTAATTTAGTGTCAACTGCAAAGTTAGAAATTGTGTTTTCAATTCCAAAGTCCGCATGTTAATGTTTATTGTGAACAGCAGTGGTCTGAACACTGATCCTAGTGGAGCGCCACTCTTTCCCCCCGCCCCCCTTTCTGCCATTCTGAATAATCATTCTTTACTCCCACTCTTTGCTTTATGTCTTGAAACCAGCTCACAATCCATTTGTCACTTGTCCCCTGACTCCACATTCTCTGGCATTATTCATTAGTCTGTTATGGAACACCGAATCAAAGACCCTTTGAACATCCAGATAAACGACATCTACTGCATTACCACCATCTTCTACTCTTTGTTACCACCTCAAATAATTCAATAAGGTTGGTCAAGCCATATAGCCACCACCTGTTGTTATGTTGTGTGTTTTAAACCTGTTCCAATGAATACTTGGGGGCTGGTTTAGCACACTGGGCTAAATCGCTGGCTTTTAAAGCGGACCGAGGCAGGCCAGCAGCACAGTTCAATTCCCGTACCAGCCTCCCCGAACAGGCGTTGGAATGTGGCTTTTCACAGTAACTTCATTTGAAGTTTACTTGTGACAATAAGCGATTTTCATTTCATTTCTTTGTCGAAATCTTCACCCAGCTTTGGGAAATATTTGACCATTGTTGATTTGTTTTTATTTGGTGTGTGTATTGGAGGGTTTATTGGCTTTTTGTAAAGGAGGGAAGAGGGCAGATATTGCCTTTTTATTGGAGAATGTTAACTCATCAAACTAATTGCTGTTTCCGCAGGCGGCCGATGGATTTCTTTTTGTTGTGGGTTGTGACAGAGGAAAGATTCTTTTTGTGTCTGAATCGGTTTTCAAAATCCTCAACTACAGCCAGGTAAAGTTGCACAGCTATAAAGTGATTTGAGTCTTGCAATGGGTACAGGTCTCTTCAACATTGTAGCTCCGCTGACATGGTCTTCACTATACCGAGATGCTTGACGCCTGGCATGTAATGGAAATTGCAGGTGCAGTGAGGAAAGAACAGGGACACAGGATTTGACTGTTTGAAGAGATAGCAACAGCTTGTGCACAAGCAGCTGAATGGCCTTGCTTTGTTCTGTGGTTCTATTAATATAACATTTATAGCAATTAAATATATTTTCTCTAGTTGATACAATACAAGTCTCAAGTCGGATATAGTAGTGACTTAAACCATAAAAAATGTGTTCACATTTTGGGACATGGTTGAAGGTAATTAGCAAAGGAAGCGGGTGGAACGTGAGAACACACTGTCTGAAAGGGTGGAGTGCAAATTCAATAATAACTTTCAAAAGGCAATTAGATAGATACTTGGCAAGAAATGGGACTGTGGGACAGAGTAGGAGGAGTGGGACTAATGGATAAATCTTTCAAAGAGCTGGCAAACACACAATGAGCTAATTAGTGAGTAATTTGTTTTATTGAAAGTTTGAGATGATTACAAAACAAAATTGAGGTTGGAGTTTTTTTCAATCTTAAAGCTATGTCTTTTGTTGCTAAAATTACTTGTCTCTGTTATTACCACCCATGTTTTGAGTCAGAAGGTTTCAGTTTCAAGTCCTGCTCCAGGGATTAGAGTACAAAATGTAGACTGACACTTCCCAGTGCCTGCACTGAGGGAACGCTGCACTGTCGGCCCAGTACTAAGGGAGCACATGACTGCCACCTGGTCAGTACTGAAGGAGTACAGCATTGCTGGAGAAACAGTACTGAGTACTGAGGAAGCACTGCACTGTCAGAAGGTCAGTACTAAAGGAACACTGCAGTGTCTGAGGGTCAGTAGTGAGTTAAGACTGCACCGTCTGAGGGTCAGTACTGAGGAAGGACTGCACTGTTGGAGGGGTAGGACTGGGGAAGCGTTGCATTGTCAAGGGCCAGTATTGACCCTGGCCGGTTTAGGTCAGTTGGCTGGACAGCTGATTTGTGATGCAGAACAAGGCCAACAGGGTGGGTTCAATCTCCATACTGGCTGAGCTTATTCATGAAGGCCCTGCCTTCTTAACCTTGCCCATCACCTGAGGTATGGTGATCCTCCGGCTAAATCAGCTCTCCTCCTCAAAGGAGAAAGCAGACTTAGTCATCTGGGACTATGGTGACGTCACTTTACTTTACTGACTGAATGCTGCACTCTCTGAGGTGGTGTCTGTTGGATGAGGCTTTAAACTGTAGTCCATCTGCTTGCTGTCAGGTGGACCTAAAAGATCCCACGGCTACTATTAGAAGAAGATCCAGGGAAGTTCTGTCCGGTGTCCTGTCCAATATGTATCCCTCAAACCAACATAGATTCAAATGATTTGATCCATTATGATATTCTGGTTGTGGGAGCTTGCTGAGCACACATTGTCTGCGGTATATCCAACATTACAACAGTGACTGCATTTCAAAAGTCCTGCATGGATTGTAAATCGCTTTGTGGTGCCCTGAGATCATGAAAGGTCCTATATAATTTCTGTCTTTCAAAGGCGGGGCATTGCAGTTGGAATAATCCTGTTCTGATGCCGATGGGCATTTAAAACTGGCTAGCAACCAAAAAGATCAGGAATCCTGACTTAGTTACACTTTGCTAATCCAGGAATAACCTAATTAATTGCAGATTTTCTGCTGTTGTCTCTTCAGAGAGCAACTAGTTTTGCGCTGACTGGGAACGAACTGGGCAGTTTTCTGGTTGGCTCCAGGACAATGTAGAAGAACTCTTAGTCACTGACGTAGCTTCAACCTCTTGCCATGAATCATATATAGGATTGGCTGAGAGCGGTGCTTAGCCCAATTAAAGAAAAGAAAGACGTGGCACTTTCCACGGACACCAGATGCCCAAAGCACTTTACTGCCAATGTCATACTTCTGAAGTGTAGTCACTGTTGTAATGTGGGAAATGTGGCAGCCAATTCTCACACAGGAAGGCCCCATGAACAGCAATGTGATAATGGCCAGACAATCAGTTTTCATAGTGTTGATTGAGGGATGAATTACTCTGCTCCTCTTCAAAATGAATGGCATGTGATCTTTTACATGTACTCAAACGGCAGATGGGGCCTCATTCAGTCTCATCCTAAAAACAGAGCCTCTAGCAGTGCAGCGCTCCCTCATGCGCTCCCTCATTACTTCACTGGAGTATCAGCCTAGATTTGTGCTCCAGCCGTGGAGTGGGAATTGAACCAGGAACTTTGTGACTGAGGGGGGAGTGCTATCAACTTAGCCACAGTTGGCACAATTGGTGGGACCCGGGCCTTACTGAGTAACTCGTGGGCTCATACCCTCTAAGTCTAGCTTGAAGACTCTGGTGCAGGACCAAGTATAGATGGGAGCCTTGGTGCTGTCTGTTGGGGTGGAGTTGAAGATCCAGCTTTTCATATAAAAGTGGAGGAGCTCTCCTGGTGACCTGAGTGAAAATTCCCCCTTCAACTAACACCACCAAAAAGTCCCACACAGACTGATTTGTAGGCCTCCTTGCTGCTTGTGGAATCTTGCTGTGCACCAAAACCTTTGCAGCTAAATGCATTGAAATTGGATCTTTATTCGTTCTTGGCACGTGGGTGTCGCTGGCTGGGCCAGCATTTGTTGTCCATCCCTGAGGGTATTTAATGTCAACCACATTGCTGTGCGTCTGGAGTCAGAGGTAGGCCAGACCAGGCAAGGATGGCCGATTTCTTTCCCTAAAGGACATTAGTGAACCAGATGGATTTTTATGACAATCGACCATGGTTTTATGGTCATCGTGAGAATTCTAATTCCAAACTTTTAATTCAAATTTCACCATCTGCCATGGTGGGGTTTGAACCCAAGTCCCCAGAGCATTAGACTGGGTCTCTGGATTATTAGACCAGTGACAATGCCACTGCCTCCCCAGTGATCAGGTGAGATTGTGGAACTTTTGCGGATGTCCTGGAGATGCAACCATTTGGGATTGATTGTCAGTCTCTCTTTAAATGATCTTTTCCTGTGCTTCATTTGCAGACAGATCTGATTGGCCAGAGCTTGTTTGACTACCTCCATCCGAAGGACATTGCCAAAGTCAAAGAGCAACTCTCCTCATTCGACACGGCCCCAAGGGAGAGGCTTATCGATGCCAAAAGTAAGATCCTACTCATCCATAGTAACAGCAGCGACCATTAAGGCAGAATATAAAATAACAAAATAAAGTGAATGAAATGAAAATATTTCCATATTTTCCTAGTATTTGTTATTGTGGAGATATCATGGAGATATCAATGTGTCAAACAATCTGTACCATCAAGATTAATAATTTCTATAGTGTGCTTGAGGGGAATTCAAAGTGAATCTGTAGCTATCCCTTGTTTATCACTCCTAACGTGTTCCCAAAGAACAGTGCGTGCTAAACAAAAATCATTTTCCCATAAGAAACCATGGAATAAGGGTGGATTATGTTCCTGACCTGTAATTTTTACATTAAAACAATATTGGGTACCTTGAATCTACCTAGTCCAAACATCCTCTTACTAACTTGCCACTTCCCGCTTCCCTTCCTCCGCTCTCATGCACACCACAACCCTTGACCCTCCAACTCACCACCTCCCTCAATCTCCTGCTCGCTGCTTCCTGCCATCCACCCCCTCCTGTTCCCTCCCTCACTCTTGTTGCCCCTCTTGCAGTGAAAGCGCAGTAGAGCGGCGGCAATGAAGGGTTCAGGAGAGGGAAATGACCAGCAGGAGAGGGAAGAGGTGAGCAGCAGGTTTGGGAAAGGGAAGAGGCAGGCGGCATGTTCGGGGGAGGGAAGGGGAAAGTGAGGGGGAAAATGGGGCGGGCCGCCGGAGGGGAAGGCTGGGTGGGCCGCGGGAGGGGTAAGGCTCGGTGGGCCGTAGGAGGGACAAAGCGGGTATGGCCGCGGGAGGGGGAAAGCGGGGCGCGCCACTGGAGGGGAAAGTGGGGCGGGCCGCGCTGGTCAGTGCGCTAGCTGAAGTGAGTAGAACTCTGGAGTTGAGGTAAGTGTAGGAGTTTGGAAGAGGTGTGGAAGTTTCATGGAGTATATTCTGGACAGTTTCCGTGAATGATCTGTTGTGGGTCAACTAGAGATCTCAAAGTAAAATATTCCCTAAGAAGCAGTGATCATAACATGGTCGAATTTAGCATTCAGTTTGAGAATGAGAAACCTAGGTCAGAAACACGCATGCTACACTTAAATACGGGTAATTATGAAGGAATAAGGGTAGAATTGGCTGGAGTGGACTGGGAAAGGTGTTGAGCAGGAAAGCCAGTTGATCAGCAATGATAGATGTTTATGAAAATAGTTTCATGACACATTACAAGAAAAATATATCCCAGTAAGGAAGAAAGATTCTAGGAAGAGGATAAATCAGCCATGGTTAACCAAGGAAGTGAAGGATAGTTGTTATGACACCATGGCAAGTGCATGGTCAATTCCAGCCTCACTTGTCCAGGAGTCACAACACAAGTGAATTACCCAATAATTCTTCTAAAAAGGCTCAAAGTCTTTGGCCCTTAGCTGCCCAATAATTAGTCACCAGGTTTGTAAGTTGAAACACAATTACAGTTTATTTATAACAAGAATAAAGATTAAATATGCAGTAAATGTAACTGAATAGCAAGGGAACCTACTACCCCCTTTAACTGTCCAACCCTCTACCAACACACATGACAGACAAACGCAGGGGGTAAAAATTGAGGATGAAGGTCAAAAGATGCGAGTCTTTGTTTCAAACGATGGTTCCTTAACACGCTATCTTCACATCACGCTGGTTGATCAAAGCCTCTGGTTTACAGCTGGTGATGGTCTCCTTGCAGAGTCATTCATTCAGTATTCACAAGGAGCAGGCTTTCTTCTGGAGAGACACTAATAAACTGGGCCTTCAGCTTGAGGTTCACTCAGGCCTATTTCTTTCTTGGGACACTGGGCGGGATTCTCCCGTACCCGGCGGGGCGGGGGTCCCGGCGGGACGGAGTGGCGTGAACCACTCCAGCGCGGCCCGCCCCAAAGGTGCGGAATCCTTCGCACCTTCAGGGTTTAGGCCAGCGGCGGAGTGGTTTGTGTCCCGCCGGCCGGCGTGGAAGGCCTTTGGCGCCACGGCAGCCGGGGCCAAAGGAACTCCGCCGGCCGGCACGGGTCTGCGAATGCGCGGGTCCGTGCATGCGCGGCAGTGTCAACGGCTGCTGACGTCATCCCCGCGCATGTGCGGGGGGGGTTTCACCTATGTGTCAGCCATCTCTGAGGCTGACATGGCCGGTGCGTAGGAAAAGAGTGCCCCCACGGCACAGGCCCATCCGCGGATCGGTGGGCCCCGGTCACGGGCCAGGCCACTGTGGGGGCACCCCACCGGGGTCAGATCGCCCCCCCCCCCCCCCAAGGACCCCGGAGCCCGCCCGCGCCGCCAGGTCACGCCGGTAAGGGACCGAGTGTAATTTACGCCAGTGGGACTGGCAAAGAACCAGCGGGACTTCGGCCCATCGTGGGCCAGAGAATCGCCGGGGGGGGGGCTGCTGCGAGCGCCCGCCGACCGGTGGGGCGCGATTCCCACCCTGTATCTCACATCAAACCCTGCTTCCAGCTCATGCTTTGACAATAGTGCCCCTCCTTCCTGGAGAGAGAATCAGCCCTCAGTGACCTTCTGAAGAGAGATTAGCTGGCTGTTTTGAGAGAGAATTAATTAGAACCCTGCATCCAAGCTACAAAATCAAAAATGAAACCAAACTGGAACCTTGTGACTTTGAAACAATTCCAGTGGGATCTGATCCAATCACCACCTGTTACCGGGCAAAGCACAGCCTTTTGCGTCAATTCATTAGCCACCAGCCAAATCAATCAAACTGAGTCATCACTGATGTCACTCCGAGTCAGGCGAAAAGAGCACAGCCTTCTGGGTCTTCCTGTTTTAGTTAAAGGCTGCCTTAAAGCCACATGTCCACAAATCCATAGATCAAAATGCAATGGCAAAAGTTTTAAGAAAGGAAAATAAGGGAATAAACGGGAACACACAGGAAGGTCCCTTACATAGTATTATTAAACATTTGTGGCACAGATTAGTGCTTAACCAGAGGATTGGGGAAGTCTTAAAACCAACAAAAGATGACCAAACATAATAGAGGGTGAAGATTAACTATGAGGATAAGCTAAGCAGTAATATAAAGACACGCAGCAAGAGCTTCTTTAAACATATTTTAAAAAAAAGAAAGATGTCAAAGTGAGCATAGGCCCCTTAAAAATGATACTTGGAACCAGGAAATAGCAGAGGAGTTCAACAAATGTTTTGCGTCAGTCATCATGGTGGAAGACACTAATAACATTCCAAAAATAACAAATAATCAAAGGGGGAGGGGGGAGGGGGGAGAGAGAGCATCTTCCAAGAATCCTTAAATTCTGGAAAAGTCTTAGAGGTTTGGAAAACTGCCAATAACACCTTTTATTCAAAAAGGGAGACAAAAAACAAATCTGTAAGCCAGCTTGCTTACCTTCTACCATTGGGAAAATGTTAGAGTCCATTATAAAGGATGTAATAGCAGAGCATTTAGAAATGATTAATATAATCAAGACTATTCAGCATGATTCATAGAGGGGAAACCATGTCTGAAAAATTTATTAGAATTCTTTGAGGCGATAATGAGCAGGGTAGATGAAGGGAAACCAGTAGATGGAATGTACTTGAATTTCCCAAAAGCATTTAATAACGTACGACACAAAAGGCTACTTCATAATATGAGCCCATGGTGATGGAGGCATTTTATTAGCATTGATAGAGGATTGGATAACTGATAGAAGACAGAGAGGTGGGATATGAGGGGCATTTTCAGGATGGCAATTTGCAACCCGTAGCCTACTTCTGCTCCTTTTGTCTTATGGTGGGGAAAGCAGGAAGGCAGGGGAGGAGGGGGAAAGAAGTGGTGGGAGGGCCAGGGAAGGGGGGGGGGGGGGGGGGGGAGAAGTGGCAGGAGTTGGGGGAGAGGGGGAAAAGCCATGGGAGGGCCGGGGATTGTGGGTCGGAAAGGGAAGCAATGAGCGAAGTGGTGATTTTAAAAAAAAAAAGAAAAGAAAATGTCAGAGAGCATGCACTGTATCTGTGCCAGGATGAAAACCGACGAAGCACTATTCTGGTACCTTCTCTAATTTACAAATCATGCTAAAATGAAAAAGCTTTATTTGAACTATAAAAGAGGGATGCCTGTCATATTTCAGTGAACAATCTATGAAAGCCTATGGAGCCCAAGGGGGATGGGAAGACAGAGCCCTGTTTCATCCAATTAGAGAGATTTCTCTTGCGTAATAGTATTCTGGGACCCAGTCTATGGATAATTTGAGATGTGATGTGCTTTGGGAGGAACAGATAATGGTTCCGAAAGCTCTTCCACCAGTGGAGGTTTTCCTCACCATATATCTGGATCTGTTGTAGACTCATTGATCAGGGATTGATCACTATGATTAGTCAACAACTTCATTGTTGTGGATCACGGGACTATCAGGATGGTGGAAGGAGATCTGATGAAAAATCATCAACCTAGAATCACAGAATTTACAGTGCAGAAGGAGGCCATTCGACCCATAAGAGTCTACACCAGCCCTTGGAAAGAGCACCCTACTTAAGCCCACACTTCCATCCTATCCCAATAATCCAGTAACCCCAGCTAACCTTTTTTTTGGACACTAAGGGCAATTTAGCACGGGCAATCCATCTAACAAGCACATCTTTCAGGACTTATGGGAGGAAAACGGAGCACCAGGAGAAACCCCACGCAGACACTGGGAGAACGTGCAGACTCCGCACAGACAGTGACCCAAGCCGGGAATCGAACCTGGGACCCTGGAGCTGTGAAGCAACAGTGCTAACCACTGTGCTACCGTGCCGCCCATGAAACATTAATTTTGTTGCACTCTCCACAGATGCTGCCAGACTTGCCGTGTTTTTCTAGCATTTTTGTTTTTGCTTCATCATTTCCGCATCCACAATATTTTGCTTTTGTAGATGGAAGGTGAACTGGATGGTCTTTTTTTGTGTCTCAATTCCTCTATCCCTTCTCAATTTTATTATTGTGTAAATTGGTTTTGATCATTTTTCAAACAGTTGTGGGTTAATGTGAGCTGTGGATCTGTCCTTGCAGTGAATGGTTAAAGTTACATTCATTTCTACGTTCTTTTGATGTCCTGCCTTGTTCTCTGTGGTCAGCTGGTTTGCCGGTTAAGACGGACATAACCCCAGGACCATCCAGACTGTGTTCGGGGGCACGACGCTCCTTCTTCTGTCGGATGAAATGTAACAGGCCGTTGGTCAAGTTAGAGGAGAAGGACTTTACATCAAACTGCTCCAAGAAGAAAGGTACGGTAGCACATTTTGTTTAAGCTTCACTTTTCTCTCAGGAAATCAACTTGCAGGTGCAGCGATGAATTAGAAGGTAAATTGGCTTTGTTGTTAAGGGGAAGGAGTAGGGAAATCTTGCTGCAATTATATAGGCCACGGTGAGACTGCTCGTGGGCTACTGTGTATTGTTTCAGTTTTCTTTACATCAGAAAGGATGTTTGGATAGTGTAGTTGAAACAGGCAAACAGTATTGGGGCAGGTGACCAAAAGCTTGATCAAAAAGGTAGATTTTCGGGAGCACCTGTAAGGAAGAGAGGACTAGGGAGACGGGAAGTCTAGGGAGGGAGATGCCGAGTTCAGGGTAATTGAAGGGACTGCCCCCATAATAAGAGAGATTAAAATTGGGAATGTGCAAGAAAACCAGAACTGGAGGCACTCTGATAACTCTGACAGTTGTAGGGCTGGAGGAGGTTAGAGATGGGGCCAGGTGGAGAGATTTGAAGACAAGGGTGGGATACGGGCAGTTTTGGATGACCTGAAGTTTATGGAGGGAGGGTGAGACACCGACCAGGAGTTGTTGGAATAAAGTCTGAAGATAAAGGCATGGATGAAGGTTTCAGCAGCAGTTGAGCTGAGGGGGGGTTCTTGGTGATGAAGCAAATGTGGGGAATTTTAACTAAGATCGGTTGCATGGGAACTAGCTTCCCAATGGTACCTCATTAAAGCACTTATTGTGGACCAAGAGGTTATTACTCCATTGGGGTGACATTACAGCTGACCCTGGCCCTCATCTAGTGTCTACAAACACACACAAACCAGTTGTATTATCTCCAGTGCTGTCCCAGTTGAGACTACACAGATTGGTCACAATTGGATGGTTTTCACCTAATTTCATTGATTCCCAAGGTTGTTGTTGACAAGGCCAGATTTGATTACTCATCCCCTAGTTGCCCTAAGAAAGTGGGGGTGATGGTGATGGGCCTTCCTGATAAACCGTAGCAATTTGATACAACTGAGTATTCTGCTGGGCTACATCAGAAATGAGCAGATTGTTGTGTCTGGAGTTACCTATTGGTCCTGACCATGTAAGGATGTTCGGTCTCTTTGCTCAAAGGACGCTGGTGAACTAGTTGAGTTTTTGACAGCTTTGTGGCCACTCTCAGCAGTGCCAGTTTTGAAGTTCCAGTTTTATTTTAAGACCAAATTCAAATTCCACAAGTGCCGTGAGTGGGATTTGAGGTTGCGTGCAAAAGGACAACGCGTCCAGGCCTCGAGATTGCAAGTTCAGTAACACAACCACTGTGCTACTCTATTCATTTAAAAAATTTACTTCCTTCCAGTTATCGTGTTGAGGGCGTGGAACACGGAATATTCTTGTGTGGTTTGATCCCTCCCTAGCTCTGCAACATCCCAAAGTGCTACAACTCTCTGAGATCCCTGCGCTCCTCGAATTCTGGCCTCTTGCTCATTCCCTATTTTCACCTCTGTGCTTTTGGTGTCCATACCTGAAGCTGCAGAGTCCTTTTAGCTCTGAAATTCCTCACTAAAATTATTTGCCTCTTTCTCCTTTAAGATGCACCTGAACGCTGACCACATTGACAAAGCCTTTGGTCACTTGCCCTAATATTCCCTTTATGTAGCTCAGTGTTTTATTTACAGGACCTGTGAAGGGCCTTGGGACTTTTCATAATTACGTTTAAAAGTGCTATGTAATTGCAAGTTATTGTCGAATGTTTGCGCGCAGGCTAGGCACAATCTCAAACTGTAACAAATGTAGGCTCGACATTGAGATGTCCACCCTGCTTATGTTTTGCAGCTGACCGCAAGAGCTTCTGCACCATTCACAGCAGTGGCTACCTGAAGAGCTGGTCACCCACCAAGATGGGATTGGATGAAGACAACGAGCCTGACAACGAAGGCTGCAACCTAAGCTGCCTCGTCGCCATTGGGCGTTTGCATCCTCACATTGTCCCGCAGCCGATCAGCGGTGAGATCCGAGTAAAATCAACGGAGTACGTTTCCCGACACGCAATGGATGGGAAATTTGTGTTCGTGGACCAAAGGTGCGAAATATGTTAAAACCCAACATTCAAAATTGTGAGGGTTTTTGATGGAGTAGACTAGGAGGAACTATAGGGGGTAAGGTGGGAAGTTGGCTAGGGGAAGGCGGAATTAGGTATTGAGTCGGATGATTAGCCATGATCATAATGAATGGTGGGGCAGACTCAAAGGGCTGAATGGCCTACTCCTATTTTCCAAGTTTCTCTGGTTCCAATGAAACCACTGGAATAAAATAACTAGTCTAAGTAATGGTGACCATAAAACTTTTGGATTGTGACTAAAGCCTCACTAGTTCACTAATATCTTTTAGGGAAGGAAATCTGTCGCCCTTACCCGGTCTAGCGTAGATGTGACTCCATTTCTGCAGCGATGTGGTTGACTTTCAGCTGCCCTCTGAAATAGCCCAGCAAAACACTCAGTTCTATTGCAAAGGTGATGAACGGGCAATAAATGCTGACCTTGCCAGTGAAGCCCACACCCCATGATTAAATTTGAAAAGAACCTGCTTCCACTGGCAGCAGGTTTGTATCCAGAGGAGACAGATTTCCGATAATTGGCACAAGAATCTGACGGCGAGATGAGAATTTTTTTTTCACGTGGCACGCTGTGATCTGGAATGCACTGACTGAAAGGACGGTGGAAACAGATTCCATAATAACTTTCAAAAGCAAATTGAATTTATACTTGAAAAGGAGAAATATTCAGGGTTGTGTGGCAAGAGCTGGGGATGTGGGTCCAACCAGATAAGTCTATCAATAAAACAGCAGGGTAAATGGGTGAAATAGCTCGCGTTGTAGAGTTCAACGAGTATTTTGCGTTTATACCCATGGTGTGGAGACGTATGTCAGTCTTCATGACTGACTGAGTGCCATTTTCTTTCTGTTTCCAGGGCAACAGTGATTCTGGGATATTTGCCACAGGAGCTGCTTGGGACTTCGTGTTATGAATACTTCCATCAAGATGATATCATGCATCTTGCAGAATGTCACCGCCAAGGCAAGGACAACTGCTCTTTGACAGATTTCCAATGTCATGGAATGAAGGAAGGATAGACGCACACCTCCTCTTGCATCCACCTGACCGGGGCAAATTGGTGGGGTGAGGGTCACAGTTTAACCTTTCATCCAAAAAAACGGCACCTCCGACAATGTAGTATTCCCTCAGTACTGCAACGGGATTGCACGCCTAAAATGTTTGTGTTCAAGTGGAATTTGAACCCACAACCTCCTGACCTGGGCAAGAGTGCTACTTGCTGAGCCATGGTTGATGTAAAGCGGCCTTCATTGTCCCAAGAGACTGGGAAGTTCTGCTGCTAGTGGCAGTAAATAAACACCATCGAAAATGAATGGGTGTGCTCCTCTGCTTAATAAGCTGGTACGGGGGGGGGCAGTACAGGTGCATATAATACTTATTCGTTGATGAGTGGTGGAGCGACTTAACAGCTTTGAGAGCCTAATGTTCAATCTTCGAATGTGTTAAAAAATTCACCTCATCGATCTGTTTGTGCCTTGTTTATTTACAGTATTACAGAGTAGGGACAAGATCACCACCAGTTGCTACAAGTTCAGAATAAAGGATGGTTCCTTCATCACATTACGCAGCTACTGGTTCAGTTTTCTCAACCCATGGACCAAGGAAGTTGAATATCTAGTTTCCACAAACACTGTTGTCTTGTAAGTTGCTTTTTGTGGCTGTTTTCAGTGGTGGAAGATTGTAGGGAGTGGTGGAGTTTGGGTGAATGGGAGGGTGGAACAATACTTCCTGAATCCTTTACCGATTGGGCGGTAATGAGCAGGCGGAAAGGCAGATCCCATCATCCGCTTTCAACAGCACTGTTTCAATCCTCCACTGACCACTCTGCCACCATCCACCCATAACAGGCACAACATTATGTAGAGCTACCCAAAGCCTAATTCCCATCAAGTCCCATTCAGCCATCTCCCCAAAGTACTTTGGTGACACTCACCACCATCCCATGCCCCCCCCCCCCCCCCAACCCTGTCACCCCCATGATGACTCCATTTGGCTCATTTTTGAAATATCATCCCTGTTTTCAAATTCCTTCATGGCCTCAGCCTTCGCTGTTTCTGTATCCTCCTCCAGCCCCACACCCCTCAGATCCATGATTTCAATCGCTCTGCCATTGGTGGCCATGCCTTCACCCTGAGCTCTGAAATACCCTCCCTAAACTTCTCCTCCTCTCTAACTCTCCTTCCTTCCTGAAGATGTTCCTTACAATGTACCTCTTTGACCAAACATTTGGCCACCTTCATTAATATCTCATGTGTATAAATCTATCTGATAGGGCCACATTGGGGTGGTTTACAACATTAACGGCGCTATATAAATCCATGTTATTGTGGTTGTATAACCAGGAGCTGTCACATATGACCCTGCCGGTCTGTTGTGCCTGTGTTGGGTCTTTTGAGAGAGCAATTGTGTTTAGTCTCACATTTCTGCTTTTCATCTGCAACGCTACAAGTTCATTATCCTCATGTACCTTTATAGCCCCCTTTTTAAAAATGTATTTATGGAATCAACTTTCCCCTTTTTAAATCTATGGCATCTAGTCACCGGCCCACTCACCCAGAGGAGATGATTTTTCTGTATCTCCTCTATCGGAATACTCATCACCTTGACAACCTCCCTGAGGTCACCCCTTACCCTTCCCAGTTACAAGGGGAACAGCTCTAACTTTTTCTAATCTCTCCACAAACCATGAGTCTCTCATCCCTGGTAAATCACCACGCGCCCCTTTCTAAGGTCTTGACGTCTGATCCTGATGTGTGGTGCCCAGAATTGTCCATTATAAATTTCGCTGAGATTTAACTGGTGATTTGTAAAGTTCTAGCATGGTTTCCTTGGTTTTTGTGTTTGATGACTCGATTTATGAACCCAAATAACCCATATGCTTTGTTGAACCACTTAATGAAGTTGCCCTGCCTCCTTTCAATTATGCCACTTTGAGTCTGCTCCAAGGGAATTGACTGACTATCGACTGCTGTCTTATAATTTCAGTGCCAGTTCTCTGGACCGAGGAGATACAGCCACTCTGCCTCTCGCAGGTTCCCCTCCGAACATGGATAATGTGTTACCAACTGGAGAAGGTATGCAATGGGTTTCAATTTTTCATTTTAATCAACGTGTCGAGATTTTGCTTCACTCCCAGAAGGGGATTTGCAGCTGATTCCTGTTTTCCCCCAAGATGTTGTCTCACCTCTGGGTCTGTTTTTCCTTAGCAACAGGAGGAAGCTATCGAGCCCCTCGAGCCTGTTCCCACAATTCAGGGAGTTCATGGCTGACCTGCAACTTTGAAGGATTTAGGTTATTCCGGACCTGATAATACTTTATTAATAACCTATGCTCTAGGTTAAGCCACCAAAAGAGGGAAATCCATTTCTCTGCTAAGACTCAAAATAGATCTCACGAAGGGAGAATGCTTTTCCGGGTCTCGGACAGTTAAATAGGATTCGAGTTACTTTTTAAGGGAAAAGTTCAGATACGGTTACCTCTGTTGGCGTGGGTCCTAGTCATTAAGAGTTCCTAAATGAGTGTCTAGGATTTTAAACTTTGAGAGTAAGTCTACACGGTATAATTTTAATCAAAGTACTTTATTGTAAAATACTCCCAATAGATGCATACAGAATTGCAGAGTTAAAAAGTCTTTAGTTACCTGTTAATAATATTAGAACCCGTTAACAGTCCTTTGTTATCTGCTAACACATTAACTTCCCTTAAGAGAATGTGATATCTAAAACATGGAAAATCCTAAAGTATCTCCTATCAATTTCTAATGCATTTCTAAGAAGCTTAACAGAAACATACTTACAAAACCATGATGGTCTTTGTTTGACGAGGCAAGCTTGAAGAACAGAGCTTTAACCCACACTCCCGCAGGGGAGTGAGAAGGTACCTCTCTGCCAAAATGCCCCTCTTTTTATACATGAAATCTTCTAATCGGTCAAGGACTGTCTCTGTTGTCTTATCACTTATTGTTGGTTAATTGCCTATAGCCAAATGGCTAATTTGATGTATTATCATCAATATATGTTTTAATGATCTTAGTGTCTGCGTGAATGTCTGGTGATTAAAAAGATATATTGGCAAAGAGGGACTCGTATAGAGATCTGTCTCTTTTCAGGGTTGCCATGATACTTAGAGATATAGATTGTCAAATAGACACTTCTTTGAGGGTGTTATTCTAAATGTCAAGAGTTATATATGATGTGGAGATACCGGCGTTGGACTGGGGTGAGCACAGTAAGAAGTCTTACAACACCAGGTTAAAGTCCAACAGGTTTGTTTCAAACACTAGCTTTCGGAGGACTGCTCCTTCCTCAGGTGAAGGGGCAGTGCTCCGAAAGCTAGTGTTTGAAACAAACATGTTGGACTTTAACCTGCTGTTGTAAGAAGAGTTATATAGTTAAGGAAGGATTTGTGTATTATTTATCTGAAGAATTTCCTATCCTCATGGTTTGAATAATTATAGGTGCAAGGGAGTAATATAAAGAATTTACGGTGTGTCAAAGCAAGGTTTTCCTTATCCTGTATTTGTTTGGAAGGTATTAACGATCCTTGAAGTCAGCTAGGAGTTTCTCCCAGCAAATGGTAACTTCTGGGCGACTAATAGCTGAAGTGGTTTTATTCCACTTTGAATTGAAATACTGGTTGTATTAATTTCTGTTGCCTTATTTCAAACCGAATTCTGCGGCGCACATGATACTGTATTCATCACACAACCTTAACTCCCTTTGTCTCCTGACCTTTAATACTGGTGGCTAATGGAAAAATCTATCACTCTCCGATTTAAAATTAACAATTGATCTAGCATCCGAACTGTTCTGATGGAATGTACAGATCTGAAAGGTCTTATTTTTCTCGCTGTGCAGACTTGCTTTCCGATATTTACTATTATTATTTTACATTTCCAGCATCTGCGACATTTTGCGTTTGTAGTGTTCTTTGTTTCTAGTTAGTCTGCTTTAAATCACCTGGAACTGTTGGACAAGGGAAGGAAGCTACTTTTGGGCTGCTTCACCTAATCCAGTCTTTCATGTGGTGAACAAAATCTGTTAGGAGCCATTCTTTGATTGAAGGAAGGATTCAAACGCAAAGAAGCAATTTTCAGCAAAATTCTGCTTTGTGTGTGCATACAATAGGAGCAGGAGTAAAAGCATGAGGCTCCTCGAGCCTGCTCTGCCATTCAGTATGATCACGGCTGACATTGTCCCTCAACTTCACTTTCCCAGCTGCTCCCTTGATTCCTGGAGAAACCAAAGACACCCATCTGTTTCAGTCTTAAATATACTTCCACCGCTCCCTGGGGTAGAGAATTCCAAAGATTCACAACCTTCCGAGTGAAGAAACTTTTCCTCCTCGTAGTCAATGTTTGGCCCCTCATCCTGACGCTGTGCCCCTGAAACAACCTCTCCATGTCTACCCTGTGACAAACCCCGTCAGAATCCTGTATGTTTAAATGAAATCACTTCTCATTCTTCCAAACTCCAGAGAGTATTAGCCCAATTTACTCAGCCTCGCATCATGGGCCAGCCCCCTCATTCCCAGGTAGCAACATAGTGAATGTTTTCTGCCTTCAATGTAAATAAACCTATCCTTGGATATGGAGACCAAAACTGAACACAATATTCCAGGTGTAATCTCACCAAAGCCTGAAACAATTGTACTTCAATCCCCTTGCAATAAAGGTCAACATATTTTCCTAATTCCTTGCTGAACTTTGTGTTCCTTGAAATTTAATAGTAGCTTGCAGCATGGAAGGAGATCATTCAGCCCTTCACATGTGCACTAGCTCTTTGAATTTGCATGCTCAGCTTCTGCCCCGATGCCTCAGCTGGCAGATGGAGAGAACATCAGAGCCAATCTGGGCCAGGAGGTCCCGGTGTTCACCCCCGGCTTGTGCTGGGTAAATCTTGATGATCATTCACCAGATTCCTGAAGTCTTTCCAGAGTTGGCCGCGCTACCCTGTTGTGGGAAGGGCTTTTCTGCTCTTCAATTCCCCAGCAGTTTGAGAATGCTGATTTGGTGCTATGAAAATCTGCCTAAAGGGTAGGCAGTAAGACCACACCGGACCGTCCCACCTTCTTTTGGCTGGCTTTTCATCATCCTGCCACCATCAGATTGGGGCCACCCTGCTGCCCAGGCCTAAACCCGCACAAAGGCCCATTCCCCTCTCAGTTCTGTGCTCGCTGACCTACATTGGCTCCCAGTCCAATAACCCTTAGATTACTAGTCCACTAACATAATCACTGTGCTAACTGTACCACAGACACTTTTGAACTCTTGTCCTTCTCTCGCACTGTCTAGCCAGTTCAAAGCGTGCACTCACCACTGTTCCTGGCATTCCTGGAGGGACCCGTGCCGGAGCTGGAAAGATTGGCCGGATGATTGCTGAGGAAGTTATGGAACTACAAAGGTAAGTTATTGTACAGTTCGCTGCTCTGTGCCTTTTCAAAGCATCTAGCTCATTGCTTCACTCGTCAGAAAGCGAAACTGTGATGTGCAAAATGTTTGTAGATTTCAAAACCTTGACCACCCCCCCCCCCCCCCCCCCCCCCCCCCCCCCCCTCCGTGTTAGTTCAACATCGCACAAATTTCACACAGTAACGCCGAGCCATGGCTCAATGGGTAATGCTCACTCCTGTGTCAGAAGGTTTTAGGTTCAAGTCCCACTTGAGAAACCTGAGCACAAAAACCAGGCTGATTGCCCTCAGGGCATTACTGAGGGTGTGCTGAACTGTCAGAGGTGCTGGGTCTGTCTTTGATCTGAGGTATTAAATGAGATCCTGTTGCGTACTGGGGTGGATGTGAAAGATTCCATCACACTATTTTGAAGATCAGCAGAAGAGTTCTCTCTAGTCTCTCAAAATTATTACATTATTGTACGTTACTAAAAGCATTACTATATTCCTAAAAACATAAACTGATCATTATTATGTTGTTGGTTGCGGATTGCGGTTTTAAAATTGGCTGCCATGTTTCCAACCAGCAGCGTGCAGAGGTCTGGTGATGCCCGGGGCCAATCTTGATTGTATGCCCCAAAGACTCAAGTATAAGGCCTAATATACTGAGATATATTATGAGAAAGGAAAACATTTTGAATATATAAACACAGATGAAACATGAAATAAACGCTTTATTCGATTTTAATATTAATCAATCAAATTTATTAAGTTATTTTCCCCAAATGATACCTCCTGTCACAAAACACCTGAACTACTTCACTTTTTACATCAGCTGTGAGAAATTTTTTTTCAATGCTTATTAAAGCCAGGTTGGTCAGTAGCTCCTGTGACATAGAAGACCTCAGATATGTTTTTATTAATTTCAGTTTTGAAAATGACCTTTCACAGCTTGCGACTGAAAATGCAATTGTAAGCAGTAATCTGTATGAAACACACAGCGTCGGAAAGACATCCCTCCCATACTGCAGTAAAGACTCCAGAGCATCTTTAGGATCAGGGGGAACTCTATTCCCTCCAGCTCGAAGGAGCATCACAAAATCAATAATTTCATCATATAACTGAATTGCAACCACATCATTGTCATAATAATTTGCAAAGTCTGAACATTCCTTTTTTAATTTCTCTCTTTCTTGATCATCTTCAATCACTACTGAATTCAAGTTCAGAAGAAAAGAAAATCGGTCACTGAGTCTTTGAAGACGGACACTGCGGTCTTCAATTTCAGTTTTTAATCTGTTCACAATCTCTACCATTACTCTATTCATTTCTTCTTGTGCCGTCAGTCCACTATCTCTTGCTGACTCTCCAGGCATTCTTCTTCTTCTCCTTGTTCGTGCAATTGGTATTCCCCAATTTCACAATATTCATTGGCTAAATCTATTGCATTGTGGATAATTTCGTCATTCTTCAAATTCAAGATATGAATAAGTCCTCTCAGATCACAAGAAGCTTCATGGAACTCCATTTTCGGATCCTGCAAACGTTTTGAAACTTTCTCCACTGATGATAAAACTGAGTACCAAAAATTTAATAAAGCTATAAACGGGAACTGTTGAATAGAGTTAAGTAGCGATCCTGCATCAGATTTAGTTTCCCTTGAAAATTCTCCTTCCAGCAGGTGTTGAAGGCTTGCAATAACGTTGTCACACTCTTCGTGGATTACTTGCACAGCATCATGGCTGGAACTCCATCTTGTGTCACACTGTCTTTTCACAGTCCGAGTGATAAATGATTTTAACACTTCCCAACGAGAAGTAGATGAAGAAAAAAAAGTAAAGAGTTTTTCTAGAATGCCAAAAAATGTAACAACAACAGGTTGCACCTCACTTGCATGGACACAGGCCAAATTGAGGCTGTGGTTCTCGCAGTTCACAAACACAGCTTTTGGGTTAACTTCAAGAATTTTTTGTTGAACACCTCCTCTCACTCCAACCATAACTGCTGCGTTATCATATGCTTGACCACGACAGTCATTCATGGAAATTTTGTCTTCTTACAATTTTTCCTGAATTTTATTTACCAGGCTGACTGCATCTTTCTTGTTGACTTGAAAAAATCCCAGAAATGTCTCCTTTATTTCTACTTTTCTGTTTTCATCAATATGAACGTAACGCAGAATTTCAGAAACCTGATCTTCATGGGCAATATCTGGAGTTGAATCCAGCATTATGCTAAAATATTTGCGTCCTTAATTTCGGAAATTATATTTTTCTTGACAGTTTCACCAAGAAGATTGATTATTTCGTTTTGAATTCTGTTGGACAAATAGGTGACACTTTTTGGTTTCTCTTTCCCTCTCTGCAAGTGTTTTGCTAAGATGTCATCATATTTGGCCAAAAGTCTGATTGTTGCTAGAAAGTTTCCTGTATTTTCACTGACTGTCTCCCCTGGCTCTGATAACCCAGATATTCCTTCTCCTCGATGTCCACGATAGGCCAGGTTCTGTTTTGCCAGAAAAGATATAACCTCGACAATCCGTTCAGTTATAGCTTTCCATCTTTTCTTTTCAGCAGACATTTGCTGTTGAAGTTCAGCATCTATCGTAGTTGAATGATGGAGTCGAACTACAAGGTTCAGGTATTCCCTCATGTGAGCTCTACGAGAAGGGCTTTTCTCATGGTCAGGTATTGTTGGATTTAATTTTCTCCAAGTGGAGAAACCGTCTTCCTTTCCAAAGTTTGACACAGACGACAAATGCTCCTTTGAAAACAAAAAGCAAACAAAACAGTAGCATGCTTTCCGATATGGAGAGTATAACAACCATTTTCTCGCCACAATTTCTCCGTTTGTGGAAACTTTATCAAACCACTGTTTGGAAAATGATCTCCCATCCTTCTCAGCAAATGGACCACTTTTATTCTGATATCTTTCAGGGCCATGTTGTAATATTGTCATCTTCAAATGATCTGGAATCGGTTTCTTCAAACAGCCAAAATCGCTTCTTTGCAAAGATATGCAAATATCTTCTTTATTTTCTTCACATGGATCATCATCCTGACAACGAGACTGAGGAGAGAGAGTATTATGTTCTGACCGAGCTGAATCTGTATCAGAAAAATCCTTCTCTGCACCCACATCATCTTTTACTTCTCCAGGTTCTCCTACTTCTTCTTTACTTCTTTTTATCCATGCATCTAATGCCCCTCTTTGATGGGACTCTTCTTCGACTCTGGCCCTCTTTTTTTTCCTGTTCTGTGCTCCAGTCGGTTGTACACGAAATACTCGTACCACTTCATTTTCTATCTCAAAAACCGTAAGACGCATGAGAAAATGGGAAGAAAATGGTAAACAATCGGTCAGTTGCAGACGGATAAAGCATATTTCATTTCTTTGTTCCTTCGTATCAAATTATTTCACACTGATTCTCCACTGATAATTTTGTGCAATTTATATCATAGATTTGCAAATTAGTGGTATCTGTATTCGAATATTAGCATGTTAAGGAATAAATGTCTCCTATTCCGAGATTAAATGCCATAGCAGTCCTCTGATCATCCAGGCTTCACTCTTACTACATCCCACATAAATATTTCATTAAATATCGCCAAAAAACCTATAACAACTGTAGTTGCACCTGTTCTAGAGCTATTCACTGACCTGAGTAGGTAAAATAACTAATCTAGATGCACAAAAAGCTGAAGAAAAGACGAGTTATGACTCGAGGAAACGCAGGAACGAACAGCCACGTCTGCTTGTTGCTTTTGATGGTTGCTGAAATTTTAAAATTACTATCTTATTTCCTTCTCTGGGGCAGCACGGTGGCCTAGTGGTTAGCACAACCACCTCACGGAACTGAGGTCCCAGGTTCGATCCCGGCTCTGGGTCAATGTCCGTGTGGAGTTTGCACATTCTCCCCGTGTCTGCGTTGGTTTCGCCCCACAACCCAAAAAATGTGCAGAGTAGGTGGATTGGCCACGCTAAATTGCCCCTTAATTGAAAAAAATAATTGGGTAATCTAAATTTAAAAAATAAATTTTTAAAAAAAATTAAAAAAAAAAAAAAATTTTTTTTTCCTTCTCTGATTGGATGCCCCCATCCAATGGATGCCCGGGGCCAATGCACCGTCGCCCCCCCCCCCCCCCCCTCTGCACACCACTGTTTCCAACATTACTCCCGTGACTTCACTTCAAAATCAAACTACTTCAATAAAACCACATCCTGAGGTTGTGAAAGAAGATAGAGAAATGGAAATCCTTTCTTCCTTTTAAAAAAAATTTAGAGCATCCAATTCTTTTTTTTCCAATTAAGGGGAAAAATACCGTGGCCAATCCACCTACTTGCACATCTTTGGGTTGTGGGGGTGAGACCCACGGGGAGAATGTGCAAACTCCACATGGACAGTGACCCGGGTCCTCAGCGCCGTGAGGCAACAGTGCTAACCACAGCGCCACCGTGCTGTCCCCTCTTTTCCTTCATACCAGAGATGGCTAAGAGGAGATTGAATGGTGGTGTTCAAAATTTTGATTTTTTTTTTTGTGAAAAAATTTCCTTTGTAGTTCTGGAGAAGCTTTATCTACTGGCAGGATCAATAGCCATCGGACACAAATTTAAGATAATTGTAATAACCTCCGGTAGCGGCACGTTGGTAGAGGTCGCATGTTTGGTGGCTCCTGCTAGAGTTGATCTTTTTTAGGCTCTTTACACCCAGAGAGTGGTGATCCTGTGGCATTCGTTACTGCAGGAAGCAGTTGAGGCCAAAATACACTGCTTTCAATAAGGAGTTAGATATAGCTCTTGGGGTTAAAGGGATCAAAGGGCATGGGTAAAGGCAAGAACTGGTTTCTGAGTTGGATGATCAGCCATGATTTTTTTTTTTAAAGTATTTTTATTAAGGTTTTGCAGAATAAAACAGTAGTAACCATAATAACAAAACAAACTAGAGTGAACATTAACATAGTGCAAAAAGAGAATATACAATAACAATTAAATAGACATTACCCCACGCAACCCAGTCTTCCCACACCATCCCAATGAAGCACTCTTTCCCCCCCCCCCCCCCCCATGGATTGCTGCTGCTGCTGCTGACATTTTAATTTTCCCCGAGAAAGTCGACGAACGGCTGCCACCTCCGAGAGAACCCTAGCGTAGACCCTCTTAAGGCAAATTTTATTTTCTCGAGGCTGAGAAACCCAGCCATGTCTGTATCCCAAGTCGCTACACTCGGGGGCTTCGAGTCCCTCCACATTAATAAAATCCGTCTCCGGGCTACTAGGGAGGCAAAGGCCAAGACGTCGGCCTCTTTCGCCCCCTGAACTCCCGGGTCTTCGGACACTCCAAAGATTGTTATCTCTGGACTCGGCATCACCCGTGTGTTAAGCACCTTGGACATTGTCCTCGCGAACACTTGCCAGAACACTCTAAGCTCCGGGCATGCCCAAAATATGTGGACATTGTTTGCAGGGCTGCACTTGCACCTCATACAACTGCCTTCTACCCCAAAAAACTTGCTCATTCTCGCTGCCGTCATGTGTGCCCGGTGGACCACCTTAAATTGAATTAGACTGAGCCTGGCACATGATGAGGAGGAATTAACCTTGCTCAGGACCTCTGCCCACAGACCCACTTCCAACTCCTCACCTAGCTCCTCCTCCCACTTGCCCTTGAGCTCCTCCACCGGGGTTTCCTCTGCCTCGTGTAGTTCCTGGTAGATATCCGACACCCTCCCTTCCCCCACCCAGGTGCCGGAGAACACCCTGTCCTGTATCCTCAGTAGCGGCAGCGTCAGAAAGGCCACTACCTGTTTTTTTCAGGAAGGCTCGTACTTGCAGATATTTAAAGGCGTTTCCTGGCGGCAGATTAAATTTGTCCTCTAGCGCCTTCAAACTGGGAAAGCTTCCGTCTATGAACAGATCTCCCATCCTTCTGGTGCCTGCCCTCTGCCAGCTCTGGAAACCCATCATCCATCCTACCCGGGACAAACCTGTGGTTGTTGCATATCGAGGTCCAGACCGACGCTCCCTCCACCCTCTTGTACCTCCTTCACTGGCCCCAGATCCGCAGTGTCGCCACCACCACCGGACTTGTGGAGTAACAGTCGGCGAGAACGGCAAAGGAGCCGTTATCAAAGCTCCCAGACTAGTACCTTTACATGACACCGCCTCCAGCTGCTTCCCGCCCCCCCCATCGCCCACTTCCTAATCATAGCTATATTGGCCGCCCAGTAGTAGTTGCGAAAGTTCGACAGTGCCAACCCACCCCCTCCCCCCCCCGACTGCGCTCCAACAGCGTTCTCTTTACTCGTGAGGTCTTGTTCGCCCACACAAAGCCCATAATGATCCTACTCACCCATTTAAAAAAGGCCTTGGGGATGAAGATGGGGAGGCACTGAAAGACGAACAAAAATCTGGGAGGACAGTCATTTTCACGGTCTGCACCCTCCCTGCCAGTGACGGCGGGAGCATGTCCCACCTTTTAAAGTCCCCTTGCATTTGCTCCACCAACCGGGTCAGGTTGAGCCTGTGCAGGGCATCCCATTTCCTGGCCACCTGTATACCCAGATAACAAAAACTTCTCTCTACCATCCTGAGCGGCAGCTCTTTCAGTTTCTCCTCTTGCCCCTTGGCCTGGATCACAAACAACTTGCTCTTTCCCATGTTCAGTTTGTACCCTGAAAAACTACCAAAATCCCTCAGGATCTGCGGAACCACCCCCATCCCATCCACCGGGTCCGAAATGTACAGGAGCAAACCATCCACGTATAGCGAGACCCGATGTTCCACCCCCCACCCCCGAACCAGTCCCCGCCAGTTCCTCGAGGGTCTCAGCGCCATAGCTAGTGGTTCTATAGATCATAGAATTCACAGTGCAGAAGGAGGCCATTCGGCCCATCCTTCTGCACCGGCTCTTAGAAAGAGCACCCTACCCAAGATCGACACCTCCACCCTATCCCTGTAACCCAGTAACCCCACCCACACTAAGGGCAATTTTGGACACTAAGGGCAATTTAGCATGGCCAATCCACCTAACCTGCACATCTTTGGACTGTGGGAGGAAACCGGAGCACCCGGAGGAAACCCACGCGCACACTGGGAGAATGTGCAGACTCCGCACAGACAGTGACCCAAGCCGGGAATCGAACCTGGGACCCTGGAGCTGTGAAGCAATTGTGCTATCCACAATGCTACCGTGCAATGGCAATGATCAGGAAGCTGCTCAATTAATTGGGGCTAAGTTTAAGGCCCACCTAAAAGCGCGCGAAGCCCCTCCAAGAATAAGAAGGAACTCTCGACAAAGATTCAGACTCTTGGATTTGGCTCTCAACTGGAGACCCTTCCACCAGCACGACCAGAAGCAAGTAGGTTCAAGGTCAACGCTCGCTACCAGACAGACGACCTTAGCTGTACTCCTGTTACCTCTTCAAACCCAATAGCCTCCGATCCGAACAATGTTCATTGTTCCTCTGACCTAAGTGGGCACCCGAAGTAAAGTATAGGTGTTAGTGATGGATATAGTTTAGCCTGTAGTGTTATTGTACATGAGTAGATCCTACTGTGTGTAAATAAAGTAGTATTGACTTTGAACTAACTAACTGGTGTATTGGCTCTTTGATCGATATTCGGGTTGAACCTTGTGGTGGTATCGAGAGATACCTGGTGACTCTGAAAGTATACACGTAATTAGGATTAAGAAAGGCGACTATATTGACTGCTATATTTATAGCAAGTAAACAGAGCAACAATGGTCCCATTCCAGGGGCAGCCCCAGCCCGCTAGCCTCACTGACCACCCATAATTCCCATTGACAGCGAAGGCCTCTGTCCACCCGGCTGAAGGCTATTGCTATTTGGGAATTGGTAACCTTAGTTAAGTGAATACTTCACAGCTCCCAAGTGGATCCTCGTGGGTAGGCGTACCATGTATCATGTGGGAGTTATTGCCTAGCATCCCAATCTGATCGTGATGCTTGAACACCGCAGGAGGCAACACCACGGATGCACAGCCAATGTCCGAACACCCAGGGGCTGGGCCCCGCACTGAGGACATTTTGGCAACCAAACAAATAACCTTTATTGTCACAAGTCGGCTTACATTAACACTGCAATGAAGTTACTGTGAAAAGCCCCGAGTCGCCACATTATAGCGCCTGTTCGGGTACATAGAGGGAGAATTCAGAATTCTCAGCTGCTACAGGAATTGAACCTTGTTCTGCATCACAAAGCAGCTGTCTAGCCCATTGAGCTAAACCATGCTAGGGCAAATAGTAATGGGGAGAGGGGACACCCCTGCCTCGTTCCCCGGTGAAGCTCGAAGTACCCCGACCTCAGCCGGTTTGTACATACACTTGTTACAGGCACCTGGTACAGCAATTTCACCCAGCCAATAAAGCCCTCGCCAAATCCAAACCTCCCCACAGGTACTCCCACTCCACCTGGTCAAAGGCTTTCTCTGCGTCCATCGCTATTACCACCTTCGCCTCCCCTCTCTCTGAGGGCATCATAATAATATTCAAAAGACATTGGTATTGAGATGTCTGTCTTTAACAAACCCAGTCTGGTCTTCCTCTATCACCCCTGGGTCGCAATCCTCAATTCTTGTGGCCAGAATCTTAGCTAACAATTTGGCATCCACGTTTAAAAGTGAAATCGGCCTGTATGACCTGCAATGTTCCGGGTCCTTTCCTCGTTTAAGAATGAATTAGATCAAAGCCTGTGATATTGTTTGGGGGGAGGGTTCCTTTCTCTCTGGCCTCATTGAAGGTCCTCATCAGGAGTGTGCTCAATATTTCCGAAAATATCTTATAGAATTCTACCTGGTAACCGTCCGGCCCTGGGGCTTTACCCAATTGCATGCCCTCTATACCCTTGACAATCTCCTCCAATTCAATTGGGGCCCCCAGCCCCTCCACCAGGTCCTCTTCCACCTTTTGGAAACCTCAACTGGTCCAGAAATTGCCTCGTCCCTTCCGCTCCCGTCGGGGGCTCCAACTCGTATAGCTTACTATAGAATTCCTTAAAGACTCCGTTCACCCCCCCTGGATCCAAGACCGTGTTACCCTCCTTATTCTTTACTCCCCCGATTTCCCTGACCGCCTCCCTCTTTCGCAGTTGGTGTGCAAGCATTCTATTCGCTTTCTCCCCATACTCATAGACTACCCCGCTTGCCTTCCTCAGCTGTGCTACCGCTTTCCCTGTGGTCAGCAGTTCAAACTCTGCCTGCAGACTCCGCCGCTCCCTCAGTAGCCCCGCCTCGGGGGCCTCCGCGTATCTCCTATCCACTCGGAGTATCTCCTTCACCAGTCTCTCCCTCTCCGCTCTTTCTCTCTTTTCCCAATGGGATTGAATTGAGATGAGTTCCCCTCTGACAACTGCCTTCAAAGCCTCCCAGACCGTTGCCACCCGTATCGTTTGTTTCCAGATAATCCTGGATGTTCCTGCTAATCCGCCCACAAACCTCTTTGTCCGCCAGCAGCCCCACATCCAGTCTCCAGAATGGGCGCTGCCCTCTCTCCTCACTAAGCCGCAGGTCCACCCAGTGCGGGGCGTGGTTCGAGACTGTGATTGCTGAGTATTCTGCCCTGCCACCTTTGGGATTAACGCCCTGCTCAAGACAGAGAAGTCTATGCGAGAATCAACCTTATGAACGTGGGAGAAAAAAGAGAACTCCTTCGCTCGGCCGCGCGAACCTCCAGGGATCCACCCCTCCCCCTCTTCTCCCCCCCCCCCCCCCCCCCCCCCCCCCCCACCACCACCACCACCACCACCACCACCACCACCATCTGCTCCATAAAACCCTTCAGTTTCTTAGCCACTGCCGGTCGCTTCTCTGTCCTGGACTTTGACCGGTCCAGCTCGGGGTCGATGACTGTGTTAAAGTCTCCCCCCCATGATCAGGTGGTGTGACTCTAAGTCTGGGATTTTGCCAAGCATGCGTCTTATTAATTCCACATCATCCCAATTTGGAGCATAGATGTTCACAAACACCACCCGGACCCCCGCCCACTTTCCACTCACCATTATATACGTGCCCCCCTTATCTGCCACAGTTCTCCCAGCCTCGAATGCCACACCCTTACTGATCAGAATTGCTAACCCCTGGTCTTCGAATCCAGCCCTGAATGGAACACCTGGCCTACCCATCCTTTTCTCAATCTTGTGTGATCTGCGAGCTTTAAATGTGCCTCCTTAAGCATTGCTACGTCTGCCTTTAACCCCTTTAGATGCGCGAACACGTGCGCTCTTTTGACCGGCCCAGTCAAACCTCTCACATTCCACGTGATCAGCCTGGACGGGGGGCTAACCACCCCCTCCCCGTGCCGACTAGCCATCGCCCTTTCTTGGCCAACCTCGAGCCTGCTCCCATCTCTTCCTGGAGCGTCCCCGCAGGGAGCCGCCGCCCCCGACCCTCAATTGGTACCCCTCAATTGATAGCTCTGTCAGCAAAGCAGCATCCCCCCCCCCCCCCCTTGAGGTGTTGGGTAAGCTGGGTCTGCGAGGACTGCGTTTACTGCAGTGGTGAGAGAGACAGGCTTCCAACACTTGAAGAAATGCAACTCGATTTTATTGAACTCTTAACTATCATACATACTTTAACTGTGGGTTGACACTATGCTGACTTGACTGGAGACCTGAGGCTAACCTGACCAGACTATCTTACTACCACATGGTGTATGTTCTAGTTGTTGCTCACGGGCTCTGACTGTCTGAGGCTGGATCCCCAGAGAGTGGGAAAACTAGAGCCCTCTGGCTTTATAGTGGTCGTGTCCTGCCTGGTGATTGGCTGCTGTGTTCTGTGTGTTCATTGGTCATCCTGTGTGTCAATCACTGCCTGTCTGTGCACCATCATGAAATGAAAATCATTTATTGTCACGAGTAGGCTTCAATGAAGTTACTGTGAAAAGCCCCTATCATATACCTGTATGTACATTATGACATCTCTCCCACCCCCCCTTTTTTCTTTACTTTTGTGTGTGTGTGTGTGTGTGTGTGTGACTATATGCAAAGTATGTGAACGTATTTACATGGGAAGGTGTCTAGTGCAGATAGAGGGCAAATAACAAATTAGGAAGAAACAATATGTACAGATGTGTAAACGGATCACAAAGCAATGAAACATTCAATCTATAAATTCAGTCTCTGTGGCGGGCGACGAATTCTGGTTGACCGCCTCAAGGGTGGGTCAGGAGCCGCCTGCACTGGAATGGGCGGAACTGCCTCCAATGTAGAGATCGGTGAAAGAACTGGCAGATCGGTGGCCTCGTGGAAGGGCACGTCCTGAGGAACCAGCAGGCGAGGCGGGACATCGCGTTCAGGTGGCGAGCGTGGAAGTAGCCGCGGTGCCCGCCTATTACGCCGAAGAAAGGAGCCATCAGGCATGCGAACAAGGAACGATCTCGGGGCCACTTGCTTAACCACCACAGCTGTGGCAGACCAGCCACTGTCAGGTAGTTGAGCACGAACCAGGTCAGCTGGGACCAGAGCAGGGAGATCTGTGGCGTGGGCGTCGTACGCCGACTTGCATTGGGCCCGAGACTGTTGCATCCTCTGCAGGCGACACTTTTCAACCCCCAGGTGACCCTCGTGGATTTGTCCGAGGACCAGCTCTCGCATGCTCTGTGGGATTACTATCCTGTCCAGCTTCATTAGTATGCCGTCCACTACTGCTAGATCGTCCTTTACATTACAGAACTGTGGGCACTGCCCCTTTTGCCAACCATCCGTGAGATCGCGCATGACCCGCTGGAGTAACGGATCCCTGGCCGTCTCCTGACGAATCTGCATGACCCTTTCATCAGTGGCCAGAAAGTTGGATGCACAAAACCTCACCTGAGCATCTATCTGACAGACAAAGTCCGACTGCTCAAACGGCGTGGTGATGGATCTAGAGAGTGCGTCGGCGACAATGAGCTCTTTGCCCAGGGTGTAGACCAGGTCGAAATTGTAGCGACGGAGTTTGAGGAGGATACGTTGTAGCCGTGGCGTCATATCATTGAGGTTCTTTTGGATGATGTGAACCAATGGCCTGTGGTCCGTCTCGACCATGAATTTGGGGAGGCCATACACATAATCATGGAATTTTTCAATCCCTGTGAGGAGGCCCAGGCATTCTTTTTCAATCTGAGCATATTGTTGCTCAGTAGGTGTCATGGCTCTAGATGCATATGCGACTGGGGCCCAGGAGGAGGATTCGTCCCGCTGGAGGAGTATTACCCCAATGCCAGCCTGGCTCGTGTCGGTGGAGATCTTTGTCTCCTTAGCGGAGTCGAAAAACGCCAGTACCGGGGCCTTGGTGAGTTTCGCCCTGAGCTCATGCCACTCTCGCTCATGAGCGGGTAGCCACTGGACGTCCGTAGTTTTTTCAACGAGATTGCGGAGAGCTGTTGTGTGTGATGCAAGGTTGGGGATAAACTTCCCAAGGAAGTTGACCATCCCTTGGAAGCGGAGGACCGCCTTCTTGTCCTCCGGGGTCTTCATAGCGTTGATCGCCGACACCTTGTCTGCATCTGGCTGAACACCGAACTGCAAAATGTGGTTGCCAAGGAACTTTATTTCTGCTTGACCGAACGAGCATTTGGCTCTATTGAGTCGGAGGCCATGCTCGTGGATCCTCTGGAACACTCGTTTGAGGCGATCAATGTGCTCCTGCGGAGTTGTGGACCAGATCATGATGATATCGACATACACTCGCACCCCCTCGATGCCCTCCATCATTTGCTCCATTATTCAGTGGAACACCTCAGAGGCGGAGATGATGCCAAAGGGCATCGGTTGTAACCGTGACAACCGAACATGGTGTTAAATGTGCACAGCTTTCGACTGGACGCGTCCAGCTGTATTTGCCAAAACCCCTTGGAGGCATCCAGCTTCGTGAAAAACTTGGCGTGAGCCATTTCACTGGCGAGCTCTTCTCCTTTAGGTATAGGTAGTGTTCCCTCATGATGTTACGGTTCAAATCTTTGGGGTCGATACAAATGCGAAGTTCCCCTGACGGTTTTTTTTTTACACAAACCATGGAGCTAACCCAGTCCGTGGGTTCCGTGACCTTAGAAATGACGCCCTGGTCCTGGAGGTCTTGCAGCTGCTGCTTGAGGAGGTCCTTAAGGGGTGCCGGCACCCGACGCGGTGCATGAACCATGGGTGTGGCATTCGGCTTCAGCAGCATCTTGTATCGGTAAGGGAGTGTGCCCATACCTTCGAAGACGCTGTGGTATTGTGCTATGATGTCATCGAGTTGGGTTTGGAAGTTGACATCTGGCGAGGCCGTTGCCTCTGCGGCCGACATGGTGTGAACGCGCTGCACAAGATTCAGGAGTTTGCAGGCCCGAGCACCGAGCAGGGAAGCTCTGTTGGTTCCTACAATTTCAAAACGCAGGGTTGCTTTTGAAGAACGATGGGATACCGCAAGCTGGCATGAGCCACTGGCAGCAATGGCATTGCCATTGTAGTCGAGGAGCTGGCAGGCCGGTGGAAGAATGCTTGGCTTGACGCGGATGGTGTCAAGGTCAGACTTTGAAATGAGGTTCGCTGAAGCGCCGGTGTCCAGCCTGAAGTGTATGCGAGAGTTGTTGACCATAAGGGTGGCAACCACTAGTCTTCCGGATCAATGCTCATCACTGGGAGTTGTTTCACCTTCTTGGCTGAAAGCATCGTATGCTTGGTGATGATGCCCACCCGGAATGGGGATGTGAGGCCCTTGGTGTCGGGATCTGGAACCATGTCGGTGTCGGAGTCTGCAACGGGTTGCTGTACTGAACGGACGTTCCTGCGCTGCGGCTGGGATCGATGTGTGTTGGGCAGTTGAGCAGATCTGCACAAGGCTGCGTAGTGGCCAAGCTTGCCACACTGGAGACAGCGTTGAGATTTCGCTGGACATTGCCGCTTTAAATGTGCGGAGCCACAGTTGTTGCACATCATGGCGCCGACATCAGGACGCTCCGTGTGCCACCGCGAATGCGCGGTGCGGTCGAACGATGTGCGCACTTGCGCAGTTTGGTTGTGGCATGCATGCACAGGAGCCTGGGAAAAGCATGCAAAATGGCCGCCCTCATCCAGACTCTGGGGCCCTGGAGCTGTTTTGTTAATGCCTGCACCCGGTCCGCATCGTGGGGGCCTTGCCGCGCCGTCTCTGCCGCCTTGATATGGGAGTACTGGTTGTTAGCGTACTCGTGTAGAATGCAGGTCTCAATGGTAAGGGTGAGCTGCTTAACTCTAAGGAGCTGCTGGCGAAGGGGAACGGAGTGGACCCCGAAAATGATCTGGTCGCGGATCATGGAGTCGGAAGTGGAGCCATAGTTGCAGGATTGCACGAGGATACAGAGATAGGTTCATCCTTACCATGAAGCTTCTGCTGGAACACATAGCGTTCAAAGCTCTCGTTGACTTCGATGTCACAGTGGCTGTCGAACTTCAGCAGGACTGTTTTAAACTTTGTCTTGTCCTCGCCTCCAGCAAAGGTGAGGGAGTTAAAGATGTGAATAGCGTGGTCCCTGGCTGTAGAGAGGACGAGAGCGATCTTCCTGGCATCCGATGCGGCTTCCAGGTCGATGGCTTCAAGGTACAGCTGGAATGATGCGGAGCTGCGGGGGAGGGCGGATGCTGTCCATGTTACCAAATGGCTGATTGCTGGTCAAAGGCAGACTATCTCACGGTAGATCCATCAAACTCAAGCATGACTCACTGGTACCATGATGTGTTGGGTAAGCTGGGTCTGCAAGGACTGCGTTTACCATAGCAGTGAAAGAGACAGGCTTACAACAGTTGAAGAAGTGCAACTCGATTTTATTGAACTTTTAACTATCATACATACTTTAACTGTGGGTTGACACTATGCTGACTTGACTGGAGACCTGAGGCTAACCTGACCAGACTATCTTACTATCACATGGTGTATGTTCTAGTTGTTGCTCACGGGCTCTGACTGTCTTGAGGCTGGATCCCAAGAGAGCGGGAAAACTAGTGCCCTCTGGCTTCATAGTGGTCGTGTCCTGTCTGGTGATTGGCTGCTGTGTTCTCTGTGTTCACTGGTCATCCTGTGTGTCAATCGCTGCACCATCATATACCTGTGTGTATATTATGACACCCCCCCCCAACTGCCCCACAACCCAAAACCCCCCGCCAAGCACCAGTTGGACACTTGCTCACCCACCACGAAGCCCCCGAGAGTCAGCCAACCCATGCTGACCCTGGCAGCTCCCGCCCCTGGCGTCGATCAGACAGTCGCCTCATTGTCCGGACCCTCCTCCCCACATGAATAAACCAATTAAACTACCTCTCCAGCCACAGTGAGTAAATAGTAATACGAAACAAAAAATAAATAGAAGACACTAACATTGCTCCGTGAGGAGACACTTGATGAACCAAGGCTCCAATTTCCCGAAAACTCGCACTAAGTACAGGGCCTCCTCCCCCCCTCCGTATCTCAACTTTGCCGAAAACACTGCACCCTCCAGCCACCACCACAGCCCTTACACGCACCCAACATTGTATACAATCTTATATTAGAAACGGTACCGTGTTACCCAGCCCCACCGCCGCATTCCACCAAAGCTTAGCCGTCCTTTAATTCGAGTCCAGCTTTTCTTGTTTGACGAATGACCACGCCTCATCCAGCGTCTCAAAATAGTGATGCCGTTCCCTGTACGTGACCCGTAGCCTCGCTGGGTGTAACATCCCAAATTTCACGCCCTTGCTGAAGAGGGTCGCCTTCACCCGGTTGAATCCAGCACCCCTCTTGGCCAGCTCCGCACCCAGGTCCTGGTAGATGCATATCATGCTGTTCTCCCATCTGCTCCTCCATTCTTTTTTTTGCCCACCGCAAGACAAATTCCTTGTCCGAGAAGCGATAAAATCTCAGCACCATGGCCCTCGGCGGTTCACTCGCCTTGGGCTTCCTTGCGAGGGCTCTGTGCGCCCTGTCCAGCTCCAGGGGTCAAGGGAATACCCCCGCCCCTATCAGTGTCTCCAGCATCTTGGACACAAATGCTCCTGCATCCGACCCCTCCACACCTTCGGGGAGGCCCACAATTCTCAAGTTCTGTCTCCTGGACCTGTTTTCTAGGTCCTCCAGCCTCTCCTGCCACTTCTTGGGAGGTCATCCTGCGCCTCCACCTTAAGGGCCAATATGACCAACTCGTCGTCCTGGTCGGATAGCTTTTTCTTCATCTCCTTAATCACTTTCCCTTGTGTTGCCTGAGTTGGATCAGTCATGATATTAATGAATGGCGGAGCAGGTTCGATTGGTGTATACCTCCTTCTCTTTTTTATGTTTCTAAGGCATGGTAGCAGAGTTTTGGACGACCTCAACTTTACTGTTAGTAAACGAGGACATTTTACTGTTGTAAACGTGCAATGAGGAGTGCATTAGAATAGTCAAGTTGAGATAATTAAGGTATCAATGAGGGTTTTAGCAGCAGCTGTGCTGACATTGGGGCAACGTTGGGCAGTGTTACAAAGTGGAAATTTGCAGTCTTGGTGTTGGCTCAATACCAGGGCAGAAGCTCACCTTAGGGTCATATGCGCACCAAGCTGGTGAGCTAACCATTAATTGTGAACAGGTAAGATTTGAATATGCCAAATGATAAAATAAAAATAGAATAGAATCATCAAACCAGACAGCACAAAAGGACTCCATTTGGCCCATCGTCCTTATGTCAGCCCATCAAATGGAGCCCAGGTTCCCTGTGCTTAACCCATAGCCCTGAAAAGTTTTCAATTATTTACCTAGTTCCCTTTGGAAAGTTACAACTGAATCTGTTGTCAGCACCCTATCCGTGCCAGGTGACAAAAACCCACTGCACAGATAAACGTCTTCCTCTCCCCCTCTAGTTCAATTATCTTAAATTTGAATACAGCCGCCCAAACTCCCCAGCCATCACTTCAGCCATCTTTTCCACTGTAATGGGCGCAGCGTCAACCGAAGAGCTCTCTCCTGCCATATTTTCTCGCGCTGAACTCCTCACCATGTTCGATGGCGGACTTTAGCTCGCTCCAATTTTCCCTGGGTTCTTTTTTCCAATTTTTGATATCCTTGGAATGCGTCAGACCTTCCCACAACTTCTCACATAAGAATTTCAGTCCTAAATAGTCTGCCCCGAATCCTTAGACTGTGACCCCTGGTCCTGGACTCCCCTGCCATCGGGAACATTCTTGCTGCATCTGCCCTGTCTAGTCCCGGTGGAATTTTATGGGTTTCTTTGAGATTCCCTCTTCTTCTTCTGAACTCCAGTGAATTTAATCCTAGCTGAGTCAATCCCGCCTTGTATTTCAGTCCTGCCATTCCAGGAATCAGTCTGATAAACTTTGGCTGCATTCCCTCTGGAGCAAGAAAATCCTCAGATAAGGAGAGCAAAACTGCACACTTATGTTCCCGGTGCGGTCTCACCAAGGCTCTCCTATAATTGTAGCCAGGCATCCCTGCTCCTATACTCTAATCCTTTCACTATGAAAGCCAAATGCCCTTTGCCGCTTTTACCCCTGCTACAACTGCATGCTTACCTTCAGCAACTGGTGTACAAGAACACCCAGGTCTCTCTGCACATTCTCCTCTCTCAATCTACAGCCATTCAGATTATAATCTGCCTTCCTGTTTTTGCTCCACCAAAGTGGATAACCCGTTTCTCCACATTATACTGCATCTGCCATGCATTTGCCCACTCGCTCAACTTGACCAAATCACACCAAGTCCCATTCCCCTATTGCCCCTGTGCTCACTTAGCTACACTGGCTTCTGGTTAAGCAACGTCTTTGTTTTAAAGTTCTCTTCATGTTTTCAAATCTCTCCATAGCTGTACTGCTCCCCATCTCTGTAATTTCCTCTGAAGTAGCTGCACCCCTCTAATTCTGGCCTCTTGAGCATCCTGATTTGAATCATTCCATCTCTGTTGGCCCTGCCTTCAACTTCCTAAGCCTGAATTCTGGAATTCCCTCCCTAAACTCTCAACCTCTCTTTCCTCCTTTCCTCCGGGTGCTCCGGTTTCCTCCCACAGTCCAAAGATGTGCGGGTTAGGTGGATTGGCCATGCTAAATTGCCCGTAGTGTCCTAATAAAAGTAAGGTTGGGGGGGGGGGGGGTTGTTGGGTTACGGGTATAGGGTGGATACGTGGGTTTGAGTAGGGTGATCATGGCTCGGCACAACATTGAGGGCCGAAGGGCCTGTTCTGTGCTGTACTGTTCTATGTTCTATGTTCTATGTTCTATGTTCTAAGACGCTCCTTAAAATCTCCTTTGACCAGGCTTTTGGTTATTTGACCAAGTATCTATTGATGTGGCTCCATGTCATACTTTGTTTTATAATATTCTTGAGGATTATCTTGGTATGTTTCATTACATTAGAGATGCTATTTAAATAAGTTATTGTTGTTGTAATGTGACTTTGTATTTGACAGGATTAGAGGATCCTCCCCTTCAAGTTGCAGCTCTAGTCCGCTTAACATCACCAACACGCCACCTCCTGATGCATCATCTCCAGTAGGGAAGAAGGTAGGAATTTATTCTGCGTCCATACCACCCTTGAGCTGGTTCCATCAATGTCCCCGGTCCATTTAAGTCAATAATACAGTAGTGAAACTAGGGATGGTATCCACTGCTGTTCTTACTCTCTCCACAGGATGGCAGTGTTACCTCTTAAAAATAACAGCAAGAATCATCTATTGCTCCCGAGGTGATGCTGTAACCACACTCAGCCATTTCCTATTCACAGCCAAAAGATATCCCATAACCTCCAGCTACCAGAGAGCAATTCCGCAGGAGATTCAGCAGTGAACTCTTTCTTGTAGTGCATACTTCCTGTAACTGCAACTCTTATTGGGGGAATGCTGCATAGTCAGAGGTGCTGTCTTTAAGATGAAATATCAAAGTGAGGCCCCATCTGTCCATTCTGGTGGATTTAAAATATCTCCTGACGCTGCCTCGAAGGGCAGTGGAGTCATTCCTGGTGTCCTGGTAAATATTTATCCCCAAATCAACATTACCAAAAAATGCGATTTGGTCATTATAAAATTGCTTTTTGTGGGATCTTACTGTGCACAGATTGACTGCCACATTTCCAATATTAAAACCAGTTTTACACCTCCAATATGGATGGGGCTGTTTGAGTTTCTGATTGGTAAATAAAAGTAGAGTACTGGTCACCTTTGGTCATGTGAACTTAATGGGCAGGATTCTCTGCCGCAGTGATTCTCACAGCCGTTTTGCCGGCGCCTGGGGGTTTCCAGATGGCGTGGGGCTGCCCCACAATGGGAAACCCCATTGACCGGCCGGCGTAACGGAGAATCCCGCCGGCGGGTCGGGACAGAAATGTGGCGGGACGGAGAATCCAGCCCGATGTGTCTGTACCCGTGAACTTTAATCTCTGTCCATTTGTTGGTAAAATAGGTCCGATGAGTATTAACACTGTGCCGAGGACCGGGGTTGATCCTGGCTCTGGGTCACTATCAGTGTGGAGTTTGCACATTCTCCCCGTGTCTGCATGGCTCTCACTCCCACAACCCAAAGATGTGCAGGGTCTCGCTAAATTGCCCCTTAATTGGGAAAAAGAGAATTGGGTACTCTCATTTTTTTTTAATGGGTCAGATGAAGAGTGAGTTTTCTTGATTATCATGCCTACTTTACATCCTCTCATTAAATAATTCGTCACACGTTTCATAATAGACATATATTGAGTTATAAAATGGTTTCTGACAGAACAATGTTTCAATTATAAATATTTTGTTCATTTTCTTCATCTCTGCCCTGATTCCTTTAACAGTTATCTTATCCTTTCGTTACTAACGCACTTGCCAGTGGAAAAAGTTTCTCATTTAGCCTAGCGAAAACCTTCATGATTGTGAACACCTCCATTAAAATCTCCAATTAAACTTCTCTGCTCCACTGGGAGAAACCCCAGCCTCTCTAGTGACTTCACATCTGGAATTCCCTCTCTAAGTCGCTTCCCTCCTTTAAGGCACTCCTTAAAACCTATCACATTGACCAAGCTTCTAAACACCTTGCAAATATGTGCCTCGGAGTCATGCTTTCTGTTTATAGCTCCTGCGAATGTCTTATTACATTAAGTGTGCGATGTATGTATAAGCTGTTTTTCTTGTCCGTGGTGTAGTTGAAGAAAGAGTTGGTGCAAGTGGGACCATGTATTTGGGTTATTCTTTGACTCTGATGTTGTGATCTGTCTCTCCCCAGATTCTGAATGGCGGCACATCAGACATAACCAATGCAGGAGTATTGCCAGGGCATGTGACTGACAGCACTGGTTACCCATACACTGACAACAGCTCTCTGCTCAGTAAGTGTTGCTCCCTTTGTTATCAATCGCAAATCGTATCAGTTCCCCCAAGTTCTAAACCTGGGTCCTGCGCCAAATACTGTGTTGGTGCTAGTTTTTTTTATAAAGCTCCGTCTGGGCCACGACTGGAATATTGCAGCCAGTTCTGGTCATAGGTGTGAGGGTGCAGAGGGGATTTACCAGGAATGGTTGCAGGGATGAGGAATTGCTGCTACAAGGTTAGGATGGAAACGCTCTTCTCCTTTTGAGCAAAGGAGAACGAGGGGAGATCTGATAGACAGACATGTCGGAGATTATAACAGGCTTAGATAAGGGAGATAATGGAAAACTGTTCCCATTAGCTGATGGAGCCAGATTTCCGGTCTTGGGACAGCGATGCAGGGGTGGGCAGGGTGGAAGACCTTTTTATGCAGCAAATGTTAATGGCCGGGAATTTGCTGCCTACAAAGCTGGTGGAAGCAGAGAGAAGAATGATTTCAGAAGGAAATTTGATGGGCATGTGAGGAAAATATACTTGCAGGATTACAGGGATAGAGCGAAGGAATGGGACTGACCGTATTACTCTACAGTAGGCTGGAATTGGCTGGCCAGCCTCATGGCATCCTGTGCTCTAATGAAACTCTGATTCTTTAATCCATTTCTATTTCCTTGTCGCCTCCCATTGTTTTTACCAATTATTATTTTTCCAATTAAGGGGCAATTTATTGTGGCCAATCGACCTACCCTGCATATCTTTGGGTTGTGGGGATGAGATCCACGCAGACACGGGGAGAATGCGCAAACTCCAGAAAGACAGTGACCCCAGAGCCGGGATTCGAACCCGGATCCTCAGCATCGCCTTCCATTGTGTCCTTCACCCTTGCACAATGTAATTGAAGCAAATGGCAGATAAGCATTGAAGAGAAAACTGGACAAAAACAAGGGCAAAAGGAATGGGTGGCTATGCTGATAGGGTGAGGTGAAGTGGAGTGGGACATGTTGGGCCCCACGGCCTGATTTCCCCTCAAGTGGACATAAAAGATCCCAAAACATTATTGCTACCAGGTTTCATGCATTTCAACAGTGACTCCACTTCCAAACTACTGCATTGGCTGTAAAGTTCTTTGGTATGTCCTGAGGCTGTGGGAGGCGCTAGACAAATGTATTTCTTTTTTTCCTCCTCAATGACATCCAGTGCCCCCCCCAGGATGGGCCTTCCCAGGGAATCAGAATGCTATTCTTACACAATTGGACAATTCTCAACTTAACAGTCCAACAGCTTTCTCTAACCCCCTCTTTCTCCCCCCCCCCCCCCCAACTATTCAATCGGCAATATTTTTTAAAATAAGTACCTCCCCATTCAATCTGCAATATCTTTAAAAATAAATTTAGAGTACCCAATTTTTTTTCCAATTAAGGGGCATTTTAGCTTGGCCAATCCACCTAACCTGCAGATCTTTGGGATGTGGTGGGGGTGAGACCCACGCAAACATGGGGAGAATGTGCAAACTCCACACGGACAGTGACCCGGGCCGGAATCGAACCCGGGTCCTCAGTGCCGCGAGGCAGCAGTGTTAACCACTGCGCCACCAATCTGCAATATTTTAATCTAATAAGCAAGACTGTTCCAAGGACCCTATGATTGTTATCTCTTGTTTTGTTTGCACCTGTATTTCAGAGAGAAACTTTTCATTTTCAGAACCCTTGATTAAAACTATGCGCTCTAATGGGACAAAGCAGAATGAGAAAGTAATGGGGGGGGGGGGGAGAGGGGATTGGGTGAGGGGGATTGGGGGGGGGGGGGGCAAGCTTGTGTTTCCTGTGTCCTTTATATTTTGTTCAGACTAGGTTCAAGGGGCTGAATGGCCCACACCTGTTCTCATTGTGGAACAGAGTCAAGAGGCTGAATCGCCTACTCCTACTCACGCTAAAGAAACTTCTTATTTTCCAACATCTCAATTCTGGTGATGGGTGGTGCCCAAGACATTAATTTGTCTTTTTAAACATGTGCTATCCAGTCCAATACTTCCTGCATTTTCCTTTTTTCTTAATTAAATATCGGTTAACCCGCAAGTCGGATGATGTCACAAGGAAAGTGCACATTTTAACTGTGGGTCTGCTTTACCAATGGAGCAGGAGCTCAGATTCGTAAGGGATGATTCATGGTCTGTGGAAATAGTTGTGCATCCAGCCAAGCCCTGTGATTTAAGTGTTTGACGTAGTTAATACTGAATGGCCCATTTAATTTGAGGCACTCAACAGTAATCCATTTGACTGCCTGTAATAAAGGCTCTGCGGAGTCTCAGATTCTGGCTAATGGGGAATTAGCTGACAGATTCTTGTCAGGGGATACTCACTTCACAGCCTTTTCACACTGACTAATTCTGCAATTATTGCATCTATTGGCCTGGATTTCGCAATGGTAAAATGGCAATTAAATTGTCAGCGTTCTCGGTCTTTACTCCACTGAAACTAACGGCGCCCATGCACAGAACGGGGAAATTCAGAAGTTGCTGTCAGTGAGACTGTGTGCCTCCACAGGGTCACCGTTGAAGCTCCCCCAGACTACAATCAATGGGAAATCTTATGAATTCACAAAATTCTTCCACTATTAGTCTTACTTTAAAATCACTTGAAGGCTATACCTCGTCGCATGAATGATGGGTTTCGAATGAGGTAGTAACTTCACAAATTACTGCCAAACACCTCTGCTGGCCCTAAAAGGCTGATTTTATATTTGACAAATATCAGCACTTTTCAAAGCTTCTTTGCCTTAATTTCAACTTTATCTTAATCCAATCATAATTATATCTGTGCTATCTGAAAATGTAAATTAGGACTGAAGGATATTTAGTGCTTTTAGCTTCCTGGCTTGCTGTCTCTTTCAATACTTCAATATGAATGACTTTTTCCCTGTTTGGTGATATTGCTGCTGCATGCCTGGAGATCCCATTTACTTGGGAAAGGGCAATGAATTCCACACCTCTGAGATCACTGAATCACTTCAGGATGCTTCTGTTAATGTCAGCAGTGAATTCCTTCACTTCCATACCAAACACAAAATCCAAATGAATAACAGGTATGCCTAAAATCATAAAATCCCTACAGTTCAGAAGGAGGCCATTCAGCCCAACGTGTCTGCACTGGCTCTCCGAAAGAGCACTCTATCCACTCGTACTTCCCCCATCCACCCTACCCTATCCTCATAACTGTATCTGCACATCCCCAGACACTAAGGGTCAATTTTAGCGTAGCCAATCCACCCAACCTGCACATCTTTGGACTGTGGGAGGAAACCGGAGCACCCAGAGGAAACCTACGCAGACACTGGGAGAACGTGCAAACTCCAAACAGCCACCCAAGGAATTAAACTCTGGTCCCTGGCGCTGTGAGGCAGCAGTGCTAATCACCGTGTCGCTCCCTGGCATATACATTGGCTAGGCCTCCGCTGGAGTATTGTGTTCGATTCTGGATGCTGCACTTTGGGACAGTCAATGCCTGGGGGGGGGGATTTCCTCCTGCAGAGGAGATTTACTAGAATGGTAACAGCAATGAGGGACTTCAGTCATTCTCCC
Organism: Scyliorhinus canicula; assembly: GCF_902713615.1. Classification (NCBI taxonomy): domain Eukaryota; kingdom Metazoa; phylum Chordata; class Chondrichthyes; order Carcharhiniformes; family Scyliorhinidae; genus Scyliorhinus; species Scyliorhinus canicula. The sequence continues at coordinate 152,230,424 of NC_052154.1, read as the reverse complement.
TGGAGCAGAGATGATAAAGGGGAGATTTGACAGAGGGAATCAAAGTTATGAAAGATTTTGAGAAAGTAAATGAAGAGAAACGATTTCCACTGGCAGGTGAGTTAGTAACCAGAGAACACAGGGCAAATGAACCAGAGGTGAGAGGAGGGCTATTACTTTCACAAAGTGCGTTGCTGTGATTTGGACCGTGCTGCCTGAAAGAACAGTGGCAGCAGATTGAATAGAAACTTTCAAAAGGAAATTAGATATACTTGAAGGGAAAAACTCTGCAGAGCTATGGGGAAAGAGTAGGGGTGGGATTAATTTGATAACTCTTTCAAAGAGCCTGCATAAACAGAATGAGCTAAATGGCCTCTTTTGGTGTTGCAATGTTACCCATATTTCTGGTATTGTCCTTCTCTCCCTTAAATCTGCCATCCTCGCCTGTCTCAAGAAAACCTTTAACCTCTCCATTCATGTAAACCTCACCTTCATTTCCAACTTCACTTTCCTCTCCAAATTCCTCAAGCATGTTGTCCCCTCCAATATTTGTGCCCACCTTTCCCAGAACTCCCATGTTTGAATCCCTCCAATTGGATTTCTGCCCCTGCTATTATAAAAGTTACAAATGTTATCCTATGTGACTGTGAGCTTTCCCTCCTCATTCTTCTTGATTGATCTGCAGCCTTCGACATGGTTAACCACACTACCTTCCTCCAAAGCCTCCCCACCGTCATCCAGCTGGTTCCATTCTAATCCATGTAACCATAGCCAGAGAATCACTTGCAATAGCCTATCTTCTCACTCGCACCCCATTATCGCTGGTGTTCTCCAAGGATGTATCCTTGATCCCTCCTGTTTCTCATCCATATGTTGTCCCTTGACAACATCCAAAAGCAAGTTTTCACATATTGAAGACACCCCGCTCTACCTCACCACTACTTATCTCAACACCAACTGTTGCTAAATTATCAGAGTGCTTGTCCAAGATTCCATGTTGGATGTGCAGAAACTTCCTCCAATTAAACATTGGGAAGACTAGGGCAACACGGTGGCACTGAGGTTAGCACTGCTGTCTCATGGCACGGAAGACCCGGGTTCAATCCCGGCCCCGGGTCACTGTCCGTGTGTAGTTTGCACATTCTCCCCATATTTGCGTGGGTCTCACCACCCACAACCTAAAATTACGTGCAGGATAGGTGAATTGGCTATGCTAAATTGCTCCTTAATTCGGGGGAAAAAATGAATTAGGTATTCTTAAAAAAAAAAATGAGACTGAATCCCGTTTTCAGTCCCCACTCCAAACACCTTTCCCATTGCTCTCCCTGGCAACAATCCAAGACTAAACCAGTCTGTTGCAATCTTGTGCTTCATTTGACTGCAAGATGTGCTTCTGACCTCGTATTTGCATTATCGTTGAGACTGCCTATTTCCATCTAGTTAGCATTGCTCGATTTTGGCCCCTTGTCTCAATTCATTTGCTGCTGAAACCTTTGCTATATTTAGACTTGACTACCCAATGCAGTTTTGGGAGATCTCCCATATCAACCCTCCATAAACTTAGTCATTCAATGATCTCTTAACTCATCAAGTCCAGTTCACCTATCACTGTTCTTGCTGCCCTACATTGGGTCCTGGTCAAGCAACAGCTTAATTTAAATTTTTTGTCCTAGTTTCAAAATTGCTTCCATGATCTGCTGATCATTCCATTGGCGGCCAGGTCTTGGCCTACCTTGGCCCTAGGCTCTGGAATTCTCTCTCCATGTCTTTATTTTGTTTTCCTCATTTAAGGTGTCCCTTAAAATCTCTGACCATGATTTTGCTCATCTGACCAATATTTTGTGTAGCTTTGTGTCATACTTTTATAATGCCCCTATGATGTGCTTCAAGATGTTGTATTACGTAACATGCTATATAAGTTGTACGATTCTACGTTCAGATTTACAGCTCAGGAAGATTCAAATACTTGAATTTTCTGCCAAGTGCAAGCTCCATGTGACACATTTAACAAATTCTTAATAAGCAACATGACCTGCTGAACAATATCATTTTCAGATTTCCCAGGATTTGTGACATTTTGCTGTCAAAATCTAGTTGAATTTCTGCTCGTTGCTGTACTGTGTTAACTTGCCTTTGTCTCAAGTTTGCTTCGTCCCTTCTTTCAGGTGGCAATTCTCACCTGGGCATAGACATGATCGAGGATCGTTCATCCAGCAGTCCCAGCAACGACGAAGCAGCCATGGCAGTGATCATGAGCCTTCTGGAGGCGGATGCAGGGCTCGGAGGTCCGGTTGATTTTAGTGACTTGCCATGGCCCCTCTGAACAATGTTTAATTGGCAGCCCCAAGTGCATTAAATTGAACACCGATGGGAGCCATATATCCAACTTGTGTGTTGCTTTAATTTGCACATAGCTGAGACACGTGTGGATTCCACAAAAAAAATGCTTCAGCCCAACCGACCTATTGCATTTGTGAAGCAAGCTGCTGTGTTAACCTTGAAACACTGGATTTCTGCTGAGGATAATTTTAGTCTCCTTTATGTTCTTGTTTTTGAACAGAAACACTTTCTGGAGCTTAACTTTGTAATGTTTTATTTTAAATAACACTACAGGTTCCCAAACCTCTTCTACAGAGCTGATTGTGTCAAGTTTGTTTTTTTATTCTTGCATTGCTCTAAGACATATACATATATTTATTGTATTAGCAATGAAATGCTGTTTTAAACCTGGAGCATTGATCTTGTTTGCCACTTGTACAGTTTTTTTGTACAGAAATCACTTTGTACAAAGAGGGAAATGCTATCTTAAAACCTTAAAATATATTTGTATATACAGTGTAAACTGGATTTGTACTGGCACTTTGACCTGATAAAGACAAGATCCTGATTGTTTTTGTGATATACATTAAATTCATTTTAACTTGTTCCCTAATCTACAATACCCCTTGCTTGTGTGTGCTGTTGCATGATTTATGCCTCATCATCCAACAATGTCAGATGATAGATTTTCTATAGGCTAAGTGCATAACATGCTAAAATTCAGACCCTGGTTGCAGAGATTGTAGATGAAGGTTTTTGTGTGGAGGGTTGAGGCAAAGACTCAGATTCCAGAAGTACCAGCCTATTGTAAACTGAGTTGATTTGTTTTGTTTTTGCAGTAAGACCACAAGGGCCCAAGAATTGCTATATAGAAAAAGCTGCATGACATTGGAGTTTTAAAATACTTGTCCTTATTTTCAAACCTTCCCCTGCCTTCTGTCAGCACTACAACCCTCAAACTCGTGTTCCTCTAATTCAGCAGGCCTGATTTTCATTACTCTGCTCCAATATGGGTTGGCCTTCAGTTTCCCAGGCCTTAAAGTCTAGAATTCTCTCCCTACAACTCCTCTCGCCCTCAAAATCTCTTTTGCCAGCATTTGGTCATCTGTCCTATTACCATTTGATAAGGGGCTTAAAGGTGCGAAGTAAATCCAGGTTGTTATTGACCAATCACAGCAATTAATTTCTAGTCCACAATAGACCCACATGAGGAGGAAAATCCTTAATGGAAGGAGAGCTTTGGGAACCTGTTATGTATACTTCAATGAAATTAGGGAATCTTTTTTGAAGAGCTGCTGAGATTAAGAGGAGTAAGGGATTTTTAATTGGTTAATTGGGTTTACCAACAGTTGATAATGTATACAGTTAATTGGATTTTCTGAAATTACCATGACTACACTTCAAAATGTAGAAAAATTTAGGACATAGTAAGGCAGCTACAAAAATGCAAGACTTTTTTTTTTAAAGGTGCATACAGTATTAGGCCAGAAACATGTCAGTTCCTCAAAGCTTTCCTGGCCTCTTAGAAAACTATAGGTGTGTAAGACAACCCAACTGGGAACAAGAACATTGACATTCATAAATTAATGCCAGGTGTAAGACGTTTATAAATCAGTCAGCTACTAACTCTAGATTCAATGTTACTATGCAATCTAATGATGCAGGTTCTTGGATCTGTAGAAATCAGATTATCACCAAACTAGTTGAGTAGCTACCCAGATATGCCTGGCTTATATTTATATAAATCTGACATTCTTTTCCGAACAATGTTTGTGCTTCATGGATTTTGAGAAATTGAAACATTTTTATTAACATACCAGTCAATTGTGGCTCAGTAGGTAGCACTCTTGTCGGAGTTAGAAGATTGGATTCCAGTCCCACCCCCAAAGCCTTGTGCAGCACTGAGTGACAGCTACACTGCCTGAGGTGCTGCTTTTTCTTAGATGTTTAACCGAGCCCCGTCTGTCCCCTCCGGTGAACACAAGTTCTGCTGCCCTACTTTGTGGAAGAACAGAACATTTAGGTCCTCAACCAGAGTGACCATCCCTTTGGAGAAGGGGGGGGGGAGAAAGAGAAAGAAGGGAAATTATCCTTTTACAGAATCATAGAATTTACATTGCAGAAGGAGTCCATTTAGCCCATCCAGTCTGCACTGGCCCTTGGAAAGAGCACCTAGCTTAAGGCCATGCCTCCACCCTATCCCTGTAACACAGTAACCCCACCTAACCTTTGACACCAAGGGACAATTTATCATGGCTAATCCACCTAACCTGCACATCTTTGGACTGTGGGAGGGAGCTGGAGCACCTGGAGGAAACCCACACAGACACAAAAAGGGACATATGCTTGTGATGTTTATTTATATAATCATTCATCAGCTGTTAGAAATACAAGGAACACTCCTGCAACATGTACATACACTTCAGAAAATTAAAAGACTTCAAAATGGCTCCACAGGACAGCAGTAACCTGGCATACAGCAATACCGAGAATATATACTTTATATCCCACACCAAAAAAATACTTGTACCTGAAGAGCGAGTTCTTTGAACCACCAGGGTTAATTTGGTGTGCAAGATCTGAACATTCCCTTTCACTAAAATGTCACCACACAGTGTGCTGTGCCAGCAGAAATTTAATTGCATTTCACGGAACACTTGGCTAAAAGACAAGTACAGACCAAAGCCATTCCCTGATACGTAGCACCTAGACTGCAACAGCCTTTTTAAGTAACGGTGTGCATTTAAAAATAATGTGGAGGATGAAGAAACAACAGCAAAGGCATTCCTTTCCCTTCTTCCCAAAACCAAAGCCATTTTTTTTTTTTGGTGATGTAGATGAGTTTTTTAAAAAGTTTAACTTAAGACTTTTAGCAGGTCGCTTGGTTATGATCATACTTAGTTCATATTGGTGTACGATGCTGACACACTGTCTTGCACAGAAACGCATCAGGACAACGACAATCACCAGCAGCATGCTTAACAGCCTCCTCTTCCCCAACCCCCCCCCCCCCCCCCCCCCCCCCCCAAACTACACACTATCAGACAGCTGGGGGTTGGGGGTCAAGCTCCAGGTCGTTAGTGCTGTTGGCAGGGTGGTTGGGTAGAACATCCAACTCATCCACCTGTGGAGTTGGGTGCATGACTACCAGCTGGTCCTGGGGGATATCCGCTGCTGCCGCCGCCAGGTTGGTGATGGACTTGCTCTTCACGCACTGGAAATCGACATGACGACTCTTGCCCTCTTCCTTCTCCCAGGACATCCTGATGAACGGTCGCTGGACATAGTTATAGATTACCTCAGGCCGGCCGCCTGGCCTTTTTTTCACCTTCTCCTTATACGTGGGGTAACCTGAACAACAGAGGGATAAGTATTACTGGGACCGAGAATATTGCAGGAGGCACAAACACATTTTCCAAGGTCAGGGGTCTTTTTGAAAGTAGTGGGAAGGGAAAGGAAAAGCAAGAATCAAAAGTGAGGGAGAAAGATGCAAAAGTCAATAAAAGGCAGGGAGAATCAATAAGTGGGAGTGGGGGGTTTGGTGGTGGGAGAGAGAGAGAGAGAGAGAGGAGAAACTATTACCCATCGCCTTTCACATTTTCAGAATTCCCTAAAGTATCTGAGGGCAGCTACTGTTGCAGGAATGAACAGCCAATCGCTTTTGGCCACATTGCTTGAGGGTTATTTATTGGTAGGGACAGTGGAGAGAATTCCCCTGTTCCTATTCAAATAGCTCCACATGATCTTTTCCCTCCTGAAAGGGCAGATGGAAACACTGTTTAACATCCCACCCAAAATTCATGGCCCTAGCCAAACTGTTCCAGAACACCTATAACACCGGCACAATGCTGAGCAATGTACAAAATTACCTAGCTATGTCCTGTTCACAAAAATGGCATTTTTCATGAATTCAGTTCTTGGAGGAAGTAACAAGTCACATGAATAAAGGGAAACTTGTGGATGTGGTGTCCCCCCCCCCCCCCCCCCCCCCCCCCTCCCCTCCCACAAAAGACATTCATTGAGTTATCATATTAAAGGTTATGACACAGTACAAGAGTTCATGGTGTAGGGCAACATATTAGCATAGAGGATTGTTATAGAACAGGAAACATAAGAGTGGGCATAAATGTGTCATTTTTTGAGTTGGGAAAATGCAACCGGTGCAGTGTAGGGCCTTAACTATTTACAATCTATATTAATGACTTGGATTACAGGACTGAATATGTGGTTGCTAAAATTGCTGATGACACAAAAAAGCAAGTTGTGAAGCAGACACAAGGAGCCTGCAAAGGGTTATTTGGTGGGTTAAGTGAGTCGACAAAACATTGGCTGATGAAGTACTATGTGGGAAAATGTGAACATCTCCACTTTAGCAGGAAGAATGGAAAAAAATAGCATATTATTTGAACTGGGAGAAACTACAGAAGGGGGATCTGGGTGTCCTGGTACATTAATCAGTTGATATGCAAGTACAGCAAGTGGTTAGAAAGGCAAATGGAAAGTTGTTATTGCAAGAGGAATGGAATATAAAAGTAGGGATGTTTTGCTAAACTGCATAGGATATTGGTGAGACCATATCTAGACCATGTATTGTGTACAGTTTGGTCTCCTTTTTAAAAAGGATAAATTGCATTACAAGCAATTGAGAAGGTACACTTGACTGATTCCTGGGATGAAGACATTATACTACCAGGAAAGGTTGGACAGGCTGGGCCTGTAGCCAATGGAATTTAGAAGAATGAGAGGTGATCGTATTGCAACATATAACTTCCCGAGGGGACCGGACAAGATGGACGCTGAGCTGCTTTCTCGTTGCTGAAGAGACAAAAACGGACAGTTTAAAAATAAGGAGTCTCCTATTTAAGATGGAGATGTAGAGAAATGTTCTTCTTGGAGGGTCCCAAGTCTGTGGAGTTCTCTTCCCCACAGAGGGGCGTAGGCAGGCTTGTTTCTGGATTGACAAGAGTCAAAGTGTAAGGGGGTAGGGAGAGCCATAAACCTATTGAATGGCAGAACAGGCTAGAGGGGTTGAATGGCCTATTCCTGTTCCTAATTTGTGGGTTCTGCCAGGGATACTCAGCTGCAGGCATCATTACAGCCTTGGTCCAAACATGAGGTGGCACGGTGGTTAGCACGGCTGCCTCACACTTCCAGTGACAGGGACGTGCTGAGCGAATGCACGGAAGGTGGCTCTCCTCCTGGAAACCTGAAATTAGGCCCCTTTAGTCCAAAACTAGACTGCTAAACCCAGGAAAGAAACCTCCACCCCTCCTCCAATTCCACCACAACGAACGAAGCATGGCAGGAAACAACCAGAGGAGCCGAAAAGACGGCAGAATCAGTAAACGTCTGGAGAGGAAGAGGCAATGGCAAACACACAGGAAGACGTGAATCCAGCCACACCCAAACGGGATGGACCGCCAGGACTTATGATGGGCTACCCCATGATAAATGAATGGAAGGAGCTCCTAACACAGGAGCTCTCAGTCCTCAAAGATGGCATCAAGCTTGAAATGTGGTGACGGGGAAAGTGGCTGAGACAGAGCTGCTGAGACAGAGTTGCTGACCCCCCCCCGAAGCAGCACTGGAAAAGAAGTGACAATCAGAGAGCTGGAGAAGGCCGCAACCGACCAGAACGACCGGATCGCCTCACTGGAGACAGAGATGGCAAGGTTGGTGGCGACACAAGGGACGTTGAGGGGGAACATCAGGGAACTTAACAGCCCATCTGAAAAGTCTGAGAGCTGACATAGTCTTCCTCCAGGAGACCCACCGGAGTGAAAAGGACTGACTGCAGTAAAAAAAAAGAGTTGGATTTCCCGTTCGTGCTACAGGACAAGGGTTAGGGGTTTGGCTATCCTGCTCAATCAGATGACAGCATTTACATCAAAGAGGATGGTTAAGGACCAAGGGTGACAGTACATCAAAGTTAATCATGTCCTGGAAGGGGCACCAGTGGTCCTTGTAAACATGGAGGCTTCCAATTGGGATGACGCAGAATTCATGAAGAAAACCATGGCGGAAATCCCCAACAGACACCCACTGACTCAGAATACGGGGGCGGGGGGCGGGACTAACTGCGTACAGGACCCATGGACAGACAGATCAAACCCCAAATCGGGGGGGGGGGGGGGGGGGGGGGGGGAATACAAACATGGCAAAGAAATGAATGTTTTCATGGAACAGATGGGCGCAGTTGACCAATTGAGCTTCACACACCCAGGGGAGGAGTTCTCCTTCTTCTCATAAACAGAGGGTATATACTAGGCTCGACATTTTTTGTAGTGGGGAAAGCAGTGCTTCCAGGGGTAGTAGGGACAGAGTACTCCGCAGTCATAATATCCGACCACGCTCTGACCTGCTCTCCACTGGGAAAGCAGTGCAACAGCTCTGCCAGACACAGGGGACCTTCTATGAACATGCAGACAAAGCCAGCTGCCTGCTGGCTCACCAACTGAGAAAGACGGCAGCCACGAGCAGAGTGGGTGAAGATGGAGGAGAGTCCTGCATAGGGACGTCCCTCCGAGCTCGAGGCACAGCTGCTCTCCCATCCCCTCTTTCAGCCAAATACCCAAGCCCAGTGGTAGTAGCCATGCTCCAGACGTGATACCAAGATGTCCTTGGCCCCATCTGCAACAAACATAGGTTCACTCCCACAATAATGGACGCCACCTTCAAAAGGTGGAGACAGGACGAGCAGACACTGGCGGTTAGGGGCATGTACAAGGACGACAGAATCTCTCGGGGAGCTCAAGCAGAGGTTCCAGTTACCAAGAGGAAATTATCAGAGAACCATTGTCAAAAACGTCCTCGAAGGAAAAAATGAAGTACCCCCAGATACCAGGATACTGGTTAGATGAACTGCTGGACGCCGGCAACCTGGGGCAGGGAAACCGATGCAGGTTGTATGGGCGACTGTTGGAGGAGGTACGCTCCCCTCTGGACAAGACAAGGAAAAAAATAGGAGGAGGAACTAGGCACAGAGATAGAGGGAGGACCCTGGATCAAAGCACTACATAGGGCTGAGCCTTACACAAAAACATACCATTAAATTTCACTTTATAATGTCCTTTACTCCTAAGTTTGTTAATCACTTACCATCATGTACAGTTTATTCAATGCTTGATTCAATGATATTCAGAAAAAACAGAACTTGCCTTCAATACCCAATCTGATCTTCTTCAATCCTCGCTCTTTCAGAACAGTTTTGGCTACTTCTCGGTTCTCGATATATTTGAAGAATCGGTATAACTTTGTACTGTAAATAACTTGGAAGACAAGATTGACATTACCATGACTTTGTTACGGATTTATTTGCACTTATTTCCTTTGGGCTGCATTGGAACAGGCTCAGAAGTGTCAAGTGGCCCTTACATAATAGTTTCCATGTTTTGAAAAATGGAGTGAGTTCTGATACTTGCTGTCTTGGATCAGACTAAGAAATGAAATGAAAATGAAATTTGCTTATTGGCACGAGTAGGCTTCAATGAAGTTACTGTGAAAAGACCCTAGTCACCACATTCCGGCGCCTGTCCGGGGAGGCTGGTACGGGAATCGAACCGTGCTGCTGGCCTGCTTGGTCTGATTTAAAAGCCAGCGATTTAGCCAGGTGAGCTAAACCAACCACACAGAGATGTGTTCTAAGCAGTGAAACCAAAGCACTGGGGGTGGTGGGGGGCACGTAGCAAAGGGCCTGTTCCTGTGCTGGATTGTTCTTTGATGCACCTGTGTATGTGCGTGTGTGTGTGTGCGTGTGCATGTGTCTGCAAACAACACAAAGCTGCAGGGTGCACTGATCCCACATACTAGCATTGCTCGCCGATAGTCTTTTTTTTGTCCAATTCACCTATCCCAGTATTGTCTACTTCATTCTACAATCACTGGGATTGTAAAATAACAAGGGAAAATTACCACAGAATGCTTGGCATAAGTCCCAAACTAGATCCAATGTGGTAAATCGGAGGAAGCGAATAGTAGAGAAGGAACATTAACCTTTGATAATTAGTTTTTGTTCACTTGTCCCAAGGTAGCCTGTTCAACTAGCTGCCGAGGTGATGCATAAATGGCTTCCCAGTTGCAGCAAAGTTTGAAGAGTAAGATGCAATCTGGTACAATAGATTTGGCACATGGGTCCTATGTAAATAATGATCTTTGACAAAGGGCCATCTGGACTCGAAACATTAGCTATTTTCTCTCCCCACAGATGCTGCCAGACCTGCTGAGACTTTCCAGCATTTTCTCTTTTGTTTCAGATACCAGCATCCACAGTAATTTGCTTTTATTAAATAATGATCTGCCTGGCTAAATATTACAATCATACAGTACAAAAGGAAGCCATTGGGGTCTGTACCCTCTATGGCAGAGCTATCTAATTAATTCTAGTCACCTGCCCTTCCTTCATCCTCCTGTATTTTCCCCTTCAATTATTTATCCAATTCTCTTTTGCAAGTTCCAATTGAATCTGCTTCCATCTGCCTTTCAGGCAGCGCATTTCAGGTCTGTGTAAAAAAAAAGTCCTCCACATCTCCTCTGTTTCTTCTGCCAATTACCTAAAATCTGTGGCCGCTGAATACAGACCCTTCTTGCACTGGAAATTTTGAGCTCCCTTATTTACCAACAATCCCAGCTAAATGATAGCCTGATTTTTAGATATTCTACCTACCATGAGATTAGCAGTTATGTAACTGAGAACTGCCCCTGCCAGAGTGTGAAGGTTGGGAGCTGTCTGCCCCCCCAGAGTGTGAAGGTTGGGAGCTGTCTGCCCCCCAGAGTGTGAAGGTTGGGAGCTGTCTGCCCCCCCCCCCCCCCCAGAGTGTGAAGGTTGGGAGCTGTCTGCCCCCCCCCCAGTCTGAAGGTTGGGAGCTGTCTGCCCCCCCCCCCCCCCCAGAGTGTGAAGGTTGGGAGCTGTCTGCCTGCCTCCCCTGCGAGTGTGAAGGTTGGGAGTTTTCCACAACACCTCAAATTGAAATGACATCTTGAACATTGCAAAACATCCAAGGTGCTTCAGTGGTTGTGTTTTCCATCAAAATTTGGACCTGAACCACCTCAGGAGGTATAGGGGAGGCAGAAGGGTCTGAGCCAAGGCGGAGGGGCGGAGGGGAGGGGGAGGCAGAGGGTGGGGAGGTGGAGAGGTCTGAAGGGCGGGGAAGCGGAGGGGTCTGAGGGAGGAGAGGCAGAGGGGGCTGAAGGAGGGGAGGCAGAGGGGTCTGAGGGAGGGGAGGCAGAGGCACTCAGGGAGGAGAGGCAGAGAGGCTCAGGGAGGAGAGGCAGAGAGGCTCAGGGAGGAGAGACAGGGAGGTTCCGCGAGGTGAGGGAGAGAGGTTCCGCAAGGCGAGGGAGAGAGGTTCAGCGAGGCTAGGCAGAGGCGGTTCTGGAGGAGAGGCAGAGAGGGAATTCCAGAGTGCAGTGCCCCGGCAGCTCCAGGTACAAGTGGTAATAGTAGGCCAAAAATAACAAGAATGCTCCAAGTGGCCTGAGATCTGGAACAGTTGTTGAGCTGGATGGGGAGAGGCAAGGCCACAGAGGGAATGGTAAACATGTATAAAAGTTGTAAACAAGGCACAGAGCAGTAACAACATTCTGTACATGTGCGTGTGATAACCTTTTGGAATTTGTAGATATTTTTGGAATTGAAGATAATCGTAAATTTAGGTTGGCCTACTTTAGAAATGCTGAATTCTGATCGGGGGGGGGGAAGAGGAAGAGAGAGAGAGAGAGAATTGAATAGAAAACTATTGAGCTAAATAAATCCAGATACTTAGGGTTGTCCCCAAAAATGGTGGTCTTAACTCCAGATCAAATAGGAGGCAGGTGGCCAGATATAGCTTGGTGATCATGGAACATTAAAAAAAAGAGGTTAGATCAGTGAAACTTTTGCTTGTCCGTTTGACAAATCCCAGCGCCGTTATGTAAGATGGTGCTATGACGCAGATCCCAACAGAAAGATAACAGCTATTTTTGAACCTTCATAAAGATGCCCCTGGCAAACAACCTTCTCCTCGGAGACCGTAGCACAGTTCCTCTGATGATTGAACCTCAGCTCTTACCACCAGGTGTAGTCACTTGGTTTTAAAACTGTTCTGCACTGATCGGCTGGAGAAAAGCAACCCTTTATCATAACTTCTCCCATCATTCTTCATCAAACTCTAACAGCAGTACTCTTTAATCCACCCCCCCCCCCCCCCCCCCCCAACTATGTATCCAGTATTTCCTACATTACATTCTTGTACTACTTCACTTCAAAGTACTTATTTGCTGTAAAGTGCTTTCAAATGTCCGGTGACCACGGAAACACTTTCTTTTCTTTTAAATTTATGCATTTCATTTGCCTTCCACTGCCTGTGGTAGCGAGTTCTACATCCTCAGAATTTTCTCCTGAATTCCCAATTTAATTTCTTGTATTCATGACCTCTCTTTCCTGCGAGCGGAAACTTCAGTTTCTTAGCTGCAAACATGCAAGGAACCCTCCCCCGATACCTGCGCACAGCCTAGACTGTAAAAGACCATCCCAAGTGTGTCCTTTGGGACTTCAGAATGTCTTGCACCCAAAATTCATTACTTATTGACTGGGAAGCATCTGCTGCATTAAATATTCTCCCTTCTGTTCCCATTAACCAGTTTTCTCCCCATCTTTCTGAAAGGTACAAGGATCAGTCGGCTACCAAGCCGTTAGCACCTCAGACAAAAATGTTTCTTCACACGTATGGTGGGCCATTCCAGAATGGGAAGGCTGGGCATCAATTTGAATTTCACCCAATCCACACTTTCATCAGGAAACACTAGATAGGATTCCCAGTCTGATGCTTCTTTCCTAGCTCGAGAGCATTGAGACTAATTAATCCCGCTTCCAGTAATGCTCCAAGTTAGCAAAGCACTACCCGGGACATAAACCTGGCAATCTCAACTCCTAACAGCCTCTTGATAAACTAGGGAGAGGCATAACTACATTTGATTTTAAACACTCATAATTATAGGATTATTGCTACTTACATTCCATGTTAACAGTCTAACTTGCAGCATGCTCAGGTACATTTTAACAGCATGAAATAGGAACTGTTAATTTAAGTCACCACTACAGCGAACAATGTTAGATAAGGCCCCAAGTAAAACGAGGAAAGCAGTGAACCGTTTGTGCTATTACACCTATTTATTTGCTAGGTTGATGATCCATTTCTCTCCTTTTTAATTATTTGGGAAATCATTCCCAGATCCCCTATATGGACCTGGAGCTCAGTGTTCACAATGTTTAGTGGCCTTTTCACTATATTGAGCAAAAAACATCCTGAGACCAAATAAAAGTATTGTGAACTGAATTCTGGCAAGATATGTGCATCCCCACACTATATATACAATAAAAACGGACACACACTATATATACAATAAAATGTTATATTGCTGTTCCTTCACTGTCGCTGGGTCAAAATCCTGGATCTCCCTTTCTAACAGTGATATGGATACATCTACACCACAGACTGCAGAAGGTCAAGGCAGACGCCCACCACTATCTGCTGGTGTGTAATTAAGGATGAGCAACGAATATTGGCCTTGCCAGTGATGCTCACATCACATCCATGAATGAACAATAAAATACTACTGTTGTCTTGCACAAGCCATTCGGTTTTAAAATGAACACACAAAAAAGGCCCACATCACCTTCCAAGGTCAACTAGGGACAGGTTATAATGACAGTCGGAATCAAATTTCTAAAAATATCTTGTATGTATATATTGCAGGAAGATGTCTCAAATATTTCACAATGCAGATTTGTACATTTGAAGGAAAAAAGACTTGCACTTTTGTTGAGATTTGCATGATTTCAGGGTGTTCCAAAGCACTTTATGGGCAATCAAGTACTTTTGAAGTGTGATCACTGTTGTAATGTAGGAAATACTGCAGCCACTTTGCACACAGCAACAGCAACGTGATAATCACCAGGCCATCTATTTTTTGCAATGTTGGATGAGCAACGCACTGAAAGGATGCATTGAGATCTTTTACACATATTCAAGAAAACTGACGGAGCTTCGGCTTAGCATCTTGCCTGAAAGATGGTACATCCAACAATGCGATGAAGTGTTAGCTTAGATGTGGCATTGAAGTCTCTGGAATGGGGCTTGAATCTGCAACCATTTAACTCAGAGGCAAAAATGCTACTCTACTGAACTATTGTAACCAAAGATGATGATGGACAATGATATACGAGCTACCTGCACACTTGGACTAAACTGCTCATGCTCCTAAGCCCTATGTTCCTATAACCCGTACTCCAATAGATAGTTATGCTAACTTGACAGCAAAACTTAGCACCGTTATCTCCATATCACTAGAAACTGCCAGGACCTGTGGTAGAGCAATGCTGTTCAGCAATACTTTGCTACTCCACTGTTCTGAAGAACGCAGAGCCTCCTCACCGAGATGAGAAGATTCTAAAGGAAATGGTGGCATCCCGAGAAAACACCAACTCACTGCTATTAAACTAAACTTCAAAGCAACAATCCAAAGGATAGCATGAAGAGGATTATTCTGGGAGCTGATTTACAAAAGACAGCTAAGATCAGCAATAAGAGAAATGTGAACAGTATACTGGAGAAAAAAATTATGATCCAAAATATGCTTTTGAAGTGGCATTTTCATTAAAAATAACGGATGTACAAAAATCTTAATGTACTGGAAGTATACAGCATCAAATGACAACTTACTTTGCGAATATTCCTCTCCCATCTGCGGTGGATACTCCTCATCCCAGTCAACCACATCATCGTCAGTTAATACTACAATGTGGCATTCCCGGTCACCACTCTGAGCACTGGCCACCATCAGTGGAAGAATCATTTCCTCCAGGTAAGATTCAAACTGTTTGCGTGCTCCATCATTGGAGAGTTCGTGCATGAGAGCACCTTAAATTTAAAAACAACATTTAATATTTCAGTTCTATGGCAGAACTGAAAAATAAATCCCAGTTCCTTATCTTAAGAGAAACTGGCCAGTGTCAGGAACTTGACTTTCTTCTTTTTGTTCAAACACTTCACCTGTCCCATCAGAGGGTCCAGAAGGAAAAGAGAGATCACTCCTGTATGAATATTGATTTCTTTTGGCACAGCATGATTGGAACCTCATGGACATCATGGGGCGGCACAGTGGGACAGTGGTTAGCACTGCTGCCTCACAGCGCCAGGGACCCTGGTTCAATTCAGACCTCGGGTGATTGTCTGTGTGGAGTTTGCACATTCTCCAGTGTCTGCGTGGGTTTCCTCCGGGTGCACTGGTTTTCTCCCACAGTCCAAAGATGTGCAGGTTAGGTGGATGGGCCATGCTAAATTGCCCCGAAACATCTAAAGGTTAGGTGGGATTACAGGAATAGGGCAGCATGTGTGTCGGGCTGGCTTTTGAATGGTCGATGCAGACTTTATGGGCAGAATGGCCTCCTTCTGCACTGTACTGCTCCTATAATTAGCGTTCTGAATTGTGGAGAGAGTGGACGAGCACCAATTACACTGATGTGCCACCTCTGCTTTACCTCAAACATGCAAAAATGTTCCTTCCCTACAGCTTTACCCCCCATCGCTCCACACCCACTCATCCCAGTCCAGATTGGGGTGCAAAGGCACCTTTAATTGATTGCTAAATTCAGAAGCAGGTCTGCAGACCTAGAGGTGTTTTAAGAACTCACGCAAAGAGATTTTAGAATCATTCAATGACACCGGTAAACTTCCTACAGTCAGTTTGTGAAGGTGGAGGCCAGAAGTAAATCTTTACTCGGTTTTGGTTTTAATATAAAAGTGAGACATTACAAACATATAGCTCCCAACTCTACAACAGCCAAGTGTTTCTCTATATATGCACAGATAATTATCCAATGAGTGACCTCACCTTGCCATTATTGAACACATTCTTTGACTCCTCATGATGATTAATATAAGACTTTTCCAAGACATACTTACTGAGATCTCTGCATTTGATGGTACTGTAATCAAAGGAGATGCAAAGGTAGTCACAAGCTTCTCTCAGTTCAGGTATTGAGATCCCATCAGGACAGCGGATTATACCCGTCTTGTAGTAATCCTGAAAGAAAATCCAAAATTTACAGACAGGTGTTGAAAAATGAACTGAAGCTGAATCAGTACAGTACCTGAAAAGGCAAGGGAGATGCTGTGCTATCTTCAAGTGTTAAACAAATGGTTCATTGATTAACCTACATAACAGTCAGAGTAGCAATTGTGCTGAAAACTGCATTTTTAAAAAAGCATACCCAAGATGATGTTTACCAGAATTGTTAAGCTGCCTGCCCCAGTTATTCCTCTTAAGAAAAACTGCATTTGAAAGTCAAGACCAATTGTAGCTTACAGGTAGAACAGGATATTAGAGGGCAGAGATAACTGACCAAGAGTACAGGCCGCAGTCATACATTCCATGGTTAGTTTGTATTAGCGTGCTTAACTAATGTTGAACTTGAGGACGGTATTTAGTGAGGGTTCCCCAGGGGCCATGACTAGGGCCACCACTTTTCTTGATTAAAACCAATAATTTAGACTTGGGAGTGAAAAACATAATTTGCAGATGTCAAAACCTGGAAGTATTTTGAACTGAGGAGGACAGTGATATACTTCAAGAGTACATGGAGGTGATGGTGGAACAGGAATGCACATGGCAGATGTAATTTATTAGAAAGGTGCGAAGTGCAACATTGTATCAGAGGAATGAAGAAGTGCTGTCCAAAAGAAAGGTTGCAATTCTAAAGGGGGTGCAGGAGCACAGGGATCCGGGGATCGATTTGCACAACTTCAAGGTGGCATGGCAGGTTGAGAAAGAGGATAATAAAGCACATTAAGACGTTTTGATCGACTTACTTGTATTTTTAATTGAAATTTGTGGCTGAGATTTTCAGAAGTTATTCACCCCAGGATGAGTTTAAATTAAACAGAGAATGGTATTGGCTGTACAGCTAAAGGCTGGTTATTTTTTTAATAATAGATAAACAGTCACCGGTAAAACATTTTCATGCTCACAAAAGACCTAAATGACTGAAAACCAAAACAAATATGTTTTAAACAGATACTTCACTTCAATCAGAACTTTTGGAGTAGTTTTATATACAAAAATCATGAATAAAATGAAAATCGCTTATTGTCACGAGTAGGCTCCAAATGAAGTTACTGTGAAAAGCCCCTAGTCGCCACATTCCGGCGCCTGTTCGGGGAGGTTGTTACGGGAATCGAACCGTGCTGCTGGCCTGCTTGGTCTGCTTTCAAAGCCAGCGATTTAGCCCTGTGCTAAACATGAACCATCATGTCTGAAAACACAAAGATAAGGATTGGTACGTTTTTTAAAAATGCTAATCCAGCTAATTCTAAACTTATTTGAGACTGAGAAAGAGAAGCAAACAGGTGTTGATTGAGATCAGAGCTTGTTCCTTTTGAAATGCAGACACTAAGAATTCTCCAAGCGTGAAAAAGCCTGAATTGTTTTATTGTCTTATGATCCAGGAAAGAAGTTATGATTTCTTGAAATCACACACAACAGATGAGGGATACAACTGCCAGATTTATAGAGCTGATATATTTGTAAGATGTCTCTAGCCCCTAATTTACTTGTTTATCTCTTGGAGTTCACACTTTGGGTGTTACAGGTTTGCTGGAGAGGTGTGGTTTGCCTCAGCTAGTCTTCTTTCAGAGGAGTCCTCAATGGCCAAGACTAACTGCACACTACCACTGGGTTTGACTGAAAGTCGGGTCGATCATCAGTGCCACATGCCATTTGCATGCTTCCAGTAAAGGTAAACGCAACAGTTTGGTTGGGGAAGGATGAAGTAAGGCATGCTGCGGCTGCAGTGTCAACCATCTAAAATATGCAAGTTAGCAGTTTGCCATGGCAACCCTCCCATCTCATAGCCCCAGTCTCTATAACCTAGAAAAAAGGCAGAAGACATATGGGAATACCACCTTCCCGTTACACACCACCAAGAACAGATTTAGTTGTCGGGCAGGAACAGTAAGAACACTGGAAGTGCAGGACGAGCAGTGGAAATAGTAAGAGCAGGAACAACAAAATAGGGTATCTGGGTGTTCATGTGCAAACGTCTTTGAAGGTTGCAGAAGATACTGAGAGAATAGTTGACAAAACATTTCAAATCATAGAGGTATTGGGTGCAAAAGCTGGAAAGTTGGCTGAATCTTTAAGGCTCTGGTTAGACCAAAACTGTGCCCATTTCTGCTACCCACAATTTAGCAACAATGTGAGGGCTCTAGGCTTCCAGTTGCGGCTATGCAGAGCTAAGCCGCACGTTCGGCAGCTCCTGCTACTTAAGGACTTTTGGGCCTATTTGAGGGCCCCAAAAGGCGCTGTCTCGACAAATCCCGGTGGGGGAAGGTGTCTAGAGGAGCATTCCCCATAATTTATAGTGCTCACCCGGAGTGGGGCAAAGGAAAAAGCTGCAGCAGCTCCCCAAGAAAAGAGGGGGGAAGAAGGACAAAATGGCGGCCGGCGGAACACCCGAGGACTGGTGGAAGTGGGCGCAGGAGCAGCAGGCTTCTCTTCTGCGCTGTTTTGCGGAGCTGAAGGCTGAGTTGCTGGACTCCCTGAATGCGACTACCAACAGGTTGCTTGAGACCCAGGCGGCCCAGGAGGTGTCCATTCGGGAGTTGCAGCAGCAGGCCATTGAGCGGGAGGAGGAGGCCGTGGTCCTCGTGGGGAAAGTGGAGTTGCACGAGGCACTTCACAAAAAGTGGCAAGACCGCTTGGAGGAGCTGGACGTTCGCACGAGGCGAAAGAATTTGAGGATCCTGGGCCTGGCGGCGGGGCTGGAGGGGTCGGATCTCCCGGCGTATGTGACCACGATGTTGAGCTCGTTGATGGGAGCGGGGTCCTTCCATTTGCCCCTGGAGCTCGAGGGAGCGGACAATGTGATGGCCAGGAGGCCCAAGGCAGGTGAGCCCCCGAGGGCGGTGCTGGTGCGGTTCCACCGATTCAGTGACCGGGAGTGTGTGCTGCGCTGGGCCAAGAAAGAGAGGAGCAGTAAATGGGAGAATTCGGTAGTGAGGATCTACCAGGACTGGAGTGCGGAGGTGGCTAAGCGGCGGGCCGGGTTCAACCGGACGAAGGCGGTGCTGCATGCCAAACAGGTCAGATTTGGAATGCTGCAGCCTGCGCGTCTGTGGGTGACATACAAGGACCGGCACCACTACTTTGAGTTCCCGGAGGAGGCGTGGGCCTTTGTACAGGCGGAGAAGCTGGACTCGAACTAGGGTCTGGGGACACACTATGGCCGTTGTTGTTTTGCAATTTTGACACGTGTTTTTTTATGCTGGTTTTCTTTTTGTTCTGTTTCCGGGTGGGTCTGTCTGTTGGGTATGGTTGTGGGTTAGGTGGGGAATGTTGGGGGTTTGTGTTTTATATGTTCTCTTCTGTACGGGGCTGGGGGTTGGGGTGAAACTAGATTTTGGGGAACTGCGTCAGAAGGGTGGGGTGTGGCAGTGTGAAAGTGCGGGCTTTCCTCTGGTTTCCCGCGCTACGGAGCTGGCAGTGGGGGCATGGCCTCTACTGGTTTTCTTTCCCGCGCTGAAGCGGTGTCAAGGAAGTGTGGCAAGAGGGGGATGACCCCATGCCGGGAGGGGATGGGTTTTGGCGGGAGCTGCCGGGGTTAGCAGAAGTCAGCTGACTCACGGAAGTACCATGGAGGGTGCGTCGCGGCTAGGAGGGGTCCTAGCCTGAAATGGCCAGGAAGGAGCTGGTGTGGGCCGGGGGGGTAGAGGAGAGGCGTTATCGCCATGGGGAACGGGTCGAGCTGGCCTGGGGCGAGCAGTCGATAAGCTATGGCTAGCCGGCGGGGGAGGGGGGCGGGTTGCCCTCTGATCCGGCTGATTACCTGGAACGTGAGGGGGCTGAATGGGCCGGGTAAGAGAACTAGGGTATTTTCTCATCTGAAGGGGTTGAAGGCGGACGTGGCTATGCTCCAGGAGACCCACTTGAAGGTGGCGGACCAGATGCGTCTGAGGAAGGGGTGGGTGGGGCAGGTTTTTCACTCAGGATTGGACGCGAAGAACTGGGGGGTGGCGATTCTGGTGGGGAAGAGGGTGGCGTTCGAGGCGGCTGAGGTGGTGTCGGACAAGGAGGGCAGATATATTATGGTGAATGGTAGGCTGCAGGGAGAGAAGGTGGTGCTGGTTAATGTATATGCCCCGAATTGGGATGATGATGGCTTCATGTGCGCTTGTTGGGCCGCATTCCGGACCTGGAGACAGGGGGCCAGATCATGGGGGGAAACTTTAACACAGTGCTGGATCCCCCACTGGACCGGTCCAGTTCAGGGACGGGTAGGAGACCGGCGGCGGCCAAAGTGCTGAGGGGGTTTATGGACCAGATGGGAGGGGTGGATCCCTGGAGGTTTGGGAGGCCGAGAGCGCGGGAGTATTCCTTTTTCTCTCATGTCCACAGGGTTTACTCCAGAATAGATTTTTTCGTCCTGAGCAGGGGATTGATCCCGAAGGTGCAGGATGCCGAGTATTCGGCCATAGCAATCTCAGACCATGCTCTGCACTGGGTTGATCTGCAGATGGGGGAGGCGCGGGACCAGCACCCGCTCTGGCGTCTGGATGTGGGGATGCTGTCTGATGAGGAGGTGTATAGGAGGGTCCGGGGAAGTATTGAGGGGTATCTTGATACCAACAAAACGGGGGAGGTCCAGGTGGGGATGGTCTGGGAGGCTCTGAAAGCAGTGATCCAGGAGGAGCTGATCTCCATCCGGGCCCATAGGGAAAGGAGGGAGAGGAAGGACAGGGAGAGACTGGTGGGGGAGTTCATGGATGTGGACAGGAGATACGCGGAGGCACCGGAGGAGGGGTTGCTGGGGTAATGGCGTAGTTTGCAGGCCAAATTTGACTTGTTGACCACCAGAAAGGCGGAGACACAGTGGAGGAGGGCGCAGGGCGCGGTATATGAGTATGGGGAGAAGGTGAGCAGGATGTTGGCGCATCAGCTCCGCAGGCAGGATGCGGCTAGGGAAATTGGTGGAATGACGGATAAGGGTGGGAATGTAGTGCAGAAGGGGGCAGAAGTAAATGGGGTCTTTAGGGACTTCTACGAGGAACTGTACCGGTCGGAACCTCCGATGGGGAGAGGGGGGATGGAGAGCTTCATGAACAGGCTATGTTTCCCAAAGGTTCAAGAGGAGCTGGTGGAGGGGCTGGGGGCGCCGATAGAGTTGGAGGAGCTAGTCAGAGGGATTGGACAAATGCAGTCAGGTAAGGCGCCAGGGCCGGATGGGTTCCCGGTGGAATTTTATAAAAAGTATGCGGATCTGGTGGGCCCCCTGTTGGTGCGAGCCTTCAATGAGGCATGGGAGGGGGGTGGCTTTGTCCCCGACGATGTCGCGGGCACTGATCTCTCTGATCCTGAAGCGGGATACGGACCCCTTGCAGTGTGGATCATACAGGCCTATCTCGCTCCTCAGTGTTGACGCTAAGTTGCTGGCGAAGATCCTGGCCACCAGGATAGAGGACTGTGTGCCAGGGGTAATACACGAGGATCAGACAGGATTTGTCAAGGGACGGCAGCTCAACACGAATGTGCGGAGATTGCTAATTGTTATTATGATGCCGGCAGTGGAGGGGGAGGCGGAGATTGTGGTGGCGCTGGATGCAGAGAAAGCGTTTGATAGAGTTGAGTGGGGGTACCTGTGGGAGGTGCTGGAGCGGTTCGGATTCGGGGAGGGATTCATCAAATGGGTGAGGCTGCTCTACGCGGCTCCGATGGCAAGTGTAGTTACCAATGGAAGGAGATCGGAGTACTTTAGGCTCTACCGTAGGACCAGGCAGGGGTGCCCCCTGTCCCCCTTGCTCTTTGCACTGGCGATTGAACCTTTAGCTATGGCGTTGAGGGAGTCAAGGAGATGGAGGGGTCTGGTGCGGGGTGGGGAGGAACATCGGGTATCGCTGTATGCGGACGACCTGCTGCTGTATGTGGCGGACCCAGTGGGGGGAATGCCGGGGGTGATGGAGCTGTTAGCGGAGTTTGGGGACTTCTCGGGCTATAAGTTAAATTTAGGCAAGAGCGAGGTATTTGTAGTACACCCGGGTGATCAGGAGGAGGGAATTGGGAGGCTCCCGTTTAAGAGGGCAGAGAAGAGTTTCAGATACCTGGGGGTACAGGTGGCCAGGAGTTGGGGGACTCTCCATAAGCTTAATTTTACCAGGCTGGTGGAGCAGATGGAGGAGGAATTTAAAAGGTGGGACATGGTGCCGCTATCGTTGGCGGGTAGAGTGCAGTCCGTCAAAATGACGGTTCTCCCGAGGTTCTTGTTCCTTTTTCAGTGTTTGCCCATCTTTATCCCTAGGGCCTTTTTTAGAAGGGTGACTAGCAGCATCATGAGCTTTGTCTGGGCGCATGGGACCCCGAGGTTGAAGAGGGTCTTCTTGGAGCGGGGTAGAGATGGGGGGGGGCTGACGTTACCCAATCTCTCGGGGTATTATTGGGCGGCCAATGTGTCGATGGTGCGCAAGTGGGTCATGGAGGGGGAGGGGGCAGCATGGAAACGGATGGAGAGGGCGTCCTGTGGAGATACAAGCCTGGGGGAGAGAGCGGGTAAATGGAGTTGAAATCAACCATGATTGAATGGTGGAGTGGACTAAATGGGCCGAATGGCCTTACTTCCGCTCCTATGTCTTATGGTCTTATGGTAATGGCGCGCGGCAGCTCCCTCCTACGAGGTATACCACGAGTCCGGTGGTGGCGGCTACCCTCAAGATTTGGGGGCAGTGGAGGCGACATAGGGAAGTGGGGGGCTCGATGGAGGCTCCGTTAAGGGGGAACCATAGGTTCGTCCCGGGGAACATTGATGGGGGATTTCAGGGTTGGCACAGAGCGGGCATCAGACAGCTGAGGGACCTGTTTATTGATGGGAGGTTTGCGAGTCTGGGGGAGTTGGAGGAGAAATTTGGGCTCCCCCCGGGGAACATGTTCAGGTATCTGCAGGTAAAGGCATTTGCTAGGCGGCAGGTGGAGGGATTCCCTTCGCATCCCGCGAGGGGGGTGAGCGACAGGGTGCTTCGGGGGTCTGGGTCGGAGAGGGGAAGATATCTGATATCTACAAGGTTATGCAGGAGGCGGAGGAGGCGTCAGTAGAGGAGCTGAAAGCTAAGTGGGAGGGGGAACTGGGGGAACAGATCGAAGACGGGACATAGGCTGATGCTCTGGAGAGGGTTAATTCTTCCTCCTCGTGTGCGCGGCTTAGCCTCATCCAATTCAAGGTGCTGCATAGGGCCCACATGACTGGGACGAGGATGAGTAGGTTCTTTGGGGGTGAAGACAGGTGTGTCAGGTGCTCGGGGAGTCCAGCGAACCATGCCCATATGGTCTGGGCATGCCCGGCACTGGAGGAGTTCTGGAAGGGGGTGGCAAGGACGGTGTCGAGGGTGGTGGGATCCTGGGTCAAGCCAGGATGGGGACTCGCGATTTTTGGGGTTGGGGTGGAGCCGGGAGTGCAGGAGGCGAAAGAGGCCGGTGTGCTGGTCTTTGCGTCCCTAGTAGCCCAGCGAAGGATCTTGCTACAATGGAAGGATGCGAGGCCCCTAAGCGTGGAGACCTGGATCAATGACATGGCGGGTTTCATTAAGCTAGAGAAGGTCAAATTCGCCCTGAGGGGGTCGGTACAAGGGTTCTTTAGGCGGTGGCAACCTTTTCTCGACTTTCTGGCTCAACGATAGGGTACAGGGACAGTAGCAGCAGCAACCCGGGGGGGAGGGGGGAGGGAAAGGGGGGGGGGGGGGGGGGGGGGGGGGGGGGGGGGGGGGACAATGACTATGTTTGTTTATTTAATTTTAATATATTTTTAAGTTCTTTTGTTGTTCATTGGGGTTGGGGGGTGGGGGGGTATGTGATACATGCGTCGATACGGTCTGGGGGTGTCACGGTTATTATGGGTTATTTTGTTGCATTTCATTGTTTGTCGTTATGTTTTATATTTTCTGTAAAAAATTCCAATAAAAATTATATTAAAAAAAAATAATACCAAAAAATACCTCAATAAAATGGTTATTAAAAAAAAAGATTCCGAGAGGTCCAAAGGGCAAATGTTGAGGCTGTTTCTGCTGTCTGGAGAGTCTAGAACTACAAAGCACAATCTGAGGATAAGGGATTGGCCACTTTGGACTGTGGAGGATTGTGAATCTTTGAAATGCTTTAATTTAAAAGGCTGTAAATGTTCAGTATTTGAATATTTCCAAGGCTTCAACTGATTCATTCTGAGTGATAAGACACGGGTATTTGACATGAGGAGAGTGGAGTTGAAACCAAAGATCAGCCACAATCTTATTTGATAGCAGAGCTGTCAAGGGGCTGTATGGCCTACACCTGCTCCTATTTCCTTATGACTTGAAAATATATCGTCCTCCCTGCATTGTCACTGGATCAAAATCCTGGAACACCTTACCGACCAGCACTATCACCTTATCGACTGCAGCAATTTCACGCGACGGCTCAGCTTGTCAAGAGCTTTCAGAAGGTGGGAAATAAACACTGGTCTTGTCATTAATCCAACACTCACCTCCCGAGTGAATTAAAAAAAATGGAAAATCTACTTTCCAGTGATAACCGCTATCATTAGTTTTTAAGTAAATATACAAGGAACTCACTGAAAGTAGGAAAAATGCACCCCACATAGCAGCACCTGGTTTAGAAGATTAGTTTTATCAGAAAGCAGCAGCAATAATTGGGCAGCAGGGTAGCATGGTGGTTAGCATAAATGCTTCACAGCTCCAGGGTCCCAGGTTCGATTCCCGGCTGGGTCACTGTCTGTGTGGAGTCTGCACGTCCTCCCCCTGTGTGCATGGGTTTCCTCCGGGTGCTCCGGTTTCCTCCCACAGTCTAAAGATGTGCGGGTTAGGTGGATTGGCCATGCTAAATTGCCCGTAGTGTCCTAATGAAAGTAAGGTTAAGGGGGGTGTTGTTGGGTTACGGGTATAGGGTGGATACGTGGGTTTGAGTAGGGTGATCATGGCTCGGCACAACATTGAGGGCCGAAGGGCCTGTTCTGTGCTGTACTGTTCTATGTTCTATACCCAGGAGGCAAATCAGCATCTGAAACTGGGAATGTACCAAGACCCTGTTTTTCCAACATTGTGCATCTTCAAATTCCGCAGTTAGGAAATGAAATGTGCTTGGCAAAGTAAGTATAGAGTGCAAAATCCTAGCTCGGATAAGAACTAAACATATTTTTGTCCCCTCGCCTCTCTGAGACAGAAACAGTCTCTGTTTTCTTTAGGAGCTTTTGATGTTGCAAAATATAGATTTCTATGGAGGAAGTGGGAAAAAAAAAACAGGTTAACAAGTCAGTAGTTAATTCCCCAGTAACACAACGAATATCTTCAACGTGCCAGATGGAACAGATGGAGCTGCATTATTCAACGCCATAAAATCGACCCTATAGCAGAAACCCCTCTGCGTTTCTGTTGATTTAAGAGCCGCTTGTACATAGGACCAAAAGAAAATTATGCAAAGACGTTCCAAGGCTGTTAATAGATGGTTTAGAAGTCAACCCATGGAGTTTATTTTTGATCAGGGTATTGCTCTTCTATTGATTCCAAGCTATTTTAAAATTGTTCACTGCTAATGAATGCTTATCAATCAACCAAAATATCAGATTTTATTCACTCATATACAATCGGTTTAAGTAATCAGCTACTTCTTCTGCTTTAAAACATGTTCTCAATTAATAATACCCTAATTTTAATTTTCAAATTATCAAATTATCCTACGCTCAATAAAGTTGCCGCAGACCAGCCACAAGAATCTGTTCCCTGACATAACATTTACTTGGAGTTTGTTTCAATATTATAAACTCACCAAAATAGCTCGAAACACTGTAGAGCTGATCCCTTCTGCCACCTCATACTCTCCCTTTTCATTCGGACGTGTGAAATTGTGCTCTCTCCCTGATCCAAACATCCTACAGGAACACATAACAGAGTGGTTAGCGACATGTTCATAAATTTGTGCTGGCCACTTCACTCAGCTAAAGGGAAAACTCAAGTTCTGAAGCTGCAAGGCTTAACTAATGTTGATTCTGAAGCTGCAATCACATATTGAATGCTAGCATCCAGGAAACTAATGAAGCAGTGGAATTTAATTTGAAAGGCATTTTACCCTCTCAATCTTGAACATTTCTGGGTTTGAGAGTGGACGAGGGAAGATAAAAGAAGGGGAGAGCTATTCTTTTTCAAATGAAAGTCTGATCTCTAAAAGTATTCAATGTTTTGCATCAAACTTTACAGATTACAATGGTGCTGTTTTAAAAAAGGGACTAGTTTTATGTTCTTGGGTCTCCTAACCTTCATATGCCTTTTGCTGTGGTGCTATTCCAGCAAAAGTATTCTTTACAATTTTAGTAAAGAACATTTTTCTAATAAAATACCAAGGTACTTTGCAGCTTAAGACAAATAAAATCCCATGGATTTTAAGAATTATTTTCTAGAAACAGGAAATGCAGTGGTAGCAAGGTTTAAAAAGGGAATCCCAGGAAACTGGAGTTAGGCAACTGAACCTATTAATGGTGAGTGAAATTGGGTGACAGAGTAACATGCGCAGAGCTAGAGTTGGAAGGGTGTACGTCGTATTGGAGGGAAGAGAGCTAAGAAGGGTGAAACATCCAGGGAATTTAGATCCAAGAATAATTAGAACTTCAATTGGTGGATTGAGCTGGAGGCTGTGTCTGAGAAAAATGGGGGGTCCGAGGCTTCAACCTCCCACGCGGCGTACAAGTTAAACTGAACAGGTTTCACACTGGAGTCGGACCCTGCTGCAACAAACTCTTCTGTTGGGGACACTGTGACTCACCCCTGTGCAACTGTGACGAAGTGCAAACCATGGTGCATATAATTGTCAGGTGCCCTGACCTGTGGTTCAGTGGCAGTTTCACTGAGCTGCACCAGGCTAATGAGGAGGCTGCCAACTGGATGAAGAATTTCAAATTTGACATCTGGCTGTTCATCTGTGCACATGATAGGAGTAGTACAACATCTCTAACATATTCTGGCATTTTCCCGAATACTGGTTCAGTGACTTATAGACATTGGTTTTCTCTCTCCTATTTCCTGGAATAGCAGGATTATGTTTGCTACCTTCCAATCCAGAGCAACTGTTCTAGAATCTAGGGAATTGTGGAAAATTAAACCAATGTATTCACTATTCCAAGTTATCTCTTTTAAAACACCAAGATGTAGGCCATCAGGTCCAAGGGATTTGTCAAAGTTAAGCCTGCTTAATTTCACCAGCGCTATTTTAAAAAACTAATATCCCAAGTTCCTCGTTCTCATTAGACCCATGGCCTGCCACTACTTCCAGAATGTCTTTTTTTATCTTCTAATGTGTAGGTGCGAAGTGATCAAATTTTAATGTCTCTGCCATTTCTTATTGCCAATTATTATTTTTCATGTCTCTGCCTCTCAGGGCCCCCCATATTTACCTTTGCGAATCTTCCATTTTTACAAAATTTTACAATCTGTTTTTACATCGCTTGCTAGTTTTCTCTCAATTTTTTTTCTTCATTAATTTGAGTATTGCTGCAAGAGAGACATCGAAGCTTCTCGTTTTGCACTCATCAGGACATTTCGCAAGACCATAATAAGCAGAAAACAACAATTTGTACTGTATGAGAAGAGTGTATGGACTGCTTTGTTCTTCCAAGGTAATCGGAGGTAGACTGAGCACTTTTCAGGGTTGAAATTCTGAGCAACGGGGGAAGCTAGCTGTCACATTGCTAATGTGCAGTAGCAACACGAGTGGTGTTCACCACTAACAGGGTGCTGCCGTCAAGCCAAAAAGACGTCTGCTTTTCATACAAATGAATAATACAGTATATAGATTTTGATGCCAGTGTGCTACTAGGTATGTAGCCCATACACCCCAAAGACTGGCGGATTGTATCAAACAACATGTCCAGCCACTGTTTGCAATAGGCAAACACAGACTATGCCCAATCAGTCCATGCTACCAAAACCGAAAACAGTGTCCAACATTAGATGCAGTTCTGTGATTGGACATTTTTGAAATAATCCTCAGTGTGATAAGAATTAGGCTGATAATCAATTTAAGATGGTCAGGAGGGCTCAGAGTGTGGTGCATTTACATGTACTAGAAGCAAAATATATTAATAAACAGGGCCCTGTTCTTTGCAGACAGCAAGAACGAACATATACACACATTGGGGCCTCACGGTAGCTTGAGGGGCCTCACGGTAGCTTGGTGGTTAGCATCAATGCTTCACAGCTCCAGGGTCCCAGGTTCGATTCCCGGCTGGGTCACTGTCTGTGTGGAGTCTGCACGTCCTCCCCGTGTGTGCGTGGGTTTCCTCCGGGTGCTTCGGTTTCCTCCCACAGTCCAAAGATGTGCGGGTTAGGTGGATTGGCTATGCTAAATTGCCCGTAGTGTAAGGTTAATGGGGGGGATTGTTGGGTTACGGGTATACGGGTTACGTGGGTTTAAGTAGGGTGATCATTGCTCGGCACAACATCGAGGGCCGAAGGGCCTGTTCTGTGCTGTACTGTTCTATTGCGCCTGTTTCAGCTAAACAATAAATGAAAGCCATTCACTGATTCATTCCTCGGGGCAATGTCTAGACCAATCAGAGTCATGTTGTCTGGTTTAAATTTTAAACAATGATTGATAGATAACGGTCAGTCAGTGACTATCAAATGCATTTTTCATGGCAAAAGCTCCACCAATCAGAATCCACTTGTCAACCAATCAGCACCCTCCTTTCATGCAGTATAAATTGTTGTTTTCCTCTTATATTGGTATTCTTGCAAAGAGTCCTGTTGAGTGCAAGACAAAAAGCTTTGGCATGTCTCTTTTTCTAGCAATTCTGTACTATCAAACAACTTTGTTTGGACTTTTTCCTCCTCCTCACTCCTCAGGCTTATTTCTCTTTTTCGCATCATTATAAGCCTCTTCCTTTAATCCCATCATACCTTTGCCTTTCCTTGTTAGCCAGTAGTCCCTATTTTTGGCGCAAACAAATTCACAAGCTATTTGCAATTGCTTTTAGGGGTGTTGGGGGAACGGGCAGTGAAATGAGGTTTATGGAGTTGATTGGCAGTGGAGAAAAAGCAGCTGGGGAAATAACTTTGCTCCCCAGATTGATCATTGTTGTTAGGTTTCTCTAACGAACAGATCTTAATATTCTGATTCAGAATTTACCCCAGCAATTAATTACAGAGTTGTTTCTTTTCCAAACAGATTTTAATATTCTGATTCAGGACTCATCCCAGCAATTAATCACAGAATTGTTACAGCACAGAATGAAAGTATCCCATCTGCGGTAGCTTTCCATTTTAACAATGCACCTCCCCCCCCCACCTCTTCCCACACCCCTGCACATTCTTATTTTTCAGATAATAATCCAATTCCCTCTTGAAAGTCTTAATTAAACCTGCCTCCACCACTCTCAGGCAGCACATTCCAGATCCTAACCACTTTTTGCATGCAACAGCTTTTCCTCATATATCCATTACTTATTTTGCCAATTACCTTAAATCCATGCCGTCTCATTTGCGTTCCTTCCACCAGCGGGAGCTGCTTTTCCTATCTACTCTACCCACACCTCTGAATTTTGAAAAAAATCTAACTCCGAGGAAAACAGTCCCAACTTCTCCAATCTAGCTATGTAATTAAATTCTTCACCCCTTGGAATATTCTTGTGAATCAGTGATAAAAACATCCCTTTGCATTACTTATTACGTACAAAATTGAATCAGAGAAAACCAACACGAAGAAAGATGTTATATGGGACAGGTGGAGGTGAGATAAAGGGAATTGTTTCACTGAGCAAGTTATGATCTAAAATACATTGCTTGAAAGGTTGGTGAAAGCAGATTCAGTAATAGCATTAAGAATTATATATATACTTAAATGGGAGAATGTTGCAGAACCAGTGGAAAGAACAGAGTGAACTAATTGGATAGGTCTACCAAAGAGCCGGCACAGGCACATGGTCTAAATGATCTCCTTCAGTGCATAAGGCTATGTTATTCTCTTAAATATAAGGAGCAAATAGGATGCGGTTTCCTATGCTTTGAGAGAAAGAGATCACCATGGTTTGCTGCCATATCACTCACTCCATTAAAGAAGCACATTAAAGCTCGGCAATGCAATAGGCCATGCAGGGAATTAAAGTAGACACGGCTTACCTGCCCAGCATTGTGTTGGGTTGCGCAGTAAAAATGGAAGGATCCACGACAAATCTGGTGTTGTCGACAATGAGCGTAACTCGTTCAGAAGTGCGGACACTTCGAGTTCCTTCTTTTATATTCTCATACACAAAAACCATCTCTCCTGCTGACTTGCATGTTCCATCAGCACTGGATTGGCTACAATTTCGGCTGATGTTGCTAACGCTGCTGGAGCCATTTGGGGAAATCTTTTGAAGACGAGGGCTGCTAGGCCGTGATGTGGAAGTGTGATCCTTTTCTCTGTCTACAGACAAAAATGTCACAACAAAGTAAGAATAATCCACCTGCATTCACAAATGCCATCTCCCTACACAATGTCACATCTAATTCACCCAATTCTCGAGAAAGGAGAGCATATTTGTTTAGATCGTCTGGGAATATTGACTTACTTCTCAATCTATTCAACCTTTTCCAAATCAATTTTGGTGAAATGAAGAGATTTACCCACATAACTGCATTGCTAACATCAACCAATCCAACAAACCTGACACAGCTCTCTACTTTGGCGATGGAATTTCAAGCTAATATTTCCACAGTGTTTTGAAAATATTTCACAGGGAAGAGAAATTAAGAATTCTATACTTAAAAGATGTGAGTATTTCATTGCATTACAATTTATATACTGCCTTCAACGTAATAGAAGGCTTCACATGAATGTTATCAATAAAACATTTGGTCCTAAACCACAGGAGGATATATCAAAATAGATTACCAAAAACTTGGATAATGAGTAAGGTTTTAAGGAACATGTTAATGATCAGAGGTGTAGAGAGGAAATTCCAGATCTTAGGGTCAAGGAAGCTAAAAGCAATTAAAATCAAGGGTGCACACGATGCTAAAATCAGAGGAACGCCAATATCTCAAAGGTTTGGAGGGCTGGGAGTGTAGAGATTGGGTGGTGCAAGGAGGAACTTCAAAACAATAGTGAGAAGATTAAAATTGACATTAGAAGCCAGTGTAGATCTGAGAGCACAGGGGTGATGGGTGAGTGGGGCTTAGTGCAAGTTAGGGTATAGCAGGAGTTTTGGATTGCTAATTAATATACATGTATGCTGTAAATAGTAACATATTCTAACACATTTATTCAAAACATGTCATCCGATTACCAAACTGAATAGATACAGGCCAACAATAATGACTACAATAATGGGGATAATATAAATTAAGAATAAGAACCACCTAAACCTTGTGGCAACCAGGGCAGCACAGTGGCGCAGTGCTTAGCACTGCTACCTCACGGCTCCGAGGAACTGGGTTCGATCCCAGCCCCGCGTCACTGTCTGTGTGGTGTTTGCACATTCTCAGAGTGTCTGTGTGAGTCTCACCCTCACAAACCCAAAAGATGTGCAGGGTCGGTGAACTGGTCACGCTAAATTGCCCTTAATTAGAAAAAAAGAAAAGTGTACCCTAAATGTATTTATTTATTTTACATTTAGAGTACCCAATAATTTTTTTTCACTTGAGACAATTTAGCGCGGCCAGTCCACCTAACCTGCACATCTTTGTGCTGTGGGGGTGAAACCAACGCAGGCACAGGGAGAATGTGCAAACTCCACACAGAGTGACCCGGGGCCAGGATCGAACCCGGGTCCTCAGCGCCGTAGGCAGTAGTGCTAACCACTGGGCAATCATGCCGCTCATACCCTAAATTTATTTTTTTTAAACCTTGTGGCAACTGATAATTTTGAGCTGCAAGTGGAAATTGCTTGATGTTCCCATGGCTTCCTTACATAGCCATTACAAGAATTCACCGATAAATCTGTTATTGAGCTAATACACTCGGCTCAATTTCCACTGCCTCTTATGTTCATTCCTCCACTTTCCAAAGGCTTGAGAAATAATTACAAATATTTTTATAGGCTTCACGATTTCACAAGCTGTGCCTCTGAAATTATTAAATAGAAACCAAATCTTTAAATGGTCTTGCCATAAATCTGGGAAGTACATTTCATAATTAATACTTACCATGATTTGAGTATCAAATGATTGAGGGCAGTGTCAATCAGCTCATTAACTCCATCAAATACAAATCACAATAGCGTTCTTATAGGGGAATTAAAGGCAACAGAGAGGTTTGGTTGGGTTCAATACTTGTTACAAGTTTTGAGAGTAAATTTTATTAAACACATAAACCAAAATACCATTGTTGCTTTGCATCTGCTAAATGGAAAACATTCCCAACCCTGCAATATTTCACAGATAGACTCTTGTTCCCTGGTCTTATAAGCATGAACTGTATACTTTGGAGCAGTGCGTTCGTGTGAAAGAGAAAGAAGAAGAAAAAAACCTGAAGTAAATTTAAATTCAGCCTCCTGGATTTGATACAAATATACCTGATTTATCTTAAGTTCAATCGTGGCAAGTCAATAAATTATTTCTGCACATATCACTCACACGAAACTCACATACAGTGTTCTATGCAGCTGAGCACTCCATCTGTGAACAGAGATTGAACAGCGAGCCTCTCAAATTCGGAATCTAGCTATGTTGATTTGCACTTGCAATAGTTGCATCCACAGTAGATCTCAACTGAGCAAATAATATGGTGTGAGAAAACCCAGAAAATACTCAAATGCTCTTCCCACTAGTTTGGGAAGAGGCCAGGAGTGAGATGGAAGATTGCTGGTGAACACATGGGCCATGGATCAGCTCACTGCCTTCAGCAGCCTGCAGCATATGATACTTACTTTTTAGCGGTGCTACAAACTGTGCATCACGAGCCTCCTTTGCAATTAATGCATGCATTGTGTTAAACTGATCTATTGTCACTTTATAATGAAATACGTTAAGTAGAAGCTCATGTTAATAAACTGCCCTTCTTGACATCCTGAAACCTTTATAAACGACAAAGTGCAGTGAGTTGCTTCATAGGCAAAAACAGAGAACTAATTTGTACAATCTGTTTATGTTGGTTGAAGGATAAACATTTGCCAGGAGACTCTTGGTTCTCTTACAGCTACGAGAGAGCAGATGGAGCTTCATTTTAACTGAATGATGTCATTCCCTCACTACTGTGCTGCATGTCAACCTAGACTGTGCATGTAGCTTGGCTTGAACCAATGATCTCATGACTCACCGTGGCAAGACTGCCAATTAACCAAGATGGACAAGGCGGCAAAATAGGTAGACTGTTTGCTTGTGAGGCTACTGCTTCCCCAAAATAAACCTTAGAATTACAGTAAATGATTTTTGGGTGCAATGCTAACTAAAGAACAAGTTGGTATTACACTGCACCTTATCAAGTCAGGATTCCCCAAGCGCTTCATGGGGGAATTAATTAATTTGTGAAGTGCGGTCATGGTTCTGGAACTAAACACAATAGCTCATTCCAGCATGGCACAAACCCAACAACAAATTAAGTGCAGAATTCATCTGGTCTTTGCTAATGGTCGAGGGATACACGTTGCCGAGGACACCAGCAGAAGTCCATATCTTCATCCGAACCACTGGCAAGGACAGCCAAGGTCTCTGTTTAACATCTGATCCTAAGGCACCTGTGACAATTTAGCACACCTTCAGTGCTGCAGAGAAGTGCATTTGCTCAAACACTGCAGCTGAACTTGAATCCATAACCTTAGATACTCTTGCTGTCTGCCAAAGGCCCATCATGTTTCTTAAAAGAGCAGTCTTTGAGTTGCACTCATTTTGATTAACCAATCTTAAATCCTCATGACAGCTGTTTACGGTTTGGCTTGTCAAATATTCCTTCAAAGATGCACATCGAAGGCCATCCATATTTTCTGAACTTTTGCTTCTATATTTACTTCCAAAACAAATATTTGCCAAAAATTCTAAAATATCCACATTATAACTTGCTATACTTCTCAGCTAGACAAATTACAAATACACATTTAGCATCACCTCCCACCTCCACTTCACCGCCTCTCCTGACTCGTCGCCTTCCTCCTGAACTCGCACTACCTCCCAAACCATCCTGCCTCTGTAAATTTCAAGTACACATTTAGCATCTCCACATTTAAATTATGTTTGCATAAAACTAGTTATTGAACAACTTTTTTTGAATTACTCTGGATTTTTTTTTTTTAAAACAGCACCAGCTTTGTGAATGACAATCACATGTATTTTAGATTAATAATCACCACTTGTGTTATCCTAAGTCACTAGAATTTGACCTTCTACAATTGTAATTATACTTTGCAGTTACACTTCTTTTTCACTCCTTTATTTCTTTTTCACTCCTCTGTTTCTCCCCACAATTGCACATCAGTCCATCAACAAGTTGGTAAGCAGCTACATTGATCCAATGTCCCTGCTAATTCAATTTAAAGCAGTTGTCAAGACTTACATGAAGGAAGCATCTTGGGGCAAGCAGCCAACTTCGGCTCTGCTTCTCACCCCAAACTTTGGAACACAGGTTTAAGACAATTGTCAAAACAGCCAAAGGCAAGATAAAGAGATTGTACTTTCAAAATGCAGGGCCCTGTTCAGAACCACAAAGCACTACATAAAAGGGCAGTGGAAGCAGATTCAATAATAATTTTCAAAAGGGAAGCTAAAACGCGAAGACAAAGTTGTAAGACTATGGGGAAAGAGTAGGGGAGTGGGAACAATTAGATACCTCTTTCAAAAAGCAGGCACAGGTATGATGCACCAAAAGAGCTGCTGCTGTGCTATATCATTCTATAAACTCTATCCAAAGTAAGAAATTCAGTGTGGAATATTGCAAGCTCCAACTCGTGAGACAGCACTGCAGATTTTACGGTTCTTGAATAAATCAGAAGGAACTTATTGAGCTGTACATATTAGCACAGTCTACAGTGAAGAGCATCAACTGTCAGTCAGCAGGAAGGTACTTTCCTCCAAATTTCCCCAAGGAGCATTGAGCTTTTCTGCTTTTTCATCAATGTGATGGTCATCAGAGCAGTCAGCACACAGCACGTTTTCCATTTGCCTGCAGAATGAATTTTGACACCTGCACCAATATCAACATAATGCATAGATGTGCTAAAACAAAAAACTATATAAACTTGTCATTTATATTTTTGTTTTGTTGCTATACCCATTATTGGTGTACATAAAATTCATTCCATATGTGGAAATTAGAGGAAACAATGCTCAGGACAGCCCATGGTGCTTTGCAGCCAGTGAAGTACAGCCAACCTTTGTTTAGCACTCCTAATGTGTTCTGAAAAAAGGCATGCTTAATGAAACAAGAACAGAAAATGCTGGAAAATGTCCGCAGGTCTGACGGCAACTGTGGAGAGAGAACAGAGCAAACGCTTCGAGTCTGGGTGACTCTTCGTCAAAGCTCTTAAGTCATTGAGACTCTTAATATTTGTTCTTGTTCTCGCTCCACAGATGCCATCAGACCTGAGATTTTCCACTGTTTTCTATTTTTGCTTCAGATTCTAACATCCACAGTAATTTGTGTTCATCCACATTTTTAATGAAAATGTCCCAAAAAATTGCTTTCGAGTATGAAAACAGATAAGAAGGGTGTGTTACATTCGTGACTTATGATTTTTAACATTTAAAATTTAAACTCTTCAATATGGTGCTGTTGCCCTCCTTGGTGGCCGAGCCAGAGGTGATTGTCGCGATGGATGCGGAGAAGGCATTTGATCGGGTTGAGTGGAGGTACCTTTGAGATTATGTGACAACATTGATTTTGGGCCAATATTTATATCCTGGGTGAAGCTGTTTTATAGGGTCCCCACTGTGAGTGTCCATACCAATGTCCTGGGTTTGGGTACTTTCAACTAAACAGGGGTACAAGGCAGGGGTGTCCACTATCTTTGTTGTTTGCCTTAGCATTGAACCACTGGCTATTGCACGGAGATCGGTTTCTAACTGGATGGGGATAGAGCGGGGAGGGAGCATAGGATGTCCCTATTTGCCGACGATTTGTTGTTATACATTACAGACTCTCTCTCCAATGTGAGGGAGACACTAGAGGTGCTCAGGAAGTTTGGTTCCTTTCCCAGGTAAAAACTAAACCTAGGCAAGAGCAAATTTTTTCCGGTGAACACTCCGGGCAGGGGGGTTGATGTCGGGAGGCTACAGTTTTGTCCAGAAAACTAATTTTCTGTATCTGGGAATTTGGGTGGTTCATGACTGGGCCTCGCCCCATAAACTTAACTTGATGGGGTGAAGGCTGATCTGAAGAGGTGGGATGCCCTTTCTTTGACTTTGGCAGGTGGAGACCAGGTGAAGATGAATATTCTCCCACGGTTTTTGTGTCTGTTCCAGTGTCTCCCAATCATTCTTTCTAAGGGTTTTTTGGTAGAGTCAAAATGTTAATATCTACTTCTGTTTCGGCGGGTAAGACCCCTCGGGTTGTTTGCAAAGGAATAGACAGTTTTCTTTTTGGGGGGGGGGGGGGGGGGGTTGGCACTACCTAAATTGTTGGGTTATTACTGGGCAGCAAACATTGATACGGTGCGTAGTGGTTTAGGGATCCAGACTCTATATAGGGGCTGTTGGTAGAGGCTTCCTGTATAGAATCGAATTTGAGGACTCTTGTCACCGCACCTCTCCAGTAAGATTTTCATCGAGCCCAGTAGTAATAGCCTCTGAAAATTTGGGACTATTTTTTAGGCTTGTGGAAACCATAGGTTTGTTCCAGCTGGTCTAGATTCAATGTTCAGAGCATGGGAGAGGAAGGGGTTGAAGAAGTTTAGAAATATGTTTTTGGAAGGTAGCCTTGCTGGACTAGAAGAAATTGTTGAGAAGTTCCAGCTCCCAAAAGGGAATGTATTTAGACATTTGCAGGTTCGAGATTTTGTGCGTAAGGAGTTTCCTTCATTTTCCCTGGCACCACTGCCTTCACTTATGGATTGGGTTCTGTCCTTGGATGAGCAGGAGAGGGAACGATCTCAAACATTTACAGGCAGATATTGGCGATTGGAAGAGATGAAGAGGGTGAGCAAGTTGGGTGTGGTCTTGGGGTGGGGATGTGTGGAGTGAGGCTCTTCAAAGGGTCAACCTTCTGAATTCTCCCTCAGTGCACCTGAACTGGTGCTGGTGTATGGGCGACTAGGGAATTTTCATTGCAGTGTTAATGTAAGCCTACTTGTGACACTAATAAAGATTATGTTATTTCCCCACCTTCTCCCATTTCCAGAGCTTCTCTTTTCCTGCACAGTGGGTGAGCTGTCAGTCAGTGTTGCCATTTGGTCAGCTGCATCTCGCAGGATTAGGCACAAATGGAAATCCCTCTCAGCGTAGCAACCACAGTTTCACAAAGCCATCGATTGGTGGAGCAGCAGAATACTGTCCATATGGCATGTGAGCAGTGTTAATAACCAAATGCCTGCATGGCCACGCAAGTGCATAGTTTAGAGGGAATTTGGCCACTGCGTCAGGGTTAAGACACCTTTCTTAAAATAAAAAAGTGCATCTGTCCCATCTAACTTCAGAAGAGTAACTCAATTCAATATTTCGTACCTCCCCAGCCAAGCCTGGAATCCCCTTGAACGGGACTCCCAATTATCATTGGGTTAGAAGCATCTTTATCACCAATAAAAATTCTCCTCCGCCACCAAAACAAAAAATTACTTCTCAAGCCAGTTTTGCATTGCCACACATTTTCAGGCTAATAGTTAATTTGCTGCAGTATTTCCAAAATGTCAAAAAAAATAAGAAGTCTAACTCACCACCATGATGCTGCCGAGTTGGCGAAGTTACGTTCCTAATGCACGGAGTGAGCTGCCCTTCTGTTCTTTCATGTGAGGAATCGCGAGAGCGATCGCTTGACCTACGCCGATCGCGTGATCGCTCGTACCCGGAAGCTGCGTGGAGGCTCATTTTGTTAATACGTGCTGTCCCAAGCTTCGGTGTGCGTGAAGGAGCACTGCAAAATTAAGAAAACCAGTTACAAATCCCCCAAAAACTTGCATTTATTCCATTACTACATCCTTAATGCTTCTCACAGACATGCATTCATAAGAGTTTTTCATTCTATGCCCTGAACCATTACAATAATCTCAAAATTTGCAGATAATTCTCTACCAAGACCAGATTTAATTTTACACTGTTATAAACGAGAACAAAATAAGTATTTATGCTAAATTCTAAACTGGTGCTGGTATACGTAGACAGGTGTTCAAAATCATATAAACCAACATACACAATGACATACAGGTATACAGGTAAACACCCTGTTGTCTACTCGGTCTGTCTCATATTTTGTGTCTCACATGAAATACACACCACCACACCTGATATCATGTGATCTGCTGGGAGAGGCAAAAAAACATTAAAAATCCAGGCCAATTACTTTTATCAGAGTAAATAAGGGTGCTATATTCAGTGGCATATGGGTCAATAACTGAAGGACATCAAATTAAGGTGCTTGGCACCTTAGGGGGAAAAAAAGTGACTCAGGGTGGTGGTAATAAGTTCATACTAACAATTAAAAAGGGATTGGATAAATACAGGATAATGGGGAAAAGGCAGGGGAACTAATTCACAAAGTCATTCCAATCACCCGCCTTCATGTCGAGTGATTTTGAAGTCCTGAGCTGAAAATTGATAGCACTTAACTCTGAAGTGGTTGATGTTTGCTAACGTGGTTACAACACATTCATGAAGGAAGATGAATGAAGCAAGGCTGACAGCTGTGGTTGTGGAAGCTGTCAGTCACAGCCCACTAAGCAAAATGAATGAATGGCTTCCAGCTAAAGAATCGGAGAGGTTTAAACGCAGGTCAACGCTTTTCTCTTTCCAAGAATGGACACGTGGTGCTTCCTCTGTCTGAGCCAGCAGGTGTATACCCAGGTGAGCATTACAACAGTAATTTTTTCCATTGCCCCGGTCTAGTCTGGGCTGTTCTCTGGATTCCAGACAGAGGTCTGTTTTCAGGGAGGTCTTGGGGGAAGGGTTCCTTTAGTCGGGGCTCTCTGTGGAAGGGGTGGGTCCCTTTAGTTGGGGGTCTCTGGAGGCAGCTCCCCTACCGGAGGTGGGGAGGTCACCTGTACTTGGGGAAGGGGACCCGGAAAATCCACAAATGGGGGGCAGATCTGCGATGCAGGGTCGGCTGCTTTGCTCTCCCGGAAGGGAGGGGGTGGGACCGCATCACCAGCTAGAAATGCCAACCCGATAGTGGGATTCCCTCAAGAATCGTGCACAGATTTGCATGGGGGGGGGGGGGGGGGGGGGCACTAAATTGCTTCCTGATTTGCAACATAGTCTCCCAAATGTAGAATCCCGGCCACTATTTCCACTGGCCTCTGAATTAATCAATTGAGGAATTCAATTGAAGAGTTTCACCAAAGAACAAAGAAAATCTTTTGTTTCATTTATTTTGTCCTTTTGTTTTTACACAACTTGTTAGAACATAGGTGGTCCCCAAATAGAAAAACTGAAGCAGAATTCAGGATTTTCCTTAAATAAAAGGAATCATATAAATAATTGAGAAAGTCAAATGTAACAAACATATGAAGCAAGGGTAATGGGACAGTCTAAAGTCTTTGAGTGCCTGAAGTATGAAGGCTCAAATGGCCTCCTCCTGTTATAAATTCTATGATTCTAGACTTTCAGCTGGTCAAGCATTCTGCTATATTGATACATCGAAACAGAAGAATGATCACCATTGGCAACATACAAATTTCCACTTTGAAGAAGAAACATTTCTCCGAACATAATGCAGTAAATTATACTTTTGTCGAAAAGCCCCAAGGATGAAACCTAAGGCAAGTGCTCAAACACAGTAATTAATTAAATGTATTTTTGTCTCATATCAGTTATCATAGAGCATTTCAACTGAATTGTCCATTTTGTAACTTGAGAAAGCAGCCAGAGGCTAGGTTTGCTTTAAAGCAAATTTGCATCCTCATTTCGTTTTTACTTACAAGTAGGATCTGTGCAAATTCTAGGCGAGACCTATCAATCTGAAATCGCTGCTCAGCTTAGCTTCACAGAATGCCTTTTCAGGACGTTAAATTAGCAATGGTTTACATCAGTGTTTTTCAAAGACAGGGCCGTGCGGGCAGGTGTCAGGAGGGTTGCAGAACGATCAGGTGCACCTTTCCTGCAGTGCTCCCACTCGCGGGGGGAGAGCACTAGTCTTTTACTTGGAGAATGGCCGGCAAGTTTGGAAATGTCCACCGATTCGGCACGTCTCAGCAATGGGGAGTGGTCAGCGAGATGGAGAGAGAAACCCAAATGTCCACGGTCGGGGCTCAGCCCCAGTTTGTGTAGAGACATCGGAGTGTCAGCTGGTATCCGGGAGGTTTTGTGACGGGCGCTCAGGGCGAGTGAGATCCAGAAAATGAAGGAGAGGGGAGGCCACTCCATCCTCATAGTCGGGAGGAAGATTCATACTGGATTTAATACGTTTCTCTTGTGGGGACCATGAATTGGATTCAATTTGAATTGGTTTTTGGAGCAGGCAAGGAGCTGGATTGGGGTGTGTCCCTGTCCACACTCTGAGGTCTGGATTTGTAACTGATAAAATATATATATATTTTTTTAATTGTTGATACCCTCAAGTTACCAGTACACTCTCACTCTCATACCATCTCCACCCACTTCCTGTACCATCCTCCTCCCAATTCTATCCCTCTGTACATAATCCTGTCCCCTCCCATGTCAGCCCCTCATCTCCCCTACCCCATAAAGTCATCATCCCCTCTCACCCCATTACCATGTTGTTATTTGTAATGAACTGAGAATACACTGCAACAGAATTAGAGGTTAATAAAGCTAAATAAATTGGGTAGGCAAAATCTGATGACATCAAGATCTTAATCCAAAAACCGGCCAGGATAAACATCAGGGCTCCAACAGCCAATGTACTAAAGAGAACAGTTGAGTCATTTAACTAACAAAATTATATTATTGAGAAGTGAATTGAGTCAATGTTTGAAATTGAAGTGCATAAAAAGATATGAAAACAGGAAAATTGAAGTAGATTACTCAAGCTGAAGAGCTACCAATGACACAGTTGATGGGCCAAATTATCTATTCTTGTGCTGTAATTTCTAATATTCTATGCCTGTAAGAAAAGGATTCAGGCAAATGGAACTACAATATCTTTCTGCTGAAGAATCTATATGCAACACACTTACTTTCAAAAATTGGATTGAAGATACATTTGGAGATCACATTACAACACATTACAAACAGCACAGTAGTGTAGTGTAGCGATTATGGTACTGCACTAACAAGCCAGAGGTGACGTCTTCATTTCGAAGGGTGGAACAGTGTAGGATTGGTGATGTGGTTGAGCACCTAGGTTCTTCAGGGACAAGAATCTGCCAACCTTCCTGGGTTTGGTCTTTATGAGGTTAATCCACATTAGGCCATTGGCTGAATTCCCTAGTCATCCACTAGTTGTAACAAATACAAAAACAAACCTTGAACACTGCAGCACTCACACCTGTACTGAATAAAAGTATATGCTGTTGCCCCGAATTAAGCCATAACATGTAGGCCAGTTCTATTCAGAATCCATAGAATCCCTACAGTGGAGGAGGTACAGTAGTCCCCCTTTATAACGCGGGTGTTGGGGTCCAAGACCCCAACCCGCGTTGTATCCGAGCCGCGGATATCCATGATGGGGGTTTTAAATTTATTTAAAAATCTATGCTAGCGCTTCCCATTGTGAGTCTACGGGGGGCGGGGGGAGAGGTCAGACACCCAGTGGGTGTTGGGGGAGAGGAGGAGACAGAGCCCAGTGGGTGTTGGGGGAGAGGGGGCGAGCCGGAGGGTGTGGGGGGGGGGGGGGGGAGAGGGGGCGAGCCGGAGGGTGTGTGTGGGGGGGGGGGGGAGAGGGGGCGAGCAGGAGGGTGTGGGGGGAGAGGGGGTGAGCCGAAAGAAAAAAAAAGAAATTGACACTGCCGGCTGCTCTCTCCCTCCAATCAGAAACATTAAAACTTAAAAGTTGGATTGG
Source organism: Scyliorhinus canicula (assembly GCF_902713615.1). Taxonomy (NCBI): domain Eukaryota; kingdom Metazoa; phylum Chordata; class Chondrichthyes; order Carcharhiniformes; family Scyliorhinidae; genus Scyliorhinus; species Scyliorhinus canicula. The sequence continues at coordinate 152,188,058 of NC_052154.1, read as the reverse complement.
AGGGAGAGAGCAGCCGGCAGTGTCACTTTCAGCGGCCGGCTGATTATTTCAGTGAGAGCAGCTTCCTTCTCCGGATCAAAGTGAGCCGGCCGCTGAAATTGACACAACTGACAGTTGGGGTCCATAAGCCCCCCCGCGGTATATCGCGAACGGCGGTATTGCGGAGCGCGGTATAACGGGGGACTACTGTAGCCCATTCGGCCCATTAAGTCTGCGGCCCTCCAAAAGTGTACTCTACCTAGTCCCACTTCCCTGCCCTGTCCCTGTAACCCTGCACGTTGATCGTGGCCAATCCACCTAATCTGCAAATCTTTTGACTGTGGAAAGAAACCCACACAAACATGGGGAGAACTTATAAACTCTACACAGTTATCCAAGGTCAGAATCAAGCCCGGGCCCCTTGCGGTGCGAGGCAGCAGTTCTAAACCACTGTGCTACCGTGCCCGTCATGGGAAGACCGAAACCTCAATCACTTGTACAAAGGATGTTGTTACTGTGCAAAAACACTGGTGGAAACAAAGGAATCCAGCAATAAACAACGCGGTAACACAGTGTCAGTGCAGTGTCTCAACATGGTAAAAATGCAACTTCTAGCGGGAGTAATCCAAAAATGAAATATCATTCAGACACCACATTACATCTAGTCCCACAACAGCATTGGAGAATTCCAGCTATAAATTTAAAAAGGCATGAAAATAGTGCATAATTACATCTTCGTAAGAGAGTAGCTGACACAGCGCACAGGATTTTGGGCTTAATAAATAGAGATACGGAGTACTGAAGTAGGTAAGTTACGCTGAACCTTCATAAAGCTCTAGTTAAGCCACATCTAAAGTTCTGCAGATTATTCTGGTTTCCATACTTTGGGAAGTAGGGTCCTTGACAGGGTGAAGAGGAGATTTACCAGAACGTGATACGGGATTTTAGCTACTAGGTTAGGTATGGAAAGCCGGGGTTGTTCTCCTTGGACAACGGAAATTGAGGGAGAATTAACAGGAGGTGCACAAGATAATAACAGGTTTAGATAAGGTAGGCAAGGGAAAACTGTTTCCAGTGGAGGCGTTGGCGTAGCGGTATTGCCACTAGACTAGTAATCCAGAGGCCATGGGGTCCTGGGTTCGAATTCCACCATGGCAGATGGTGAGATTTGAATTCAATAAAAGTCTGGAATTAAAAGTACAACGATGATCATGAAACCATTGGCATAAAAACCCAACTGGTTCACTAATGTCCGTCAGGGAAGGAAATCATCAGTCCTTACCCATCTGGCCGACATGTGACTCCATACCCACACAGTGATGCTGTTGACTCTTAACTGCCTCCCTTTGAAATGGCTGAGCAGGCCCCTCAGTTCAACGACAATTAAGGATGGGCAACAAATGCTGGCCCAGCCAGCGATGTCCACATCCCAAGAACAAATTGTTCAAGGTCTGGGGATCACGGAGTTACGGTTTTGGGCAAGAGATGCGAGAGTGAAATTATTTTACGCACCAAACGGTAATGATGTGGATCTCTGGATACAAGAGTAGTGGAAGGGAAGATGATAGATGATTTCAAAGGGAAATTAGATGGCACGTGAGGAAAATAAACCTGCAGGGCTACGGGGATAGAATGAAGGGAATAGAACTGACTGGTTGCTCTTGAGAAAGCTGGCATGGATTCAGTAGACCAAATGACCATTTGCATCTCGAGAGCGGAATGGCAGTTTCCTCTCTATTATTTTCAATTTTGTTACATTAGTTGAGGAAGAGGGTTGGTGAAAATCTGCAAAGATGGTAAGAACTAAGTAACAAGTTCTGTAATTAACATTTTAAAATCACTTTTCAAGATTTACATGTTTCAAAGCATCTGCTTCTATGATTTTGTTAGCAAACCGTTAATTATGGAGAAACATAGATAATCTGCCTTATTTGTTAAAATGAACTTTTGAATCCAGCAACCACTTACAAAATAGCAATAGCATTATCAATATATCCCAAACATTTTAAACATCCTATGATTTTCTAACTAATATTTCACGTTCAGATTATATTTTATTTTTTAAGTATACACACTCCTTTGAAACATCCACATGCTATTCAATATTAAATGAAAACACTCGAGTGATGGCCAGTTAGTTCAAGGGATTTACAACCTTGTCTTGTCTCCTGTCTCTTAACTACTCTCCCCTCTTAAGTGCATGTTCGGTGAAAATAGAACAGATAATGAGCTCAGTGAAACCTCAATGATGTTTCATTAGAAACTGCAACCTACTAGAAAATATGGGTATGATTTAAAAAACAAAGCAAGAAAAGATTTTGGAGAAATTGACATTCCCAGCAAAGGGAATGAGTCACTTGAGAATCAAGTCAGTGACGTAAATCATACAGGCTAAAAAAAGATAAAAGTTCTCAAAGTTGACAGTCTGCAGCCATACTGAAATACCCATGAGAAACTGAATTGTAGCAGCGACCACAGCCCCTCAGGCTGATTACCAAACTGAAGTTAAAACAGCAGGTAGTTTAAATACAGTAAGCAAAGTACTCTGCAGTGCATTAAAATGCAGATTCGATCACACTTTACTAAGTTCTTGATCCTGCACACACTGTTGCAAGGGAGGCATTGAGCCAGTGTGGCTTGAAGATGGGCAGAAGGGGGTTTGGGCAGGATTGGGGGGGGCTCAGGATCTGGTGTTGCAATCACGTCGATTCTTACTTTTCTGAACTCCAGGGTGTCTTTCCAACCTTTCCTCAGATGACAACCCGCCCATTCCTGGTATTAGTCCAATAAACCTTTGTTGAACTGCTTCCAATGCATTTACATTGTTATTTAAATAAGGAAACTAATACCGCACACAGTATTCGCGATGTGGTCTCAGCAGTGCTGTGTATAACTGAAGCATAACCTCTTGACTCTTGCATTCAATTCCTCTTGCAATAAATGATAACATTCTATCATCAGCTTTCCTAATTACTTTCTATTCCTGAATAGAAGCATTTTGCGATTCAAGCACTAGACCAGTATTTTTCAAACTTTTTTGCCCGGAACCCACTTTTACCAAACGGCCGACCTTCGCGACCCATGCCAGCCGACCTTTGCAGCCCACCATTTTTATTTACCTTTAATGCGACAGTTTGCTTGGTCCTCATGATCTCGCTTGCTTTGTTATTCAATGTTACATTTCTAATAATGACTTTGGCTGATAATTTAAGATCTCACCGCGCCCGTTGAAAAAAAATAAAGGGGTTTGTCCTCAAACCCGCCATGCTTAAGACTTCAAATGTCTTTAAAGTTTTGAGGGTTTTAAATTTTAATTTGCCAGTACTTCCCTGCATATAACACACATGAACTTGGAATCTTTATTTGCAGTGGCACAATTACTAACCCAGACTTCAAATAATCATCTTTAAGCTGCTTTGTTCCTGTTTTCAGCTGCTTCTTCCAAGGTTTGTTCAACAGAGGTCCTGGAGCTCACACCAGCACTGCTGGCAGCTGGAAAATGGATGAATCTCTCGCACGCCCAGAACACGGGATATCAGCAATCCAGGCACGTGACCTGCTCTCCGTCGCTGCTCCAGACAGGAAGGCTCCACCGGTTTTAAAGAAAATCTGCTCTTGACGTCAGGAGTTGGCGTTCTGCCCTACTGAGCTCCAGGCCTGTGCATGACGTGCCACGCATGCGTGAAATGGACGCCATTATAAAAGCCGATCACTTCTGCCCCCAATCGTGAACGCCGCGACGCTTGACCTCATAGCCCTCCCGACATCTGCCCGCGGATCGAAACCCTGGGTTTGAAAATGACTGCATTAGACCCCTAGATCCCTCTGCATCTCAGATCTTTGCAATCTTTCACCATTTGGATAAAATGCTTAATTTTTGTATTTTTCCTGCCAAAATGGCCATTTCACACTCTCACATTGCATTGCACTTGCCAAGTCTTTGTCTAATCACTTAACCTATCTATATCGCTTCAAAGCTCCTTGCGTCCTCTTCAAGTCTTACTTTTCGACATATCTTTGTGTCATCATCCAAGTCATTTATATAAATTGTAAAAGGTCGAGGCCCCAGGACTGATTCTTGTGGCACATCATTCACTACATCTCGCCAACCAGAAAAAGATCCATTTATCCCAATCTTTACCCATGCCAATATGCCCCCCACCATGAGCTTTTATTTTTCACTATAATCTTTGATGGGGCACCTTATCACATGCCTTCAGAAAATCGAACTGCAGTATGTTCACCTGTTCGCCTTTATCCATAGCACACGGAACTCCTTCAAAGAAATCCAATAAATTGGTTCAACATGATACCCCTTTCACAAAACAAGGTTGAGTTTGACTGAAGTTTCCCAAATGCCTTGCTGCAACATCTTTAATAACAGTTTCTCACATTTTCCTTGTGACAGATACTAAAATCACCAATCCTTACTACACGGAAACAAGCCATTCAGCCCAACATTAAAAATTGGCATTTACTCCTCACAAATTAATGACACCTCTTGGTGTAGTTGCAAATTTCCACACCAATGTTCCAGAGCTATATCTAAGTCACTAATATTCGAAATTACCAGGAGTGGTCCCAGAACTGAGCTCTGAGTCACTACTACTTCCACTAAAAACTGCCCTCAACCCTTACTTAATTTCATCCCTTCCAAATAACTTTAAAATCCAGTTTGTGGAAATGTTAATCCTTGAACCCAGTACGCTAGCCAAGGTTTATCCAACTAACACTGAAAAGAAAGATTGGCTGCTCATTATCAGCTTTCTGGCCATTTGAAAGCCAATATTTTAAAATGCTAAGGGTTAAAATTGGTGCATTGAGGTCTTGCACTTGTATAGCACCATTCTTGATAGCCAGTTAAGAAATGTAGGAAACAGTGCAACCAATGTGTACACAAGGTTCCACAAACAGCAAAGTGATCATCGGTTTTAATGATGTTGGTTGACAGGTAAATAAGAACCATGATATGGGGGCAGCACGGTGGCGCACTAGTTAGCACTGCTGTCTCACAGCACTGAGGTCCCAGGTTCGATCCTGGTTCTGGGTCACTGTCCGTGTGGAGTTTGCACTTTCTCACAGTGTTTGCGTGGATTTTGCCCCCACAATCCATGATATGCAGGGTAGGTGGTATGGTCATGCTAAATTGCCACTTAATTGGAAAAAATGAATTGGGTACTCTAATTTTTTTTTAAATGACCAGGATATGGGAAAACACCCCCATTCTTTAAAATAGTGCCAAGGGATCATCTTTATGCCCATCTAGGTGGGTGGGGGAGGAATTTCACCTCAGGTTTATAACTATGGCAGACAGTACAGCACTGCAAGTGTCAGCTTGGATTATAGTTAAAAAGAGTACGCTCGTTGTTCAAGAAAGGAGGGAAGAGAAAGCGGAACCACAGGTCAGTAAGCTTGATATCAGCTGTCAGTAATTGCTGGAATCCATTATGAAAGAAATAGTAGCAGGACACTTAGTATATTTGGAATTTTGCAAGGTATTGAATTAGGTGCCACATAATGCACTCATGGGGTTGGGGATAATACAACATCACCATAGATGGTGGGTTGGTAAAAAGAAACAGTGCATGAATAAATGGGTGACTTTCAAATGGATAAATGGATGCCACACAAGTCAGTGCTTGGGCCTCAGCTACTTACAATCTAGATTATGACCTGGAAAAGAGTGTAATTGTTAACAATACAAAACAAAGTGGGAATAAGTTGTGAAGAGGACACTAGGAGTTACAAAGTGATACAGCCGGTTTGAGTGGGAAATGAGTTACAGGCAAGATCTTCCAGCTGTTCACGCGGCATGGGATGGATTCAATGGGAAATCCCATTGACAGTGGCGGGATCAGAAGATACACTGACAGCCAACAGTGGCCATTGCCCTCCGCCGAGAACCACACAATGGGAAGGCGAGAATCTCCCCCGACCGATGGAGTACAATGAGGGGAAATAAAAGGTTATTTACTTTGCTAGGAACCACAGAAAAACCGACTATTGTCTAAACAGTGGGAAACTATTAAATGTTTTTCTAAAAGGGTGGCACAGCGGTTAGCACTGCTCCTTCACAACCATAGGGACCCTGGGTCACTATTGGCCTTGGGTTACTGTCTGTGTGGAGTTTGCACTTTCTCCCCGTGTCTGCATGGGTTTCCTCCGGGTGCTCTGGTTCCCTCTCAGTCTAAACATGTGCAAGAGAATCAAAGGATACAAGAACCTGCAGAGAAAATAGAATTAAGATCGAAGACCAGTCAAAATCTTATTGAATGACATTAAAAATTAAATGAAAATCGCTTATTGTGGCAAGTAGGCTTCAAATGAAGTTACTGTGAAAAGCCCCTACTTGCCATATTCCGGCCCTGTTCGGGGAGGCTGGTACAGGAATTGAACCGTGCTGCTGGCCTGCCTTGGTCTGCTTTAAAAGCCAGCTCTTTAGCCCTGTGCTAAACCAGCCAGAATGGCAGAGCAGGTTCAATAGCCAGGGCTTACCCTGCTTCGTTTTTAAGTTATTATGTCCCTGGAGTGAGGTTTGAGTGGTTAGGATTTGAAACTCACTACCACATGGAATAGTCGGGGATACATTTAAGAGGAAGTGGGTAGCACAAGGGCAGCACAAGTGGTTAGCACTGTGGCTTCACAGCGCCAGGGTCCCATGTTCGATTCCCCGCTGGCAGACTTTGTGCAGAGTTTGCATGTTCTCCCCGTGTCTGCTTGGGTTTCCTCCGGGTGCTCCGGTTTCCTCCTACAGTCCAAAGACGTGCAGGTTAGGTGGACTGGTCATGCTAAATTGCCCTTAGCGTCCAAAAAGGTTAGATGGGGTTATCGGGTAACGGGGATAGGGTGGAAGTGAGGTCTTAAGTGGGCCGGTGCAGACTCGATGGGCCTAATGGCCGCCTTCTGCAATGTATGTTCTATGTAAATACATGAGGGAGAACGGAATAGAAGAACATGCAGAATCAGTTACATAGAGGGATGTGGCGAATAAAGGCCAGCATAGATCAATTGCCCTGTCTCTATGCTAAATTCTATGTAATGTTTCCCGAGCTGTGTTTTGCCCAATGACTTAAAAACAGCACAGCGATGGCAATTTAGTAGTTACACAGCACACGCTGTATTAATGTATGCTCTGCTGCCCAATGAGGACAAAAGATCTTTCGAGGTCACAGCTCAATTAAACCATCCAACTCGACTGTACAGAAAAACAAGACAGCACATACGAGACACATGAATAAAAACAGAATCACCTTGAAAACCATTCTCATAAGCTAAACAAAAAGGGAAAACACTAGCACTGAAGAAATCTACTTTTAAAAAACATACTCTATCCAGGAGAGTGAATCAGCAGAATGAGGATCGGCAAAGTTGACAGCATAAATTAGATGGAAGATTTCCAGGTGTTGTCGATTTGAGAATAAATTCAGTCATCAAATTATTAATTGTCATGAACTGATTAACTGCCGAGTGATCTCATATTTCAGGGCAGTGAAGTGGCAATTACTATTAGTCAGCAAGGCTGCTCGGAATGGACAGTGAACTTCAAATTCACCATAGGCAAAATGAAACGTAATATAATCAAAACAGCAAAATGTAATTGTCCAAAAGACATAAATCTTCAATATAAATCTGTGAAGGGAAATCAATCTCTGCCAAGTTGAACTCCTATTAAAGGACTATACATTAGGCTAAACGCGCATTATTTTAGGTAGATTTACAGATATCCAGACAATCAAACACAAATTTCTCCCAACATATTTCAGCTGGCAGCCTTTGAAAGTGAAAAAACATAAAGTACTCAATCTCAACAAGCAGAACATTTGTAAAGTGTGGACTTGTGAAGAAAAATAGGGATAATCTGGTCAGCAATGCTCCCCCCCCCCCCCCCCCCCCCCCCCAATCGAATGCAGTTGAGGTTAAAGATTATTAAACTGGACCAATACAGGGCAGCACGGTGGCGCAGTGGGATAGCCCTGCTGCCTCACGACGCCGAGGTCCCAGGTTCGGTCCCGGCTCTGGGTCACTGTCCGTGTGGAGTTTTCACATTCTCCCCATGTTTGCTTGGGTTTCATTCCCACAACCCAAAGATGTGCAGGCTAGGTCAATTGGCCATGCTAAATTACCCCTTAATTGGAAAAAATGAATTGGGTACTCTAAATTTATTTTTAAAAAACTGGACCAATGCAGTCCAACACAATGCCACCAGAAGCCGAGGTCTCAGAGCTCCCACTGAGATAAAGCTTAGGTGACAGATTTTTCAGTCCTAATGCAGGAACTCAATCTCTTCCTGAATTACTGATTTCAGCTGTTCCCAATACTGTGCCAACTAGTTTACAGTGACTCTTTTTCATAACCAGCCACAGGGAAGATCGCAATGAAGTTCTACATCAAAATCTATATTAGCCCAATGCAAATATTACAATTTTTTATTCAGATTGATGTACATACCTTGATGTTTTACATGTAACTGGGAGAAAGCAGCAGGCCAAAAATTTCTGAATGCAAGACCAATGCAAAACCCAGAACAGTCGCACTTGTGGAAAGAATGCAGCACTCGCAGCATCCTTGGGCATCACTTTTGAATCTCGGCATTTCCAGGACCCTGTTCGTCATTTCCCTGCCTTATTTATGAGCTGCGGGAGCCGACAGCAAACCACTGCATCACTTAGCCGCCTTCGGAGCTTTTAGCTTCTGTGCTGCCTGATTGTCAGAGTAACCTCTCAGTTCACACATGAAAATCACAGCCGCAAATTCCAAATCACTTCTGTAGTAGTTACTGACTGGGAAGAGTGCTGCTGTGCAGGTGCTGACGTCTGGAACCCTCCCCTCTCACTGGTCTTTGTTCTGCATTTGTGGCTGCAATTACTCCAACTCCAAGCAGGGGTGATGGTGGTGCAATTTGACATAAGATGCCAAATAAGATTTTTCCCTCCTTTTCTCTTCCCGGTAAGCTACCAGCTGCTTCTGTTACCATCTGTCAAGCATTTCTTCACTTTGCATTAGTCAGTTGCCTTGACTAAAGTGTAATGAAAAATTCAAAACAGGCTCACCAACTGTTTGTTTCATCCACCAAGAAAATTGGATGATACAGAATTTGCCCTCAAACACCCATGTGCAAATTCTGTACATTTTATAATTAACGGCATATCCTAGCAATGTGAGGAACTGTTCAAAAAAACGGAGTTAAAGAAAAATGAATGCTCATAAAATCTCTGAATCAAACGGCACAAGATGACTATCCTTCAGCCCATTGTGCTCATATTGACGCAGTTTTCTAATTAGTCCCACTTAAATAATAATAACCTCTGGTGCGCCCCACAGCCCTAGAAAAGGAATTCTGCACATCAATAATGTTGAATACATTTTGCTGCACATTTAAATTTCATGATGATAACATAACAATTTGCTTGTCCACTGGTTTCACAGGTGCAAGGCATGTACTATGACATTTTGTTTCAGCATATCTTCACATAAGCACGTTTTTCCCTTTGGGGAAGTGGTGGAAGGATTTCAGAGCTAATTATCAGCCCATTAAACCGCATTACGAATGCTCTTTCTGTGGCCATCAAGCCCAGACGCTGGATGCGAATCTGGAGCTTCGGGTTCAGAGGCAAGGACACTACCACTGTGCCACAAGATCTCTTACTATGACACTGAAGAATACGATTCAAATTGAATTAGGATTAAAATACCTAAGAGTAAAACTATTGACCTGTTCTACCCTCAGCCATTACTGCAGTTATTAGAGGGTATGAAGGAGGAGGAAACGAGGAGGCAGAAAGGGAAAAGTGGCTGCGGCGGCAAAGAAAAGTAGACAGAGAAAGGGGAGACACCAAGGACGGGCAGAAAAGGAGAAGGAGCCAAGGAGAAGCAGACTGGCCAAAGAGGAGGCGCTGAGGAGAGATTGGCCGAGGCGGAGAAAAAGGACAGGCAGGGGGAGCTGTAGAAAACCATTACTTCAAGAGTAAAAGGCAACAATGATAGGAGTAGCAGGCAGTGAAAGGCTCACATTTCTGTTGAGCCTTTCACAACCTCAGAACATCCCAAACCCTTTACAGCCAATGAAGCATATTTCTGAAGCGTAGTCAACTTTATAGGCAGGAACTGTGGCAGCCAATTTGTGCACAGCATGGTCTGACTAACAGCAATCTGACAATCAAGGTAATTACTTTTAGCAAGTTTGGTTGAGGGGTAAATATTTTCTCGGTCTGCTCTTCTTTGAAGAATGCCTTGAAATCTTTTATATCTGCCTTGGGAGGCACAGCATTTCAGTTTAATGTCTCGCCCAAAAGACAACACATCTGACAATGCAACATTCCCTGATTATATTGTTTAGATTTATCAGTCTGGAATTTCTGAACAAGAATATTAATTACAGATGCAATCAACGCAATTCCCAAAATACTAGTAGAAATCTTGTAATCCTCTGGAAACAAAAATGGAATTTTGCATGTCTGAGATAGTGACCCTTATCATTCAAATAATTTATTGCACATTAAATAGTGTCAAAAATTGTCAAGGAGTTCATGTTGAAGAGATTACAAAGTAAAATTAATTTAAACTAATGTCCTCCTTGTTGAAAGCAACAGATTTTGAATTGATCAATGTAAACATTTGAGCCTAGGTGGCAGACATTCATAAATGTACCAGTGTTCTTCTTTGAAAACTGTCCCACCAACAATTGCAAAACCACTTCCTACTCTTCCAGTTTAAATACTCAATTAGTTTTCTTTCAAACATGTTATAGGCTCTGCCAGGGATTCCGGCCTTGGGTCACTGCTCATGTGGAGTTTGCACATTCTCCCGTGTCTACATGGGTTTCCTCCTGGTTCTCCGGTTTCCTCCCACAAACATGTGCAGGTTCGGTGGATTGGCCTAAAATGTCCAACGGTGTAGTTAGGTGGGGTTACGGGCCTGGATGGGGTACCCTTTCAGAGAGTCGGTGCAGACTCCATGGGGCGAATGGCATCTTTCTGCAGTGTAGGAATTCTATGGTTCTAACACCAATCACAATCGTTTCTGTTACTTATTTTGACCTGCTCATAAAATACAGCAATGGTCAGAAAACTCATATGAATCCATACCTTGTCAGCCAAATATACCACTTCCCATATGTTGAAGGCAAGACTGGAATATGTTGAGCACTGCCCATAGGTCCTGTTTTCTCATCTTTCAAACGGCTAACACTCCAGAGGAAGACAAAGAAAACACTTCAAGGCTCAGAAACATCCCTTAAAGCGCGGCAGCATTGATATCAATGACTGGACAGGTTTTCTACCAATCGTTCAGAATGGCGCCAACTTATCCATCAAGCTACGTCACACTTAGTCACAATGTCTTAATGATAAGGAAGCGGGTGGCAGAGAAGGAAGAAAAGGAACTAAAACCTGCAACCACTACCTCATGCAACATTCTGTCTCACGTGCCCAAACATATACGTTTGACTTGGGAACCGGAGTAGGTATCAACCTCAAACCGAAGAACTGCTGACGACAGTTCTGTTCACATATCCCATAATATCTGTTCCTAAATTTATGCCCCTCCCATCAAGAAGGTCACAGGTTTATACTATCTTCACATTAAACCAACTGATAAACAGTCCATCGACTGACTATTTCACAATATTTGACTAGCAAATCAGTAGATTGGAAAATTTGAAACAGGTATATTTAACAGATTGGTAGAATCTCGGCAAGCTATTACTGTATATTAGGATATTCTGCACTATATACCCAATATTCTATCAAATTAGGAACTATTTAGAAACCTAAAGAACTGTACCAATGACAATTGCAATCAACTTTTAATCATTTTAAAGATACACTACCATCAGTTTCCTGCAGTCGTTTGTCAACATCTCACATCAGCCGTACAATGCAAATTTAGCTCTTCAGACATCACAGTTCAGAGGGGGATTTCACTTAGCGCTTGGTCCTGACCTAGAGCAGTAAATTTACAAACATCTGCCAATTTGCAAATACCAATCGCAATTAATCACAAACTGATTTTAGGATTTACAGCATGGGAGCACCTTGACCTTTAAAACAGCTCCAAGCTGATGATCTAAACATCATAATCACCCTCCAGGTGTCCTGAAACCATTGTCACATCATCACTGTTTTAAATTGGGTCACTTTCTCCGGTCTTCCGTGCAGTGGGCAGCTTCTTTAGTCAGACTCTTTTCAGCTCTCCTCACATGCAGTGCTCGGCCCCTTCATTAACATCTTCTTCATGTGTGAAAGTAATATATTCATTTCTTTTTCACCCTCCATCCACCCTGCCCCCAACAGATCAGAGTAACTCTCCGAGAAACAAACGTCCCCACTACAGATCAATCTTAGTGTACAGAAACCTTTCACTAGCAATGCAGCATTCTCACAAACTCAAGAGAGTCATTAAAGGAAATGGTGATACAGTGGCAAATTAGTAAAATTCAAGACCCATGTCAGCAAGTACTTCTTCATACCAAAATTAAAAATCAACAGGAGGTTTGACTAGATGGACAAGTCAAAAATTAGACGCTGAAATAAGGAAGATTAGAGGCTTTCTGAACAGATAAATGAATGGAGTTTATGGTGCCCAATGCCTTCTAACTTCATTAAAAGATTTTCATGAAGGTCCCACCTTCTAAATTTTGCCCCTCACCTGAGGTGGTGATGATCCTCAGGATAAATCATGACTAGTCAGCTCTCCCCTCAAAAGGGAAAGCCGCCAAAGATCATCTGGGACTATGACGACTTTACCTTACTTTCCTTACTACATCATTACAGAATTAGTTCAGAATCAAGTCAGGCATTCATAAAATCATAGAATTTACAGTGCAGGAGGAGACCATTCGGCCCATCAAATCTGCACCGGCCCTTGGAAAGAGCGCCCAACTTAAGTCCAACCTATTCCGGTAACCCAGTACCCTCATCTAACCTTCTGAACACTAGGGCAATTTATCATCTCCAATCCACCTAACCTGAACATCTTTGGACTGTGGAAGGAAACCGAGTACCAAGAGGAAATCCACACAAACATGGGGAGGAAGTGAAAACTCCACACAGGCAGTCACCCGAAGCCGGAATTGAACCCGGATTCTTGGAGGCGTGAAGCAGCAGTGCTAACCACTGTGCCTCCATGCTGCCCATTCATTGAAGAATGGACAGATCATCTGAATTTGACACTAATCCAAATTTTAAGAGCAGCTCACCCAACAGATGTGAAACTCAATGGGAACTGTGGATGGTCATGCCAGTCACCATAGAGTTTCAACGTCAACATAGAATCCATACAATCCCCAGTGCAAAAGGAGGCCATTCGGCCCATCTAGTCTGCACAAATCCTCCGAAAGAAAACTCTACCTAGCCCCACTTCCCCTGCCCCACCTCTAACCCCATATATTGATCTTGGCCAGTCCACCCAAACTGCACCTCGTTGGGCTGGGAGGCAACAGGAGCACCCAGAGGAAACCCATGCAGACAAGGGGAGAAGGTGCAAACTCAAAATGGTCACCCAAGGGGTCCCTGGCGCTGTGAGGCAACAGTGGTAACCACTATGCCACCAGCCACCCTTGCATTTACAGAGCAGCTTTAGTCCCAAAGGCCTCAGAGTAACAATTTATTCCTTTCAAATAGAGTTATTCAAATCATTCCTCACACACTATCCTACCAAATCCAAGTTTACAGAACTACAGAAACTCACGTAATGGATTATATTGCTCTGTAATCCTGCAAACATGGATGATATGGAGCAAGTATCACAATAATCACGCAAATTAATTAACCAAACCATTACTTCCATGGTCCTATAATTGCACAACACATACATAAATGTATAAATAAACTTACCAATAGTTACGTTGAATGCGAAGATGATGGGTTTAGTTAATGACAAGACATTCAAATAGTATAGTAAAATATCACATGATCACCTGAGCCTAAACAAAGCTACATGTAATTGAAGTTTCCATTTATTTTCAGTACTAATTTTATAATTAAACTATACATTTATTTTATCATAAACTTTGTGGCGCCCAACACAACAAAACTTCACAAAACTGAAGGAAGAGCCATTCCCATAGTACACCAAACTTTGTAAAACAAGCATGCTCATTAAGAAATTGCAGATGCACATCTGTACTCAAGGTCTTCAGCTTATTTATTAAAAACCCTCCTTTCAAACAAAATGATTATGGTTATACTACCGATGCATAGCAAAGTTGGCAGCTACATGAAAAGCAAGCAGCAAATTCATGATTTGGAAAGGGACAAGGGGAGAAATTATATAAATAATAGAGCAGGCATGAAATAGTCAGCAGGCTGCAAACATTTACAAATGGTTCAAACATCGTAGAGAATTCCAGTTTTGCAAATACCACAGGGCAGGTATAGTAAGGGGGAACTGAAAATCTACGAGTAACTGAAGTGATTCATGCTGTAAAAAGCGACTTTGCACATAGGCAGAGCCAATGATTTGGAGTTTACACAGAATCATAGAATGAATTAGAACTAGGAATGAAATTTAGAAACGTTTCTATAAAGAATAATAGAAGTTTGTAACTCTCCTCCCTAAATGGCAGCCGATGTTAAACCTATCTTTAATTTTAAATCCGAGATGGACATATTTTTGTTAATCGAAGATATTAAAAGGGTATGGGGAAAAGGCATACAGGTACATGGAGTTAAGTCACAGATCAGCCACAATCTCAATGCATGACGGATAGGCTCTTGGGATTAAATGGCCTCCCCTCGTCACACTCTTTGAAAGAGCTATCCGACAAGTACTCCCATTCCTCTTCTCTTTGCGGACAGCCCTGTGAATTTTCTTCCTTTGTGTATTCATCCAATTCATAAGAACTGTACCAACAGACTGTTACATAGAAAAATTTAAAAAATAGAAAGCCCAGTAAAAATCCCATCGTCTCATTTGGCACAAGTGGAATTGAATATTTTCAGGTCTCATTACAGAAACAGCACAAGAGATCTGGTTCACAAAATCTCAGTTAAGAAAATAAGATCAAACTATTCACCCACCATAAAACTGTCATCCCATAATTCTTGGCATGTTTTTGATTTTCTACTGAAACTTATGCAAGATGACATTTAAATTTTAAGAATTCTACAGCATCAAGACAAATTTCTGTGCTATGATATGCTTACATTTCCATAGCACCTTTCAAGATCTGTAGATACCCCAAAGCACTCCACTGTCAATCAATAATTGTTTTTGAAAAAAATGTAGTTATGTAGGAAAATTGGTAGCTAATTTGCACACAGCTAGGTCTCACAAGACTAATGTGATGGGTGGCACCGTGACACAGTGGCAGGGTTGCACATTCTCCCTGTGTCTGCGTGGGCTCCCTCCCATAGTCCAAAGATGTACAGGTTAGGTGGCTTGGCCATGATCAAATGCAGGGTTACAGGCACAGGACGGTGGAGTGGGCCTAGGTAGAGTGCTCTTTCGGAAGGTCGATGCAGACTCGATGGGCCAAATAGCCTCCTTCTGCACTGTAAGGATTCTATGATAATGACCACATAATCCGCACAAGAATGTCTGTGCTGCAGCAAAACGGTCTCTGATCTGGGGACATCTAAACTCATCTTGGCTAAATGAAGTTTCAAAAAGCTACAATTTTAACCTAGGAAATAAATTATGCACTTAAAATACTTAAGCTCCAAGCCCCTAAGTACTAGGGGTGGCATTGTAGCAAAGTGGTTAGCACGTTGCTTCTCAGCATTAGGGACCTGGGTTCGATTCTCAGTTTGGGTCACTGGCTCTGCGGAGTTTGCACGCTCTCCTCGTGTCTATGTGGGTTTTCGCCGGGTGCTCCGGTTTCCTCACACCTGAAAGAAGTGCTTGTTCGGTGAATTGGGCATTCTGAATTCTCCCTCAGTGAACCTGAACATGCGCTGGAGTGTGGCGACGAGGGGATTTTCACTAAATTTATTGCAGTGTTAATCTAAGCCTATTGTGACACTATGAAGATTATTATTATTACTTACTTTTTTAGAGTAATTATCTATCATTTAGCACCGAGCCGATTGTGAAACTTCAAGTCAGCAGAGTGCCTGGGGTTACGCTGGTCACTGATGTGTGATGACCGGAATCAGATGTTAACTCACGCAATCATCTAATATTCATTGATTGCCAATTCATTAATTCCCATGCATTCCAAATGTAACGGTGTGCTAAAGTACACTGAGCATCTCCAAATTAAGGGTATGAATTTAATTGCCATAACAGTCTTGCATTTTTCATTTTGAGCATCAGGCAAAGTGTGCACGGTATGAAATGCTTGAGGCTTGTGCAGAGTATGAATGGGAATTGAACAATGTTTGACTTTACATGGAATCAGGACGTCAAATACATTTGTTCCGAATTTGTTACAGTGGAGAAAACCACTTAAGAAATAAAACCAGGAGGAAGAACGTTAGAGAAGGTTTCATCAGCACAGAATCACACCTGGTTCAATGCACTAAGTACATAGGGGACAGGGCATTAGCACTGGGTCACATAGTTTATTTTACCCAGTACACAATTCAAAGTTAGCTGCATTGCTCCCAAACACATCAAAGTCTGTAAATATCAAACACAACTTTTAAATAGGTTTAGGATACTGAACATTAACTATTTTAATCACAGAATCATAGAATCCTACAGTGCAGGAGATCATACGGCCTATTGAGTCTGCACCTACACTCTGAAAGAGCACCTTACCTAGGCCCACGCCACTGTCCTATCTCCATAACCCACTAACCCCGCCTAACCTTTTGGACACGAAAGGACGATTTAGCATGGCCAATCCACCTAACTCGCACATCTTTGGATTGTAGGAGCAAACCGGAGAAAACCCACGCAGGCACGGGTAGAACATAAAAACATCACAGAATCACCCAAGGCTGGAATTGAACACGTATCCCTGGCATTATG